>NC_035164.2:6189621-6878737 GCF_001659605.2 Manihot esculenta | reverse complement strand
CCCCCAAAGAGAAGATGCACCATTATCAATAGGAATTTAAACTTAAGATTGGTAGGGGCTGCGCGAACGCAAGCCCCCTCTGCCACAAATTATGACGTAGGCTCTCCCAGCTTGGGGAGACCTTAGACCAGCACCCCTCCTAATGTGCAATGGAGATCACTGACCTAGGCCATGAGCCTTGCTGATCACCCATTGACCCCGTCCAGGTAAGTATGTTTGATAATGCCTCACTCTTCTTATTTGTATGTACTACATTTTAACTCTCCCTTCTACTTTTTCAATGTGGGATTTCAGCTAACCTTCAAATTTTTTACTTGGGCTTCATTTTTATTCCCCTTTCTGTGCTATTTCTTCATAATCTAAACCTTCATCATGTTGATGACAATGATGACTGTGATTCTGTTTGATCTTTCATGAGAGTTTTGGGAAACCATAGTCCATATCAATAAAAAAAACATGTTTCAGTTGAGTCATATCTGCATGATACTTCTTTGCTCTCGAGTTTCACAGGAGAAAAGCTGACGATAAAGGAAAAAGTCTCATCGAGTATAATCACCTTCCTTCCTACCGCTAGAATAAATGACATATGAGAAGCAAGCTATGGAAGCCTCTATATCTGTAAAAAGCATTGACAACCATCAAGAAAAAGGAAAGAAAAAACCATTCACAGCCAAAGAAACCTCCATTTATAAGTTAATGATAAATTATAATATAATTTTTAAAGTTTTATATTAATAAAAGATATAATCCTTTAATTAAATTTTGTATTAAAAGGAAATATATATTATATTTATCATCTATAATAACAAATATGTTATATGTAATAAATATAAAAAAAATTTATTACTTAAAATATCACATAAAAAATATTATATATTAAAATATTTAGTTAATCACTAAAAAATTATATATTTTTTATTTGATTACAATTACACTCTATATATTTTTTTATCAGTTAAATTTTTACTTTTTAAAATTGCTCTAATTATATTCTATTATTATTTAAAATTTAATTAAAATATTTTAATTTTAATAATCTAATTTCTCTAAATTATTAAAAATAATATACTATTTTCACGGTTCGATTTTTTTTCAGATTAAAATCAAATCAAATTAAAATAATCGAAAATTTTAAAATTAAAAGTCAAATTAGACTAAAATAAATAAAAAATCGAATTAAATAAATATAAATATTTATATAAATATAAATTTCACATAAATATTTAATTAAATAAATTATAATATATTTTATCACTATTTTGTTTTCAACTTAATTATTTATATATTTTGTAATTAATAAAAATTTTATAAACTAAACTTTTTAATATATCTCAAAATCAGTTTTTTGTTTTGTTTATTTTTCAATTTAATTTAATTTACTTACAATTTTATATGATAAATTTTTAAGATTTGATAATTCATTTTCTGAATTTGTGTCGTTATAGATTTTAAGTACTGTTGCGATATTATTTTAAAAAATAAAAAATAATGATTTTTTTATTAAAAAATAATTATATTTATCATGTCTACTTTAATAAATTAAAAGTGAATAATTATTTTAATTAATTTAAATTAAATTCATTATATGGAAAATAAATTATAGTTATGAATTAGAACAAACTTAGACATTTTCTTTAATTAAATTAATTATTGGCTAAACTCTATCGATATGTATGATTAATTTTTTAAATAGTGAAAAAGTGTAAATTTTTTTATTTTCTAGAGGCCCTATCATTACAATACTTATAACCTATAATAATATAAAAAATAATACTTATCGATATAAAAAAATATTTGAAAATGACTTACTGAATTTTAAAAATGTGTATTTTAAATTATAAGTAAATTGAATTTAAAAATTAATTTTAAATATATTTATTAAGAAAAAAAAATTTAAAAATATTTATTAAAATTGGCAAAGTTATAGATTTTTTATAATTATTTTCTTTGAATTATATTAAAATATTAATTACGTATAGTCTATGATATGTTAATGTAATATTTTTATTATATTTAAAAGTTCAATTTAACAATAAAATATAAATAAATTTAAATGTTTAATATAAGGTATATTAATTAAAATTTTTAGTTTAGAGATATCTAGTAACAACGGTAAAAATTGAAGTTTTTATTTGTTATTATTCTAAATTAAAAGCAAAATTAAATTTAGATTTAAACCAAAACCCTTAAAAAATTGCATAATATACTTATTCTCTTCTATTTCTTCTTTCTACTTAAAAAATTGCGACTAAGATTTCTAAGAATAGTAAATTTTGAGCCAAGTTATATAAATCTAATATACATATTTTAGTCTGTCCTCAGTTTGCTATAAGAAAAAGAGTTTTTTAGCGAAGAAATTATTTGATTGATCGTATCTGAAGGAATTATTTGAATTTAAAATTTGATAAGGGCCGCGCGAACGCAGGCCCCCACTGCCACAAATTATGACGTAGGCTCTCCCAACTTTGGGAGACCTTAGATCAGCACCCTTCCTAATGTGCAATGGAAGTCACTGACCTAGGCCATAGGCCTTCTGGATCACCCATTGACCCCGTCCAGGTAAGTATGTTTAACAATATCTCACCCTTCTTATTTATATGCACTATATTTTAACTCTCCCTTCTATTTTTTCAATGTGGGATTTCGGTAAACCTTCAGCTTGTGACTTGGGCTTAATTTTTATTCACCTTTCTGTTCTATTTCTTCTTTATCTGAACCTTCATGTTGATTTCAATGATGATTCTGTTATTCAGTGTGATTGTTTCATGAGAAGTTTTGGAACCATAGCCCATATCACTACAAACATATATATGTTTTCACTTGATTGATATCTACACAGTACGACGTCGTTTCTTGTTGAGTTTTTACTGGAGAAGCTGATTTTACTTGAAAAATCAATATCTTAAGGTATTATTATTGCCCTCATTATGTTACAGCAGAGTTAAAGCAACATATCTCCATAATATAATAAAGCCTATAAGCCTACAACTAGCAAAATAATTTTAGACTACTAAATAAGAACTTTGGATAAACTGAAATTGAAGAAAAGAAGAAGAGAGAAGTTAAAATCTTTGATTTATACAAATTCTCATGTTTTTATAGTAAGGGTTAATTGTCATTAGGTTCTTGTGTTTTATCAAAATCAACTACTTTGTTCTTATTTATTGATCACTTAGTTAAAACATTTTGCCATTTCGTAAAATCAAATCTGCAAATAAAATATCAGTCGACTTAGCATTGGTCGGAAATATGTTATCAACTTTTTTGGAATTTGTCTCTTCAAACATGTTGCTAGGGCTGCTAATCAGGTGGCTAACTTCTCATCTGAGGATGCTTGCTTACCTATTGGCCAGGTTTTGAGGAGCTTCCTTCCCATTTACAGTACTTTGTTGCTTCTGATGTACAGTTTGCTTCAGTTTCTAAATAATGAAATAGCAAAATTTAGCCATGTATATATTAATGAATCAATATTGCTTTCCAAAACTTCATTTTTATTTATTTTCTTCTTTTTTACCCCCAATGCAGCTAGCTAGCCAAACACAACTAAGAAACATGAGAATTTTTATATGAGAATCTTCAATGTCAACTGGTATTTGCTATGCAAGGAACACCAGGAGAGATACAGACAAACAAATAGAGACTGCAGAAGAAAGAAGATTGAAACTCCATAATGTAAGCAGAAATCAAGTTCAATGGTGTCATCTAAGATAATACTCATTGGAAGGAATTTAGATTGAAAATTGGCAGGGGCCGCGCGAACGCAGGCCCCATCTATCACAAATTATGACGTAGGCTCTCCCACAATGGGGAGACCTTGAATGCTTATAATATATATAAATAATATATATTAAAATATTTTATTGAATGCTTATATTCAATATTATAAATTATTTGTATATTTTTTATATTTAAAAACTTTATTTTTTATTAATAATATGCTAAATAAAATAAAATATTATATGTTTTAAATAATAAAATTTTATTTTTTTAATATTTTAAATTTTTATTAATAATTTATAATATCATATAAAAGTAAAAATAGAGAGTAAATAATGAAATTTAAAAAAATGTTATTGTAATAAAAATATATATTTAAAAAGTATTTTATTAATCAAATAAACCTTTACCTACTATATTATAATTTATCATTAACTTTTTTAAAAATCAATTTAGTTTTCGTTGCTATAATGGTGACAAATTAAAAAAATTTGACTTTACAATTCAAAATTTAAACAATTGGATATAAATATGAATTATTATAAATATTTAGATTTTTTTATTCAATAATATTGATTATGAATTTCCAACATAATTAACTATGAATATATTTCATTGTTATATGTTATTACTTTTTAATCTCTAAATTTTAATATAATTAATAAATTAATTTTTATATTTTTAAAATTGAACACTTAAATTACTATATAATCAGTTCAAATGAAAAGTTTTTACATCTATAATTTTATTAGTAAATCGATTAAAAGGATAATAAATATTTCAAATACCTAAAATACTCTCATGAACACTTAAATTTTTTCCGTATAGGTGAGAATTTTATATTGTGTAACATCCAACCGGATATGCATACTATATGCCACATTTTTAACTCATCATATAAGCCCTTATTAGGCTACATGTCATGACACATGGACATATCGTAACAAATGCGTTATCTCAAATTTACCCACCACATCATACAAAAACAGAAAAAGGCAATAGTTATCCTCTAGAAATATAAAACCATACTACCTAACGTGTAACACTGAAACTATAAACAATGAATTACAAAAAGTAGACGAACAAAGAACCTACTCTACATGTGACAGATATAAATAAATTTTCTCCAATGAATCTAGAGTCTAAGCTCTAATGTCAACTTTATCACGATCCAACATCGTGGGCTGGAACGGTACTAGTACTTGAACCGACATAAGGCCCCTAAAGCCCGTAATAAGTCTCAAATCATATCAACTCAAAATTTAGCCCAAAAGAAAAGTCCAAAAATTAAGAAATTAAATGAACAGAGTTCTGCCATAAACTGAACATACCAACAGAGAGAAAACTCACCCGATCTGCATGGGAATAAAACTCAACACTTTGGCGAGCTCAACTTACCTCACAATACACAACATTTTCAAATTATCAAATAATAATAATAACACCATAGGGAGCTTTGCTCTCCAACTGAAATCGAATATCACAAGAAAATATTAATTGAAATAAGATTTTTACAACCTAAAGGATACCCTCAATAGTCATTGCGGAGTTTTAAAGTTAAATTTTCAAATATTAAAATATAATAAAAATGTAGATAACTCTACGAGAAAGAATTTATAAGTCGACTCTCAAAAAAATATATTTGTCCTCTGAAAAAAAAATATTTGAACAGGGTTAGCATTGAGAATTCTTCTCAATATGTATGGACATTAATTATAATCATAAATTCTATAACTATCTAATACTAATGTAATCCTACTGATGAAAATGGATCAATCAATTAGTCACACAATCTTTGCACAAGGGGATAAATTGGAACTACTCACACACTCATCCAAAAATAAATATTGGAAGCCAACCTTATATCTTGGCTCTCTCTCAATCCAATACGTTTATTTAAACAATTCTGCAGAAGTCAGCGAAATATAGCGTCGTACCTACCTTGCAGTGGCAAGAGTCAGTAAAATATAGCGTCGTACTTACTCGTCTATCCATCTTCTTGGGAGCCAGCGAAAAAATCTACATCCATACATCCATCTATGTTTACATATATAAAAGTTTCAACTTATCTCGAAGGCAGTACAATACAAAATAAAATAATGTAAAGAGTAAATGATGCTCTTAACATATCAACTAGGTACATACTATAACTGATGCATGAGCATTTTAAATAAATATAAATATTATTGAATTTATAAGGATAATTAATATTCAACTCAAAAAATAAAGTGAATCATCACCTAACAGTCTTGCTGAGAAGAAGATAGTTGATTCAGATTACCTATATAAAGTTATCACTAAATTATCAAAGACAGACTATAAGCAAATAAATAAACTGATAAAGACATTCTAAGCTTATGACGAAATTTCGGTAGAGTTTTTCTATACTTTGGACCTAACCTCCCTCCAAATAAACTCAATACATCCATCTCTACAAGCACAATGGCCTTAGGCCCACAAAAAAAAAAAATATTATTCATCTGATACTTATCAAAACTATCCAAATACTGCGTCCTATAAACTTTTGCTTACGTGCCTTAACATTTTTACGATCCGATAAAATACTAAAAGCCCTTTAAAAATTCTACCAATATTCTCTAGAGTTCTCAATAATAATACCTTATTATAACAATTGATTTTACTCGATTATATCCTACCTAAGATATTTAATAATATATCAACCTAAACATTGGCATTATAGTAAGATGATAATTTTGAGTTTAGGCTTACTAAAGCCAATTCTGACACCTAAAATGCATTTGAAACGTCTGAAAATAGTGGAAAAGACTATAATTGTGATCTTTTTTGGAGGTTAGTCCCGGAACACACACGTTCGGACTAAAATTGCAATCTCGGGCACCGGTAGAATTGCTCCAAAACAAAGTTATCTACATGAAGCCCATAGCACCACAAGTAAAAATATAATTTTATTTTATCAAAAACACAACTCTAAGGGTCTGAAAACTCACAACCAAGCTTATGGGTCTCTAAAATTTTTCAGTATCAAAAAATTATAAATTGGTGTCTACACGAAGCTCTCGACGAGTATAACATGCTGGTGGTGGCTTCAAATTTTCGATAGGATATCTGAGGTGGGAGAAATTTTAGAGAGAAGTTACAAGGGCCATAAACTTTGAATACTTAGTACGTACAAACCAAATAACGATATTAAAAAATCTTGGTATCTATGCAAAGGTTATGAGAAGAGGAATTTAAAGAGACCAATTTTGCTTGAAATGGTAGCCGAGAGAGGGAGAAATTGAAAAGAGAGACAATAAAGAGAAGAAGAAAAAAAAAAAAAAAAAAAAAAAGAAAATGGAGAAGAGAAGGGCGTTGTGCAACAGGGAAAAAAGCTAGGATTGGTCTAGTTGGATTGGTTGAATTTGATCGATTTGATATAATCGGTCTGACTTTTTTTTTCAATTCAAAATTTTACTTTTATTTTTTTATCTCTATTTTAATACGTAAATAAATTTAAAAATATCTATAAAAATTTATGAAAGTCCGAAATAATTTTTTTAAATATTAAAATAATTTAAAATTTTTAAAATTTTATCAATAATAAAATAAAATAAGTAAAGAGAATTTAAATTGTTACAATAAAAATTAATTTTTAAGAAAAATTAAAATTATTAATTTTAACTTTAATTTTTATATTCACAAAATATTGATTTTTATATTTTTTTTTGAAAGTGAATTTTTATATTTTAAAAACTAAAATTATTTAGTATGATAATAAATAAAAAAATAATAGATAAAAATATAAGTTAGTTGATCTTCAAAAATTAAAATAGTAATCTCTTAATTTTTTAATTATTAAAATAATGAAAAAAATAAATTTTTTATTATAAAAAATTAACTACTTAAAGAGATTTTTCATTAATTTTTTTATTATAAATTAAAATTAAAAACTAATTTATTATTAAAAATGAATATTTAGAGATGTTCGTGTAATTCAACCTTTCCAAAATAGATTACGTAATGTTATCAATTTGGTTTGGCATGGGTTTGGTATATGTACAATTAATGAATTAATATGAAATCATTTTTCTGGTGACAACGCTTAACACGTGGACATACATGAAAGGCCACAATTACTCTTAATTTAATTATGTCCATATGTTAATTAATGGGGCCTATTCCAATCACTTGCACATTTTTTGGAGGATGAGGACCCTTATGTCATTTCAACCTTTATTTATATTCAGCCATATACCATTTTATTATACTCATACGTTAGCGATTTAAATAAAAAGAATTCATCAAATTGAATTAATTTAAAATTTTGATTTGATTTTTTATTTACTTTAATTCAGTTTGTTTTTAATTTTAAAAATTTTAATTATTTCGATTCAATTTAATTTTAATTAAAAAAATTAAAAAAATTAAATCGAACTGATTAGTTATAATTATTTAATAATATAGTGAGATTAGATTATATTAAAATTAAAATATCTCAATTAAATTTTAAAATATTAAAATTAAAATATAAAAAATAAAAAATTTATTAAAAATTTAAACTGATCAAATTGAATAAAATCGAACTGAATCAAATTGAATAAAATCGAACTGAATCAAATCTATTCGATTTAATTAATTTATGATCAAAATTGATTCGATTTAATTTTCATAAATACTAAAATTTTAATTTTTTATTTATTCGATTCGATTTAATTTTAAATCAAGTCGAACGAATCATAAGAGCCCCTATAAGGAAAAAAAAGTCAATAATAAAAAAATTAAGTTGAAAATTATTGAAAACATGATTTAATCTATTAATAGATAAAGAGTATTTATTAGGAGAGAGATGGAGTGTATCTCTTCCTAAGACATGGCAAATTGGAATTGGAATTTAAAGGGACAAATTTTGATACTTACTCAATTGAATATAAATTTACTTTATTTTTTAAAAATATATTTATCTCTTAATTTACTATTTTTCTCATATGAATTGAAAAAATAAAATTTATTCATTCTAAAAATAATTTAGTAATTTGAGTAGTTTATTTCTAATATATTAATATAAGTGGATAATAGGATTAATATTATTAATAAATGAATTTAAATTAAATATATTATGAATTGCCTAACTCATATCACACTAATTAAGAAATTACTTATTCAAGAAGTTATTAATCAAACAACATATTTTGCTTTTTTTGTTAAATCAATATAAGTTGATATATAAGAAATTTAGGCATACAAAAATATTTAAATTCTATATTTAAAATATATAAAATTAATTAAATTTATTATATAATTTTAATTTTATCATATTAATCTAATTCATTAAAAAGTGAAGGAATTATTTTTAAAATTCAATTTGAATTTGAAAAAATTACGGTACATCTTATGTAGTAGTCTAGGTAGTTTATTATTATTATTATTATTATTATTATTATTATTATTATTATTATTATTATTATTATTATTATTATTATTATTATTATTATTATTATAATAGATTAGTGGCCCATTTAACATGTAATGGTTAAATTAAAAAAAAATGATTTTTTATTTATAAATCGAGTATTATGTGCTAAGAGAGCCAGAGAAAGATGATTTCTTATTTTCTCAAAATTTAAGTAAAATTATAGTTTTTTAAATTTGATTAAATTAATAGTGGGTTATTTTAAGAGCATTTATTTGATTAAATTAAATGGTGGCATTTTTGTATCTTAACTTGAATTTTAATAATTGATTTTATCTTTTTAAAAATAAGTATTTCTAATATGAGTCGATATTCGCTCAAAGTATGTAATATATTGTTAACTTACGATTGATTCACGTTGCAGAACCTTACAGCCAAGATATTCTGATACTTAGACTTAACCATTAATGATGTGGAAACAAAGCCAACTGTATATAAAATGTCCAGCTCATTAAAGGCTCGCCTTGTAGGGTTGGCTGAGTTTTTGAGAGTATATTGTTACTATCGTAGGATATTGTAAAGCAATTCCATAGAATGCCTAGTATCAATTGATTTTTTTATCCATTAGTCAGTACTAGTCGGATCTTTAGGAAAAATTATTAACCAATCCTATCTTATTACAATATAAAAACAAAGCAGTCACAGAGTTTAACGTATGCATTCTATTACTCAATTCTACTTGCTCTAGTTCATTATTTACACTCGCCCATCTAAAGAGATAACTGACTTGAGCGTCAGAGTGGTTGTCTCTAGACACTAACCATCTCATTTTTTCTTTTGTAGTTTGCCAAGTCATTTAGAGATCATTCTCGACAACATCATTTGGTTCCATTATCGGGATTCCCATTGTTTCTCTTGCTCATTTGGAATAAATTCAACCTAATAATCTTTCATTTTCCTTATTCAAATCCTTTTTCCATCTTCAAATTTACTTCCAAATGGCTGAAAATTCATGAGCAGAAGCCAAATCCACTGCTAGGGGAGTCATCATCTCTTCTACACCAGGAAGTGGACAAAGCACTCCTCCTATAGTAGCTGAGATAGGCTTTAATAACCTGAACAATGAGTAGATGATGCAGTAAATCAAAAAACTACAAACAACTCTTGAGCAGTATAAGACTTGGAAGGAGGCCTCCTTTATGACCCTTTGTTGACCAACATAGAAGGTTCCTAATTAGGAGGATTCAGATCTTTGATATCCTAATTAGGCTTGATTATAGGGATTTTATTCTTATTGTAAATATTTCTAATTTAGGTTGATTCTTGTTTATAAATACTCAAACCCTGTAAAGATCAATTCAAGTGGAATAGAATAAAAAATTTCATTCAAAATTCTTCATGGTATCAGAGGTTAAGTCTGATCTAGAGTTTCTAATTCAATTTTAAATTTTCAAAATCCTAGGCAACCAAATTTGGTACTCTCCTATCTAGGCCTTTTTTCTTCAATCATCGCCACTCCCAAAAGGATCGTAGCCTCCTTGTCGACCGCCCGCTCGTCTCCAGTGCATCATTTGCCGGCACGTGACCCTGTTTCCGGTAAGGATCTTCACGTCTAACCACCGACCTTGGGCTTCTATTTCTAGCCTTTTGCTAATGTTCCTTGCTCTATTGGGAGTTGGTTAGGTATTTATTTGGTATGGATAACCTCCTTTTATCCTTTTTTTGGGTATTTTTCTAGCTTTATTGCTGCAATGGTTTCTTACTAAAGTTGGGTATTGACTAGGTATTCGTTTTAATTTGGCAATTATTCGCTTTATTGCTATCTTCTAACATGTCGTCTCCATGTATTATTTATTATGGTGCAAATAAACACATGACAGTCTTTTCTAAAGGCTTTTTTAATTATCTTATATGTTTACAAAGGGACATTGTCAAAATAGGAGATAGTTCTTTCACTCCTATGTCTGGAATCGGTTCTATTTATTTGTATTCCAAATATCAAGTTATCCTCTATTCTTCATGTTCCCTGTTTTTCTATTAATCTTTTATCTGTTAGTACTCTCACCAAAATAATTAACCGTAAAATTGAAATTTTTTTTCTTGACCATTGTATTATTCAAGACTTTTAAATTGGAAAGAAAATTAGCAATGGTAGACTGCACAATGGATTATATATATTAAAGGGAATCTGAGTTTGAATTCACCTTGGACTCTTTTTGAAAGAGATCAGGATGTCAACCAGGAAATCATATTGTAGCATCGACGGTTAGGATACCCATCCTTCTTTATTTTAAAGAAACTTTGTCCTGATTTATTTTTCAAGACTCTGTGTTATTCTTTAGTTTGTGATGCTTGTGAATATACTAAGCATAAAAGAATCTCTTATCCCTCAAGTAACAATAGGAGTACCATCCCTTTTGTGACAATCCATTCTGACGTTTGGGGACCTACTCAAATGGCTTCACTATCTGGTGATCGTTAGTTTGTTATTTTTATTAATTGTTGCACTCGCATGACTTAGATTTATTTGGTAAAGGCAAAGATTGATGGGTTTTTTTGCTTTCAATCTTTTCAGAATATGGTTTGTACTCAATTTAATGTTAAGATAAAAGTTTTGAGAATTGAGAATGGCACAGAGTACATGGATGAACATTTTTCTGCTTATCTGGAGTCTAATGGAATACGACATCAAACTAGTTATTCTTAAACTAGTGCCCAAAATGGTGCTGCTGAAAGAAAAAATAGGCACCTATTGAAAGTAGTCTGATCTCTCCTTTTCACTATGAACCTTCTAAAAACCTTTTGGGGAGATGCAGTTTTAGTCGCAACTTATCTCATTAATAGAATGCCTCTCAAAGCTCTTGCCTTTAAAAGCCATTTAGAGGTGCTATAAGAGAAAAATGCTTATACTGTTCCACTAAAGGTGTTTGGATGCACGTGTTTTGTTCATACTAAAATAGTTGGGAAGCTCAATTCGAGGGCTTTTAAATGTGTGTTTGTTGAGTACTCTCCCACGCAGAAGGGTTACAAGTGTTATCACCCTCCATCTGGAAAAAAACTTTGTTAGTACGGATGTTATGTTTAGAGATATTGAACCTTACTTCAATATTACCCCATCACCTCTTCAGGGAGAGAACAATGAGAAAGAGATGATTCATAGTCCTTTAACTTTAGAGCGTTTTACTCTAAAGGAGACTACTATACAAGGGGAGACTATTGGTGATCATGAAAAGATAATTGGGCATTTGGAAAAACCAGATTTAAGGAGATACTCAAGAAGAGATACAATAGAAGCAGAAATAGTCATTGTGCAGCCTACTCAGTATCATGAATCTTTCTCTTCTCCATCTGGTGAGTTATCCTTAAACCTTAAGCCCATTAATGATCTAAATATACCAATTTCTCAAAGAAAAGGAGTTAGGTCTTGCACAAAGCACTCTATTTCTAACTTTCACTCTTATAATTATTTGTCTCCATCCTATAGGGCCTTTGCCTTGTCTATTTGCTCTGTGTTTATCCCATAGAATTGGAAGGAAGCTCTTAAAAATTCTAATTGGAAGGGAGCAATGATTGAATAAATAAAAGCCTTTACTAAAAACTAGACCTGGAAGTTAATGTCTCTTCCACCTAGAAAAAAATCAGTTGGCTGCAAATGGGTGTTTATTGTGAAACACAAAGCAGATGGATAAATGAAAGATTCAAGGCCATACTAGTTGCTAAGGGATACACTCAAACTTATGGAGTGGATTACTAGGAGACATTTGCCCCTATTGCCAAAATGAACTCAATCAGAGTATTGCTATTTTGTGTTGTCAATCTTGATTGGGACCTACAACAATTTAATGTGAAAAATGCATTCCTCTATGGAAACTTGGAGGAGGAAGTATATATGGAAACCCTCCTGGATTTGCTTATGAAAAAACATAAGAAAAGGTGTGCAGGCTAAGAAGACTTTGTATGGATTGAAGCAGTCACCCAGAGCTTGGTTTGATAGATTCAGTAGAGCTATGATTTTCTTTGGCTATCAATAGAGCAATGCTGATCAAATCTATTTATGAAACATCACAAGGATAAAATTATTATTCTCATAGTTTATATTAATGACATAGTAATGACAGGGGATGACACTGAAGAGATGATTTGGCTGAAAAAGCTTTTGGCTCAGGAGTTCGAAATTAAAGATCTAGGAAAACTTTAATAATTCTTAAGAATCAAAGTTGTCAGATCAAAGAAGGGAATCTTTATTTCTTAGAGAAAATACATTATGGATCTTTTGGAAAAAAACTGGTATGTTAGGCTGCAAACCAGTAGAAACTTCCATTAAGAGCAATCACAAGCAGGGATTGGTGAATTAGTGGATATTGGCAGATATCAGAGGTTGGTAGGTAAACTGATTCATCTTTTGCATAATCGACCAGACAAAGCATATACAGTCAGCTTAGTCAATCAGTTTATGCATGATCCTCGTGAGTCTCACATGTAAGCTGTTTTTTGCATTTTGCGATACTTGAAGTATGCTCTTGGAAAATGTCTCATATTCTCTAAACACGGTCATCTCCGCATACACGCATTCACATATGCAAATTAGGTTGGATCCCTTGATGATAAGAGGTCGACTAGTGGTTACTACACATTTGTAGGAAGAAACTTTGTCACTTGAAGAAGCAAAAAATAAAGTGTTGTTGCTCGATCAAATGCTGAGGCAGAATATAGAACGATGGCATAAGGTGTTTGTGAACTCCTACGGTTATAGAGATTTTTGGAGAAATTGAAATTGTTGGAGAGGAACAAACTCCTCTTATATTGTGACAATAAAACTGCCATCAGTATAGCTCACAATTCGATTCAACGAAACTGAACGAAGCACATAGAGATTGATTGACACTTCATTAAAGAGAAATTAATAAATGATGTCTTGAGATTAGATCATGTGACTTTCAATAAACAGCTAGCTGATGTGTTTACCAAAGGGATCAACAACAAGGCCTATCATACCTTTGCTTGCAAGTTGGGCATGTGTGATGTCTATACACCAACTTAAGGGGGAGTGTTGACCAACATAGAAAGTTCCTAACTATTCTTTGAACATTATAATAGTTTCTTTGGTAGGTATTTAGTCATCAACACAAATATTTGGGTTAGGAGCATAAATCTGGAAGGTGTCTCGTGGGATCTGATAGCTATCATGTAAACGATCTATATTCTTCTCGGATAGTACAGATGAGATATTATTCACCAGCAGGATTCATTATCGTGAATTGCCCTCAAAGGGACTATGGGAACCAGAGCACGAATAGAGTCGCTAGAGGAAGAATTAGAAGAGGAACTACCCCAAAAGAAGAAGAAGACCTATTCATTTTAGGACAGAAAAAGCAACAAAAAGGGAGTTGCTTTTGAGAAGAACGCAAAGAAGAGCGCCAAGTGGTCGAGCATTTTTTCAGAAAGGAAGAAGTTTATGAGGAAAAGTAGTAATGGTTGGAGAAAGGAAGAATTTATACTACTGTAAGACGGCAGGGTTTAATGGGGCTCGAGATGTGAGGCAACATTATTTATCATCAGGAAAGCGAAGGGATGTGAGATAAGGAATTAATCTGGTCATGCCACATGGCCAAACTATGAAAACCAGTTGTAAACCTCTGAATCTAAAGAATTGAAGACTTTTGGGGGAGACTTCTGATATGACTCGGTATTCGCTCAAAGTACATAACTCGTTGTTAGTTTATGATTAGCCCATGTAGAAGAACCTTATAACCAAAGTACTTTGACACTTAAACTTAACCACTAATGACGTGGAGATAAGGCCAACCGTATATAAGATGTTTAGGTTATTAAACACTCGCCTGTAAGGCTGTCTGAGTTTCTGAAAGTATCTTGTTTCCGTTGTAGGACGTTGCAAAGTAAATCCACAGAATGTCTAGTATCACAGGATCTGTTATCCACCAGCTATTACCAGTTGAATTCTCAAGAAAAATCATTAATCAACCTTATCTTATTACCAATTGAATTCTCAAGAAAAAACATTAATCAACCCTATCTTATTACTCAATTTAATTTGCTCTAGTTTATCATTTACCCTTGCTCATATAAAGAAATTACTGATTTGAGTATCGAAATGGTTGTCTCTAAATACTAATTACTTCATTTTTTTCGTTTTCAGTTTGCCAGATTATTTAGAGATCATTCTCGGTAATATCAATTTCTTTTCATAGATTTCTAACTATTTAAATCATTATAATTAATTATATAATTGATGTAGCATACAAGTGAAAGAGATGTTGGTAGATAGCATCATAAATATGCTAAAAATCTAAAAATGCAAGATAATGACAATTCACTTAGAATGGTTACTCTATTAGTTTTAATTTACTGACAATTGAAATTAAATCATATAATTTTAATTTTTAAATTCGATTTAAGTTATATTTTAATTAAATTTACAATAGTACTTTTAAAATTTTAAAAATATAAGATCTTAAATTAAAAATAAATTAATGAATTTATTGGATTTAATTTAATCATAAATTATTTTTAAATTAATTTAATTTTTATTTAAAGGCCACTTAAATTTACCAATACAACAATAATAAATAAAAGCAATACTTTCTTTTGAACATAAAAAAGTGCGCATAAATGATCATAGAAGAGAAAATATAAAAAAATATAAAAAAAGTATGATGTGATTTTATTAATTTTTTATTTTAGAATTTATAATTTAATTTATTTTAAAATAATATTTGTAATATCGTACCGTAAATAAATAGCGATAATTTTTAATGCGGTGAAAAATATTGATACGAAAATCATATCACTATATACTAATTTAATATAAATAGAATCATAGATTTTAAAATAAAAATGACTGAAATTATAAGATACTATTTTATATTTTTTAATTGATAATTATATTTTACTTTTCGGTTTAGTATTTTTTGATAATATTAAAAAATTACAACTACAGACTTTTAAAGAAAAATTAATGAAATTACATGTTACGTTTTTATAATTTTTCAATAATAAATAAGAGCATATATTCGATTAACTTATAAGTTTTGAGAATTTTATATAAATTATTAAATTTTTTATATATAAATTTCATTATTATTTTTTTATTTTTTATATTATAATTAAACATTAATAGTAATTTTTATAAAAAAATTATTAAAAAATATTTTCCATACATAAATTATAAAAATATTAAAATATTTTATAGACCCATCAAAATTACTCATATTAATAAAATCTATTAATTTTCCTTTCTCATCCATTAGGTTTTGATTTATTAATAAGTAATATAAAATTATTTATTTTGAATCTAACCTTTCTTTTTGAACTATTGGTAAAAACTAATTTTAATTCAGGAAAATCAATTGAAAAATATTTCAATCCCTTTCCCATATTTCAAGGAAAATCTATTTAAATCAAACTCAAAGTCAATACATGCATGAACAAATTTCAAATTGTGTTGTAATCAATTGAAAATTAGTTAATTTGATAGGAAAAATTGCATTTGGTGGGTCCATTTTTAACAAAAATGTCAAAAATATATGCCTATTAATTCTTCAAAACCCTCCAAAATTGAATTAATTAATCTCCGATATCAGTGGAGCAATCAGTCAATTTAGTTTAATTCGTTAAATATTGAACCGAATCGAATAAACGAAAAATTAAAATTTTAATATTTATAAAAATCAAATCGAATTAATTTTAATTAAAAATTAAATTAAATTAAATTGGTATAATTCGGTTTGATTCTATTCAATTTTATCAATTTAAATTTTTAATAAATTTTTTATTTTTTACACATTATTTTTAATATTTTAAAATTTAATTAAAATATTTTAATTTTAATATGATCTAGTTTTATTATATTATTGGAAATAATATATTATTATTACTAATTGGTTGGATTTGATTTTTAAAATTTTTTTTATTAAAATCGAATCGAATCGAAATAATTAAAATTTTTAAAATTAAAAACTAAATCAAATCAAAATAAATAAAAAAACAAACTGAATTTTTAAATTAATTCAATTCGATTAATTTTTTTAATTTGAATCGAATAGTCATCGCGTATCATTAATTCCTTTAAAAAAATTTCACATCCCAAAATAGTCATTTGAGCATTTCAATTTTTAATTACTGTGCAATGCACTTGATAATTAATTAAGGTTAAGCCTATCAACAATCTTTCTTTTTATTTTTTTTTTTCCCTTTATTCAATTTTTCTTTAAATGCTGCTTTTTTTGACCTTTTTATAGCAGAGAAAGAAAATCCAGTATAAGACTTTTACCATGACATCAGAGGAGAAAATAATTTGAGAAATAGACATCTTAATATTAAAAAGGAAAATTAGATTTGTAATGAATATATTCGATATTATTGGAGAGAAATATAAAATAATTAAAAAAATAAATAGAAAATGGGAGCAGTGTACGAATAAATTAAAAATTGAAATTTTAATATTTATATAAATTGAATCGAATTGATTTTATAAAAAATTGAATCGAATCGAATTAGGTTTATTCAGTTTCATTCAATTTGATTCAATTTAATTTTTTAATAAATTTTTTTATTTTTTTTTATTTTTAATATTTTAAAATTTAATTAAAATATTTTAATTTTAATATAATTTAATTTTTATATAATTAAAAATAATATACTATTTATTATTAATCGGTTCAATTTGATTTTTTTAATTAAAATCAAACTGAAATAACTAAAATTTTTAAAATTAAAAATCAAACTGAATTAAATATATAAAAAATTAAACTAAAATTTTAAATTAATTTAATTTAATTGATTATTTTAGTTTGAATCCAACACTGTTGGGAGAGCTACCAACGGGTTTTTATGAGAAATTCACTTATAAAAATTATTTTATAAGAAAAAGAGTGAAGAATAAGATATTAATAAAGGGAATAAGTTTAAATTCATTCCTATTTAAAATAAGTTTAATTTTAATTTTTTTATCATATAAGTCCATATCTTTATATGACGTCAAAAAATTCTAAATATATTAAAATATTATTTTTATAATTTTCAACAATAAAATACATTATTTCTTTAATTTATTCTTTAAAATTCTGAAAAAATAATATTTAACATTTAATGTGAAAGAGTTATAATCGTCTGTGATTAATTTTTCTTTAAATTTTATTAATTTAATTATTTCAAAAAATAATATTCAATGAATGTTTATTAATTATTATGAGTTTTCGGAATCGCAACAACGATGTGAGACTTGCAACTTTATTCAAATTTTATCTCATAAAAATTCTTTTCTGTAATTTTATTCGGAAGATTTTAATAATTTATACTCGAAAAATAAAAAAAAAGTATTTTTGCTAAATTATTTTATGTAGAATTTAGACAAGCATTTAAAAAGATTTTTATCAAATTATCTTATAAAGAAATTTAATTTTGAATTATTGTAAATTTTTGTTAAACTCTAAAATTGATATTTCTGTTAAATAGATTCATCATAATATTATTCTAAGTGTTCATATTTTACCTAAATAATCTACCAAATATAATCATCGGAACGATATTTTTTTTATTTAATAAAATTTTATTAATATAATTATTAGTTTTATTTTAAAAATATTTAAAAATTATAAAAATAATATTTTAATTTATTAGAACTTATTTGGTGGGTAATATAAAATTAAAAATTTATTTAATTAAAAAATAAAAAATTATTTTACCAAGTGGAATTTATTTTATTATTTTCTTTTATCGTCAAATCGAAGAAGAAATCTTCTTCCATATTTGGTCAAAATTTCACATGCTTTTGAATTGCCACGAGTTCAACGACTTCACCACATTATATTGATTAAAAAATTATAAAAAATTTACTATTTAATTTTTATAATTAAAAAAATTTATTAATCAATGTCTAAATTTTAAAAAATATATTAAAATATATTAAAATTAATTTTATATTTTTAATAATTACATGTTGTAAAATAAATTGATTTGTTTATATCTACTATATATATTAACTTAAAATATTCTCATTTAGTTATTTTACTTATCAATAATAATAATTATATAAAATTTATCAAACAGTTGTATAAAATTCTTTGTATTAAAGACTGAAAAGAAAATACAACTTACTTTGTAAATACAAATAATTATACTATGACTGCTACGACTGAGTTGTAGTAAACTACAGTCTCCTTACAAATGGTTAAAACATAAACTATGCTAAGAACTGAATACATTGAGAGAAATTTTTGATGCTAAGAAATTTCGGTGTGTCTTGAATGACTGAGAGGAGTCCTTTTATAGGCGACGGACTCCAAATTTTCTTCATTTTGGTTGAGTGGTCTGTGAATTAGCGTTGTCTTTTCTGTTGAGTGCTTTGCCAAGTCATCTGTCTTTTTCCCTTTTTCTTTTTACTTTGTCGGCCATTTGTCTTTGTCTTTGTCGTCTTTTTCTTTTTCTTTTTCCTTTGTCGGCCACTGGTCTCTGTCTGCCACTTGAGTGAGTGCTTTGTGGGTCCTTCTTTGTAGGTTTCTTCTTTTGTCTTTTGTTTGATACTTATCTGCTACTTGTCAAAGTGTATGCTTATGTGGGTCCTACATTTCTGCTTGTGTGAAGAAGTCATCATTATCGTCTACAAGATCAATTGGTGATGGTGATACTGTTGAGCTTCTGGTTTCTTTGAGTTCTTCTAATAATTTGTCATATTCTTTTTCTGAGGTACAAGCTGCCATTTGTGCTATTAACTGTTGTTTCCAGGCTAGGAAAATCTCATGTTTGGTTATGGTAGAGGGGCTTGGAGTCTTGCTGTATTGTGGATGGTCTAGGAGGAATTGTTCTATGGCTTGTGGGCCACAAGCCTGCAAATTGGTTTTATTCCACCATTTGGTTTTGTATCTGCGAATCAGGATTGGGATCTGGAAATTGTTAAGGGTTTGGTCTTTTATTTGATATTCAACCATGAGGATCCATGGGATATGGAAATAATGACAATAAATAGCCCATTGAGGGGAACAGATAATTGAGTCAGGTAATTGGTTTTGCTCAAAGAAGTGGGTTTTTGCTATCTTAACTTGGTCAGGGATTATTTCTTCATTTATCCCAAATTTGTTCCACCATTGATGAAACCAATATAGTAATGGATATGTGAAGGTGTCTGCAAAGAAGAAAAAGAAAGAAACTGATAATTGGTCGTTTTGCTTTAGGAAGGTTCTCTCTCAAGCAATTTGATAGTCATAATAATTGTATTTAATATTTTGTCTCATTTGTCCATTTGTCATTGCCATTTCTCTGGTCTTATGGGGCTCTTGTCCCCAATCTGTGAGAGTCCATATTTTTAATATTCTTACCTTACAATATCTTAATTTATTTGGGATTTGAGGATCAAAATTGTTGTAGATAATGAGAGAATTGGTATTAACTAAGATAGCTTCATAAAATTGTTGGGACTTATGGAAATTATCTGGTATATAAAAATGAGTTTTAGGAAAGATAGTATCACAAAGTTGGTATTTATTAAGGTTAGGATTCTGAGCCCAATACTCAGGTTCAATGGTGAGAATATAGTCTTCAATGGTTTTGTACTTGTAATCCGTCTGGGATTGGTCTTGGGATATTGTTGGGCTTGGATTAGAAGAAGATCCTGTAACTGCTTGTTTGAAAGTAGAGGGAGTTATGAGGTCAGGAGGAGGCTTTAATGGATTGAGTGGACTGAATTTGTTTAGTGAAACAAAATTGGGCCTTGGCGATCTGGGCCTTGGGTAGGTTGGTTGAACAATTAAAGCACTAGAAATTGGGCTCATTGGTCTATGCATAATGCTTGAGGTACTGGTGTATATTGGTCTAGTAATAGAAGTTTGTCCAGTAGTAAATAATTTTGCAGTTGTCAAATTTGTTTTAGGAATATTTGTTTGAGATCTTAAAGAGATCTTTTCAGGCTCCTTTCCTTTGTCCGTCATTGTCCCTGCAAAAATTCTCGGGTTAAAAAATCTGCAATAGAATTGTCAGTGCTTTTAATATGTTCTATTTCGAAGTCAAATATAGATAAAAAGGCTTGCCATCTAGCAAAAATGTGTTTAGCAGCTAGATTTTTGACGTCTTTGGTTAATACATCTTTAGCTGCTTTACAATCTACTCTAATTGTAAATTTTTGGTTTAATAGATCACTTTGAAATTTTGTTACACATAAAACAATTGCTAAAATTTCTTTTTTAATGGTAGAATATTTTTCTTGTGTGGGGTTCCAAAATCCTGAATAATATCTAATAATATAATCTTTATTATCTATTTTTTGTTTAAGAATACCTCCATATCCTTGATTAGATGCGTCTGTTTCTACTATTTTAGGAAAATTAGGGTTACAAATTGTAACACCCCTTACCCGTCTATAAAATAACTTAGTAAAGGATGCCACATATTATACTATATGCAATTACATATGTGGACTTAAGATAGCTTTGACATTATAAATTGTTCCTTAGTTTGTTTAAATGCATGGTGATTCACAAAATAATTTTAAATGGAGAAACCGCAAAAGTCTCCCCTGTTTATTAGCAATTATCCTTGTGAAAACTAGTCATAAAATTTCAATATTTACTCATTTCACACTATTAAAACCACAAATAGAATATAATAACTTAAAATAGTAAACACATTTGGTTATATTCATACTATTTACAATACTCATTTACAGACTCTTGGTAGACTAGTCATGTACATGCCAAACATAAACAACCTCTGAACAAATCTTGTGAACAACTGGTTATGATGATGTCTCTGTGCTGATGCAGAACCAGACCTCCTAACTGTTGCTTCCTCTATTTATTACCTGCGCATGGAAAATCCAATGCGCTGAGCTTATGCCCAGTGGGTGACTAACAACATATATATATATTCATTCAAGTATACTAGGAATAATCATGACATATATAATGAAATCATTTGATATAAAAGCACATAAATATTTTATGTGTCAGTGGACAAATCAGGTCATTAAATTTTATAGCAGTAAGATCATTCATATTTTGGTAACCATCTTGTATGCATGCTAGCAAAGCATTAACAAGTCATATAATTAAATCTTAGCCCCTATAAACTCTTCGTAGGATCAACTAACTAGATAAGGGAAAACTGTATCTGTATAGCACAAAGTGCCAAACTGTATGGCCTGGGGGCCGAATGTTGTGCCTGTATGGCTAAAAAGCCGAAAAACTGTATGACACGTAATGTGTCGAAAATATCATATCATGTATCCCATTAGGACGCAGTACTGCTAAACTGTATATGGCATGCCATACCCTTATACTATTTATGACTCCTACTGAGGTTTACTAGGGCCAAGAATGCATATGTACATGTTAAATATTTATTGGTATCAAAATTATTCATTTAGATGCTTAACATGTTGAAACAAGCAAAGATGTCGAACTAGATATTCATAAGCAAGCATATCGATAAAAAGAGTCCTTAAGAGCATTCATATGTGTGTCATAGACCATATTCACTTATGAGCATATTATTCAGCCACAAACATATTACTATTTCATCAAGAACATGTGTGTAAAGTTTTAGTCTATTAAGCTAGCACGTGTATAAAGCAGGCATGTCAAGCTAGCATGTGCATAATTTGGCCACAAAGCTAGCATGTCAATCCCTTTTAGATCAATATTTACATTTAGCTTTGTTTCTGCCTGAGATTGTATCACATTTTTAAGTATCTTATGGACACAATTAGACTCACTTTTCTCATGAACATTGTGTATTTATGTCTTAGCTTTCTAACAAGATATATTACATCTAATTCTGACCTTCCTAACTTAAGTTATGAATTTTTCTTTGCAACCTGCTCAATCAGGTCCTAACCAGTACAGTTTTGGGATCTGTTTTTAATCTAACAAAACCTATCATATGCATACATTTGCATACAGATTCAAGCTTAACTTTCTTGTACAAAGTTTTAGGTATACTTTTCAGGGTTCATTTGGCACTGGTCTTAATTCATTTTATTGAGTAAATCATTAGTTATGGTCTAGGATATACATACTGCTCCGGATGCACAATTCCCTGTGACCAGCTTAGGTTCACTAGCAATTTTCACATAATTAGCTACAGATTCAGACTTTGGTTACTTCATGAAAGTTTTAGCTTTTTGTCTTAGCTTTCATTTGGTATATGCTAGGCTTAATTTTAATGAATACACAATAAGTTATGAGGTTTCTAACACAGACTGTCCTGTTGGAACCTATTCTGCCAGTGTTATGTTTTTGGCTCCCATGTTGTATCTATGTGCTTTAAACCTGCCAATCATCATTTCACCATTCATATGACATATCCATACAATCAAAGCAACATTTCCAGCAAGTAAAATCAACCCCTAATTTCACTTATTCATGACAGAATCAAAGGAAAACAGAAAGTCATATAAACACCAAACCTTTTGTCAATTCTTTTCAAAATCTTTAGGTACACCTTAGTTACTCTTTTTCCTTGCCTTTCCCCTTTGATGTACCTTCCTCCCTTTGAGTTTGTTCTTTACAAAGAATAAGAAAAATAGGAGCTTTAATTCATTTAACAACATATAATTAATTGAAACATGAAAGAATATGTTTACCTAACCTAGTTTTCAATTTCATCACTTACCACTTAAGCACCTTAACTTCTCTTCTTCTTTCCTTTCTTTCTATGGTTCCTTTGCTGGTTAGAACACCTAAGAACAGATTGTGCATGGGTGAAAGCTTTGTCTTTTTGGAGAAATATGGTGGAGATGAAAGTTAAGAAAGCAAAAGCCTTTTTCTCTTTCCTTTTGGTGTAGCCACGGCAAGGATGGACCAAATGAAGACAACTTTCCATTTCATGCTTAGTCATGCATGGCTAGGTGTCAAATTGTGGGTTAGGTGTAAATATAGAAAAAGGTGGAGGGCAAACTTGGAATTTTACTTTTAAACTTTCCATATTCACACTTTCACCTACTAAACTTTTCCACATGTTTCAATTTAGTTTTTAAACTTTCAATATTCATAGATTGACCTACTAAACTTACATTTTTAATATTTAGAAGTTCATTTCATTTAAGCAAGCATGTCGGTTTTAGGAAGCACCTCAAGCTAGCACGTCGGGAAACCCTTCAGCACCTCCTAATAGCAACTTGATTCCGACCTGCTTATCACGTTAGATACTTTATTTTAAGATATGTTTGTTTTCTTATTTGGGTTTTCTATGATTCAGTTATTACAGTTTGAAGATGTTAAAATACTAGTACTGGTCGTTCTTATTTTAACTCTACCTTTGGACGTATAACTCTATATGAAATGCAAGTTAGACCTCTAAACACAACTTTTAGTGCTCTATCTTTAAACGAATTGTGTGTCAGACGGCTATGGATAAGCTAGCACCTCCCCTAATCAGCTCGAGGTCAAGCTAGCACCTCCCCTAAAGCTAATTACTCTAACTTTAAAATGGTACAATTTAAAGCTAATGGTTGCTCTATTTCTATCTGTAGGTTTTGGAATGTTACAATTCTCCCCTCCTTTAAAAAAAATTCGTCCTCGAAATTTACCTGTCATAAATAGCTGAGGGTGTTGTTGCCTCATTAATTCCTCACTTTCCCATGTAGCTTCCTCTGTTTTGTGGTTTCTCCAAAGAATCTTCACTAATGGAATCTTCTTATTCCTCAGCTCCTTTATTTCTCGTGCTAAAATATTCACTGGTTCCTCCTCATAAGTCAAATCAGGTTGAATATCAATTGTCTTAGCTTTCTAACAAGATATATTACATCTAATTCTGACCTTCCTAACTTAAGTTATGAATTTTTCTTTGCAACCTGCT
This sequence comes from Manihot esculenta, assembly GCF_001659605.2. Taxonomy (NCBI): domain Eukaryota; kingdom Viridiplantae; phylum Streptophyta; class Magnoliopsida; order Malpighiales; family Euphorbiaceae; genus Manihot; species Manihot esculenta. The sequence continues at coordinate 6,853,842 of NC_035164.2, read as the reverse complement.
CAATCAGGTCCTAACCAGTACAGTTTTGGGATCTGTTTTTAATCTAACAAAACCTATCATATGCATACATTTTCATACAGATTCAAGCTTAACTTTCTTGTACAAAGTTTTAGGTATACTTTTCAGGGTTCATTTGGCACTGGTCTTAATTCATTTCATTGAGTAAATCATTAGTTATGGTCTAGGATATACATACTGCTCCGGATGCACAATTCCCTGTGACCAGCTTAGGTTCACTAGCAATTTTCACATAATTAGCTACAGATTCAGACTTTGGTTACTTCATGAAAGTTTTAGATTTTTGTCTTAGCTTTCATTTGGTATATGCTAGGCTTAATTTTAATGAATACACAATAAGTTATGAGGCTTCTAACACAGACTGTCCTGTTGGAACCTATTCTGCCAGTGTTATGTTTTTGGCTCCCATGTTGTATCTATGTGCTTTAAACCTGCCAATCATCATTTCACCATTCATATGACATATCCATACAATCAAAGCAACATTTCCAGCAAGTAAAATCAACCCCTAATTTCACTTATTCATGACAGAATCAAAGGAAAACAGAAAGTCATATAAACACCAAACCTTTTGTCAATTCTTTTCAAAATCTTTAGGTACACCTTAGTTACTCTTTTTCCTTGCCTTTCCCCTTTGATGTACCTTCCTCCCTTTGAGTTTGTTCTTTACAAAGAATAAGAAAAACAGGAGCTTTAATTCATTTAACAACATATAATTAATTGAAACATGAAAGAATATGTTTACCTAACCTAGTTTTCAATTTCATTACTTACCACTTAAGCACCTTAACTTCTCTTCTTCTTTCCTTTCTTTCTATGGTTCCTTTTCTGGTTAGAACACCTAAGAACAGATTGTGCATGGGTGAAAGCTTTGTCTTTTTGGAGAAATATGGTGGAGATGAAAGTTAAGAAAGCAAAAGCCTTTTTCTCTTTCCTTTTGGTGTAGCCACGGCAAGGATGGACCAAATGAAGACAACTTTCCATTTCATGCTTAGTCATGCATGGCTAGGTGTCAAATGGTGGGTTAGGTGTAAATATAGAAAAAGGTGGAGGGCAAACTTGGAATTTTACTTTTAAACTTTCCATATTCACACTTTCACCTACTAAACTTTTCCACATGTTTCAATTTAGTTTTTAAACTTTCAATATTCATAGATTGACCTACTAAACTTACATTTTTAATATTTAGAAGTTCATTTCATTTAAGCAAGCATGTCGGTTTTAGGAAGCACCTCAAGCTAGCACGTCGGGAAACCCTTCAGCACCTCCCAATAGCAACTTGATTCCGACCTGCTTATCACGTTAGATACTTTATTTTAAGATATGTTTGTTTTCTTATTTGGGTTTTCTATGATTCAGTTATTACAGTTTGAAGATGTTAAAATACTAGTACTGGTCGTTCTTATTTTAACTCTACCTTTGGACGTATAACTCTATATGAAATGCAAGTTAGACCTCTAAACACAACTTTTAGTGCTCTATCTTTAAACGAATTGTGTGTCAGACGGCTATGGATAAGCTAGCACCTCCCCTAATCAGCTCGAGGTCAAGCTAGCACCTCCCCTAAAGCTAATTACTCTAACTTTAAAATGGTACAATTTAAAGCTAATGGTTGCTCTATTTCTATCTGTAGGTTTTGGAATGTTACACAAATGTTTAAACATGGTAACTTTTTGACATATTTTTTAATTTCCTGAATAATTTTCGTATGTTCTTCTGTCCATGGTTTTGGGTTTGTTTTTAACCTATTATATAATGGTTTGCAAAATATTCTTAAATTTGGATAAAAATCAGAGATATAATTTAATGATCCTAAGAATCTTTGTAATTGGTTTTTATCTTTAATTTCATCAGGAAATTTGTCAGCAAATTCTATACTTCTTTGGATTGGTACTATTGTATTTTTATATATTTCATGTCCTAAAAATCTAATTTTTGTCTGAAATATTTTCATTTTGGATTTGCTTAATACTAATCCATTTCTTTTTATTATTTTGTAAAATATTTGTAAATGTTTAATATGTTGATCAATATTCTGGCTAAATACTAGGACATCATCTATATAGGTTATTATAAACTCATATGGTGTGAAAATGTCATTCATAATTTTTTGAAATTCACTTGGTGCATTCTTTAATCCAAATGACATTATATTCCACTCATATTGTCCAAATGGTACTGTAAATGCAGTTTTATACTTGTCTTTTTCATCTATTTGTACTTGCCAGAAACCTGATTTCATATCAAATTTTGAAAAAATCTCTGCTTTATATAGTCTGTTTAAAAGATCTTGTTTGTTTGGTATTGGATATCTTATCCATCTTAGAACTTTATTTAAGGGTTTGTAATTAATAACTAATCTAGGTGCACCTCTTTCGATTTCAGCATTTTTATTTACATAAAAGGCTGCACATGACCATGGTGATTTGCTTGGTCTAATTAAATTTTTTGTTATTAGATCTTGAATTTCTTTTTTGCAGAATTCTAACATTTCTTGGTTCATCTGTATAGGTCTTGCTTTTGTAGGAATATCTTGTTCTTTAAAGTCTGGTTCATATGGTAAAGTTACTATGTGTTGTTTTCTATTCCAAAATGCTGTGGGTAATTCTGAACATAAATCTTTTTCAAATTGTTCTTGAATTTCTTTGATTTGTTGTTGAATATTTAGCTTTTCTAATTGTTCTTCTATTCTTATTGAATGTAAGTCTTTTTTTAAAAAAATTTTATTTGGTTTTCGAGATTATTAATTTTACTTACATTTTCTTGTTGAAATAAATTTACATCATGGTAATTTATTGGTGTTATAAATTGAAATATAATATCCTGTCCTAATACATTGGTTTCTAAACCTAATTGTGTGACTTTGAAGGGGTATAACATTTGTAAAAATGGATTTCCTAGGATGATTTGTGTGTTGAGATTTTTAATTAACATGAAACTGGTTTTAAAACATATTCCATTGTTACAAATATGTGCACTAGGTATTTTGTAATCTATTTTGACTTTAGTCGAATTAGCTGCAGATAATGTCTGTTTAGTCTTATGAAAATATCTACTTGGTATTATCCCTTGATCTATACAGTTCATGTCAGCTCCTGAATCTAACATGGCAATGGTTTCTAAGTTAAAATCTTTAATTGTCAAATTTATTCGTACATACCATTTTTGGTATTTAATTCTAGTAATGTCATTGAATTTCAATGTTTGTTCTTCTTCTGTGTCTGTGTCTGCTATTTCTTCTAGTTTAGTTTTGTCCTTTCCTGAACTTTGTCCTATACTTTGGTTCTGATTCGAATTTTGTTGGATCTTTTGATGTTGTTCTAAATAATCACATCTTAATTTTAATTGTCTAACTTCTGATTTTAATTGTCTTATTTCTAATTGTAAGTCCATAGAAGAAATTGGGGTTACTGATTTTTTGTTTTTAAACATTTGTTCAATATCTTCAAACTTTGTTGGAGGTTCAGTTTCCTGTTTTATTTCTTCATTGATTAATTTGGTTAATTTTTTAAACATTTTACGTTTTATATTAGAATCTTGTACTTGTTCTATTTGTTCTAATACTTGATGGTACTCTGTTATTACATTTATTTTATTGTTATAATTACAAATTTCTCCTTGACAATTATGGTTGCTATCTGTACTATTTATTGTATCTGATGAATTATCACTACTATATTCATCATCTAACTCTGAAGAAGATAACTTAATTTGGTCAATTTTTTCTAACAATTGTTCTATATTATCTATTTTTAGTTCTAAGCCTAATTCATGTATTTTTCTTCTTGCAGGACACTCTTTTGCATAATGTCCTTTTTGATTACACAAATAACAAGTTATGTTAGTTTTATCCTTGGATCTTTTAAAATTGTTTTTCTTATAATTATTTCTCCTAAATTGTTTTCTTTTAAAAGGTTTTTTATCTATTTGTTTTTTATTATATTTATTATATGGCTTTCTAGGGTACTTATATTGTCTATAAATTTTATCTTTAAAAGGTTTATATCTTTTATGTTTCTATTTCTTTATGGTTCCGAATCCAAATTGTTCACACCAATTTCCTAATTCTTTTCGAGATTGTCTATTTTCCATTTTTAATTTTTGTTGTAGTTTCATATCTCTACATAGTCTAATGCCTGTTAAATTTACACATGTTATTAGATCACCATAGGTTAAATCATCATAAGAAATGTGTCCATATTTTTGTTCAATTGTTTCTTTTACTTTGGTTGAAAATAATCTAGGTAATCCTGTCAAGAATTTTTCTTTCCAATGGTATGCGTTTGGATCAGCTAGTGCATATACTCGTTTTAGAAAATTGTCTTTATACCATCTAAAGTTTTCTAACTTCCTACACTTGAGATTTTGTAATATTTCACTGTTTCGTTCCGTATATAAATCTAAGTCTCCTATGAAATGTGATATAATATTATATACTAGATATGCTAATGTAAAAGATTGTGGTTGTCCTGTTACTGGGTCAATAACTGGTTCACCTGTGGTGCTATCAATTCTTCTTGCTGTTAATATATTTGTTTTTATTTCATTACTTAATAATTTGTCCCACCAAGTTCTTAGTTCGCCAATAAAGCCTAATATGATATTTTCAGCGGCATCTCTTTCTGTAATGCCAACTCTTTGTTTGTAAATATTTCCTACTATGATCATTTCTTTGGTTATTTGTATTATTTCTGTTTCTGATAAATCATCTATATTCCATTCATAAATATTTTTTGCATTATATTGTTTTTGTTTTTTATCTAATATTTTTAAATCATCTGGTCTAGTTTCATATTGTCTGCCTATGGCATTTATAGGAATAGCATCGCTTTGATCAGAGTCTGATACTTCTAAGGGATTGTCTATCATGTCATCTTCTGATGAAGAAGTTTCGTTATATTCAGTTAAAATTGTTATTTTATTTTTATCTTTGCTAGTACTTTCACTTGGTATGTTACTTTGTGTAGGTTCTTTTATTTTAATGTCTTCTGTCATACTGGGTTTTTGGGAAGTACTTTGTTCACTTATAATTTTCTGTAATAATTTTGACATGTCATGTAATTCTGTCTTTGGACTTAGTGTTACTATCTCAATGGGGTTTTGTGATGGAGGTATCATTTTTGTGAAAGGTTTTTTAATAGGTTTTATAGCTGGATCTATATCATATGGTTTTGGATTACTATATCTCTGAGATAAATATATAGTATTTGGTTTAGGCGTTATAGGAGAAGGTGCTTGTGGTGTTTCTATATGTTCTATATTTGTTATTCCTTCATGATTTCTATCTATTTTTTCTTCCATTCTATCTAATTGTTGTCCTATTATATGTAATGATACATTGGTCCAGTTGTTTTGTAGATTAATTTCTCTTATATCATTACTTTGTATATTTGTAGTATTTACTATTGGTTGCATTCCATGCAATATTTGGTTCTTTTTGAAAAATACTCTATCTAGTGGTGGTCTTTCACATTCATGAGCTAGGTCACTAGGTTCTCCTGAATTACTAACTTTATGCCATTTATGTATTTTCTTTTCTAATACATTTAATTTCTTGTCATGAAAATATTTTAAGTATGTAAAGAATGGAATAGTTTTTTCGACTTGTTCACAAAATGCAAAGAATTGTTTTTTAATTAAATTTTGTTCTTTTCTGGAATAGGTTTGTAAAAATATAAAATTTATCAAACATTTAAAATATATCAATTAAAATTAATTATTAACTGATGGTTCCAATCGAAAAAATCCATTCAACGAAATGAATTAAAAATTTTAATATAATTTTTTATTTATTTTATTCGATTTAATTTTTAATTTAAAAAATTTTAGTTATGTGAATTTAATTTGATTTTTAATAAAAAATTAAATTAAATTAATTATGAATGATATTATATTATTTTTAATAATATAAAAAAATTAGATTATAATTAAAATTAAAATATTATAATTAAATTTTAAAATATTAAAAATAAAATATAAAAAATTAAAAATCTATTAAAATATCAAGCCGAATTAAACTGATATAATTTGATTTAATTTTTATTTAAAATTAATTCAATTTAATTTTTATGAAATATTGAAATTTTAATTTATTTAATTTGATTTTAAACTGAATTGATTGAGTATTTATTTATATTGTTTATAAATAATTATTAATTAAATAAAATTATATTAACTTGTTATAAAATTTTTTTACAATGCGCTTATTATTTTGTACAATAAAAAATTATTAATATATAGATATGTTTGATGTAAACAAAAAAATCATTTTTAAATATACACCTAATTCTAGATGGTTCCAACTCAAAGTAATAATTTAGTCTCAGAAGTAGGTTTAATCTTCCAAAAAGAAAAGAAAAGAAAAAATTCTAAGGATATGCCAATGCTGGTCCCTTGCCGTACGAAAGAAAACAAATATTTCCCGTCTACTACGTACATTTTTTTAATACAAATCGGGAATCGAGCGTAGAAATTGAGATATTCTTAAATTTATTCAATATATTTATTATTAAATTAAATTTATGAATACATATTTATTATATATTAAAATTAATATATATATATATATATATATATATATATATATATATATATATAAACTCAATAGTTTAATTTATATAGTTTAATTTTATTTTTAAAATAACTAAAATACCATAATTATTTATTTAATTTTTAAATTATATTAAAATTAATAATTATATTTCACAATTTTTTAAAATAAATTATTTATTATCTGTATTTTAATTTTATTAAAATAAAAAACATATTATTTTCGTAGAAAGATCTTTAGTTTGACCGTATAAAAATACAGAACTTAAAATATTAAGTTTCAAACATAAAAAGATACGCAGTTCAGAAAAAAACAAAAAAAAAAGGATGCATGTGCTCATTTCGATATTCTTTAGGGATGTAAAAATAATTTTTCATTAATAAATAAATAATAAAAGAAAATAAAAAACCAGCAACGAGTTCCGCGTTGGCCAGCTTGATGAATGCACAGTTGTACACGCTCTTTTCATGAAGATTTACCGAATTGATTCTGCTATCAAATGGCCCTTCATTTTTAATTATATTACGGAAATGCCACCAAAACTCTCTTGATTTATTCATTTTAAGAGTTAGGAGTGGCATTCGGTAAGAAGCAAGAAAAATGAATTAAATTTTTATAATTTTTTTAATTTTAGAAATAATAATATTTATATTGAATTTAAATTTATAGGTTGAGTATTCATTATTTAAAATTGTTTATATAATTATATATAAAATTTATATTTTTCGAATTTAAAATTTTTAATTTTAATAAATATATATTACCATTATATTTAACACCTCTTACTATCAATAAAATTTTTTTTCTATTTATCATTTTCAATTATTCAAAAGTATTATTTTTTTTTCACTTAATTTTTTGTTACATTGGAAATAGTTGAAAGCATTTTATATAATAATTTTACAAAATTAATAATAATAATAATAATAATAATAATAATTAGGAAATTTTCTTGTAATATCACCTAAATAAGATTTTTATAATGATTATTTTGGTATTTTGATATCATAAATTACAATATTTTCATTTAGACTCAATTATTTAAAAAAAAAATTGTATGAGACAAATATTTTCCATTAAAAATATTTCTAATAGTAAAATATTTTTTATTATTTAATTACAATATTAAAAAATATATATACGTTAATAAATTTATATATAAAAAATTTAATATTGTTAATGAAAATTTTAAAGCTAAAAAAATGTTTTTGTTTATTTTTTTAAAAAAATAACTTTATTTTTTTAATTAATAATATTACTTAATTTATAATATATTTTTTATTATTTAAGTATTTACCTTTTATAAAATTTATAATATAAAAAAACTCAATAATATTTTTCTTAATTTTTAAAAAATATAATATTTTTAAAAGATTTTAATAAAATATTAAATTAATTATTCTATATTAAAAAATTTAAATTTTTTAATATTTAATGATTAAAATTAATATAAAATTAATTAATAAAATTTTAAAATTTTAAAAATATTGGAATATATTAATTAATGAGATTAAATGATAAATCTTTTAAATTTTTATTAAAAAATTATTATTTAATTTATATTAACTCATTGGTTGATTTATGATTTAAAAAATATATTAAATAATTTTTTTTAATTTTAACAGTTAAATATTATAAAAATTAAAATGTTCATGATATAATAAAATTAATTAATAAATTTTTAAAATTTTTAAAAATTAGCTAATAATCTTTTTAAAATTATAAAAATTAAATAATAAAATATTTAATAGTAAAATTAATTAATAAATTTTTTAAAATATTATAATATATTTTTTAGAATTAAAAAATAAAGTAATTGATTTTTTAATATCATAAAAATTAAATAATAATTTTGTATTTTTATTTAATAAAAAATCTATAGAGAGAGCACTACATAAAACATGAAAACTAAAAAATCATTACCGTTGTTAAGAAAAAGGGCTGACAGCCACGTGTTCCATATATTGCCAGTACCATTAGTTTTTCGAAACCAATATAATTAAAATTATATAATTTTATCAAAAAATTTTAATTTAATAATGTCAAAATTATTTTTTCACATTTATAAAGCTTTAAATTTAAATTTAAAAAAAATTAATTATATGTAAAACATATATAATAAATAATTTATTTTTTCTTAATAATTATATAATTAAAAGTTAACATTCGATTGATTCGATTTAAAATAAATTAAATTGAATAAATTAAAAATCCCTTAGTATACCTGCGTTGGTCATTGTGAGAGGAAAGGAATGGTGTGGTGTGGAGTAACAGAACTCCAAACATTTTGTCAACCACGTTTAGAGCTGTTCGTTTATACTAGAAATGGGAGGGTGCTCAACTGACTATCATGGTATCAGACGCAACCCATATATCGCTACATACATGAAGTGTTTGACAGAAACCAGCTTTTCATTGGCTGAAGTTAAATGTAGATCGAGATGCAGAGGGCTCCTTTGTGGCGGCTAAAATATTGCGTATGTCTGGTAGATTCTCTCCTTTAATTGCAGAAGTGATGGGTATGAGGGAAGTATTAAGCTGGATTAAGGAAAAAAGTTGGATGGGAATGAAGGTGGAATCAGACAACCTTAAGTAATTCAAGTTCTTCAGGCTGTCTATGTGACTGAATTTTCTATTTTTGGATATAGTTTCATATTGTAAATCTCTAATTCAAGAGATTAGTGGGAACTTGTTAATTTCTCATGTATTTCGTTCGGCAAATAAAGTTGTTCATGATCTTACACAAGCAACGCGTTTATTTCCGAACATGTTGGAGTGATCATTCATCCCTCCTGATTTTATGATTCTTCTTTTGAATTAATATATTTCTATCTCGATTTTAGTAAAAAAAATTGAATTAAACTGATCTGATTCGATTCAATTTAATCAATTTGAATTTTAATAAATTTTTTATTTTTTACTCTTTATTTTTAATATTTTAAAATTTAATTAAAATATTTTAATTTTAATATGATCTAATATCTCTATATTATTGAAAATAATGTACTATTATTGCTAATCAGTTCAATTTAATTTTTTAAATTTTTCTGATTAAAATTAAATTAAATAAAAAATAATTAAAATTTTTAAAATTAAAAATTAAATTAAATTAAAAAAAAAATAAAAAATCAAATTAAAATTTTAAATTAATTTAATTTAATATTTTTTTTTAATTTGATGAATACTGCTGAGCCCTACATAACATGTAACACGATATAATATAATTTATTCTGTTTTTATATAACCTTATGATGTGAACATATATACACACATTTTCAATATTTGACAAATTAAAGCCGAAAAGCGACTTTCACACAAAATAAATAAATAAATAAATAAAAATAGAAATGTGAGGAAACAAAATTTATTATTTATGGATATTACCAAAAAATGAAATGATTAAATTACCCTTTTTGTCCAAAACATCTTATACAATGGGACCAATCTAATTATTAGGAACATAGTAGGGGCCAATCTCATTATTATAGGAAATGCTCAAGGGCATTATGGGAATAAAACAGCTGTTACAGTTCCAGTTCCTGATTCAGAAGCTTCTTTTCTCTGTGTTTCCTATTTGGTATTTGGTGGAGAGTCCTTTTCTTGACTTCAAATGTAATCCTTTTTTTTTCTGAATTTGCAGACTTCCATTGATCTTCTTTAGTTTTTGCACATTATAAAATAAGAGGTCTCTTTGTTGCAACTTAATTTTTTCTATAGAGAAATTCCTGCTCATAAATCATTGCTCTCTCTCTCTTCTTCGTTCTGGGTGAGTGTTTGTATTCGTGGGTGATTTGAGTTCTTTAACGCATATGTAAATTGCTGAATTTTTTATTTTTTCGCATATGGCATGATTCTGGTTTCTGGGTTTTGTTCTTGAAGGTATTTCAAGAGGTGGGGGGGGGGGGGGTTATAATTTTGTTTTTTTGGATTTTCATAGTGTTCAATTTCAATACAGCCTTGAAAGTTCTTGGGTCTATAGACATTGATTAGGTGCAGATTCTTGATTCTTCCAGTTCTTTGCTTTTTCTTGTTGATTTTTCATTAATCTTGCTGATTATTCATTTTTAATTCATTGATTATTTTTGTCTCTTGAATGCATGTGATGTTGTTTTGCTTGCCTTGCTATATGGGAGATCTACAGTGTTTTTTTATATACGTCTTTTTTCAATATTTTATTTATCATTCAGATTATGAGGATATTCAAGTGTTTGTAAAGTGCACACAGTTATTTTCTCATGTCTTACTGTGTTGGATTGGGATTGCATACGTGATACCTTTTTTATGGTCTTTGAATAATCCACTCTCTCTTATTTTTTACCCCATCCCCACTTTTTTTCTCCCTCTCTCTCCCCTTAGTTTTCTTGTTAGTTTACTGGATGATATTGAATGGTTGATGTTTTCAATTTCTATGAATTCTGTATATTGTGCTGTAGCTCAAATTCCTTAATAGATTAATGATAATGAAGTGTTGTTGTTTGCAGGTTGTGTTCTTGATCAGGAACACTTTTTAAGAAATAAGGCACAATGCGTGCACCATCATTGCTTTCACAGTGCTTAGCTGGCTTGGTGCCTCATGACCGAGTGAGTCACAGCATCACCAATGTTTCAGATAGAGACATGCATCTCCCTTCTCCTGCAGTTGAGATTCTCCCTTCAAAGGTAGGCCTCCTCTTCTTATTTTCAAGTATCAACCCTCAGTTAACCTAAATACGAGAGTATCATCTAATAAAAAGTAATGAAGCTAAGAATTACCGTTTTCACAAGGTTGTTTGACTTCTATTTTTTGGTGGGGAGGGGGCGTTTGTGATTTTTCCTTGATTCATATGTCCTATTTTCTGATTTGCAGATGGCACACCTTTACAAGTATGCTGCGGAGAATGTAGAACTACAAGGCCTTAATGTGTTCAAGGTATGTAAAATCCTTCTTTACTGATTTCTTTTATATGTTGCAATTGGTTGTCTTTTTGGCCAAAGACTAGTAGCAATGAGAATTTCCTTTTGTGATTATTTCTTATAAACCCTTTTTCTATAACTTCTGAATGTTGCAGTTGATGGCTTAAAAAGAACATTTTCTTTCACCCTGATTTAATTTCTTGCAATTTGCACACCTAAATTTTTCTTACAGGGAAAAGTTAATGTTGCTGATATTATTGGGTTCACTGGTTCTGAAATGATATCCTCAAAAACTGATGGTCAGTATATCTGATTTCCAGAATGCACTCCAAAATGAAATTGTTCAATTCAAATTTTCTGTGATTTTAACTAAACGTATGGTTACTTATTATGCACTACACAATGACTTAAAGTGGAAAAATAAAAATTGAAGATTGGATCTATTGGTGATGGCTAGACCCTTCTGGTTTTGTAGGGTCCGTGAAATCTTGGGATAGCTCTATTGATCTTGTAAATGTCCTTAAGCATGAGCTTCGCGATGGGCAACTGAGTTTTAGAGGCAAGAGGGTACTTGAGGTAATTAAGTTAATGAGAAAATTTTGCTACTTGATTTTTCTATGCTGTGGCTTTATGTTTTAGGGTCTTCCCTGTTGCATTAATGGTCTAGATAAGCTGAATAAGTTACAGAACTGGCTGTAACACATACATATGTGGCACACGGATAGACATTCTTAATTATTGGCAAAAGCCTGTATCGGTAATACATTATATATTTTAAATGGACAGATGCTATGAAAAATAAGTTCTTTCGGTAGGATTATATTGCATGGAGGAGAGTTGGCTGGCTGGCTTTGTCTATAGATTAAGCCAGATTGACATATTTTCATCTATATCTTACTGGCAAAGAAGAAAACTTCATTATAGCCTGCACTAATTTCCATGTTCTTTGATTTTGTTTTTTTCTGGGTGGTGTTATAATAGATGAAAGCAATTGGCTGGCATTGCCTGGATTAGACCTAATTCAAAATTTATTATTTGTTATTTAGACATTTGAAAAAATAGCTTTTTGGTGCCTGAGATTAGAAAGATATATTTATGTATTCGTTCAACTGGTTTTGGATTCAGACTACTGTCCTGATGGTGCCTCTGAATTTCCTTAGATTTTCTTATTAGTGCTCACTGGTCGTTATTGAACGATCAATTACTTTTTCCTTTCCTGAGGATATTTAAGACCCACAAGCTTTTCTTGATATCGCAGCTCCCATAAGCCTTTTTTTAGTCTGAAGTGATGAACAGTTTCAGCTGACGGTCTATCTTTTTATTTGTATTTTTACAGCTTGGTTGTGGCTATGGACTTCCAGGGATTTTCGCTTGCCTCAAGGTATATGCCATTGACTATATCACAATACTCCTCCTATTATGCATTGATTCTCAAGTTACTATTGTATCAAAAGTCAAACATGTGAATACATGGCATATTTCTTGTCAGACTCCGTTTGTCAACGTTAACTAGCTTGTGACTACAAGAAAATTCAAAAGCTTTTATTTATTTATTTGTGGGAGCAACTAGTTCTCGAGAATATTGTTGAAATCTGGAGATATTCCATATATCTTGAACTCAAATCTTTTATTTATTTATTGTGGGAACAACTAGTTGTCATGATATTGTTGAAATGTGGAGATTTTCCATACTGTCTTGATTATTAAGTACATTTTTCCGGAAAACCACTTGTTCTACAGAGTTTCTCTTATGATGGAAAGCCATATGACTATCCCAATTTCTGATATAGCTAACATGTGTCAGATCCTGTTTCACGGTTGAAAGCACTTGTGCAATACATAAATAATTCAAATAAAACTGACTTCAATCCCTTCAAATCTGAGTAGCTCTGGTCGTTTTAAGCTTAAATTATATAATTTAAAGTGCCATTGTTGTACAGACCAATGAATTGAATGAGACTGATTTTTTTTTTCTTCTCACGGCTTTCTTTTATCTTTTCCTAATTAAGACATGAAGAGTATAAACTTTTTATGATATCTTCGATGAAATTGGTTCATTTGAAGCTGATCAACTGTTTTACAGGGAGCTTGCATGGTGCACTTTCAAGACCTTAATGCAGAAACCGTAAGGTGCACAACTATACCAAATGTCCTTGCTAATCTTGAGCAAGCTCGGGACAGCCAGAGCCGACAGCCAGAGAGCCCTCTTACTCCTTCAAGACATCCTCTTTCCCCATCAGTGCATTTCTATGCTGGAGATTGGGAAGAACTTCCAGCAGTCTTATCTATTGTGAGGAATGATGCCTTTGAAGTGACAACAGGAATGAGCCTGAGCTTCTCTGAGGAGGATTTCATGGATGGATGTAGTAGCCAAGATGGTAGCGTCATAGGTCAGGAAACTTCCTCAAGGCAATCAAGAAAGCTTTCAGGGAGCCGTGCATGGGAGAGGGCCAGTGAGATAGATCATGGTGAAGGTGGGTATGATGTTATTCTGATGACAGATATCCCATACTCGGTGACCTCTTTGAAGAAGCTATATGCTCTCATTAAAAAGGTTAGTTGGCTGCTTCCTGGTATTTTTGTTTATGTAGAAAGCACTATCTGCATTACCAATCCATTTATGAAGGTGAAAACAAGTGCTCTTTTTATGCCTGCAATTTGTTCCTCTACCCTTTACTATCTTTTCTGGTTGAAATCGTTCTCTGGAATTGATGTTTATTGGTAACTATATAGTGTCAGACCAGTTCTGTCGAGTATTCTATTTCATCGAACGGTGTTGATCTTGATCTTCTGTTCATACTTTTGTAGAGTATAAAACATCCAATGTTATATATATATCTTACCCTTGTTAGTATCTGATTTAAGTAGAAAAATTGCATGGATGATAGATATGAATAGATGATTACCTGTGAACAATGTTTTAATACATCAAAATTTGCAGGATAAAGAGTGTGTTCTATGTAGTTTTTTTTTTTTTATTATTGAGTAATTAATTTTATCTATTTATTTTTGGATAAACTAGTGCTTGAGGCCACCATATGGAGTATTATACTTGGCAACAAAGAGAAATTATGTTGGCTTCAATAATGGAGCAAGACACCTGAAAGGTCTAGTAGACGAAGAGGGCATTTTTGGAGCTCATTTAGTGAAGGAGATGTCTGAGAGAGATGTTTGGAAGTTCTTTCTCAAGTGAACATCAAAGAGTAGCTACTAACTGTCACAATTTTCGGATTCTGTTTTGCTCCAAATACTATTTTGTATATTATAGATCACAAGTGTCCTTTACTTTTCTTTTCATAATAATGAAATTGCAATATAAATGTTTACTTAGCAGGCATCTAATTTTGCTGGCTTTTTTACTTTTTTTTTTTTTCCAATTCTTCAGATTCTATACAATTTTGTTTGTAAATCAAATCTTTTATTAAAATCTGAGGTTCAAATAATGTTTGTACCCCTTCTCTTCTTGGATTATTTACTATGAAATTTGAATATGGAATAATATATGTTTGATACGACACATTAGATCGTGTCTTTACACATCTTAATGCAATCATCACATCTCAACTGGGTAAGAAAAAGACAATAATAGGAGGAAGAAGAAAATAAGATGCTTGCTGGAATGTAGAAGGCTCCATGTTACACAATTGGATTGCAATATCAATTATTATCTTCCCAAAAAGCCAAGTACAGAATTGCAAGTTGAAATAGGAATTCATATCAGGAATTGAGCTGCACAATCTATTACAAAACATCATCTTTGAATTGTTTCTCGAGCTTCTGTGTTTCTGAGATATGATAAAACTAGAAACAATGTACGTACTTGGAACCTGTGGCGTACTCTCACAATATAAATATAACACTTCTTTCATCTGCAAAGTACATGTCTTGGGAGCTATTGCTTTTACCATTCCACAGGAGGAAATCACACTACCGCCTGGAATAAAGATGATGAGACTTTACAAAAATATTTTCACTATTTATCATTGTGTGCTTACATTTTCTGATAATCTTCTCCACACCATTTTCCCACAATGCAATAAGGTCAATATTGCCATAAGATAAAGAAGAGGAATCCCAACAATGCAACCCCCAGATGCTAAATTGGCCAGTGTCTACAAAAATTATTATGAGAAGTTAGTAATTCAAGCTGCAGCTGCAAATAAAATACAAGCAATGACACATTGAGGTTAAAAAAATTAAACAATAGTCCAACCCCAAAGAATGTAAAATATTAGCAATTACTCACAAGTCATAATCTATCACAGTCTAGGTGCAAGATAAAATATCCCAAGTAATCTTCCCAGTTGAAACAGATATTTCAGAAAAGATCAATCATAAAAGGTCGCCTATATAGCTGTACTCATATAATCTTCTCTCTCTCTCTCTCTCCTGCCCTAGCTTCAGCAAAATTTTTAAAACTGCAACACCAAGTCTCCAACTGAGATTTCCAAGGTTCACTCACCTTTTTCAAACTAGTTTTAATTGATTCCACACTGAATTTCAAATCCTAAATCAAGTGAAAGTGGGCCTATCTATACAAGGGAAAGAATTTCATACATGAGCATGCACATGCATACTATGTCAGTATATATCATTGTATTGTCCCGTCCCCCTTCTCAGACTATTTTTATGTAGCATTTTAGTTTACTAACATAACCATATCTACTGTCATTGTTGTACAAAAGAAAAAGGCACTGCTAAAAATACATTTAAGAGATTTTGATTTTCTGAAGCAAAAACTGTAGCCTACAACAATCACATACCAACATATAATTCAATTACTCAAAGTTCCAAAATTTCCAATGTTAAGGTCCACTGATTGGATTGCCAAGCCTATGCAATATATAACAGAATTGGTGCTACAATATTGCTGTTAAGAAATTATTCGTTTCATAATTTTAGCTTGCCATGCACATACCAAATTTAAATCCGGATAAGTTCATACATAGTATATGGAATGGATATGCAAAGAAGAGAGTTTTTTGCTTTACCACCAATCCTGCAACAAGATGAACTACGGGGACAAAAAATTGATCTACTTTGTTCCCTTCTGCATACCCATTAAATGCGATAACCATTGAGAAAGTGTGAATAGTAACGAATGCAAGAGCAATAATAGCTGCAATGTAAGACTAAAATAGTTAGAGAAAATGAACAAAACTTCAAATTATTTTTTTAATATATTTGCTCACTACTGGATACTCAAATCAAACTTAATTCATCAGAAATTCCACATCAGTAACCCCCTTAACCACTCCTAATCTACTTAGTCGCCTAATAAACAAATAAGTTAATATATTGCATGATGTGCTTAAATAATTGCAGTGTCCAAATTAAATAAATCAATTCAACATACTTCTATCAAAAACTTACCAGAAACGAGAAAAAATGGTATCTGCGAACAACTATCAACAAAGAATGTTGCCGGGCCAAATGCTGGTGTTAAGAGGCTAAGACAAAAGAACACGGCATGGGCTACACCATGACCTAAACCACCAGCTGCACAATGGATTAAGCAACAACATCTCACACATTAAATTATCTAAAAAATGCATAGAGACAAACAGGCATAGTGATCTTTTTTCAATTTGTAGTATGTAAAAAAAGTGCCACAAGCACGTGGCACTTGTATTTGATATATGACAACATTATGAGAATATTCCCATCTCCCAACTCTTTGTTAGATCCTCATCTGACTAGCTACGTGGCTTTACATGCGCACACTGTCAGTTGAAATTCACCATGAGGTCAGCATTGCTAAATCCTTGCCCAGCAAAAGCTCGAAAATGTTTATGAACATTAGATGAAATTGTTTAACACAGGACAGTCAATAAAACCTAGAGTTTTGTTATGAAGGATCAATAGACACTCCTCATGTTGCTGAGAACAGCTAAAGGCAAGACACACTGTTGAGGAACTATACTATATATGAACATAAATAAACCGATATTTGGAGAAAACCGAGAAAAGGGAAGTTTAAACTTTCAAAGTTTCAATTTTAAAGGGAAGTTGTAGGTCTATAGAAATTGGCAATATAAAAGCAAAGATAGTCTTTCTGAGCCTACCCAGAGCAATCAGCATCTTATCTGTCAGAAATAAGCGTGGTTTGGAGACCCTATCAGCAAAAGCATCCAATATGTCTTCCAAACGCCTATAAAAGTCCACAACAAAATGATGTTACACTTTTCTTTTCCTTTTTTTTAAACCAAAAAAAAAAAGGATGATGTTACAAAAACCAGATTATCTGTAGAGGACTCTAGAAGTTCACCACAAACTAATCCATAGCCACATTCATACTACAAAAGCCCATTGAGGTTAAAAGAGAGTGGAATTTATTCATTGGCCCCCCAAATGATTATATTGTGACATTTTTAATAAAAAGTAAGAATGTAATAAAATTGTCCGTGTGTTTATTCCCATTTCAAATTTCCGATATTGATTTCATTTAGTTCATGAAATAGCAATATTATCCGTGTTCTAATATGGTTGATTAATAAAGAAAGTACATATAATTTAATTTAAAAAAAATAGCGGAATGCCTTTAAGAAATTTGGAGTATGAACAATAATAACACTAAAATTGTAAAACAATGATGTTATTTCATTGCATGTGTAAATCCCATTCAAAGTTTATTTTATTTTTTACTTATAAATTGTAAATATTTGAAAAATAACAAATAAATCTAAAAGTTAATTGCATTTGTTAAATGAACAAAAGAAATTATTTATAAATAACAATAATACAATATGTTACTATGCTCATCCATGATTTTTAGTTTGCCACCCCCCCCCCCCCCCAAAAAAAAAATATATATATATATATACTAGGCAAAGGGAGAGGGATATAAACTTACTTGTAAACTTTCCAAAAAAGAATCCGAAGCCCTTCCTGGAAACTGACTGATGAAACTACAAGTAATGCATACGGCCACCATATTGTTGATTTCAGAGGAAGAAATGCCCTCCAAACTCCGGATAACACAATGAGGCTTACAAGCCACAAAAGCGTACTACATGAATTAATTGCAGAAACCCATGAGAGGCCAGCAAAAACAGATTGAAATGAATAAAAAAAAAATGCCCATTTCAGTATTTAAACACAAGAAAACAGCTTCACCAAAAGCCCCACTTTTGGTTAGCGACATAAAAAACTGGGAGCTTCTATCAATCTCCCCGGCGCGAAAGTTTTACATAACTACTTAAGTCGAAATGCATCCATAAAATCAGAAAACCCTAGCAATTCAATCCTCATTTAAAAGTCAAATTATCCCAACATGCAATGTACCAAATAAAAAATTCTTTTCTTGAATTTTCCTTTCAAATTGACAATTTTTCTTAGGAATGTCGATAACAATAGGAATGAAACACATAACAGATGGAAAAAGGAGACATTAAAGTGAAAGTCAGTGGTGGATTTGTAATATATGAACCTGGAGAGAACGGTGAGGATCAAGAACGGCTTCTTGGAGATGACAGAGACGAAGAGAGAAAGAGAAGGTCCTAGAGCAAGCAGAGCGTATCCGATTCCTGCTGCTATCGTCATTTCCCCTCCTCTTCTGAAAGTCTCACCTGAGAGAGTTGGGTGTAATAAGCAAAGTTAGGTGATAGCTAAAAGCCTAAAAACCCCAAGCAAAATCAACAATGGACACGTGGAAAACCAAATTATTCAGAAAAATTTATTATTTAGTCAAGTAATCAGTTTTAAAAAATATATTAAAATATTTTTAATATTTTAAAAAAATCTATTCATTTTAATAGTGAAATTTTTTGATACAGAAAGACCACGTAGCAGTTTTTTTATAAAATTAAATGGTTTAATAATAATTTCTTTTAAAATATAAAAATTAAATAATAAAATACTTAATTATAAAATTAATAAAAATAAATAAAATTTTTTTAAATATATAAGACGTTTTAATAAATTTTTAAAATTAAAAATTAATTAATAATTTTACCTAATAAATTTTCCAATTATTTATTTTGATTAGTAAATTGATCCTGCACTTTAAATTCACTTTTTTAAAATTAATTCCTTTCAATTTAGAATAATTTAATCTTTAAATTTAAAATTTTATTTTATTAACAAAATAATTTTTACATCTAAATAATTATTTATTTTTAAAAAATAATTTTTTGAGAATTATAAAATAATATCAAATATAAATGATTGTTTTACTAAATCCTTAAATTTTTATATTGTGGTTTATAATTATGCAAAATTCTTTTACCATGAATTAGAAAGACAATTATATTAAAATATTTTTATATATATTTTCAAAATCACATTTTACATCAAACTTTTATGTAGATTAAAGGTTTGAAAAATTATTATTACTGACTTCTATTTTATAAAAATACAAAATTTTAAATAATTACTTAAATATAGAATTTAAAAACAAAAATTACCTTATTAATAGATTAAAATTGTAAAGGTTAAATTTTGTGCAAATTAAAATAGTCTGTTTAGTCTTTTTATACATTTAAAATGTAAAAATGGATGGAATTTTAAATTCAAATTCTCTATTTGTTTTATTTTAAATATTTATTTTTATAGTTTTAAATAATTTTTAAAAATAGAGGAATCGAGGCTGCAGAGAAGACTTGGGGTTTGAGTTTTCTTCTATTTTACTCTTTTAAGTTTTTGGTTTAATGTTGGGATCCCATTTTGGACATACCTGGAGTCTTTAAGCTTGGTTAGGGTGTAATCGAAGTGATGGCAAACGAAACATGCTACCTCCATGGAGGAGGACGATCTGATTGACAATAGTATAAGGAAAAAACATAAAGAGCTGTTGGATGATGCTCCGATTAACTACCTGGACGAGGAAGACCACCAGGTTTTGGATGGCGGGACAAGGAGGGATGATAAGGAGCCGGAGACGCCTGATCTCCCTAAATCTTCTTTCAAAGACACGTTGTTGAATCAACATATGGGGATTAGGGATGCTTGTTTTGATGATGATGCAATGAGTGAAGTATCGTGTGAATCTGTTGATGAGGGGATGCTACTTCCCCTAGGGTTAAAATAACACCAGAAGAAAAGAACAGGCTTAGACAGCCCTGGCGAAACTCTTTGATCCTTAAACTTTTGGGACGTTTGATTGGTTATGTTTATTTATCAAAAAGAATCTCTGAGCTTTGGCGTCCGAAGTCTCATTTCAATGTTATAGCTCTTGATAATGGCTATTTTTTAGTAAAGTTCACTAGCAAGCAAGACTATGATCATGCCCTTTTGGGTGGACCTTAGATGATTGCTAATCACTATCTTATAGTATGGCGATGGCATCCTGAGTTTGATCCGTATGCTTCTAATGCTTTAGAACGACTTACAGTCTGGGCCAGAATTCCTTGCTTACCTATTGAATATTAAAATGACGAGTTCCTTTTGAGAATTGGGAGCTTGCTCGGAAAACCTATTAAGGTGGATCGCAATACAAGTATGGTGAGTAGAGGACACTACGCCAGGATTTGCATTGAGATTAACATGGAAAAACCCTTAGTGGCCAAATTCAAGCTTCGCCGACTTATTAGACCAGTGGAATATGAAGGGCTCCACCTGGTGTGTTTCAGTTGCGGTAGATATGGCCATGACGCCGAGAAGTGCCCGGTGAGGGGAGGTTCTGGCGGTGCCAGTAATCTTGCGGGGAAAGCCCATGCCAATGATCCGATTGATCTGGATAAGGATAAGGGAAGAGCAATCCCTAATAATCCGATGATTGTCAATGATTATGGGGATTAGATGCTTGTCAAAAAAGATAAGAGGAATTTCAAAAAAGTCTCTAACAAAGTCCTAGTCAACAAGGAGTCTTCTAAGGAGAAATTTTCTGCTAAGGAAAAAGGGACAAAACCTTTGACGGACGGTTCTAATCAATATGCTGCTTTGGAGATTAATGAGCCAGCTCCTGTTGAGCCCATGCGACTACCCAACTCTAATACTATTAATACGGGCTCATCCCGAGCTGGGCCTCCCTCTAGTGGCCTGCAAACTAAAAGACCTGCCAGTAAAAACCCAGTGAGACCTGATGCTGGAGATACTGGGACAGATATTACTTCTACTCCTACCAATTCTTCTTTAGTTTTGAATAAAGTGGCTATTGTTTCTAAGCCTAGAAGAGCTGCGGAGGAGACAGAACATGTCCTTGTTTTTGGAGAGAAGACATATGCTTCGGTTTCTCGTACTGTTACCAACCGGGGTATTTTTTCTAACCATGCCAACACTCATGCAAATGGTAACCTCGATTTTCCTAATGTGGAGAATCAATTTCCGCATCCCTCTACTCCTAATATTGACAAGAATCTGAAAACGAATGAGATTCAAGAGATGAACATTGTTCCGGAGACTCCACTTGAGGGGGTAATGCTTTAGCCTCTCGTCTGGGGGGAGAGATGGTCAATTGATGTCTTCATGTGGAAACTCGTTATTACTTACAAGCTGATGCTGTTGAGGTTATATGGTCTCATGGCTTTGCTTTAGAGCTTAATACCCTCTTACTATGTAAAAAAAAATATATTTATTTTTATAGTGAGAAATAAGAAAATTACCCATATAACAGTACTTAAATTAATTTATTATTAGTAAAATTTGATAATTAAATCATTATTAATATTAATCTAAGGTCTTGAATACAAATATAATTTCTCAAACTTTCTTTATAAACCTACTTGAACAAAAAAAAAATTCAAATATTTATTACTATTCACATTTATATTATAACTTTAAAATAAAGTCAATTATTTTATATTTGTCTCAATTTTAACTATATATTTTAATTAATTTTAATAAAAAAATTTAGTCTACGTATCAAATTATTTTTTAAAAGACTTATTAAATAAAAAAATTAAAATATTTACATAAATTTATATTTATATTTAAAAATTTAAATTTTAAATAATAAAATTAATTTTTTTTATTTTATTTCAATTATAATTGAATCTAAAAAGTCATTAAAAATTATGATATAATCCCTAAAATTTTATTTAACTCATAAAATAATTCTTAAAATATATATTTTTATTTTAATAATGTCTTTTTTTTAATCCTATTATTTACTTCTATTTTTATTTTTATAGTAATTTAATAAAAATTTAAAATTAAAAAAATTATAATATAAATATATAATATTTTATTTTATTTTATATTATTATATAAAATATAGTTTTTGTCTGAATGCATTATGATATATATCATAAGTTTATTTATTATATAGATAAACAAAATAAAAATATTGAATATTTCAAATAATTTATAAAAAATATAGTTAATATATTTAAATTTTTATAAAAATTATAATAGAGATGATTTACATACTAAAAATATGTAATATTTTTATTTAATATTATAAATATAAAATATAATTTTTCATAAAGTATGTTAACATATCTAAATTTTTATAAAAAATATAATAGAGATGATTTACATACTAAAAATATGTAATATTTTTATTTAGTATTATAAATATAAAATACAATTTTTTTAATATATGTATAATGGTGAATATAAATTTTTAATAAAATATTTTAATATATAATATTTATATGTGATATTTTATAGAGTGAAAAATTATTTATAATAAATATTTATTAATATTATATATAATAAATATATTTTCAATATAAAATTTAAATTTAAGAATTATATGTTTATTAATATAAAATTTTAGAAATTATATTATAATTTATTATTAATTTTATTAAAATTTAATTTAATTATTTTGGTTATAATTATGATGAATTAAAAAAATTTTAATTTTATTATTTAAAATTTAAAATTTAAAATATAAATTATCCAATAGATTTTTAAGAAATAATTAATTTTATTATTTAAAATTTTAAAATTATGATATAAATATGAAAAATAGTAACCATTAAATTTTTTTGCCTAATAATTTTTTTTAATAAATTTTTTCTTTTTTTTTTTTAGGCTTGAGATGTCTAATTTTGTTCAGAAGTAAGTTTTTAGTTAATTTATCTAAGCCATTTAACCATGTTTGGATTAATATTAAAATATTTATTCTTTTAGTTTTTTTAATTATAAAATATTAATTTTATATTTTAATATTATAAATTATTTAACAATAAATATAAATTATCTTTTTATCTTCCTATTTCTTTAATATGCAAATTGAATTACATTAACATGGTCCAATGGCAAGAGTGCAGTAGAATCAACAAGCCCTTCAATAGACCAACTCCTATCAACAGTTAAAGACGTCACCACTATTACCAAAAGAACAATCAGCCAGACAAATCAGAAGTAGGGGTGAGCATTCGGTTGGTTCGGTTCAAAACTGAACCAAATCGAATAAATTAAAAACTGACATTTTAGTATTTATAAAAATCGAACCGATTTTGATCAGAAACCAAACCGAACCGATCTGATTCGGTTCGGTTTGATCGGTTTTGATTTTTAATAATTTTTTAATTTTTTTACACTTTATTTTTAATATTTTAAAATTTAATTAAAATATTTTAATCTTAATATGATTTAATTTCTCTATATGATTGAAAAAATATATTATTATCACTAATCGGTTCGGTTCGATTTTTTTAATTTTTTTCTAATTAAAATCGAACCGAATTGAAATAACTGAAATTTCTGAAATTAAAAACTGAACCGAACCGAACCGAAATGTATAAAAAATTAAACCAAAATTTTAAATCGATTCGATTCAATCAATTTTTTCGATTTGAACCGAATACGGCTCACGCCTGATCAGAAGAATAGAGAAAACTCTCCAAACTCGGGAGAGAAAATTTATTTTCTTATTTTAATTATAGTAATAAACTCATATTTAATATTAAAATATAAATAATATTATTAAAAAATTAAAAGAATATTTTAGTTTAAAATAAAATATAATTTAGTCCCTGAAAATACAATAAATCCTCACAAGTCATCTTTCTTCCTTTTCCACCTTTCACTGTATAATTCCTTCATACTTGTCAGGATGCTTCAACATCTATGAAGTAATGACCCACCTCAAACACCATATTATTTTCAGTATTTTTTTTCAAAAGGTTTGTTATATAACCCTTTATATGGATCCTTAACTTTCTTCTTGTCTGTCTAATGTTCTTTTATTTCTGAATATAAAAATTCATATGATTTTTTAGTTCCAATGTTGCTCAAACAATCATAATCACTCTGTAAGTCCCTTTCATGTAAATCACAATCCGAAGTTAAATGGTCACTACTTCTTTCTGACAATTCATCCACATTTGAATTTGGTACAAAGTTCTCACTATCAGATGAATCAAACTGGTTGTCTTTCTCAATTTCAGTTCCGTTTCTTGCATCATATTGCTTTTAGCTATGAACACTACCTATTCCTTTGTCCTTTCCCATACCCATGGTACATCCCCTCCTCCTTTCACTTGCTCTAATCTTATCATTGCCACCATACCCATCAGTGCCCATACCTCCAGTCTCTATAATATTTTCCTCCACATCAATTACAACCTTGCTCTTTTCCATCTATTACTGGCCATCCTAAGCACATGACTGCTCACCCATACCTTCCCTTTCCTATTGCATCAACCAATAAAGCTTGAAAGGTGGAGTGTCCATAATAGAAGTAATATGATTGGTTAATAGTGCTTTGTGTTTGTCTATGCCTGCCTAACCTCCACAATGCACTCAGTGAACTTGAACACACAAAGAGCAGTCAAGTTGTAACTTATACTAGATGTATATAATGCACTCGGTGTATATCTGGTATCTCAAAACTAAACCATGAAACCTATTTCCTTTCCATTAAATTCAACAATAGCCTTTGCAATGTGCATTTTCTCACTATATTAAAGTGACCCTAATATCCAACCACTATAATCAATAGAATCCTCTTAAAAACTCATATTCTATCAATGCAACATTTATAAAAATTCAATCAAAAGAACCAACATAATACAGATGCCCAAAGAGCATCAATACAACATTTCCAAAAGCCCAATTAAATATCGAAAGAGCTAATCAATTTAGCTACCTAACAAAAACTAATCAAAAGCATACCTAAAATTCATCTTCAAATGTCGAAAAAGCCAACACAATGAAAGTAAATGGAACCAAACATCAAAACTACAAAATTTGTATCAAAACCCAAATGTTGAAGCTACCATATTAAAGCAAATGGAACCAAATAGCTCGACTTCCGTTGTCTTCCAGTGGGCAATACAAGCCCCACACCGTAGGTCTTCAATTGTCAGACCCTTGAGTGGGTAGGCTTGAGTTGGGGTGAAGTTGGGCCTTAATTTCATCATAACTGGGTGTGTGCAGGGGCACACTTGATTGGCAAGGCTGTGTGCTTGGGCAGGCTAGAGTACTGCTGAGTGCAAAGGCTGGACTTTGAGTGTCAGTTCAGTCCATCATGTGGGGAAGTTGCTACAGTGGGATGGAAGTTGTTGAAGGCAAAGGAGAGGTCTACAAACGTGGGGAAGTTATACTGGAGTGGGGCATTTTCTCCTATGAGGGGTAGTGGGTAGTTATAACTCCCATAATGGGCAGTGTGCGGTTATAACTCCCATGATGAGTAGTGGGTGGTTATTTCTCCTAAGTGGTTGGGGGTGTCAACCATAACTGCTAGAGGCAGACGTGATATTAGTGAAACGGATGGTTGTGGAGACCATTGCAGAGACGGTTTTTGCTGGGAAGATGAAGGTGTTGGAACTAAAAGCATTCAGTGGTACCTGAAGTGCAAAGGAATTAGAGAATTGCCTATGGGACATGGAACAGTATTTTGCTACTGCTAGGATCCTTGATGTGGAGCAAGTGATAATTACTAGCATGCACTTGTTTGGGGATGCTAAGTTGTGGTGGCGAACCCCTATGTCCGATGATGCCAGTGCTGGCAAGCCGATGATTGACTCTTAGGAAAGATTAAAGAAGGAAATAAAGGATCAGTTCCTACCTTGGAATGCCTCTTGGGTTGCAAGGGATTCTTTAAAATGGCTGAGACAATCGGATACAGTAAGGGATTATGTCAAAGAATTCAGTTTTTTGATGCTGGATATTCAGAATATGTTCGAGGAGGACAAGCTATTCAATTTTTTGTCTGGTCTTCAACTATGGGCACAAATGGAGTTGAGAAGGCAAAACGTGAAAGATTTGCCTAGTGCCTTTGTTGCTGTTGATGGCTTGATAGATTTCAAGCTCAATAAAGATGTTGGCCCAAGTAAGGGAAAGGGAAAAAGGTTGGAGAAGAAGGGTGGCAAGAAGAATAGTGGTGACTACAAGAAAGATAGTGAGAAAGGGAAGGCTGATGGTCAGAGTTCGGGAAGCAAGTTCTTTAAGGGAAGCCAGGGTTGTTTTCTATGCAATGGACCCCATCGTGCAAAGGATTGCCTGAAGAGGGAGAAGCTTACTGCTCTTGTGGCTGATGATGACCATACCCCTGTAGTTGCTAATTCTGGAAATTTTTCTGTTATGAATCCAATATATTTGGTGAATGCTATTTCAGAGGTGAGTCCTTTGAAGGGATTATTGTATGTGAACATACATTTGAATAGTGCAGAAGTACTGGCTATGGCTGATATTGGTGCTTCACATAACTTTTTGGCTGAGAGGATGGCCAAAACTTTAGGTTTGGAAGTAACCAAGAGCTCCAATTGTATGAAGGCAGTAAATCCGGCAGCTAGGGATGTGATAGGCATGGCTGCTAATGTTGTTTGTACTGTTGGGAATTGGGCTGGATATGTGAATTTCTTGGTTATTCCTTTAGATGATTTTGATTTGATTTTGGGGAATGATTTCTTTATGCGGGCTAAAGTTGTTATTGTTCCTCATTTGAGTGGGTTGTTCATTTTAGATGAATTGCAAACTTGTTATGTCCAAGGGAAGTTTATTCCTAAGTATGAATGTAATGATTTTAGCAAGGTGAATTGTATGCTGAGTGCTACACAGGTTGAAAATGGGTTAAGGAGAGGTGAGGAGACCTTCCTTGCACCTTGCTAAAAGTCAAGCCTGACAAGACTGTGGAAGTCCCAGATCAAGTTATTGAGTTGCTGAGGTAATTTGCGGATGTGATGCCTCTTGAATTGCCTCCTATATGTGCAATTGATCACAAAATAGAATTGGTGTTAGGATCTCAACCTCATGCACGTGCTCCATATCGGATGTCTCCTTTTGAGACTGCTGAGCTGAGGAAGTAGTTGAATGAGTCGCTGGAAGCAGGGTACATTCAACCTTCAAAAGCCCCTTATGGTGCGCCGATTTTGTTCTAGAGAAAGTAAGATGGTAGTTTAAGGATGTGTGTAGATTATCGTTGTAACGACCCGGAAATCGGACCGCTACCGGCGCTAGGATCCAGATCGGCTTAAGGCCGCCGGGACCCGTAGCAAGCCAAACATACATCCTGAGAACCTGTTTAGTCCCATACATGATCAACAACATACATAAAAATTAGAACTTTTCCTTTCATTCATACACCAAACTCAACCTGTGCATGCACTATACATAATCATAATCATAATCATAACCATGACCCCTCTGTGGGTAGGGGTGAGCATTCGGTCGGTTCGGTTCAAAACCGAACCGAACCGAATAAACCGAAAACCGAAATTTTAGTTTTTATGAAAACCGAACCGAACCGATTTTGGTCAGAAACCGAATCGAACCGAACCGGTCTGATTCGGTTCGATTCGGTTCGGTTTGATTGGTTTCGATTTTTAATATTTTTTTAATTTTTTACACTTTATTTTTAGTATTTTAAAATTTAATTAAAATATTTTAATTTTAATATAATTTAATTTCTCTATATTATTGAAAAAATATATTATTATCCCTAATCGGTTCGGTTCGGTTTTTTTGGTTTTTTTATGATCAAAATCGAACCGAACCGAAATAACCAAAATTTCTGAAATTTAAAACCGAACCGAACAGAAATGTATAAAAAACCGAACCAAATTTTCAAATCGGTTCGGTCGGTTTTTTCGGTTTGAACCGGATTCTGCTCACCCCTATCTGTGGGATCTCATCAATGCCCCAATGGGCGATACAACATATGTTGAGTTGGTCTATATAAACATCATAAAAGATCTAGGATCATGTATTAAAGGGATAACAACATTCTATGGTCAAGCACACCTCTATCATCCATAAGCCTCATTAGATTACATGTCTAAACTGTACTTTTACATAACATCAAATACATTTATCATGTCCACACTATCTATTACAAAAACAGGACTTCAATACTCTTGCGGACCTCCTGGTCTACCCTGTACCTGCAAACCTGGGGTTTAAGGGAGACGGGTGAGCTTCTAGAGCCCAGTGAGCAGAATAATAAAACATTTAAAACGTATGATAACATGAAATGCATCACATCACAGCTAATCACATCAAGGATGAACTTGTCACCAATAGCCCTCTACATAGTCCAACTGTGCCAGAACGTAGAATGGGTCCTGGTCTTTCTCTTACATAGTGCCAGCGAACGTAGAATGGGTCCCACTGGTCTTACATTCCGTACCGTACATATCACATCGTCACATCATAGGTCGAGGGCTATGGATCATCCAACATTCATCCACAACAACAACAGTAGAGTATACAATGCAACATATTCGTGAATTCTAATGCAACAACCTAGTATATCTCATGGCATTAATGATGCGTGAATCATGCTAAAATGTCCATTTATTTGCTTTAAAAAACGTAATGAGTTATTCCACTCACCTCTGGATAGCTCTGACCAGACACTGGAGCAGCTGACTCACTGCTGGGGTCCTCGGTTCCTCGGGTCCGAACCTACACAGGTGGACTCAAATGAGGGACCAAACATACATGAACATAACTCTAAACTACTCCCCAAAAACCCCCTAAAACATCATGAAACAATCATAGAAAAACATGCAAAGGAAGGCTGGACAGGGCACTTTCGGCGGCAGGTTCGACGGCCGAAAGTCCCTCCAGTGCCGAAAGTCAGGCAGGTTCGGCTGCACCTTCGGCGGCCGAAACTCCCAGACAGAGACGAAACTCATGCATGTTCGGCGGCACTTTCGGCGGCCAAAACTCCCAGACAGAGACGAAAGTCTCCTTTCGGGGGCAGGCTTCGGCAGCCGAAAGGCTTGCCTCCCAGGCAGGTTCGGCGGCCGAAAGTCCTTCGACTGCCGAACCTGGTTTCTGCCAAAGGGCAGAAACTTGGTTCCTCATGCATAGTTGCCTCCCAACCTTTTAGATCAAGCATACAACTCATTCAAAACATGCAAAGATACATACATTAGCTCCTAGGGGCTTCAAACTATCCTAAACCCCATCTACAACACATCAAACCCACACATCCAACATACATTGTCCAAGAACATAACATAAACTCATAAACCTAACCATAAGCTAAACATGCATTCTACCCCATAGATCTACTTAAAACTTACTTAAAACATGCTATAAGCTCAAGATCGGCCCTTACCTCTTGAAGATCGAGAGGAGAACGACCCTAGCTCGGAAAATGGGAGAGAGAGAGTTCCTTGAACCTCCAAGCTCCAAAACTTGCTCAAAAGCTCAAAATCTTCAAAACAAGGGTAAAACTAATGAAAATCGAGAAAGATTTGAAGGAAGGAACTCCAAACAGGTGAGGGATGGCGGAGAGCTCACCTTGACCGAAAATGGGGAGAAAAGCTCGCCCGTTTTCGG
The DNA here is from genome assembly GCF_001659605.2 of Manihot esculenta. Lineage (NCBI taxonomy): Eukaryota > Viridiplantae > Streptophyta > Magnoliopsida > Malpighiales > Euphorbiaceae > Manihot > Manihot esculenta. The sequence goes on along the minus strand of NC_035164.2, from coordinate 6,823,757 downwards.
CTAAGGGACCCCTTTATAGGCGGCTGGCCAGGCCACGTTCGGGAGCCGAAAGTACCTCCGCATGCATGCCATGTTCGGCGGCCGAACATAAGGTTCGGCGGCCGAACCTGGTTTCCCTCACTTATGCTTTCGGGGGCCTAAGGCACACCTGCAACGCATGCATGTTCGGCGGCCGAACCTGAGTTTTCCTCCAAGGTTGTTTTCATGCAAAAACTCATTTTCTTTCATGCTTAAAACATAAAACACATTAAAACATTTTATGAAAATATAGTTTTACCCTTCTAGAGGTCTCCGACACCCGAGATTCCACCGGAAGGTAGGAATCCCGATACCGGAGTCTAGCCGGGTATTACATTCTCCCCCCCTTAAGAACATTCGTCCCCGAATGTACCTCAACTAACACATGCATAGCAATCAACACAATATACATACAAAGCACATATGAGACTAACCTTAGAAAAGATAAGGGTATTGCTGGAGCATGGACTCCCGTGTCTCCCAGGTGCATTCCTCCATATTGTGGTGGTTCCAAAGGACTTTCACCATCGGGATTTCCTTGTTCCTTAGCTTTCTGATCTGGGTGTCTATGATCCGTACTGGCTGCTCAACATAGGTGAGATCCTCTTGGATCTCCACATCAGGCTCATTAAGAACCTTGCCCGGATCTGACACAAACTTCCTCAACATTGAAACATGGAAAACCGAATGGATTCTTTCCATTGAAGCAGGTAAATCCAGCTTGTACGACACATTCCCAATCTTTTGCAAGATTTCAAAGGGTCCAATGTACCGTGGAGCCAGTTTACCTTTCTTCCCGAAGCGAACCACTCCTTTCATAGGAGACACCTTGAGCAATACCAGATCCCCCTCCTGAAACTCTACCTGTCTTCTGCGGATGTCTGCATAACTCTTCTGTCTGCTTGCAGCATTCTTGATCCTTTCTCTGATTATGGGTACTACCCTGCTGGTAATCTCTACTAGCTCAGGCCCTGCCAAGGCCTTTTTTCCAACTTCTTCCCAACAAACAGGTGATCTGCACTTCCTCCCATACAAAACTTCATATGGAGCCATCCCGATGCTAGCATGATGGTTGTTATTGTAGGCGAACTCCACCAAAGGTAGATGTTGCCTCCAAGAATCGCCAAAGTCCAGCACACACATTCTGAGCATATCCTCTATTGTCTGGATGGTCCTTTCTGATTGTCCGTCCGTCTGTGGATGGAAAGCAATGCTGAAATCCAACCTGGTACCCATGGCGTTCTGCAGACTCCGCCAAAATCTGGAGGTGAACTGGGGCCCTCTATCGGACACAATTGAAACAGGAACCCCATGCAGTCTGACGATCTCATCGACATACACCTGCGCCAACTTGTCCACAGAATAGCCACTCCTGACAGGGATGAAATGAGCAGATTTGGTGTAATACCCGGCTCGAGTCCGGCCTCGGAATTCCTATCGTCTGGTGGAATCTCGGGTGTCGGAACCCTCGAGAAGAGTAAGACCTATGTTTTCATGTGTGTTTTAAGAGTTTTGAATGGTTTCAAGTGTGAAAGGAAATGAGTGTTGAAAGAAAAGCAAGAAGGGAGAAATGCAAAGGTTCGGCCGCCGAAGGTCACTTTCGGCCGCCGAACATTGCATGGTTTCGGATTCACGTTCGGCTACCGAAGGTGGTCTGGCCAGCCACCTATAAAAAGGGCCAAAGGTCGGTGGAAGGAGGATATTTCTCCTCCACTTGCAGCCAGAGGTGAGTTCAAGCCTCTTCCACGTTGACTTTCATGTTTTTCACCAAATCTTTCAAGGGTTTTAAGAGTTTTGGTGTGTGTTGAAGGTTTTGAGCAAAAATAGCAAGTTTGGAAGTTTGGAGCTTTGGAAGAGGTTTTCTTCATATCTCCACGTTAGGATCACTCATCCTCAAGTTCTTAAGGAGGTAAGGGTGGATCCTGAACTTCTTTGATGATTTTTAAAGGTTTTATGGAAGTTTGATGGGTAGTATGCATGATTAGGTTTAGGTAAGGTTTTTGGGAGCTGTTTATGTTCAAGCATGTTACGTGTTGTTTGATGTGTTTGTTTGAGGTTTTAGGAGAGTTCTAGGCCCTTTTATGCATGTTTTATGATATGTGCTAGTTGGGAGTAGTTGATATGCCTTTTGGGTAAGTTTGGAGGAAGGTTTGCATGAAACAGAGCAGGGTTCTGCCCAGCGGGCAAAACCAGGTTCGGCCGCCGAAGGAATGTTCGGCCGCCGAACCCCTTGTGGAGGCAGTTTCGGCTGCCAAAGCTTGCCCCCGAAACTTGGGACTTTCGTCTCTGGAGGCAAGGTTCGGCCGCCGAAAGTGCCGCCGAAGGTTGAGTTTCGTCTCTGGACGAGACTTTCGGCTGCCGAAGGTGCCGCCGAACATGCATGAGTTTCGTCTCTGGAGAGGGGTTTCGGCCGCCGAACCTGCCGCCGAACATGCCCTGTCCAGCTTTCTTTTGCATGATTTATGTGAGTGTTTGAGGATCGTTTAGAGGGTTTTTGGGGAGTTTCGTAGAGATGTTCTTGAGTTAGTTTGGTCCCTCATTTGTGTCCACCTGTGTAGGTACGGACCAGAGGAACCCCAGAGAGCAGCAGTGAGTACTGTTTCAGAACCTGCAGAGTTAGTACAGAGTCAGCCGGAGGTGAGTGGAACTTCTCTTTTCAGAACTAAACTGCTTTGAGCATATGTCATACATCATAAGATTATAGTAGGATGTTTGCATGAGTTTCACGACGATGACGCATTGCATATACGATGTGTATGAGGCTGTGGATGGACCAAGGTGACCCCAATAGCCCTAGCTCTGTGTAAGACCTGGCCAGGCCAGGCAGCCTTCTGTAGGTAAGACCTGGCTAGGCCAGGCAGCAGATTATCGTAAGACCTGGCTGGGCCAGGCGAGCAGAGTTTGTAAGACCTGGTCGGGCCAGGCAGATTGAGGTTGTAAGACCTGGCTAGGCCAGGCATCCTTTTAGTGGGATTTTTGGTGGTCATGTCTATCCCTGAGATGATGTGACGTAGTGCATTCCATGAGATCATGTTTTCAACTTATGGTTTATATCGTTCTGCTCATTGGGCTTGTATAGCTCATCCCTCTCCCCTAACCCCAGTTGTGCAGGTTCAGAGTCCAGAGGGAGTCCAGCAGGGTACGGAAGAAGAAGAGTGCTGTAAGAGCTAGTGTGGACATGTATTGTAAAGAGATAGTGTACAGTGTATAGACTAGTGCTTGACTTATAAGAGTTGTAATCCCTTGTTGTAGACACATGATCGGTTGATGTATGTTTCTTTTCTTGTTACAGATGAAATATGAGAAAAACCAGGCTTAACATTATGAGTTGATAGATCAGAAAGAATGCATGCACAGGTTAAGCCCTGGGAGTAAAGAAAAGTTTTAATCGTTTTACAGAAATGTATGATCATGTATGGGATTTCACAGGTACACAGACAGTATAGCAGGCTTACTACGGGTCCCGGCGACCTTAAGTCGATTTGGATCCTAGTGCCGGTAGCAGTTCGGTTTTCGGGCTGTTACAGATTGGTATCAGAGCCCTAGGTTCACATGATCAGATCTATCAAGCTAGAGTTGGGCTCAGAGAGGTTTAGTGGGTCAAGCACAATAGGAAAACATGTCCACTAGGATAGGATGCTGAGTCCTGTCTCTATGATAATGTGCAATACCATGATGCATGTGCCTTCTGTTATATGTGTTGCTGCTTATGTGCTCTATCATGTGTTGTTTTCCAGCGAGTTAAGATGCGAGGAACTCGTCGATCCGTGAGATTGACTGGAGTCCCACCTGAAAGTGAGGGTACAGCTGCTCGTCCTCCTGCATTGCCAAGGGCAAGATCTCATAGGTCAAGCAGGGAAGGAACGTCACGAGACCCTAGAAGGTCTTCTGACGAGAGCAGAAGAGGCATAGGGAAAGGGGGAAGAGCAGAAGAAGAGAGAGATCAGAGGAGAGATGAAAGCATGGGTGTAGGAAGGTCAGAAGAAGGCATGGGGGAGTCTCAGGGAGGCGCGCAGGCCTCGGGGTTTGGCTATCCACCCTTTCCACAGGGCCCAGGGTATCCGATGGGAGGCACGTCGGATTACTCCAGCTTTGCCCCATATCCACCCTACATGTGATATATGCCTTATCCTTCCTTCTATCCACCATATCACATGTATCCACCCCCACCTTTTTATTCAAGTTCAGCATCGCCTGAAGCCAGAGAACCAGTACCTCCACCACCACCTGAACCAGTAGCCCCTGTTGTAGAAGCACAACCCAATTCTTCAGGGGGAACTAAGGTGAAGATGACTGAGTACTTAAAGTTGGATGCTCCTAAAGTCAACACGGGAGATGATCCCTTTGAGTATCTCAGTGCAGTCAGAATGATAACAAGTGAGTTGGGCGCAGATGAGAGCAGGGCCATTGAGATGGCAGGGTTCACATTAAAATGCAAGAAAGCCAGATAATGGTTCAAGAATTATGTAGACCCCAGAATAGACAGTATGACATGGGAAGAGTTCGCCAACGAATTTGCTGGGTGGGCTTTCCCTGACAGTTCCAGGGAGCTAAAGGTTGTGGAGTTTGAACAGTTGAGACAGACGGAGGAGATGAGTGTTGATGAATATACAGATAAGTTCCTGGAATTGTTACTATACGTGGGTCAGGCGTATGATACGGATCAGAAGAAGGCAAAGAGATATGCCACGAGGCTTCATCCCAGGTATTTCTCCTTGATTCTCCACGCGGAGAAGGAGAGTTTCCACTCTATTGTGGATGCTGCTAGAAAGATGGAGGCCAGTGCCATAAGTCAGGGAGTAGTCAAGCAAGTAAAGGCACAGTCTTCTGGTGCTAAACCAGGTTCCTCCTCACAGAGTACGGCAAGTGCGAGCAAAAAGAGATGGGATAAACTCAGAGGAAAGAGAGGCAAGTTCTGGAACAGGATTAAGACGGGTCTGGGAATGAGGAGTGGCTCCAGTTCTGGCACAGATATTCCAGTTTGCAATAGGTGTGGAAGACCACACAGCGGAGCTTGTTTGTTGGGATCTACAGCCTGCTATAGATGTGGGCAGGAGGGACATTATGCACGGGAATGTCCTTAGGCGACTTTGGTTGCACCATCCCAGCAGATGACCTCAGGTAGTGTCGTACAGTCAGCAGCTTCAGCCCGTCCACCAAGTAGTGGCAGAGGTAGAGGAAGAGGGGCAGCCTCTTCTTCAAGGATGGGTTCCCGAGGTGCAGGTCCGTCAGCTCCAGCACGGATTTTCACCATGACGCAGCAGGAGGCAGGCACTTCGAACACAGTGGTGTCAGGTACTCTCATCATTGGGTGTTCTGAGGTGTATGCTTTGATGGACCCCGGTGCTTCTCACTCTTTCATTTCTTCTAGAGCCGCAGAGAGATTGGGGTTGATTGTCTCCGAGTTAGAGTGTCCTCTCTGGGTCAGTGGACCTAGATGTGACCCATCATTGGCAGAGTCAGTCTGTCAGTTCAGTCTAGTGTTTATAGAGGATAGATGCCTTCCAGCTGACCTTGTGGTTCTAGAGTTGACAGATTTTGATGTCATTCTAGGGATGGATTGGTTATCTACCTATAGTGCTACCTTGCATTGCAGGGACAAGGTAGTGAGTCTCAGAGACCAGGATGGATCAGAGTGTGTCTTCAGAGGAGACAGGAGAGGGACACCTAGGGGTTTGATATCAGCCCTCCAGGCTCGTAGGATGTTGAGGAAGGGGTGTCAGGGGTTCCTAGCTTATGTGAGAGAGTTAGACAGTCGGGTTAGGGAACCATCCTCAGTACCAGTTGTTAGCGAATTCCCAGATGTATTTCCTAAAGAGCTTCCAGGACTCCCACCTGATAGGGAAATAGAGTTCGAGATAGAGTTGATGCCCGGTGCCAAACCGATCTCTATTCCTCCCTACAGGATGGCGCCAACAGAGTTGAGAGAATTGAAAGAGCTGTTACAGGATTTGGTAGCAAAGGGTTTCATCCGCCCGAGTACCTCCCCTTGGGGTGCTCCAGTATTATTTGTCAGAAAGAAGGATGGACCACTTAGACTTTGTGTCAACTACAGACAGTTGAACAAAGTCACTATCAAAAATAAGTATCCTTTACCCATGATCGATGATCTATTCGACCAGCTGGCAGGAGCAGGTTGTTTTTCTAAGATAGATCTGCGATCCGGATACCACCAGTTGAAGATCAGGGAAGGAGATATATCCAAGACTGCTTTCAGGACCAGATATGGGCATTATGAGTTCCTAGTGATGCCGTTCGGGTTGACTAACGCCCCTGCCGCATTCATGGATCTCATGAACAGGGTTTTCAGGGAGTACTTGGATCGTTTTGTGATCGTCTTTATAGATGATATCTTGGTGTACTCTAGGAATGAAGAGGAACATGCCTAGCATCTGAGGATCGTTTTGCAAACCTTGAGAGAGCATGGCTTGTATGCTAAGTTCTCCAAGTGTGAGTTCTGGCTCAGGAGTATTTCCTTTTTGGGACATGTAGTTTCAGAAGAAGGAATAACAGTAGATCCCAAGAAGGTAGAGGCAGTAGCCAATTGGCCTACACCCACTACAGTGACAGAGATCAAGAGTTTTCTGGGTTTGGCAGGCTACTATCGGAGGTTCGTTCAGGACTTTTCGAAGATAGCTGCTCCTATGACCAGACTGACCAGGAAGAATCAGAGGTTTGTATGGTCAGAGGATTGTTATGAGAGTTTTGAAGAGTTGAAGAGACGGTTGACTTCAGCACCGGTGTTAGCTCTGCCTATCAGTGATGATGACTTCACAGTGTTCTGTGATGCGTCCCGAGTGGGATTAGGTTGTGTGTTAATGCAGAATGATAGAGTGATCGCTTATGCTTCTAGACAGCTGAAGAAGCACGAGCTGAATTACCCGACACACGATCTTGAGATGGCAGCTGTTATCTTTGCACTTAAGATGTGGAGGCATTACCTCTATGGGGTAAAGTGTAAGATCTATACGAATCATAAGAGCCTGCAGCACATCTTAAGTCAGAGGGAATTAAACTTGAGGCAGAGACGGTGGGTAGAATTGCTCGGTGATTACGATTGTAAGATCCAGTATCATCCGGGTAAGGCTAATGTTGTAGCTAATGCCTTAAGCCGGAAGTCACTTGGCAGTTTATCCCACATTGCAGTAGAGAGAAGACCGGTGGTGAAGGACTTTTATAAACTCATGGATGAAGGACTACAGTTGCAGTTATCTGGTACAGGTGCTTTGATTGCACAGATGAGAGTTACACCAGTGTTTCTAGAGCAAGTGGCTCTGAAACAACACGAAGATCCTGAGTTAGTAAAGATTGCCAGGACTGTTCAGTCTGGCAACAGTGCAGAGTTCAGATTTGACAGTGAGGGGATCCTTCGTCACGGTAAGAGATTATGTGTACCAAATGATAGTAGTTTGAAGGAAGACATTATGAGGGAAGCTCATAGTGCGAGGTATAGCGTTCACCCTGGAGCCACCAAGATGTATCAAGACCTGAGAAGGGTGTATTGGTGGCCAGCGATGAAGAGGGATGTGGCACAGTTTGTAACAGCTTGCGAGACATGTCAAAGGGTGAAGCTAGAACACCAGAAGCCGGCTGGAATGCTTAACCCACTGCCGATTCCAGAGTGGAAATGGGAGAACATAGCTATGGATTTTGTAGTGGGGTTACCGGCGACGTCCAACAGACTAGACTCCATATGGGTGATTGTGGACAGACTAACGAAATCTGCTCACTTCATTCCAGTCAGGAGCAACTATTCTGTGGACAAGTTAGCGCATGTCTATGTAGAAGAGATAGTCAAGCTGCATGGAGTTCCAGTGTCGATAGTATCAGATAGAGGACCGCAGTTTACCTCCAGATTTTGGCGGAGTCTGCAAGCTGCTATGGGTACAAGATTGGATTTCAGCACTGCTTTCCATCCACAGACAGACGGTCAGTCAGAAAGGACCATCCAGACCATAGAAGATATGCTGAGAATGTGTGTGTTAGACTTTGGCGGTTCTTGGAGGCAGCATCTACCTCTGGTGGAGTTTGCCTACAATAACAGCCATCATGCTAGCATAGGGATGGCCCCTTATGAAGCTCTGTATGGGAGGAAATGTAGAACACCTGTGTGCTGGGAAGAGGTAGGAGAGAAGGCTCTAGCAGGGCCAGAGTTAGTTGCGATTACCAGCAAGTTGGTACCCATCATCAGAGAGAGGATCAGAACAGCTGTACGCAGACAGAAAAGCTATGCAGACATCCGTAGGAAGCAGATAGAGTTCCAGGAGGGAGATATGGTATTGCTAAAGGTGTCTCCAATGAAGGGAGTGGTTCGCTTTGGAAAGAAAGATAAATTAGCTCCACGGTACATAGGTCCCTTTGAGATCTTGCAGAAAATCGGACCTGTGTCGTATAAGCTGGATTTACCTGCATCAATGGAACGAATTCACCCGGTATTTCATGTTTCGATGTTGAGAAAGTTTGTGTCAAATCTAGAGAAGGTTCTTAGTGAGCCTGAGGTGGAAATCTTAAGCGATCTCACCTATGTAGAGCAGCCAGTGCGGATCATTGACACCCAGATTCGAAAGCTGAGAAACAAGGAGATACCAATGGTGAAAGTCCTGTGGAACCACCACAACCTAGAAGACTGCACCTGGGAGACACGAGAATCTATGCTTCAGCAATATCCCTATCTGTTTTACGGTTCATTTTTCCCTTTTTTTTATGTGTTTCGTTGTTTGAGGAACATTCGAGGATGAATGTTCTTAAGGGGGGGAGAATGTAATACCCGGCTCGAGTCCGGCCTCGGAATTCCTATCGTCTCGTGGAATCTCGGGTGTCGGAACCCTCAAGAAGGGTAAGACCTATGTTTTCATGTGTGTTTTAAGAGTTTTGAATGGTTTCAAGTGTGAAAGGAAATGAGTGTTGAAAGAAAAGCAAGAAGGTTGAAAGAAAAGCAAGAAGGGAGAAATGCAAAGGTTCGGCCGCCGAAGGTCACTTTCGGCTGCCGAACATTGCATGGTTTCGGATTCACGTTCGGCTGCCGAAGGTGGTCTGGCCAGCCACCTATAAAAAGGGCCAAAGGTCGGTGGAAGGAGGATATTTCTCCTCCACTTGCAGCCAGAGGTGAGTTCAAGCCTCTTCCACGTTGACTTTCATGTTTTTCATGTTTTTCACCAAATCTTTCAAGGGTTTTAAGAGTTTTGGTGTGTGTTGAAGGTTTTGAGCAAAAATAGCAAGTTTGGAAGTTTGGAGCTTTGGAAGAGGTTTTCTTCATATCTCCACGTTAGGATCACTCATCCTCAAGTTCTTAAGGAGGTAAGGGTGGATCCTAAACTTCTTTGATGATTTTTAAAGGTTTTATGGAAGTTTGATGGGTAGTATGCATGATTAGGTTTAGGTGAGGTTTTTGGGAGCTGTTTATGTTCAAGCATGTTACGTGTTGTTTGATGTGTTTGTTTGAGGTTTTAGGAGAGTTCTAGGCCCTTTTATGCATGTTTTATGGTATGTGCTAGTTGGGAGTAGTTGATATGCATTTTGGGTAAGTTTGGGGGAAGGTTTGCATGAAACAGAGCAGGGTTCTGCCCAGCGGGCAAAACCAGGTTCGGCCGCCGAACCCCTTATGGAGGCAGTTTCGGCTGCCAAAGCTTGCCCCCGAAACTTGGGACTTTCGTCTCTGGAGGCAAGGTTCGGCCGCCGAAAGTGCCGCCGAAGGTTGAGTTTCGTCTCTGGACGAGACTTTCGGCTGCCGAAGGTGCCGCCGAACATGCATGATTTTCGTCTCTGGAGAGGGGTTTCGGCCGCCGAACCTGCCGCCGAACATGCCCTGTCCAGCTTTCTTTTGCATGATTTATGTGAGTGGTTGAGGATCGTTTAGAGGGTTTTTGGGGAGTTTCGTAGAGATGTTCTTGAGTTAGTTTGGTCCCTCATTTGTGTCCACCTGTGTAGGTACGGACCAGAGGAACCCCAGAGAGCAGCAGTGAGTACTGTTTCAGAACCTGCAGAGTTAGTACAGAGTCAGCCGGAGGTGAGTGGAACTTCTCTTTTCAGAACTAAACTGCTTTGAGCATATGTCATACATCATAAGATTATAGTAGGATGTTTGCATGAGTTTCACGACGATGACGCATTGCATATACGATGTGTATGAGGCTGTGGATGGACCAAGGTGACCCCAATAGCCCTAGCTCTGTGTAAGACCTGGCCGGGCCAGGCAGCCTTCTGTAGGTAAGACCTGGCTAGGCCAGGCAGCAGATTATCGTAAGACCTGGCTGGGCCAGGCGAGCAGAGTTTGTAAGACCTGGCCGGGCCAGGCAGATTGAGGTTGTAAGACCTGGCTAGGCCAGGCATCCTTTTAGTGGGATTTTTGGTGGTCATGTCTATCCCTGAGATGATGTGATGTAGTGCATTCCATGAGATCATGTTTTCAACTTATGGTTTATATCGTTCTGCTCATTGGGCTTGTATAGCTCATCCCTCTCCCCTAACCCCAGTTGTGCAGGTTCAGAGTCCAGAGGGAGTCCAGCAGGGTACGGAAGAAGAAGAGTGCTGTAAGAGCTAGTGTGGACATGTATTGTAAAGAGATAGTGTACAGTGTATAGACTAGTGCTTGACTTATAAGAGTTGTAATCCCTTGTTGTAGACACATGATCAGTTGATGTATGTTTCTTTTCTTGTTACAGATGAAATATGAGAAAAACCAGGCTTAACATTATGAGTTGATAGATCAGAAAGAATGCATGCACAGGTTAAGCCCTGGGAGTAAAGAAAAGTTTTAATCGTTTTACAGAAATGTATGATCATGTATGGGATTTCACAGGTACACAGACAGTATAGCAGGCTTACTACGGGTCCCGGCGACCTTAAGTCGATCTGGATCCTAGTGCCGGTAGCAGTTCGGTTTCCGAGCTGTTACATTTGGTGAGTCTGTCCACAATCACCCATATGGAGTCCAATCTGTTGGACGCCGCCGGTAACCCCACTACGAAGTCCATAGCTATATTCTCCCATTTCCACTCTGGAATAGGTAGCGGGTTAAACATTCCAGCCGGCTTTTGATGTTCCAGCTTCTCCCTCTGACACACTTCGCAGACTGACACAAACTGTGCCACTTCTTTCTTCATAGCTGGCCACCAATAAACCTTCTTTAGATCTTGATACATATTGGTGGCTCCGGGGTGAACGCTGTATCTTGCATTATGAGCCTATCTCATAATGTCTCCTTTTAGCCCTATGTCATCTGGTACACATAATCTACTCCCATAGCGGAGGATCCCTTTGCTGTCGAATTTGAACTCACTATCTTTGCCTGACTGAACAGTCCTGGCAATCTTCACTAACTCTGGGTCCTCATGCTGTTTCTGAGCCACCTGCTCCAGAAACACGGGTGCCACTCTCATCTGGGCTATCAAAGCACCTGTACCAGACAACTCCAACTGTAGACCTTCCTCAATGAGCTTGTAAAACTCCTTCACTACTGGCCTCCTCTCTGCCGATATGTGGGATAAACTGCCAAATGATTTCCGGCTTAAGTCGTCTGCCACAACATTCACCTTACCCGGATGGTATTGAATCTTGCAATCATAGTCACTCAGCAGCTCCACCCATCTTCTCTGTCTCAAGTTCAAATCTCTTTGACTCAGGATGTACTGTAGGCTCTTATGATCCGTGAAGATCTCACATTTAACCCCATAGAGGTAGTGCCTCCACATCTTGAGTGCAAAGATTACTGCTGCCATCTCCAGGTCATGTGTGGGGTAATTCAACTCATGCTTCTTCAGCTGCCTAGAAGCATAAGCAATCACCCTTTCATTCTGCATTAACACACAACCCAAACCCACTCGGGATGCATCACAGAAGACCATGAAGTCCTCACTGCTAGCTGGCAAAGCTAACACTAGTGCCGATGTTAACCTCTTCTTAAGCTCTTCAAAACTCTCTTCACACTGGTCGATCCACACGAACCTCTGGTTCTTCCTGGTCAACCTGGTTAGAGGAGCTGCAATCTTTGAGAAATCCTGTACAAACCTCCTGTAGTAACCCGCCAAACCCAAGAAACTCCTGATTTCTGTCACTGAAGTGGGTCTAGGCCAGTTAGCCACAACTTCTACCTTCTTGGGGTCCACCTCTATCCCATTTCCTGACACAACATGCCCCAAGAATGAAATGCTCCTCAGCCAGAACTCACACTTAGAGAACTTGGCATACAAGCCATGTTCCCTCAAGGTCTGCAGAACTAACCTCAGATGATGGGCATGCTCCTCTGCATTCCTGAAATACACTAAGATATCATCTATGAAGACAATAACAAAGTGATCTAGGTATTGGCTAAACACTCTGTTCATGAGATCCATGAATGCTGCAGGGGCGTTGGTTAACCCGAACGGCATCACAAGGAACTCAAAATGCCCATATCTGGTCCTGAAAGCTGTCTTTGGCACATCTTCTTCTCTTATCCTTAGCTGATGGTACCCCGATCTCAGATCTATTTTGGAGAAACAACCCGCTCCTGCTAGCTGGTCGAATAGATCGTCGATCCTTGGCAGAGGGTACCTATTCTTGGTAGTGACTTTGTTCAACTGCCTGTAGTCGATACAAAGTCTAAGGGATCCATCCTTCTTTTTCACAAACAAGACTGGAGCACCCCAAGGTGAGGTACTCGGTCGGATGAAGCCCTTTTCTACCAGCTCTTGCAACTGCTCTTTCAACTCCTTCAACTCGGCTGGGGCCATCCTGTAGGGAGGAATAGAGATCGGTCTAGTTCTAGGCATCAACTCTATCTCGAACTCTATCTCCCTAGCAGGTGGTAAACCTGGAAGCTCATCTAGAAAAACATCCTGAAATTCTCTGACAATTGGCACTGAGGCTGGCTCCCTAACCTGACTGCTAAGCTCTCTCACATGAGCCAAATACCCCTAACATCCCTTCCTAAGCAACCTACGAGCCTGAAGAGCTGATATCAGACCTCTAGGTGTACCCCTCTTGTCTCCTCTGAAGACGACCTCTGATCCGTTCTGATCCCTGAACCTGACTACCTTGTCTCTGCAGTCCAAGGTAGCACCATGGGTAGATAGCCAATCCATCCCTAGAATGACGTCAAAGTCTGTCAAATCTAGAACCATAAGGTCAGCGGAGAGGCATCTTCCTTCAACAAAAACTGGACTGTACTGGCAGACTGACTCTGCCACTGACGGGTCACACTTGGGTCCACTGACCCATAGGGGACACTCTAACCCAGAGACTATCAGACCCAACCTCTCAACGGCTCTCGGAGCAATAAAAGAATGAGATGCACCCGGGTCCATTAATGCATACACATCAGAACACCCAATGACAAGATTACCTGACACCACGGTGTTGGATGTGTTAGCCTCTTGCTGAGTCATGGTGAAGATCCTGGCTGGAGCTGATGGACCTTCACCTCGGGAACCAGAAGAAGAGGCTGCCCCTCTCCCTCTACCTCTGCCACTGCCCTGAGTTGTGGCTGGAGCTGCTGGCTGTGCCACACTACCAGAAGCTGTCTGCTGGGGCTGGCCCATAAAAAGTGCTCTAGGACACTCCCGAGCCATGTGTCCCTCCTATCCACATCTGAAGCATGCATTAGTCCCAGCCCGACACACTCCCTTGTGTGGCCTCCCACACCTTAGGCATTCTGTACCATCTGAGCCTGAGCTCGAGCCACCGCCTAAACCCAGACCGGATTTCAACTTACTCCAAAACTTATTCTTCTTCGGCTTCTTGGTGGTGTTATCCCACCTCTTGCTACCTGAGCTCTGAGAAGAGGGACCTGGCCCTCCTCTGCCTGGGGTCTTAACCCCTGAAGACTGGGTCACTGACTGCTTCACTGACCTCTCAACTATAGCACTAGCCTCCATCCTTCGCGCCATATCCACCACAGTGTGGAAACTTTCCCTCTCAACTGACTGAATCAAAGAGGAGTACCTAGAATGCAGTTTCATAACATATCTTTTGGCTTTCTTCACATCTGTATCTAGAGCTTGCCCTGAAAAAGGCAATAGCTCCAAGAATTTATCCGTGAACTCCTCTACACTCATGTGTTCTGTCTGCCTCAGCTACTCAAACTCAATCATCTTCAGTTCTCTGGAACTGTCTGGAAAAGCCCATCCAGCAAACTCATTCGCAAATTCCTCCCATGTCATGCCGTCTAGTCTCGGGTCCACATAACACTTGAACCATTCCCGTGCCTTTTTGCACTTTAAAGTGAACCCTGCCATCTGAATGGCTCTGCTGTCATTTGCCCCTAGCTCATCAGTTATTGTCTTCACTACTCTCAGGTACTCAAAGGGATCATCCCCTGACTTGTATTTGGGAGTATCCAGCTTAAGGTAATCTGTCATCTTTACCTTGCTCCCACCGGCTGAGCTAGGCCTAGAAGGTTGAGTAACTGGGACTGCTGGTTCTGTAGGTGGTGGAGGTGGGGGTGCAGCATTCCCCGAGGTGGGGTTTGCCGGGTTAGGATAGAAGGGTGAGGGTGGATAAGCTGGGTACTGTGTATAAGGTGGATAGAAAGGTGGATAAGGCATGTAGGTAGGGTAGGGGTTAAAGCTGGAATAATCCGATGTACCTCCCATCGGATACCCTGAACCCTGTGGGAAGGGTGGATAATGGGGTGGAAAACCATACCCCGAGGCCTGAGCGCCTCCTTGTGACTCCCCTGTCCCTTCTTCCGCCATGCTGACATCCAGATTCTCATCCGTCCTCTGATCCTCTTCCATAACCTCCCTCACATCTGAAGAACTTCCTCCTCTATCAGTCCCCCTTCTGCTAGCATCAAAAGACCTTCTAGGGTCCCTTGACACTCTTTCTCTGTTTGATCTACATGACATTGCCCTAGGCAATGTAGGAGGACGGGCGCTCGTGCCCTCATCCTCTGGTGGTACTCCAGTCAATCTTGCAGATCGACGGGTTCCTCTCATCCTGTTTTCTGAAAAACAATACACATCACACAAACATTAGCATCATATGGTTCATGTGGAAACACATGAACCCGCATCACATATACATCATTCATATCATAGCATCAATGCACATGTATATAATCATGGCATTCCACATCATCATACAAGACAGGACTCTACATCCTATCCTAGTGGACATGACTTTTCCTATTGTGCTTGACCTTCTATAACATCTATGAGCCCGACACTCTAGGTCCGACCATATGAACCTAGGGCTCTGATACCATTCTGTAACGACCCGAAAATCGGACCGCTACCGGCGCTAGGATCCAGATCGGCTTAAGGCCGCCGGGACCCGTAGCAAGCCAAACATACATCCTGAGAACCTGTTTAGTCCCATACATGATCAACAACATACATAAAAATTAGAACTTTTCCTTTCATTCATACACCAAACTCAACCTGTGCATGCACTATACATAATCATAATCATAACCATGACCCCTCTGTGGGATCTCATCAATGCCCCAATGGGCGATACAACATATGTTGAGTTGGTCTATATAAACATCATAAAAGATCTAGGATCACGTATTAAAGGGATAAAAACATTCTATGGTCAAGCACACCTCTATCATCCATAAGCCTCATTACATTACATGTCTAAACTGTACTTTTACATAACATCAAATACATTTATCATGTCTACACTATCTATTACAAAAACAGGACTTCAATACTCTTGCGGACCTCCTGGTCTACCCTGTACCTGCAAACCTGGGGTTTAAGGGAGAGGGGTGAGCTTCTAGAGCCCAGTGAGCAGAATAATAAAACATTTAAAACGTATGATAACATGAAATGCATCACATCACAGCTAATCACATCAAGGATGAACTTGTCACCAATAGCCCTCTACATAGTCCAACTATGCCAGAACGTAGAATGGGTCCTGGTCTTTATCTTACATAGTGCCAGCGAACGTAGAATGGGTCCCACTGGTCTTACATTCCGTACCGTACATATCACATCGTCACGTCATAGGTCGAGGGCTATGGATCATCCAACATTCATCCACAACAACAACAGTAGAGTATGCAATGCAACATATTCGTGAATTCTAATGCAACAACCTAGTATATCTCATGGCATTAATGATGCGTGAATCATGCTAAAATGTCCATTTATTTGCTTTCAAAAATGTAATGAGTTATTCCACTCACCTCTGGATAGCTCTGACCAGACACTGGAGCAGCTGACTCACTGCTGGGGTCCTCGGTTCCTCGGGTCCGAACCTACACAGGTGGACTCAAATGAGGGACCAAACATACATGAATATAACTCTAAACTACTCCAAAAACCCCCTAAAACATCATGAAACAATCATAGAAAAACATGCAAAGGAAGGCTGGACAGGGCACTTTCGGCGGCAGGTTCGGCGGCACCTTCGGCGGCCAAAACTCCCAGACAGAGACGAAACTCATGCATGTTCGGCGGCACTTTCGGCGGCCGAAACTCCCAGACAGAGACGAAAGTCTCCTTTCGGAGGCAGGCTTCGGCAGCCGAAAGGCTTGCCTCCCAGGCAGGTTCGGCGGCCGAAAGTCCTTCGGCTGCTGAACCTGGTTTCTGCCAAAGGGCAGAAACTTGGTTCCTCATGCATAGTTGCCTCCCAACCTTTTAGATCAAGCATACAACTCATTCAAAACATGCAAAGATACATACATTAGCTCCTAGGGGCTTCAAACTATCCTAAACCCCATCTACAACACATCAAACCCATACATCCAACATACATTATCCAAGAACATAACATAAACTCATAAACCTAACCATAAGCTAAACATGCATTCTACCCCATAGATCTACTTAAAACTTACTTAAAACATGCTATAAGCTCAAGATCGGCCCTTACCTCTTGAAGATCGAGAGGAGAACGACCCTAGCTCAGAAAATGGGAGAGAGAGAGTTCCTTGAACCTCTAAGCTCCAAAACTTGCTCAAAAGCTCAAAATCTTCAAAACAAGGGTAAAACTAATGAAAATCGAGAAAGATTTGAAGGAAGGAACTCCAAACCGGTGAGGGATGGCGGAGAGCTCACCTTGGCCGAAAATGGGGAGAAAAGCTCGCCCGTTTTCGGCTAAGGGACCCCTTTATAGGTGGCTGGCCAGGCCACGTTTGGGAGCCGAAAGTGCCTCCGCATGCATGCCATGTTCGGCGGCCGAACATAAGGTTCGGCGGCCGAACCTGGTTTCCCTCACTTATGCTTTCGGGGGCCTAAGGCACACCCGCAATGCATGCATGTTCGGCGGCCGAACTTGAGGTTCGGCGGCCGAACCTGAGTTTTCCTCCAAGGTTGTTTTCATGCAAAAACTCATTTTCTTTCATGCTTAAAACATAAAACACATTAAAACATTTTATGAAAACATAGTTTTACCCTTCTAGAGGTCTCCAACACCCGAGATTCCACCGGACGGTAGGAATCCCGATACCGGAGTCTAGCCGGGTATTACAATCGTGCTTTGAATAAAGTGACGATAAAGAATAAGTATCATGTGTCTCTTATCCAAGATCTGATGGACAGATTGAGTGGAGCTTGCTGGTTTACGAAGCTGGACCTACGGGCTGGGTATTAGCAGGTTCGAATTGCTGAAGGGGATGAAGCGAAGACTACTTGTGTCACTTACTATGGAGCCTATGAATTCTTAGTCATGCTTTTTGGTTTAACAAATGCTCCTGCTACATTTTGTAATCTCATGACTAATGTCTTATATGACTTTCTTGATAATTTTATTGTGGTGTACTTAGATGATATAGTCATCTATAGAAAGAACCTTGATGAGCATTTGATGCACCTTTGGTTGGCATTGAAAAAGCTACGGATGTACAAATTGTACACCAAAATGGAGAAATGTGAGTTCGTAAGACAGAAAGTCATGTTCCTGGGTCATCTTGTAAGCCAGGGGAGTGTGAAGATGGACCCAAGGAAGGTAGATGCCATTATGGAGTGGCCTGTACCAACCAAAGTCTCAGAGTTGTAGTCATTTCTTGGGCTTGCAAATTATTACAGGAAGTTTGTTGCTAGGTACTCCAAGAAAGTTGCACCGTTGATGGATCTTTTGAGGAAGAACGAGAAATGGCATTGGGGGACTCATTGCCAAAGTGCATTTGAGAAGTTGAAAGCTGCTATTTCTTCAGAACCTGTGCTGAAGTTGCCTGATTTTTATGCACCTTTTGAAGTGCATACTGACGCTTCTAACAAGGCTATTGGAGGGGCGCTGATCCAGGAGGGACATCCCATTGCCTTTGAGAGCAGGAAGCTAAATGAAACTGAACAGAAATATTTTGCCTATGAGAAGGAGATGGTTGTTGTTGATTGTCTCTATGTTTGGAGAGTGTACTTGTTGGGTATGAAGTTTGTTGTTAAAACTGATAATGTTGCTAACACTTTCTTTAGGACTCAGAAGAAGCTATCTCCCAAGCAGGCTCATTAGCAGGAGTTCCTAGCTGAATATGATTTTGTGTGGGAGCACAAGCTAGGCAGGCACAATCAGGTTGCTGATGCCCTAAGTAGAAAGGAGGTAGTTATTGCGTTGTACAACACTACTCATGTCCAGTCTGATATTGTAACATCCTCTGGGTCCACAACAGTAGATATTGTTCGCTTTGGGTTCGAGGGCCTTTACCCAGCCTTCCCCTCACGGTTTTGTTTCTCAGGGTTCACGGAAGCGTCCTTCCCCTGAAAATGAGTCTACTGTGGTCTCTTGGGGCTTGCCCTTATAAGGCTTCCCCCCTCCTTACCTCTTTCCGATGTGGGATACTTTCAATCCACCTCATGGGGCTTCTACCCCCATAAGGCCTGAGCGTCCTCGCTCAGCACACCGTACTTATGAGGCCTAGGCTCTGATACCAATTGTAACATCCTCTGGGCCCACAACAGTAGATATTGTCCGCTTTGGGTTTGAGGGCCTTTGCCCAGCCTTCCCCTCACGGTTTTGTTTCTCAGGGTTCACGCAAGCGTCCTTCCCCTGAAAACGCGTCTACTGTGGTCTCTTGGGGCTTGCCCTTATAAGGCTTCCTCCCTCCTTACCTCTTTCCAATGTGGGATACTTTCAATCCACCTCATGGGGCTTCTACCCCCCATAAGGTCTGAGCGTCCTCGCTCAGCACACCGTACTCATGAGGCCCAGGCTCTGATACCAATTGTAACATCCTCTGGGCCCACAACAGTAGATATTGTCCACTTTGGGTTCGAGGGCCTTTGCCCAGCCTTCCCCTCACGGTTTTGTTTCTCAGGGTTCACGCAAGCGTCCTTCCCCTGAAAACGCGTCTACTGTGGTCTCTTGGGGCTTGCCCTTATAAGGCTTCCCCCCTCCTTACCTCTTTCCGATGTGGGATACTTTCAATCCACCGAACCTGCCTGTGGAGGCAGCCTTTGGCCGCCTAAACTGCCCCCGAAAGCATGGACTTTCGGATTTGAAGGTGAGTTTCGGCCGCCGAACCTGCCGCCGAAAGTCCCCTGCCCAGCCTTCCTTTGCTTGTTTTGTGTACATGTTTTATGATGTTTTAGGGGGGTTTTTGGGGAGATGTTTAGAGTCTTGCTAGAGTTATGTTTGGTCCCTCACTTGAGTCCATCAATGTAGGATCGAACCTGAGAGACCGAAGAGACCAGCAGTGAGTCAACTGCTTCAGTGTCAGTCAAGCGTCAGCCTAAGGTGAGTAGAACTAAACTATTCTATTTTTTTCAAACAAATCAAACTTTTAAGCATGTTCATGCATCATGAATGCCATGTATGTAATAGGTTGTGTGCATTAGAATTCACGAATATGATGCATTGCATAATTTGCTGTTGATGTGGATGGATATTGGATGACCCACTAGCCCTCGATATGATATATTATGATATGATATGGAAGTCCAGATCGAGGCCCATTCTACGCCCTTGGCACAGTTGGACATGTTATGTTATGTTTAAGCGAAAGTCCTGAGGAGTTCCGTTGAGGGCCGGGCACATTGGATATGTAGAAGGTTACTGGTGACAAGTCCATCCTTTATGTGTATTGTTTGTGTTGTGATGCATTCAATATGAGCATAGTTTATTAAACTGTTTTTACTGTTCCGCTCACTAGGCTCTTGTAGCTTACCCCTTTCCCCTAACCCCTAGGTTTGCAGGATCAGAGTTAGAGCGGGGAAGTCACCAAGGTTGATGGTATATGTTATGTAATAGAATAGTAGTGGAATGTATCATGTAATGGTTTAATTTTGTGCTTTGCCCTAGTTTATGTTGTAAATCCCATTGAACATGTTTCTATGTACAAGGTTTCATAACGAATTATGTTAATCCAAGCTTGAGGTATATGATGTTGACCATGCTAGAGCATTTGATGAGGGCTCTAGCGTGAGTTTTATGTTTACAGGTTATGATGTATATTCAGGTCAAGTTTAGTTTATGAAAAGTTTAAATTTTTATGAAAATGTATGTTCATGTTTGGGATTTTATAAGGTATACAGGATACATAGTAGACTTGCTACGGGTTACGACGACCTTAAATCGATCTGAACTCTAGCGCCGGTAGCGGTCCGGTTTCCGAGTCGTTACATATGGGAAGTTCCGTAAAAGGAGTTTCTTATATTATTTCCTTTTAGTGAATAAAAGGCTGGAAAGGTTTTTTTCCTGTAAATACTGTTGTGTTGCATTTCATTAATTTGAAAATTTGTGCCTTTCAAACCTCACTTTGTGAGAGAATATAGTTGAGCTAAATATGATTTTTTTTTTATTTATCTAGCAGGTTTTTAAGTGATTATTTAGCGTTATGTGTGTTTTGACTTGGATTCTATAGTATAAGCTACAATGGAGATTAAGAGGTAAAAAGACGTAGGATTACAAAGGCTATCATAGCGACTCACAATGAGAGAGATGAGTTTGGAGGCAAAAGGATTTTGAGAAGTTAATTTCTCTTAATTAATTATGGTTTGATGGGTATCAGGTTAATTCTGTCTTTTCTCACATGTTAACGTCTATTTAACACCAAATCTAACAGTATGACTATTTAATATAAGGGTAATTTATAGCAAAATTTCTTAAAATTTATAATTTAATTTTTATTATTTTAATATTAAATAATTTAGTTTTAAGATTTTTTCTGTTAAAAAAATAATTTTGCTTAAAATATATTATTAAATCATTCAGATTTATTTTTCACAACAGTTTAATTTTTATAATTTTAATAATTTAATTTTTATAATTTAATATTAATAACAATTTAATTTTTTAATTTGAATTAATTTTTTTAATTAAAAGTTAATTAACGTTAAAATGATATAAAAATTATTTTATTAATAAAATAAAAATTAAAAAATTGAAATATTTATTATTAAATAAATAAAGACTAAATTATAGATTTTATTAAATTTTAAAAATTATGATGTAACTTATTCTTAATATAATATTTCAAATATTAAAGTGTATTTTTTATAAATTTTTTAAAAAAAATTAAAATATATTTTTAAAATACAGAAATTAAAGTGAAAATTTTACTATAATTCAGATATTAAACTGTAATTTATCTTAAAGTTTAATGGGAAAAATAGATTTTTTCTTTTCTTTTTCTTTTTCTTTTCATCGCCTTTTGGTAGCGTTTCATAGCACACAGGGCTTGAAGTGTCCTCGTATTCGGAAAAAAGTGTCCTGATCCCGATCAAAGCAGGAGTGGAAGAAGTAGCGATGGACTCAGACGACGACCTGCGCCCAGAGGAGATGTTGCCACTGAGCCAGAGACCAGAGTGGTCGGATGTCGTTCCCATCCCCCAAGACGATGGTCCCAACCCGGTGGTGCCCATCGCCTACAAGCCAGAGTTCGAGGAGACCATGAACTACTTCCGCGCCATCTATCTCTCTGACGAGCGATCGCCTCGAGCGCTCCAACTCACCCACCTAGTCATACTCCTAAATCCCGGCAATTACACTGTAACCCACTTTGTCTTTTTATTATTTTCTACCAATTTTGTTATCATTCATCCTATCTGTTGAATCACTCAATTGAATTTGAATTGATTCCACCACTTTTTGGGGGAAGGTTTGGCATTTCAGGCGTCTAGTACTTGAGGCACTCAACGCAGACCTGGATGAAGAGCTGGATTATGTTGCACGGATTGCCAAGAAAAACACCAAAAACTATCAGATATGGTAGGGAGCTTTTGTATATATGATTTCAAGTCGTTGATAATGATTAATAAGAAGAGAAAAGGTTGAACTTGGTTCCACTTTTTTTCCAACCACTTGCTTATTTTTTCACCAGAATTCAATGTGCATTAACAAATTTCTGTCATTTCCAAGGACATTTTTGCATTCAGAAACTTCTATGCATTGCTTTTTGCAGAGTCTTGAAACAAATCATAATGTTACTTGTTGATGCTTAACAAGATGTCTGCTTGGTAAAGGTGTCCGCTTTCAGTGATTTAGAAGGTTTTTTGAAAATTAAGTGTAGATTAATGGTATAAAAATAAGGTTTCCTATAATTATTCTGTTGAAAATATAAGAATAATGCTTAAATTCCAGAGTCTACTCATATAAGGGGAAGATGATGGGAACATTGATTGGTAATACCTATTTTACGAGGTAATTATTAATGGAACTCGTTCTAGTTACTATAC
Organism: Manihot esculenta; assembly: GCF_001659605.2. Classification (NCBI taxonomy): domain Eukaryota; kingdom Viridiplantae; phylum Streptophyta; class Magnoliopsida; order Malpighiales; family Euphorbiaceae; genus Manihot; species Manihot esculenta. The sequence continues at coordinate 6,801,195 of NC_035164.2, read as the reverse complement.
ATTTAGTTGTGATATTTATTATGGTCGCACCATTTGAAAGTAAGGTGTAGTTGATTTTATTTATCCATTTTTCTTGCCATATCTGAATGTACATGTTCAATTTATTTTTAACGTACCAATAAAATAACTTTAGTCGTAGTGATAAATGTTTTCCAGGCATCATAGGCGGTGGGTTGCTGAGAAATTAGGGACCAATGCTATGGCTAAGGAACTTCAGTTTACCAGGAAGATCCTTTCCCTGGATGCTAAAAATTATCATGCCTGGTCACACCGGCAGGTTTGTTGTGCTACTCATATTCCCTCTATGCTTAATGCATTGTTCTCTTTTACATGAACATTTTCTAATTTTATCCCCTGTTGTTATTTATATGAGTTGTTGGAAACCCTACCCTTGTGCAGTGGGTACTACAGGCTTTAGGAGGATGGGAAGATGAACTCGACTATTGTGGGCAGCTCCTTCAAGATGACGTGTTTAACAACTCTGCTTGGAATCAGGCAAGGATAATGCATTGAACATTCTGACACATGCTATTTATAAGTTAATCACATTATGACAATGATTAGATGTTCGCTTAATCTCACAAGTAGAACATATTAATCATGTGCAGTCACTCATGATTTGCTTACTTTGAATACAACAAATGCATCAGAGCTGACTCCCGTTATCATGCACTTTTGATTTACCTAAAAATATTTTTTGCTAAGAAATTTGTGTTTTAGACCGATTACTTAAAAATTTTCATCTCATTTCCCCTTTAGCTAAGAAATTTGTGCATTTACCTCCTAACAGAGATATTTTGTTATAACTCGATCTCCCTTACTTGGAGGCCTAAAATCCATGAGAGAGTCTGAAGTAAAGTATACAGTTGAGGCCATCTTAGCTAACCCTGAGAATGAGAGCCCATGGCGATATCTTCGAGGCCTCTACAAAGGTGATAGCCAGTCTTGGATTAATGATCTTCAAGTCTCTTCTGTATGTTTGAAGGTGCTGAATAGCAAAACGAACTACATATTTGCGCTGAGTGTGCTCTTGGATCTTCTTTGCGATGGTTTTCAAGCAAACCAAGAGTTTATAGATGCTGTCACTGCTCTGAGGACATCAAATGCTGATCCACTAGATACTGACTTGGCCAAAGCAGTATGTTCTGTCTTGGAGCATGTCGATCCAATACGAGTTAACTATTGGACCTATCGCAAGAGTAATCTGCCAGTGTCGGCCTAACGAATGGTTAAGCATCATCTGCTGCTTCTTGGATTGATGAGTTTTTCAAGGATAGATTTGCAGATGCGAGGACACAGTTCTGAAAACTAATTTCTTGTAATTTGTATGATTATATGCCCAACTTTTAGCGTATAAAGATGTATTTTCGCCAGTAGATAAGGTGACACTTCAAATTTGACTGAACCTTGTACTATTTTTGTTATTCTTCTATTGATGGTCACTAATACATGTTGGGTAGACATTTAAGTTCATCTTTGAATCTGTACCAATATTAGGTGATGAAAAGCATTTGCCATGTGTTGTGAAAGTGCCTGCAAGTCTGCAACTTCAACAATACTCCTACCCTGCAGGGCAGATTTTGGCTGGAAATATGGTCATGAATAACAGAAGAACACAGGGATTCTTAAAGTGTTGATACAACTGCTGACATTTTCTATGATAAAAAGATTGGGGAAAGCACTACATAACTTAAAACAGATTTTTCAAGTACTTAAAGGGAGAATTCTTAATCCCGATCCATGAAGTGTACAAGAAAATAAAATTATGAAATGTTTTTTTGTATTTTTCCCTTTATGAACATTTTTCTGGCTAGTGGGAGATTTATGCCTTGCTCAAGGTCCTTGTTAGTAAACAAGTCCAAAATAAAAATTTTTTTCTTTATTTCATTGTTGTAGAACAGAATTTTATCAATGCAAGTGACTTTAGTATGGATATATCGGCTGGATTGACAACAGAACCAGTTCAATTGCAATAGAAGAAAAGTTGAAGTATATTGTGCCAGTGAATCGAGCAGATGTGTATAATAAAATGAAAACACTGTAAGGTTTAATCATTGTTTTATTTATCCTGCCTTAACTTGAATTACATGACAAACGGAATGAAATGAATGCTAGAGTTCCCACTAGATGCCATTTCCATTTTTCCCCCTCACAAGGTATTAGTATACACGTAAATATATGAACATATCTTTTTAACCACAAGTTTTTTTTTTTTTTGCTGAAAACTGCATGTTCGCACACGCTTTAGAATGTAAAATGCATTGGTAAGGGGGAATTTTTGCCTTATAGAAATGGACTTGCATGAGGATGAAGCCTAAAGGCAAGATGTCGACTTGAGCAACACAAACATTAGTGAGAATTCAATGCCTCCAACCCATTTTAGAAGGAAATGTCTTTCCCTTTTTGGTCGATTGTGGGCGATGAGAGATTCGAACTCACTCCCCACCCCAGCATCATGGGTTAGTTGCCATGAGCTTTAAACCTTAAGCTATATGCCACCCATCTCCATTTACTCCCTGTCGCCTCATAACATCTGTCACCTTCTAAAGCATTTCATATTCTTATGCTCGCAACAATCCAATTAGTTCTCCAAGTAAAAAACACAGTACGTTATAAGATAAAAAAAAAAAATATTAAAATATAATAATTTGCATTTCTTCTGTTTCTTTACAAACTGTTCACTTGAAACACATTTTTCTTCATACTAAACGTGCACCTATAAGAGAACAATATGCAAATATGGTCATCATCCTCTTCTCTTCAAATATATATACACATAGGGGAGGGAAGGGGTGGGGTGTAACGAGGGGCGAAAAAATTTTACGTATATATCATCGAAATGATTAATAGGCATTTTGTTTAGTTACATCCCAAAAATACATAGTTTCTTATCCTATTTGACATTTACAGGATAATGACATGATTTTTACAAAAATGCATAATCCCTTTTGGAATCACATTACTCTAACCAGAAACCCATCTTTCTCAAATTCTGCAAGAACAATTTATGCAACACCACAAAATAAACCTTAAAACATTGCTCCATTAGCCATTCCAATTTCCAAAGCATGCAGAAAATGTAACTGGAGAGATAAATGACTGACCAAGTTTCCTCCCAGGGAGTCGGGGACTAATTATGATCTACAGCTTCTTCTTGGATGTTGGACTTGACATCTCCTTGAACGCAGATGGGCAGAACTCGTTTACGCTGCACATACTGCAGCGAGGTCTGAGTGGAGTACAAATTGTCTGTCCAAATCCAACCTGTTAAATTGAAAGCAACAAAGGCCCTTCAGTTGTGATTAACATGTAATACCAAATTTATATTACACATGCAGAGCTGCAGATGATTGAAGATGTAAAGTACACAAGCGAAAAACGCGAGGAGGTTTGGGCTTTTGCAGGATTAGCTGTGTGTAAATTAGTTTCCTCGAGTGCTTATGCATAACAGTCTTCGTATCTATACAGGCACTTCTGTTGTGCATATTCACGCAAGTGGAAGTTCCATACATACCAAAAGAGGGTTTATTGGAACCCACTCTTCCTTTGGAAGCCATTGTTGCAAAGAAACTCTTGTTTCCTCAGGAGTTGAAGTTTTCTAGCAAAGAAACAAGCAAACTGATGTAATGCCTCTTATGAACATAAACACAGAGAAAGGGAACTCATAAAACAAATGAATCATGCAGAAGATCGATTTTGAAAAGTTAACTTCCATGTTATTCAACTCCAGAATGTAAGAACTCAGGATCATAATAAATTTACCCTTTGAAATTAAGGACGGTTGCTTTGGGATAAGATAGTTTCAAATCCAAAGATCATCAGAAATTTTAGCTCAAAATGTATAATGTCAATAGTTAAAATTGGAAAAGAAGTGAACCTTTTCTGCAGGTATTTTACATGCATATCAATTTTTCATCCAATTAATGAAGTTAAACTTTAAATGAAAAGTTTACCCGACCAAAAATAAAAACAAACATTATATACATTCAAACTAATATAGTAAATTCAAATTCCCCCTTTCAGCTCCCCACCTATGGAAATGCATTAAAAATAGAAAAACAGAAATTCAAGGATCTATTAAATTCCCTTTTGGGTCAAAGAGTAATTATCTATCTAATCCTTCCACAATCCATGCCTCAGACTTTTGGCCATCTTGCATATCATAAAACCAATTGCTGGATTCATCAATCAAAGGATTAGGTAAAATGCATTCCTAATAATAAAATATCATAATATAACTAATTAAATCCCCACAATGTAAGAACCAGAACATCCATATCAATGTTTGCAAATGACATGACGCAGATCTAGTAAACAGTGTAGGCAAACTCCAATAATGCACTACAAAGCCCTAGAGCTTTCTGAGTTTTTGCTATTGAGCCCTCCAACTGAAGGCATTTTTATTGGATTCTTGAACCATTTAAAAGGAGCCATTGAGTAATGATTTTATTGCAACAAATATGATTTTGGGCATCGTCAAAACTTTTGTAAATGAGTGAAATAATTAATAGCTATGTGAGAAAAGAAGCAAATATCAAAAAACAGTGGTAATGTCTTTGGAACTCCATCATCAGACAATACAAGGGAACATACTTGGTTTGTGCTTGGCCGAGACACCCATCCAAGTCGATTGCAAATGCGGTGCACATGGGTATCTACACATATCCCTTGAACATTGTTCCAGGCAATATTCATAACCTAAAGAAGTACAAGCCAGTGCTTTTAGAAACTAAGCCAACAACCTTATTATAATCAAGAATGCAGTCAAGCCTACCAAATGAGCCATTTTAGGACCTATCCCTGGAAGTGCTAAAAGGTCCTCCAAAGAGCTAGGTATATCTCCATCATATTTCACGAGACAGATTTTTGCAATTTTCTTCAAATTACTAGCTTTTCTGGTATAAAAGCCAACCTAAAAATACAACTTTAATTATCCACTGCAGCAAGAATATATGACTAGAAAGAAAAGCTTATTACAATGGTCATAATTATTTGGATATTAATGTCTTGTGTAAAATAAGATAGCTTATCACCATTAGTTGATGTATTTCTTGAGAAAACATACAGGGTAAATCAAATTCTTAATTGTGGTTTCATCGGCTCTGTCAATGGCATCAGCAGTAAGCATATTATTTTGATGAAGACGCTGAATAGCTCCTGCACTCCAAAAAAAAAAAAAAACTTCAGTGAAGAAAGGGTCCTGTAAACCCTAAAAGAAAGGACTAAAACATATAAACACATTCTATAGGTGAAGCAAGCTTTTGTATTAGGACCAATTATCTTGGGAATTGATGAGTTCTCCACAAAGACCTGATTTATTCTAAAGGTCCTTCTAGATTTTCTTTCTGATCATTCCGAGGTTTACTTTAGTCCATCACTCTATTGTCATATTCAAGCAATCTGAGCATCAAACAGAGTTCATCAAGTAAAGCTCAAACCTCAAAGTGAACACTCGGTCACTCATGTGGTTGCCAGCTAGCTAAGTCATGTATGTAAAGTGGGAACAACATTCTTCACAAATGATTTGTCCTAGCTTTGAATTTATCAGTCTCAGACACGGTCCTTATTTCATTTCTATGCTCCCTACAGCATCTCTCATATTTAAAATTCACACATGATAGTAATCATATGTCATGTACATGTATCTTGATGTCATATCACAGCTTAAACCACAACCTGGTATAGTTTTATGATACAAATTCGAGGTATAGGAACATAAAACCTAGTATACTAAAGCATTTTGGGAAATGGCGAAACAATAGTATCATTAAAAACTTGCCATGTGTTACATGATCCTTGGTTTGGCTTGATAGAAGTGAAGATACCAAGACAGCAAATCTTCTTTCCTACATAGAAGGGAAAAAGTTAAAGGGGTTCAAAGTATGGGATCAGAATATTATATTAAGAACTTATAATATGAAAAATCTGCCAGAAAGCAAAACCAACAAAGCACTTTGGAAGACAAGACATGAATATGACATTACAATGTTTGAACTAAATTCTCAACGGGCAAGTTTGTTGACAAGGATTAGCAAAGAAAAAATGCAACCCACTAATCTTTCAAAATACAAGAACTAGAGGTCCAATACAAAACACATGAAATTTTCCTACTACAGATCTTATGTCAAACTATATAGGATGTTTTCATTTCCTCCATTGACCTCTTTTCATGAAATTAAGATGATTACAGAAAATCTTTATTCCAAGCAATAGTATAATAAGAAGAAAGAGCTTCTCTGATGAAAGAAAGTCTTAGAATAAATGGATGAACTGCTGTAAGTTTAAGGTCATCAAAAAATATGGGATACACCAAGTCCATGTAATCTCCTCAAGCAAAAGTTACAAATTCTGGAGATCTAGGCGCCCACCAGGACAGTTCGTGCATATAGAGATGTACATTTACCCTACTAGGATGAATTAACTAGCTTCTAAACTTGGTAATGTTCAATCTTTAAGACCTAAATGTGCAGATTTTCAAAACAATAACCCGATATGCCACGAATGGGACTCTTAACAATCTAAATGACTATCATGAAAAACAAGATAAACATAGAAGTAGCTGTAAGCTAAGAAAATTTAAAACAGAAAGAATTACAGAATTATTTAGCAAAGTGAAGGAAGAAAAGAAAAATACCTTGTTGCTAAAAATTGCATCAACGTCTAACAAAGATATTCCAATATTAATCTATCACATCTCTGCTCTATTCACTAAGCCATTACTGAATCGTAAAGGGGCATACCTTAGGAGGAAGAAAAGTTCCAGCTTTTTCACATCCCATTGTGTCTACTGGTGCATCTTCTGAGGACCTCATTTTGCGAATCCCTTCAAGGACTATTTCCCAGTTGGCAGGGGGTTTATCTAAACCAAATGAATCAAAGCATTAGAATACAATCACCACAAATAAGCAGAAAAACTGTCATTATTTATCCATCAAGCGGAATTTTGGCTTCGACAATCGACATCTTGCCTCATCTTCGGGTCAGATATATGTACAACGCTTCAAAATCCTTCACTTGGCAACTTGCAATGTCAACCAACATCACATTTGAAAGCAAAGACAACAGACTGGTTTTTCTTTTAATATATATATATATATATATATAGAGAGAGAGAGAGAGCCTCATTCGACGGATTGCAGCCCCTGAAATGTTACTCTATCTATTCAGCCAAAATTATATTTGATAGAGAATAAAACTGTTCAATAAATTAAGTACACAGAGATGTAGATAATATAGTTTTATAAAACGGATTAGTAATCTGAAAAAATAACTTGCATAAATTCTACACCAAATTCCTATGTACCACCTCATCCCTAGTCAAGGCAAGATTTGCTTGCCATTTGTCACCAACTACAGCTATAAGAATTTGGCACAACCATAGTTTCTTCTCAACTTCCTTCTCCTGTATCTGCTATGTCCAAAACCAATTTGAGTATATAAAATTCCACTTACCAGTTTGTCTAATCATCGAAGCAGTTCCAATATCCACAGGAAGCACATCGGTGATAAGTTTTGACTTCTCTGCATAACCATTTGCAATAAAAGTAAATAAAATACATCAGCAACTGTAAAATTGGCTGATGCTCTTCAACTTTAATTCCTATTATTTCTTTCTGATTAAATTATTCTGATCAACTGAAAAATTGGCTGCTAAGGAAGGTTATAAAGCAAGGATTGAAGAAAAAGCCAAGCTTTTGCTTCCTATCCTCCCAATATTCTGTCCTACTATTTCATCTTATATGGACACTTTCCAATATCTCATCATCATCTAATGAGTCAAAATACCATTTAGTTTATACAACAATTACAAGCATTAATACCAAACTAGTTAGGGTTTGCTCTACCATTTAGTTCATAAATAAAAATAATAAATATCAATCACATGACATGCAGAGAAGCTGCATTTACCTATCAAAAACAAAGCAATTATTTGCCAGGACTGCAAATCATTCACATAAAATTTCAATGTTGAATAGTGAACCTTGGCTGTAGAACTATACTTAATTGGCAAAGCATATCAACAAACTGCTAACTCAATGACATTGATTATGCATTTCGTGAATAGCATATCATCACAATTACAAAAACCATTTCCTTCTCCTTTTATGAAGAGGATGGATGGTAACTATGCTAAATCAGCATTAATTTCTTATCATAAATATATAGGGAAAATATTGGGGCTTCAGATCCATTACTCAATTAAGAGATTTCACCTAATAAAGATTAGATTCCTGTCATAACAAGTATCATAAGAATGTAATTGTCTCAAGGGGTCATGCATACTAAGACAGCATTGCTAAAGAAGCTACTTACTTAAATGTGCAGATCCGCCTGCCTTCTTATATGCAAAATCTTCAATGTCAGGCAGCTGAATAGAGAAAAGGTAAATATTTTGATCTCTTTAATCAACTACCACAACAACTACTGATACTAGTCATCATGTCAGCTTCTACAGTGTTATATACAGCAACCATTCAAAAATGGATAACCAAAAAAACAAAGAGCCCGAAGTTTAGACTTTAGATTCATGTATTACTGAAGATCGAACTACATTAAGTCTAAACAATTTGAATGTCTATTCAGAACACAAACAACTGGAGAAACTCTGGATATAGGTTTTTATATAGGCAAAAGAAAACCCCTTCACGAAACGAAAATGGCAACTCATTAGCAGCTTTAGTTAAGTTGCCTTTTTTTTGCCTACCATATAAAGTAATTAGCTGCTTCAAAATTTAAATGCTCAAGCAATGCATCTTTTTATCAATGCAGCAACAATTCAAGCAAACAGCCATAGATTACAATCTGTAAAAGGTAAATTGAAGGTATTGTTTCTCAAGAGGAAAAAAAATTGAAGACATTGTTTCCCACTCAGAAAAAAGTAAATTATACTATAGTGTGAAAGATTCATTCATGACAATTTTTTTTTCCTTTCCATATCATTCAAATAGAACAGTTAAAGAACAAAAGCCAATAATTCAATTCACTGGTGCCACACAGTGAAAACTTCTTCAACATTCATCAACACTTGATAAGCATTCAAACAGACAAGCATTAAAGGACAATACCAACAATCCACACAAAGTGCTATATCGAATGTATGAGGAAACTTAGATGAAACCCATTACCAAAATAGCATTGAATTAGTAAACTAGATTTCCTCTTTTAAAAAAAGTGAACTTGGAAGATAACTGAAGCTCAGATATATAAAAATAAAAAAATAAAAAAGATGTACAGTACACAGCCATATATAAAACACTTGAGGAAAAAAGAAATCATACTTTCTCCTTCTTAGGTTCTATTAGAGGGTCCTTTACTACAACTTTCAGAGTCTTTTTCATTCTCTTCTTCCTCACATAAACACGAATTTCTGGCTGAGACACTTCACCACAATCTGTAATTTGAGCAAAAAAGACGAGATTTTTCAATGACTTTTTTCTTTTCTAGAAGGAGAGAGCAGAAAAGATCGTGGCTCGAGTGTAACCTGCGATTGGGTCTGAAGCGGAAATCTCAGTATTGGAAGAGAACCTTGTAATGGACATTTTGTGACATTTGAATCGTCCAAAGGCTGTTGGAAGGAAAGGAGTTCTTAGGAACGCGAGACTCATTTGGGTTTTTGGAGGGACAGACTGCCTCAGTAATTAATATTTTATTTTTTTATTTTTTTATATTCTGTTTGGATAGTTTACACTTTACAGTTGAAGAGGAAAATAAATAAGAGGAAAATAATTTTTATTTTCTATTTTTTATTTTTTATTTTGAATTGATGGAAAATAAAGGGAACAGAAATGAAAATAATCTTTTTTTTTCTTATTTAAAGAAGTGGAAAAATAATAATAGTATAATTTCAATTAAATTCTTATATTTTTATTTAATAATTAAATAAGTTTAATTTAATTTTTTTATTAATTAAGTATATATACTTCATCTAATATAATATTATTTTTTAATAATAAGAATATTATTTTTTAATAGTAAAAATAATTTTTATATAATAAAATTTAATTTTTATAATTTTAAAAGTATTTATTATATCTATATATTTTTAAATTTTTTATATTAATTAAAATATTAATTTTATATTTTAAATTATAAAAGAATAATATTTTATTATTAAAATATTATATTGTATTATATTATTTCTTATTTCATCATTAACAAAAATATAAAAATTTAATTCAACTCATTTATAAAAATTTAATTAAATTTTTTTTTTTGAAACGAAAAATTGAGGATTTTTTGGAGAATCTGAAATTTCTTATTTAGATACACTTTACTATCAGATTAAATCTGTAAATGCAATTAAATTAAATTTATTTCTAAAAATTGTAATATTGTTTTCTTGAAATTATTAATTTAATTTTTGTTTTTAAATAAGGTAATAATAATTACAGAGGATAAATGTAATTTAAATTGAGGTGATATTTTCCCTTTATTTTTTTTCCTCAATTGCACTTTGAGTGGATAGGTGGAAAATAATATATATATATATATATATATATATATATATATATATATATATATATATATATATATATGGAATAACTATAGGTGATATCTAAATTCAATAACTAATAATAAATCATTCAAATTATTTTATTTATTATAATAAAATTAACAAAATTATATATTGATAAATATTTTCCTCTTCCTGGTCCATGATAGATTTTGGTTTTCCTCTGGGTCCTTTCTTGTTGGGCTCCCTGATGGGTCTCTCCATGTTCTACCTGGTGAAAGGACCTGTAAATAAGAAAGAATGGTCAGGGGCCTATCGAGTGTGCCCCGGCAGAGGCCCTCCGACGCTCAAGTCAGATTTTATGACTCAGAGTAGTATATTTAGGCAAGGGTTACAGAAAGAATAAAAATGGAGTCCAGGAAGGAAAAGGAAGAAGAAGAGAGCCCCTCCGCGTGGCCTTTACCGTGATATATATATCTGTCTCTCTGCCACAATGCTAGCTGCCTTCTGCCGCCTAGCTCCGTATGTACGGATGTGTCAGGCGCCTGCTCCATGCGTAACGGCCATTAATTCTCCTCTGATACGTATGATTCTCCTCTGATACGTATGATTCTCCTCTGATACGCATGCGGAAGGACCTACCAGCGGGGCATCTTGGTCATTTTCCCCTTTCCGGGCTGGGTTGAATGGTAGGGCTGAAGTTGAGCCTGGTGAGGGCCTGATTACTGGGCCGAGAGGTTTGGGCCGGTTTGATTGAGGAGTCTAGGCAGAGTCTAGGCAGAGTCTGGCCCTGTGACTGAGCGGGCTGGACCTGGCTCTCGAGGGGAATATTGAAGCCTTCGGATCAGGGACTGTTTTCATGGGCCTGGCCTTTATACCGGGGTGAAGAAATCCAGCGATCATCAATTGCCCCTTTATCTCCTCAGCAGTTATTCCATGACTGGTGAGGGGATAAATCTTTAAACTCTATTCATGACCGTATGGTCTGAGAACTGCTCCTGTCGGAAGTATCCCTTTCTTGCCTTTTTATTATTTTTGCCTGAGCGTTGGACTCTTGTGTATGTTTTTTTGCCCCTGAGTATTTATGGGCTGTCTTCTCTCGAGCGTTTTGCGGGCTCTTTGTTGCTTGGACCTTTCTCTAGGTCAACTGAGTTGGTTTAGTGTGAGCGGTCAATTCTCGAGGTCGTTGCCTCTCATGATTGCCCCTGATTCTCTGTTTGGCTTTGTATTTTGGTATGCAGTTTGCTTAGGAATCGCCTTGCCTTAATTCGGTCTGTCTTATCGGGTTTACCAATACTGCGCTCGTTTTCTTGAGATCGGCATGATGCTTTGGTACTTTTGGCTGTTGTGTGAGATTAAAGTCTCTCTACCTGATGACTTGAGCTCCTTTGGGAGGTCGGAGTTTAGCTTTTTCATTTATGGTCCCGTGCCCCAATCTTTTATGTGAGATCGGAACTACGTTCTTATGAGTTGTTTTTGCTTGTAGCACCGGATGATCTTGGGGATTCCGACCATTTTCGCTCCGGGAGATCTTTGAGATCTTCGCCGGTATTCTACCTCAGTGAGGTCTTCTACCTCTCAATGAGGTCTTCTGCCTCATTGAGGTCTTCTGCCTCATTGAGGTCTTCTGCCTCATTGAGGTCTTCTGCCTCAGTGAGGTCTTCTGCCTCTTTGAGGTCTTCTACCTCAGTGAGGTCTTCTGCCTCATTGAGGTCTTCTTTTGCTAGGACCTCAGTGAGGTCTTCTTTTGTCAAGACCTTATTGAGGTCTTCCTTTGTCAAGACCTTATTGAGGTCTTCTCTTGTCAAGACCTTATTGAGGCCTTCCTTTGCTAGGACCTCAGTGAGGTCTTCTTTTGTCAAGACCTTATTGAGGTCTTCCTTTGCTAGGACCTCAGTGAGATCTTCTTTTGTCAAGACCTTATTGAGGTCTTCCATTGTCAAGACCTCATTGAGGTCTTCTCTTGTCAAGACCTTATTGAGGTCTTTCTTTGCTAGGACCTCAGTGAGGTCTTCTTATGTCAAGACCTTATTGAGGTCTTCCTTTGCTAGGACCTCAGTGAGGTCTTCTTTTGTCATGAGATCTTTGGGAATCCTGGTCTTTGTTGCTCCGGGAGATCTTGGAGATCTTCGCCGGCTATTTTTGTTTTGTTTTCCTGAGAGTTCTAAGGGATCTCGGTCTTCTTTATTTTCCTGGGAGTTCTAGGGGATCCCGGTCTTGTTTGGTTACCCGGGAGTTCTTAGGGGATCCCGGTCTTGTTTGTTTACCCGGGAGTTCTTAGGGGATCCCGGAGTCTTCTTTGGTTACCCGGGAGTTCTTAGGGGATCCCGGTCTTGTTTGTTTACCCGGGAGTTCTTAGGGGATCCCGGAGTCTTCTTTGGTTACCCGGGAGTTCTTAGGGGATCCCGGAGTCTTCTTTGGTTACCCGGGAGTTCTTAGGGGATCCCGGAGTCTTCTTTGGTTACCCGGGAGTTCTTAGGGGATCCCGGTCTTGTTTGGTTACCCGGGAGTTCTTAGGGGATCCCGGAGTCTTCTTTGTAATTCGGGCTCTATGGCCTTACTGTCGCTTCGTCATCTCAGCTGGTTTTGTGCCTAACTGAGGTCTTGTTTATTTTTCTGAATTTTTCTGCAAAATAAGAGCTTGCACAGAGCACATATAACAAGGATGCTCGTTGTTAATTCAATGATATTCATCAATTAATAATATGTCGCACATGTCACTTGGTTTCATTTTTCAGATGCATGCAGGTATTAACTCATGCAATTTTAGAGATGCAGCGAACAATACTTTTGCATGTGTATATCTCCAGGATTTTTCAATCTATAAAATATAAGCCACTATCAGGATATCCGAACTCATAGAGTCATAGAGGTATATTAAACTTAGTCTTACTATTTACATGCGAAGCATGCCATTTGGGTCCTGGAGCATATATATCATGGGCATTTAAAATAATAATTAAAGTTATGCTGTTATTGTTTTATTGATCTATTTATTTGCTGAGTAATATATTAATTATTTTACATTTATCTTGTTTTATTTTTATCTAAATATTATTAATTTTAAAAACTAAAATAGTAATTCTTCGTTCTATGGGATCGTACCTCTGTGTCCTCGAGGAACCATGATCGTGGGGTCAAAGCGTGATTGACGTCTGATCCGTTCTTCGGAAGTGGTCATGGCTGTAGAGGATTGTTCTCGGTTGGGATTTCCTAGCTGGGGCGGTCCCATGATTGTTTGACAGATATTACCATCATTGAATTTGGTGGTCAAATCTTTCAGACCACAAAACAAACCTTAGCCTTTGCGGGGCCCAAATTGCTCTTCTCCCAATTTTCGCAGTCAACTCACATGAGTCTTGGTTCTCTGTTCATCGACAGAGATCCGGAGTTGTTCTCTATCCTTCTCTCTCTCTCGAGAGCCGGGAATCTTCTACAATTTCCCTTCTTCCATGGCCACGACGTCGTTTGAGACCCTGCCCCTAGCTCATGGCAGCAAAATAACTTCTTCCGATTGGGCCTTGCGCAGGAAGTCGACCATCCTTACCCAGTTCACGGCAATCGATTCTCTCTTGGCGATTTCGCCAACTCTTGCAGCCACGGGAGTCACTGATTTCTCAGGGATGCAAATTTATAAACATGGTCGGAAATAAATAGAGAGGCGACGACAGCGGTAACCCCAGTGTGGTGCTTGTGAAGCCAATCCCTCTTAAGAATCCTGGCCGTAGGACTCGAGGGTGGGTCGAGAGGCGGAAGAGAGTTCTTATCAGCGGAGGACAGAAGGAGAGAGATCTCAGTGATGTCAAGCAAGACGAGGGTGTTGCTTGGGGGGCTGCTCAGAGAAGAGATGGGTGGTGATGAGAGAATGGTACTCCGGACATCAAATTCGAAGGACTCGTGCCCTGGAGCGCTGGTGACGCCGGTCATCCCAAGATCGATGGCGGCGAAATCGGCAGTCCCGACATTGTTCTTTTCCGTGCCGACCTACAAGGTCGGATTGTCACCTGGTCATGCTGCGCCGACCTACAAGGTCGGATTGCTACCTGGTCATGCCGACCTCACTTCTTGGAGCTCAACCAGACCGGCGACTTCCTCATCAGATCGATACATCTTCTGTCCATTAGCCCATTTCCGTGCCATGCCGACCTCACTTCTTGGAGCTCGACCAGACTAGCAACTTCCTCCTCAGGTCGGCGCGTCTTTGGCAGCTCGAGCTCCTTCTACTATTGCCATTCCCACCATCCGACCTGCTTTTTTCTCACGGACTCCTCTTCTCTTTCTCTCGCCTCCTTCTTTTTTTTTTTTTTTTTTGACAGCAGACCTCAGGATTTCGACAAATACATTTTTATCAGAAAATATTCACCAGACTTAAAAGGAAAAACCAGCCATAGTAAAATCTAAAAAATATTAAAATAAATTATCTGAAAGACCATCAAAACATTCTTTAGCATAATGAACCTTTCTTTTCAGCTGGATTATCCGCTCAAACTTTCCCGAAACTTGTCTAGCTCTTGGGTGTCCAACCTAAGGGCTTGACCATACAGATTCCCCGATGCTTCGATCAAGCGTCCTGGTGCTAACGCAGGTCTGTTCAATGAGAGGTTGAAGGATTGCCGACCTCGTAACCTAACCGACCTTTGATTTCATCCATCTCGAGCAGCCCGGATGTTTGATCATTTCTCATTGTCTCATTTCTCATTGTCTCCATGTTGCTCCGATGCTTGAGGGGCGCTGCTCTGCAACCGAGTTGGATGGCTCTGAATCGTGTCTCATCCGACGTAATGCCTTATCCGACCTGAAATGTTAGCCAGACCTCGCCTATTTTTTATTTATTAATTCTCTCTCTAACTTGCTAACCTGGAATTTTACAGCCGACCTCACAACTTCAACAAATATATATATATACTTCTCATTCTTTTTTCCTTTTACAAAAAAGATTAAAATCTACACTCACTCAGGGACAAGCATTTCAATCTGAAGTTTCACCTCCTCACCTCATCAGATCTCAAAGAAAAAGTTAGTAGTAATAAAATTCAATAAATGTTAAAATAAATAACGAGGGTAGGAAAATGAAGATTAAGGGACTGTCAAGATATTCTTACACCAGCTGGGTCTTTCTTTTCAGCTGGGTTACTGTAAATCTCCAGCTTTCTTTTTCGTGTAAGCTTTCTTTTTTGTATTGTCTCCCTGTCGCCCCGATGCTTTCCATCTGTCCTGAAATGCGACTCCAACCTCGACCACGAATCTAGTTTCGAACATGGATCCAACCTCAACGAGCAATCTATCGCTGTGGTCGTCGGATTTGCTGAGTTCCTTTCTGTCTTGCTAAACACGGCTCCGACCTCCTTTTTTCTCATGGACTCCTCTTCTCTTTCTCTCACCTTCTTCTTCTCTTTTTTTTTTTATTTTTTTTTATTTTTTTTTTGTTTTTATATATACAGCGGACCTCAGAATTTCAACAATACATATATTCCTCACCCTTTTTTTTTTCTTTTACAGAAAATATTCACCAGACTTATGTGGATCTCAATGGGTGGATCTGAAAACTTTTGAGACAGTAAAATCTCTTTCGTGGAGGGCACATTCCCGGCCAAGCTCGGCGAGGGGTTAAAAGGAATGGGTGGTTGGTTGTTTGGAGTTGTAGGATTGGAAAATAAGAACCGCTGCCCCTCTTGGACAGAGCTCAGATTATTTGGAATGACGTTAAGGTTATTTTCTTAGTGGTTTGCCATTGTGGATCTCAGTGGGTTTTGAAAGTGAAAACTCGAGTGATGAAAAGATCTCCTTCGTTTCCCCACAGACGGCGCCATTTGATAAATATTTTCCTCTTCCTGGTCCATGATAGATTTGGTTTTCCTCTGGGTCCTTTCTTGTTGGGCTCCCTGATGGGTCTCTCCATGTTCTACCTGGTGAAAGGACCTGTAAATAAGAAAGAATGGTCAGGGGCCTACCGGGTGTGCCCCGGCAAAGGCCCTCCGACGCTCAAGTCAGATTTTATGGCTCAGAGTAGTATATTTAGGCAAGGGTTACAGAAAGAATAAAAATGGAGTCCAGGAAGGAAAAGGAAGAAGAAGAGAGCCCCTCCGCGTGGCCTTTACCGTGATATATATATCTGTCTCTCTGCCACAATGCTAGCTGTCTTCTGCCGCCTAGCTCCGTATGTACGGATGTGTCAGGCGCCTGCTCCATGCGTAACGGCCATTAATTCTCCTCTGATACGTATGATTCTCCTCTGATACGTATGATTCTCCTCTGATACGCATGCGGAAGGACCTACCAGCGGGGCATCTTGGTCATTTTCCCCTTTCCGGGCTGGGTTGAATGGTAGGGCTGAAGTTGAGCCTGGTGAGGGCCTGATTACTGGGCCGAGAGGTTTGGGCCGGTTTGATTGAGGAGTCTAGGCGGAGTCCGGCCCTGTGACTGAGCGGGCTGGACCTGGCTCTCGAGGGGAATATTGAAGCCTTCGGATCAGGGACTGTTTTCATGGGCCTGGCCTTTATACCGGGGTGAAGAAATCCAGCGATCATCATATATAAAAAATGAAAATAACTATAAAAATTTAATAAAATGGAAACAAAATTTACGGATATAAATTTATAATAGTAATAATTTTATAAACAAAATGTTGAAAAAAAATCTATTTTACAAATTGATTTTATATTTTATAAATTTATTTATATTTATTTAATTTTACGGCATCAATTTATAAATATATTTATATTCCTTTAATTTTATAAACGGATTATATATTTATATATAAATTTATTTATATTATAATAATTTTATAAACAAATGTTAAAAAAATATTTTTTTATAATTTGATTTTACGCTATTTATAAATTTATTTTTATTTATTTAATTTTACAAATGAATTAATATCAGTTTATAAATATACTTATATCCATTTAATTTTATAAATGAATTATATCTGTATATATAAATTCGTTTATATCTATTTAATTTTATAAATATATTATGCATTTATTTATATTCATTTAAATTTTTAATTTAAAATCTATTTGTATCTATTTAATTTTATAAATAAATTATACGTTTGTTTATAAATACAATTATATTTATTTAATTTTATAAATTAATTATATATTTATTTACAAATTTATTTATTTTTATTTAATTTTATAAACAGATTATACATATTACACATTTATTTATAAATTTATTTATGTCACTTTAATTTTATAGACAGATTATATATCTATTTAAGTCATTTATATCTATTTACTTTTTAAAACGGATTATATATTTGTTAATTAATATCTTTATATTTATTTAATTTTATAAATAAATTATATTTTTATTTTTAAATCCGTTTATATCAATTTAATTTATAATATAAACTGATTATTTTTTATTTAAAAAAAACTTAAAAATAATATTTACAGAAAAAAAATCGATTTGTGATTATTTATAAATCAAATTACAAACAAAATTTTATAATTTCCAAATAGATAAATTCGTTTGTAATTTTTTTTTATTGAACATTGCCAAAAATACTCACGATAATTTAAAATTAATACAATAAAAACTCATTTTAACAAATAATTAATATTAAATGCTTTTATTCACAAAAATTTAAAATTATTAATCCTAGCTATATTTAAATTCTATTTTTATTATAAAACTATATAACATTACATAAAAAAGCAATTTATACAGTAATTAAAATTATATTGTTTACAAAATAAATCTCAAATATTACAATAACTATAAAAAATATTTAATACATATTGAATAAAAATAAGCATATAATAAAATAATAATAAAATTAATTGCTCAAAATTAACGGTAACAAAAAAAAACTTCATATAGAAATTTTTTTAATTAAATTTTTAAAATCAAATAAGTTCAAGTGGTGCTGTAAATGAAAAATGCGGATCGATACGAGAAAAAAAATATCCAGACATCTTAACATTCGAGTCACTATAAGAGTACTCACCCTTCTCTCAACGAGGCGAGTCCCGACATGAAATTATTATTATTAAACACATTACGTTTATGATTGCATAATTTTTACTTATTAGCCGGCGATATTTCATATAAAAAAGATGACCATATTATTGTCGAATTATCAGAAAAATATTATATTCATCTCTATCTCTTACGGTATAAAATGAGAAGAATTGCAGAGACAAAGATATGCTATTCTCTAATACGAAAACTCTAAACAATTCATTGCATTCTCTATGCTCATCAATACTAACTTGAACGTCAGAATGGCTGTCGTGGACATCTACAATCACTTCACGTTTCTTTATTACAGGTTATAGCCAATTACAATACAGTCTTATTCTGGTCATATTATCAATTTAATCTCAACAACATCATTTGGTCCTGTTGCCAAGAACTCTTTTGAATATTATTCATTTGGATCACAACCGGTCTCTTATTCATTTTTTTATAAATAAATTTCTTTCTTTTCACCTCTAACATTGTTGGTAGTTCGTGAGCTGCTGCTAATATTCTTACCAATGGGAGAGTCATTATTTTCTCTACTCTTGACAACATAGAAAATATGTCCTTAATAGTCAACGAAGAGATCTCAATAATTTAAACAATAAACAGATACTCCAGTAAATAAAAAAATTATAGACTACTATCGAATAGTATAAGGTTTGAAAAGAAATGTTGAAAATGAATTTCCAAAGAAATAATGAAGTCTCTGTAAATATCTTAAGAGTTGAAATAGACGTCGTCAAAATATGGATTAAAGGAAGAGCTGAATATGAAGATGAATCAAATGAAGTCTCGGAAGGAATTGATTGAAAACTAGTTATTTTTTAATAATTTTTTGTCTCTTTCCAATTATATAAAACAATCTATAAATACGTAGACGATGCTGATTTTTTTTTTGTTAATGTTTATTAATAAAACATTATTAATAAAACAGTACTAACGACACCGTATTATTGGAACACAAGTTATTTCGAATATGGACGACTTAATAGGATAAACATTATTAATAAAACATTATTAATAAAACAGTGCAATTTCTGTAATGATTAATTTATTTTCTTTCATTGGAGTTTGATAATGCAGTTTGGTTCTCTAATAAAATTAATTTTCCTTGATATTGAGGAATTACAGGAATAGTGGATTCTTCAGAAATACTTGTATCTGTTTGTATATCAATATTATGTCGTCGCCTAGAGGTTTCTAAGGAATGTCGAGATGGTTGGTATATACTAGAAGTAGTTTGTCTAAAAGAATTGGATCTTTTGAATTTTAATTCTACTGTTCCATCATTATTTTGTATTATATAATCTATTTCTGTGTTTTCCTTAGCAGGTAAACTTGGCATGGTTTTGACTGGATATTTCCATGTGTCTGGTAGATTTACATCTTTCCATTGTATTGCCTTGGGTATATTTATATTAGCTTTGGTTTGGTCAATTTCCCAAAAAATTGTTTCTCCTGTTTGTCTATTATGATCAATAGCATTAGGACATAATCCTGTGTTCATGATTTTATAATTTAGTCTATAAAATACTTCATAAATATGAGATCCTTTTAACATATTATAGTTATGTATTAATATGTCTAATGTCAATATTTTCATTATATGAGGATCAGTTAATGAAATTGTAAAATTTGGAAAACAGTTTGAATATATTGGTCCATTTGTTAAACTGGTTTCAAATAATCCTAACAAAGAATCTTTGTAATTAAGATGTCTACAGTCTCTTAATGCTACATGCATACTAGTATTTAATCCTTCTACTGTTAATGGTTTTATAGCAATTTGTACTAATCCTACATGCATGAATTTATATCCTTGATTGAGATATTTTAATATGGTTTTCTTACTTAATAAACTCATAGATTGATTTTCTGAATATAGAGGTACTACTTTTTCTTTGGTTTTAATTGCTCTTGCTGCTTTAAAATCTAATATTCCTGTTTTATATATTGTATCTATTGGTGTCTTGGGAGGTTTCCAATTTGTTAATTGTTGACTATTCCAAATACTTTCTCTAGATAAGATTGTTTTACTAGTATCTGTATTAATATTTAAATCATTTATAAGTTCATTATCTGGTTGTCTGGACCTAGAAGATCTAGTTCTTCTAAACATATTCATTTTAAAAATCTAGGGTTTTCACATACACTTCCTTCTCTACTCACACTGCAGGTCTTACCTCTCTGCCTGACTTACGGTTTTCGTGACACAGCTCGAACCCTAAATTTCTAATTTGAATAGTTTAAAATCGCTAGAAACTTCCTTGGCTCTGATACCATTTTTCGAACCCACGTATACGTTTATAATTTTATATATGATTTAATATTTGAACAGTATATCTAGATGTCATTGTCAGCAAAATACCAATAATTGAAACATAATTCATAAAGTATACATACAATGGTCCATACATACATCATACCAGATAAGTATAAAAATATATACATATGCTTAAAAATTATTATTTCTTAATAATGTGTCTAAATACATGATCATACAATTAAATAATTCTAATGTTCTTTGTGTTTCTCTACAATCGCAGAGTTCATTAGTATGGTTTGATACATGCCAGTCCATAACATAAGTTCCTTGTTGAATTAAATATCTTTTAAAACATTCTACTTCAGTTTTATTGGTTAAATCTATTAAACTTAAACTTTCTAGTGCAGAAATAATAAATCTCATGGTGATAATGATTTAATTAATATACTCATAAAAGTAATATGCAATTATATATTCTATTTCTGTTGAAATATAATATTTTAAAATATAGTCATTGTTGAATTCAATAATATCAAATAAAACAATAAACATTATTAATTCAGATGAGCAATATACTTTCTGATGTGGAAGATCGGTATAAACCGCAACCACAGAGCATACTTAGGATGAATGCAATTGATTTTAAATTGGTTAGGGTTCCTGCACTGTTAACCTGGAATCCCAGAATTAACTCAGATTGAAGAGCGGAGAGAGAAAGAAATAGGTGCCGTCAACACGGACTTATACAGTAACAGATGTATAGAATACTTTGTATTAAAGTACTAATAAAATACAACTTACTTTGTACAAATAATTAAAATACAAATACTGCTACGTCTTGGTTGTAGTAAACCATAGACTCCTTACAGATTGATAAAACTATTCTAGAATACATGAGAGAATTTGAGAGAAAATTTCTGTGATGAAATTTTGGTGTGTCCTGTAAATGGTCTGAACTTCCATATTTATAGCTGCGGACGCCGAACAATATTCAATTTGGTTGAGCGGTCCGTGACCTTTGAGTGGATGGTGGGTCTCTGTGTCTGTGTCGGTGTCGGCCACTAACTCCTTATGCGAGATGAGTCATTTGTCTTTTTGCAACCCGTGACTTTTGAGTGAATGGTGGGTCCTTATGTCTGTGACGTCATTGTTTTTGTCTTATCGGCTGCTTGTCAGTGTGTAGGTTTATGATGGGTCCTACATTTCTGCTTGTGTAAAGAAATCATCGTTATCGTCTGCAAGATCAATTGGTGATGGTGATGCTGTTGAGCTTCTGGTTTCTTTGAGTTCTTCTAGTAATTTGTCATATTCTTTTTCTGAGGTACAAGCTGTCATTTGTGCCATTAACTGTTGTTTTTGGGCTAGGAAAATCTCATGTTTGGTTATGGTAGATGGGCTTGGAGTCTTGCTGTATTGTGGATGGTCAAGGAAGAATTGTTCTATGGCTTGTGGGCCACAAGCCTGCAAATTGGTTTTATTCCACCATTTAATTTTATATCTACGGACCAAAATTGGGATCTGAAAATTGTCAAGAGTTTGGTCTTTTATTTGATATTCTATCATGAGGATCCATGGGATATGGAAATAGTGACAATAAATAGCCCATTGGGGTGAATAGATAATTGTATCAGGTAATTGGTTTTGCTCAAAAAATTGGGTTTTTGCTATCTTAATTTGGTCAGGAATTATTTTTTCATTGATTCCAAATTTGTTCCACCATTGATGGAACCAATATGGCAATGGATATGTGAAAGTATCTGCAAAAAAGAAAAAGAAAGAAACTGATAATTGGTCATTTTGCTTTAGGAAAGTTCTTTCCCAAGCAATTTGGTAATCATAATAATTGTATTTGATATTTTGTCTCATTTGTCCATTTGTCATTACCATTTCTCTGGTTTTATGGGGCTCTTGTCCCCAATCTGTGAGAGTCCATATTTTTAATATTCTTATCTTACAATATCTTAATTTATTTGGGATTTGAGGATCGAAATTGTTATAGATAATAAGAGAATTGGTATTGACTAGAATGGCTTCATAAAATTGTTGGGATTTATGGAAATTATCTGGTATATAAAAGTGAGTTTTAGGAAAGATAGTATCACAAAGTTGGTATTCATTCATATTAGGATTCTGGGCCCAATACTCAGGTTCAATGGTGAGAATATAGTCTTCAATGGTTTTGTACTTGTAATCTGTCTGGGATTGGTCTTGGGACATTGTTGGGCTTGAAGAAGATCCTGTAACTGCTTGTTTGAAAGTAGAGGGAGTTATGAGATCAGGAGGAGTTCTTAGTGGACTGAATTTATTTAGTGAAACAAAATTGGGCCTTGGCGACCTGGGCCTTGGGTAAGTTGGTTGAACAATTAAAGCACTAGAGATTGGACTCATTGGCCTATGCATAATACTTGAAGTACTGGTGTATATTGGTCTAGCAATAGAAGTTTGTCCAGAAGTAAATAATTTTGCATTTGTCAGATTTGTTTTAGGAATGTTTGTTTGAGATCTCAAAGAGATCTTGTCAGGCTCCTTTCCTTTGTCCGTCATTTTTCCTGCAAAAATTCTCTGGTTAGAAAATCAGCAATAGAATTATCCTTACCTTTAATATGTATTATTTCGAAATCAAATATTGATAAAAATGCCTGCCATCTTGCAAAAATATGTTTTGCTGCCAAATTTTTTACATCTTTTGTTAAAACATCTTTTGCAGCTTTACAGTCAACATGGATGGTAAATTTTTGATTTAATAAATCACTTTGAAATTTTGTTACACATAAGACTATTGCTAAAATTTCTTTTTTAATGGTAGAATATTTTTCTTGTGTAGGGTTCCATATACCAGAGTAATATCTAATAATCTGGTTTTTATTATTAATATGTTGTTTCAATATGCCACCAAAACCTTGGTCTGAAGCGTCTGTTTCGACAATTTTAGGAATATTTGGATTACAAATATTTAGATAAGGTAAAATTTTCACATGTCTCTTTATTTCTTGTATTATTCTAGTATGTTCATCTGTCCATGGTTTAGGATTCTTTTTTAATCTATTGTACAATAGTATTCGTAAATTTGGTAGAAAATCAGCAACATAATTTAAAGAACCTAAAAATCTTTGTAATTGATTTTTATCTTTGATTTCATCTGGAAACTTAGTAGCAAATTCTATACTTCTTTGAATGGGTACAATAGTATTTTGATAAATCTCATGACCTAAAAATCTAATCTTTGTTTGAAATAATTTCATTTTTGGTTTTGATAAAACTAAGCCGTTTCTTTTTACAGCTTTATAAAAAATATTCAAATGTTTAATGTGTTGGTCTATATTTTCACTAAAAATCAAAACATCATCAATATACGTGATTATAAAATTATATGGATTAAAAATATCGTTCATTATTTTTTGAAATTCACTTGGTGCATTTTTTAATCCAAAAGGCATAATATTCCATTCATATTGTCCGAATGGTACTGTGAAAGCAGTTTTGTATTTATCTTGTTCAGCTATTTGAATTTGCCAAAATCCTGATTTCATGTCAAATTTTGAAAATATTTGTGCTTTGTATAATCTATTTAATAAATCTTGTTTATTTGGTATAGGATATCTTATCCATTGTAAAGCTGTATTTACAGGTTTATAATTTATGACTAGTCGAGGTGCTCCCCTTTCAATTTATGCATTTTTCATTACATAAAAAGCTGCACATGACCATGGTGATTTACTTGGTCTGATTAATTTTTTAGCTAATAAATCTTGGATTTCCTTTTTGCATAATTCTAACATTTCTTGGTTCATTTGTATAGGTCTAGCTTTAGTTGGGATATTTTGTTCATTAAATTCTGGCTCATATGGTAGAGTTACTATATGTTGTTTTCTATTCCAAAATGCAGTTGGTAAATCTGAACATAAATCTTTTTCAAATTGTTCTTGTATTCCTTTTATTTGTTGTTGTATAGTTGATTTTTCTAATTGTTCTTCAATTTTTACTAGATGTAAATCTTTTTTAAGAAAATTTATTTGGTTTTCTATTTTGCTTATGTTTTCTTTTTGGACTATATTAATATCATGATAATTAATTGGAGTTATAAATTTAAAAATAATGTATTGTCCTAATACATTTGTTTCTAAACCTAATTGTGTTACTTTGAATGGATACAACATTTGTAAAAATGGGTTTCCTAATATAATCTGTGTATTAAGATTTTTTATTAGCATAAAACTAGTTTTAAAACAGATATCATTGTTACATATATGTGCATTTGGTATTTTATAATCTATTTTTACCTTTGTTGAGTTTGCGGCGGACAGGGTCTGTTTTGTTTTCTGAAAATATTTACTTGGTATTATACCTTGGTCTATACAATTCATGTCTGCTCCTGAATCTAACATAGCTATGGTTTCTAATTTAAAATCTTTAATTGTTAGATTAATTTTTACATACCATTTTTGATACTTAATTCTGGTAATATCATTAAACTTCAATGGTTGTTCTTCTTCTGTATCTGTTTCTATTATTTCTTTTGTCTTATCTTTTCCTGAACTCTGTCCTATACTTTGGTTTTGTTGCATGTGTTGATTTTGTTCTAAATAATCACACCTTAGTTTTAATTGTCTTACTTCTAGTTTTAATTGTCTTATTTCAGATTGTAAGTCCATGGAAGAAATTGTTGTCACTGATTTTTTATTTTTAAACATTTGTTCAATATCTTCAAATTTAGTTGGTGGTGCAGTTTCTTGTTTTATTTCTTCATTAATTAATTTTGTTAATTTTTTAAACATTTTTCGTTTGATATTGGAATCTTGTACTTGCTCTATTTGTTCCAAAACTTGTTGATATTCTGTTAAGACATTTATTTTATTGTTACAATGACAAATTTCTCCTTGACAATTATGGTTACTATCTGTACTATCTATTGTATCTGATAAGTTGTCACTACTGTATTCATCCTCTAGTTCTGAAGAAGATAATTTAATTTGGTCAATCTTATCTAATAATTGATCTATATTATCAATGTTTAACTCTAAACCTAATTCATGTATTTTCTTTCTTGCAGGACATTCTTTAGCATAATGCCCCTTTTGGTTACATAAATAACATGTTATGTTATTTTTATTATTGGATTTTCTAAAATTATTTTTCTTATAATTATTTCTTTTAAATGGTCGCTTGATAAATGGTTTTCTAGTAAGTTGTTTATCATATTATTTCTTATAAAACTTCTTTCTATTATATTGTCTATAAATTTTGTCTTTAAAAGGTTTATTTCTTTTATATTTCTGTTTCTTTATTGTTCCAAAACCAAATTGTTCGCACCAGTTTCCTAATTCCTTTCTAGATTGTCTATTTTCCATTTTTAATTTTTGTTGTAGTTTCATATCTCTGCATAATCGTATTCCGGTTAAATTTACACATGTGATTAAGTCTCCATAAGTTAAGTCATCATATGATATATGTCCAAATTTTTGTTCAATTGTTTCTTTTACTTTTGTAGAAAATAATCTTGGTAATCCTGTTAAAAATTTCTCTTTCCAATGATAGGCATTTGGATCTGCTAATGCATAAACTCGTTTTAGAAAATTGTCTTTATACCATCTAAAATTTTCTAACTTTCTACACTTAAGATTTTGTAATATTTCACTATTGCGTTCTGTATATAAATCTAAGTCTCCTATAAAATGTGAGATAAGATTATAGACTAAATAAGCTAATGTGAAGGATTGTGCTTGTCCTGTGGATGTATCCATAACATATTCTCCTGTGGTAGTATCAATTCTTCTTGCTGTTAATATGTTATTTTTTAATTGTAATACCCGGCTAGTTCAGGCATCAGAATTCTTACCATCCGGTGGAATTCCAGAATGTCAGAGGTTCTAGAAGGGTAAGAGTGAAGGTTTTCTAAAAGGTTTTTAAGTGTTTAAAAGGTTTGATTCAGAAAAGAGTTAAGTTTTGAGGAGAAGTGGCCTAAGGAGTTTCTGTCATGTTCGGCCCCCGAATGTTAAGTTCGGCCGCCGAAAGTGATAGAGTTTCGGCCCCCGAAAGTTGCATGGTTTTGCATGCAGTTTCGGCAGCCGAAACTGGGGTGGTCGGCTACGTTGTGCATGCTCCTCAGTCCGTGGTTTGGCCAGCTGTTGCCTCTAGATCATGGCTAGGGGGTTAAGCCACGTCTCCCTTGACTCATCTGCAAGCTTTAATCAGCTTATGCAGAGGGTTGGTCTTTTGCAAAAGGGGTTGAACGTTTTTGAGAGAAAAGAAGAGTTGTGAGGGTTTGAAGCTTTGGAGGAGGAGTTGCTGAGTTGGCTGTTCCTCTTCTGTTTTCAAGAGGTAAGGGAAGTCTTTCAACTTGTTTTAATGATTTCTAACAGCTTTTAAGGAGGTTAAGGGGAGAGTTATGTATATAGGGTTAGTTTTGATGTTTTAATGGTGTAAGTATGTATATGTGTTATAGTTGCTGTTTTGTTGGGGTTAGTAGGTAGTTTTGGACCCCTTGGTTCATATACCTGCGTATATGTGAGTGAAGGAGGAGGTCTGCATGTATGGAGTGGGGTTGGTGCTTGGCAGGATTGTTCATGCACGAAGCTGAGTTCTGGATGAACTCAGGTTCGGCCGCCGAAGGGAGGATTCGGCCGCCGAACCCCTTGTGGAGGCAGGTTTCGGCTGCCTACGGTTGCTTCCGAAAGAATGGACTTTCGGCTCTGTCATGCACATTCGGCCGCCGAAGGTGCCGCCGAAGGTGCTCTGTCCAGCCTTCTTTTGCATGTTTATGTGATTGTTTTTAGAGGATTCAGAGGGGATTCTAGGGGATTGTTTAAGAGTTGATAAGAGTATGTTTGACACCTCATTCGAGTCCATTTGTGTAGGATTGGACCCGAGAGATCGAGGAGGTCATCAGAGTTAGAGGTTGCAGAGTCAGTTCAGTATCTGCTAGAGGAGCATAGGTGAGTAGAACTAAACTTAATCTTTTTATTAAAGAAACAGAATGTTTTTCAGCATAGGACATGCATCATGAATGCTATGATATGTATTAGGGTGATTGCATTAGAATCACGAAGATGGTGCATTGCATTATTCATTGATAGTGGGAATTGGACCAAGGCGACATCAATAGCCCTTAGAGGGAGTTTTGAGGTCATGTCTAATTCCAGATGATTGGACCCAGGCGACATCAATAGCCCGTCGAGGGAGTTTTGAAGTCATGTCCAATCAATGATGTGGAATATATGAGATGTGTTGCATTTTCATAAAAGATGTGTATGAATGAACTATTTTCAGTGTTTCTACTCACTGGGCTTTAGAAGCTCATCCCTTTCCCTTAATCCCAGTTTTGCAGGTTCAGTATAGCAGGGAAAGTCAGCAATAGCAGAGTGGTGACTAGAAGACTGCATGTGTAATAGCCTAGTATGGACATGATGTAAATCAAAGAAATATATGTAAAGCATGTAATAGCTAATAAGTCAGTATGATATGGTTTAGAATGTGCTTTTGCCTATTGCCTAGTGTTTGTTTATCCCTTGTATATGCATGTATCCTGTTTTCAGTTTCTTGAGGAGAAATGTGTCAAAACAGACTTAATCAATGTTGTGTTTCGAAAACCCAGTGAAAGATAACTGTGAGGGAAGATAGGGTTTCATTCCCTTGACCCAAGACCAGTGCAAAGGAAAGACCAGGTTTGATTCCTGTAATCCACAGAGTAGACCACTAGAGAAAACCAGGTTTGATTCCTGTGACTCTATGGTAGCCAAGTTAACTTATGATATGCTGACCCTTACAGAGTGGGTTCTATGCTGCAGAGCGCATAGGGTATGGAGGTTACTTGGTAAAGTATCACTGGTGTATGATAGATAGCCCGAGGGCTAGTTCAGATTAGTATATCTGAGCATTTTGGTTCATATGATTGGACCTACAGAGAGTGTTTTGAAAGGTTAAGTCTGGTTGTTTTACAAGCAAGTTTTAACAGGTAATAGTCCAGTCGGATCATGTATGGGATTTGAACAGGTACACAGAGTTCAGGATAGGCTTACTACGGGTCTAGGCGGCCTTAAGCCGATCTGGATCCTAGTGCCGAGCGGTTCGGACCGTTACAAAGAGGGTACCGGTTTCCGGGCTGTTACATTATTTCATCACTTAATAATTTGTCCCACCAAGTTCTTAGTTCTCCTGTAAAACCTAATATTATATTTTCAGCTGCTTCACGTTCAGTAACTCCAACTCTTTGTTTATATATATTTCCAACAATTACCATCTCCTTAGTTATTTGTATAATTTCAATTTCAGACATATCATCTATATTCCATTCATAAATATTTTTTGCATTATATTGTTTTTGTTTTATGTCTAATATTTTTAAATCATCTGGTCTTTTATCATAATTTCTTCCTATTGTATTTACAGGAATATTGTCTTCTTGATCAGAGTCTGATGCTTCTAAGGGATTGTCTATAGTCTCATCTTCAGATGAAGAAGTTTCATTATATTCGGTTAAAATAGTTATTTTATTTTTATCTTTACTGGTACTATTGCTTGGTGTATTGCTTGGAGTTTGTATGGGTTCATTTATTTTAATACCGCTTGTCGTTTTAAATTTTAGTGAAGTATTTTGTTCGCTTATAATCTTTTGTAATAATTTTGACATATCATTTAACTCTGTTTTTGGTTTTAAAGTTGTTATATCTATGGGGTTTTTTGAAGGTGGTATCATTTTTGTAAAAGGTTTGTTTACTTGTTTTTTAGAAGAGTCTATATCATATGGTTTTGCATTATTATATCTTTGAGATAAATATATAGTATTTGGTTTGGGTGTTATAGGTGATGGTGCTTGTGGTATTTCTATATGTTCTATATTTGTAATTTCTTCATGATTTCTATCTATTTTTTCTTCCATTCTATCTAATTGTTGTCCTATAATATGTAATGATACATTGGTCCAATTATTTTGTAAAGTGATATCCCTTATGTGATTTTTTGCTATATTTGTTGTATCTACTATTGATTGCATTCCATGAGCTATTTGGTTCTTTTTAAAGAATATCCTATCCATTGGTGGTCTTTCACACTCATGACATAGGTCACTCGGTTCTCCTGCATTATTCACTTTGTGCCATTTATGTATTTTCTTTTCTAATATATTTAATTTCTTTTCATGGAAATATTTGAGATATGTAAAAAATGGTATAGTTTGTTTTACTTGTTCGCAAAATGCAAAGAATTGTTTCTTGATTAAACTTTGTTCTTTTCTGGAATAGGTGTGTAAAAATATGTCCCTTTTCCCCCGGTTTGAATCTGACATATAGTCAGTTTGAACGTAGACGATGCTGATTTTTTTTTTGTTAATGTTTATTAATAAAACATTATTAATAAAACATTATTAATAAAACAGTACTAACGACACCGTATTATTGGAACACAAGTTATTTCGAATATGGACGACTTAATAGGATAAACATTATTAATAAAACATTATTAATAAAACAGTGCAATTTCTGTAATGATTAATTTATTTTCTTTTATTGGAGTTTGATAATGCAGTTTGGTTCTCTAATAAAATTAATTTCTGACGGTTATTAGAGTCATTGTTGAGTAGATTTAATTTTAAATTAAATCAAATTAAATACATTAAAAATTAAATTGAATTAATTTTAGATAAAAATTAAATTAAATTGAACAGATTTGATTTAATTTAATTCAATATAGTTTATTCGGCGAGAATTTTTATTTTTTATATCTTATTTTATTTTAAAATTCAATTAAATTATTTTAATTATATGTTAATATTTAGAAATTAAAATATAATTTCCATTTATTTATAGTATTCAGAAAAGGGTTATCTGTTTCATTTTTCATTTATATGGATACTCATTTTATTTGATGAATGAGATTCTCCTATGTTTGCTTTAAAAAAATATTTCAAAAGAAAAATTAATAATTTTAATATAGAATTAAAGAGAGAAAGGAAAGAAAATTTAATTCACAAAAGAAAAAAAATAAAGAAAAAGAAGAAGGACTCGCACAATGTATATATATTTGGAATTGCATAAAAAATGTTAAAAATTAAAAGAATAAAAATAACAGTATAAATTAAATAAAGAGAAAATTACTATTTAATTTTAATAAAAATTAATTAGGATGATATGTTTTAAAAAATATATTAAATAATTTTTAAAATTTTTTAAAATTTAACTTAAAAACCCATCTCATTATATTTTATAACTAATTTTTCATCATTGATTTTATAGTTTTGATAAATTCTACTTAATCGTAATATTATATTTTAATTAATTATAATATTAATAATTAAGTGTTGAAAAAATAGTATTTACGGAAATACATTTCAATAAATTTAAGAGATTTTAATTTTTTCTTTTAATTTTTAATTTTTATTTTAAAAAATGTTTAAAAAATAAAAATATTTTAATTATAGAAAAATTATGTAGTATATATTTTTATAAAAATTAAAAAATTAATTAAATTTTTTTATATTATAAAAATTAAATAAATAATTAATTAATTTTTTTAATACGACCTTATCTTTTAAAATTAAAAAACTGATTAATAAATTTTTAGATGGGCTCAGCCGGTCATTCTCCGGTCTCCATAGTCCACAGAGAAGCGTAACGCTTCATTCTTTGGCGCTTTTCTCATAATAACACTAATAATTAACACACACAAAGCACCCACAGAGACACTGTTTCTCTTTTTTCCTCTCTATTGTGGAAGCCCTCATCCAAGCTCGTTGCCTTCTCTCTGCAAATTGAGAGATTTTTGTATTTGAAGCTTGTGCTTTTCCACTTGAGTAAGGCATTATCACTCTCTTGTCTCTATGGATCATTAGTTTCTTGATTGCTTTATTTGCGTAAGTGGGTTTTGTTAAATATGTAAAGACCCTGATTTTCTTTCAAAAATTGTTACTTTCTTTTGCTCTGACCCTAGTTTGGGGTTTTAGGTGTAAAATATATATTAATTGAACTGCCTAAAGCTTTTCATGTATGTTTCCTTTCTTCCTCATTAATTAGCCAAAATTTTTAACAATATGGATCATAAGGTTAGTCTAAACTAAAATTGTTAAAACTAAATGATTGTGTTAAAATGGAAAAGATTCACAAAGGCTTAGATGTTTTGGTCATCTAGTCGATTGAATACCATTGCCAATAAGTTTTGGGAATTTTTTTTTTCTTAAAATGGAGCAGAAATTGGGTTTTGATTCTATATTTGTTTCTCAACATGATCTTAAAATGAAGAATTAAAGGAAGAAGGGACAAAGAGATAGCCGTTGCATTTAAGTGGGAATAATTGTTAAACTAACTTTGGTTTTTGTTTTACTACTTACTACAAATTTTTTAGAGAAAATTGGTTTTAGGTGCATTATTTTATGTTTAAGGTAGGAAATTGCTCATAAGCTGAAAGTTACGACGAATTTTTGCTGTGAAATGATCAGGCTGCATATAGTTAGTCTATTTAAATAAACAGGGTGTGGGGAAGTATTCGGTGTTAATGAAAGTTTCTGTTGAGCTATCATATGAGTTTTCTTCTTCTTCTTCTTTCCCTTTCTTTATAGGCTTTTTCTGGAGGGGTAAACTCTAGGAGCTGAGCCCAAATTCTATGTTTTCTTTACCATTGTAGATATAACAATTGGAGAGTGATTTCTGCTTGTAATTATGTCAGAGGTCATGGTCTCAGCAGATCCCTGTCCAACTGAGGATGCTCTTAGTACATTGTTGGAATACTTTATTGATCCAAAACTACCTTCGAAGTCTTCAGCAAGGGACACTCCATCACAATTGGATC
This sequence comes from Manihot esculenta, assembly GCF_001659605.2. Taxonomy (NCBI): domain Eukaryota; kingdom Viridiplantae; phylum Streptophyta; class Magnoliopsida; order Malpighiales; family Euphorbiaceae; genus Manihot; species Manihot esculenta. The sequence goes on along the minus strand of NC_035164.2, from coordinate 6,768,727 downwards.
AGGAATTAGTTGCAAAACAGGTCTCATTTGCTTGCCACCTTTGATTCTTTCTTCTGTAAATCAGTCTTATTCCAAAAGCATATGACCTCTGCCAAACATGTTTGTTGTGTTAAAGTTTTTAGCTTAAGTTTTATAATGTCAACAATCTTAGTGAACTGTTACAATACCGTATTTTTTGCTACTTACATGTTTTTCACTGATGAATCACCTAGGGAGTTGCTTTTGTCTTTCTTGATCTGCTCAGATGGAGTGCGCTTTCAGTTGTTAAACTTTTTTGGAGGCTCTGAACTCTGAAGATTGTTTTCTTGCTCTTCCTTTTTTCTGGTTGAAGAAGTTTTCCATAAATCTAGGATGTACTTGATTTTCATGTAAAAGGGTGTTAAATATCAAAGTGTCCATTCTTGTTTATGGTTCCTCCTTTTAATAGGTATTTTTAGATATTGCTCTGCTGGACACCGACTTTTGCCATTCCTTTTCCTCATGCCACAATACTCCAAAGAAGCTTAACATCCTTATACTAAGTTCCTCCTTTGAACATGCTCTACTTCTCTCATAAATCAGCGTACTTAGCAATATTAAGTGGAAAAAAAAGTCCTGATTAGTGTTTTGACTGATAATATGTTATGGCTATTTGCATTATAGGTCTGAGTGAGAGCGAAAATGGATTAGATACTCATTTTTTAGTGTACTTGCTCATGCTGTTTTCCACTTTCCAGGAAGTAAAAATGGACAGATACTTATTTTTTTAGTGTATTTCCTCATCCTGTTTTCCACTTTCCATATTTCCATTTTGCTGGAGGTCTATTGCATTCATATTTAAATATCATCTTTAGGTATTGTTCTTTGTGGGACAATATCCAATGGTCTAGGTTTAGTTATTGTTCACTCTTTAACTGCTCTTTTTTGCTGTTGCAATTGATTTCCTTCAGATCCATGCAGTTGTGTTGCTGTACAACTATTACTACAGGAAGCAGCATATGCATCTAGAATTTTTAGGCTTTGAGAACTTCTGCAAGTTGGCTGTAATTTTAAGACCCACCTTATTGGTTCATATGAAGTTGATGCAACTATCTGATGACGCTGAGCTGGATGACATGGAAAAACAGCTTTCACTAACAGAGAAAAAGATTATGGATGCATGTGATATAGCTACAAGTTTAGATGCTTCCAAAATTTCTCCAAGTATAGAGGGATGGCCAATTTCCAAAGTTGCAGTTTTTCTAATAGATTTGAGAAAGGAGAATTGCTTGCTGCAATTTGGTTCCATCACTGAAGGGGTTTGGTCAATTATTGAGCAAGACTTGGAACTTTCTAATGACAATTCAAAGGGTAGCATAGTTTCAAATGAAGTGGACAAAAAGAGAAGATTTATTAGAAAACCATTGAGAAATGAGTTGGGTGCTAATGATGCAGGTCATAAGCAACGTGCATTTTCAGCTATCAAGGTAGCAACAGGTGATTGATCAACAATTTAGCTTCCGCTGGTATTTGTTTATGTAGATTAGTTCATTTGCTTTTTATTGATTGAATTCAAGCTATCAATCAAGCTGATGTGTTTAGTTGCTGTACCCTGCTCTAGCTTGTTAGTTAGGCTCTCATTTCAAATTAAATTTATTAATCTCTCTATATGATTGGATTAGTGACTGTGTCCTGCCATGGCCTGTAAGTTAGTGTGTTTACTTATTATTATGGTCGTGTATTTTATTGAATCTTTAGGGTAAGTTTGTAATTGAAATGATTCTTGTCTGGCTAACAGGTATTAATGAGAGAGATCTTGTGGTTTTGGAGAAACATGTTGTATATTCTACAAGTAAAGAAAAGGCAGCTGCCTGCTTTTATATAATGCAGTGCACTCAACCAAACAATCATATTACCCAAATTCCCATTAAAGATGCTATTAGCAGGTTTAGTTATAGCACAGCCTTATCTTTCACTTTCTTAATGCCTTTGTTTTTTCCTTAATAATGCCTTTTTTTATCAGAGATGAGATGCATTTTGACTTGTAGTTTGAATTTGTCAACTTTTTCTTTGCTTGGGCACAGTATTGCATATGATAATGAATAAACTGCACCCTGTTAGAGCAAGCATTTTAACAATATATGTGTCTGTGTGTGTGCACACATATATTAAATTTAATTTTCTGAGAGGCATCTCCTAAACACCATCAACTGAGATACTGGACATTTGCTGGAGGTGTTTATTGTAAAATTATATGCAAGTTTATGCACATGAAACTCTATGTAATTTTTTGAAGTATATAAAAGATAATTCTGCACAAACCTTTATATGTTTGTTCTTGTGCAGATAGCCAGATACCTAACTGATATGCAAGCCTAGCATTAATTTTTAATACTGATTGGTGTTATACTATCAAGAACTTGCTTTTCTATTGGTTATTAGTTTGGACATAAAGGTTCTGCAGGTTTTCTGACTTCATTTTTTTTCCTTTCTAAATCCAAAATTCTTGGAAATCCTTTGCGTATCTTTTATTTGCGAAAAATTCCTTGCAAATCTTTATTTTAAACTTTCTTGTGGTGGATTTTGGTGCATCTTGAGAAAATGGATAAGAGAGGAGTATGAAATGACATGTTGCTCTGTGCAAGCAGAACCTGTTTTTCTTTAGGTAAAATTTATTACACAAGCATCATGATTTATGTGGTTCTTTTAGTTCAATTTTTTAATCATTATCTCCTAGATCTAAATACTGAATGAAAAGGTGTGGAGAAAATGATGCTGGTCGTTGGATGGTGACCTTGAAAAAGCTTATATTGGGTATTTGGGTTACCTCATTTTCACTTGTATTATCACTTTTTAGATGCTGGTGGTACTGGTTAATTGATTATTGTGTTGGTTTTAAACAATGCCTGATTAGGTAATATTGTGATACTTTTCCAAGGAATCACCACTTGTCATGTTTTATGGTCCTAAATAGAGCATAATGGAGAAACAGATGGAGAGCATGTGTTATGGACTTCATCTAATTTAGGGATGAGTTTTCAGCAAATGGTGTTCAATCCATGGGATTAAAGCACAGTTGCAAGTAATGAAAACATGCTTGTAACATAATGAGTAACTGCATATTGCAACACTGTTAGCAAACCACCACAGTAGTGGGTACTGGCTAGTTATCCACAACTGAAGCAGTAGTGGGTAGCGGTTTAGATCATGGGTCTATGCATAGTAGATCATGGGTCTTATGCATGCTGTCACCATGTTCTGTTTAGTTATTTAGTTATTTCCATGTTTTGTTTAGTTATTTTCAAATTCTAATTTGTAGGAGGCTAGAAAAATTTCCAAAAAGTCTTTGAGTACTTTAAATTTAGGAGATTACAAGTTCTCTCTGATGAGCCTGACAACTTTTCAAAATAGGTCGCAAGAAGAAAAATCTATCCTTGCTTTCTCCTACCTTGCCAAAAGACTCATTACGCAGACCCATAACTAGATCCTATAAACGGGACCCTAACAAACACATATTTACACAACTAAATAATAAGCATTAATATATCAAATAAAAACACTAAATTTAATTCATTATCTTGGACATCATTAGCATTAATCAATTTAAAGGTAAAATAATTATGTAGATAGTAAAGAACTAACCTTAATACTGTCAAATGAGTGTTTAGGACGCTTTTAATTATCTTGACTATGATTTAGGAGCTTTAATCAACAGCTTGATGATATTGACACTGAAAATAACTTTGCATTTTTTTTATGTTATTTTCTAATTGCTTATGTATTTTACTAAAAGTAATTTCAAAAATAGGTCAAAATTAGAAAAAAAGACGACCTATAGATTGGGGCTAACTAATGTTTCATGCCATAAAAATTGATGATCTTAGATCACGAAGTGAGCTTTATAGAAAATGGAAAACTTGAGTTGAAAAGTTGAGAGAAACAAAGAGGGACCGTGGAAAGTAGAAACCAGATAGAAATAAGTTGTCTACACTTCTGCTCCAGACTAAAAAGCATCCACATGGTAATAGTAGTTACTTGTTTCTAACTGTCAATAACAGCCATTATCATATGCAACAGCTGTAACACCTGCAATTTTTTTGCTTGTCATGTATATAACAATGCAGGAGCCCTTAAAGTATTTATTTGGCAGCCATTCTCATGGTTAAAAATAATTATCGGCTGTTATTTAAAGGAAAAATAAGCTTAGCATTACCGTTACTGCCTTTGTATGTTACTACCTCCCACAATAATTGTCAATTTAGAAAATTTTTTTGTCGCAAATTATCTGTCACTTTGAGAAGTTTCAGATAGTATTAAGTGTTATTTTCCATATATATCCTTACTAGTCTTTAAATTATTTAATACTAATATGTGAAAAAAGTATGACCATCTAAAGGGTATTTTAGGCAAATTATTATATTTTTTTCTAAAATTAAGGCTATTAACTTGTCTTATTGGTTTGGGTGTATAAGCCTTAAGTGATAGATATTGTGGGACAGAAGTAGTAAAATTTGAGACTGCAACTGTAAAGGCTGTTATGACCCCATTTAAAGGTAACACATTTTCCGTCTGGTAAGTAAAGGTTATAACAACCGTTATTACTTTTGGCCGAGTATTTGGCATTTCTTTACAACATTCACATGAAAGGCAGTGGAAGGAACCCTTTTTATGTGCAAAGGGATATTTTGGCTTATTCATTCATCTCCTCTTCATTTTCTCTTTTGGTAATTTGCCTTTTTCTCTTAGCTTTCTCTCGGTTTTCTCCGTGATAAAGAAAATCCTTTGTTTTTTCTACAAATTTTGAGCTCGAGATCGTAGATCGTGAAATAGACAAGTCGGTTCGAAGTGAAGAAGAGCAAAGAGTTTCTCTTTTCTCTCTAATTTTAGCTATTTTTAATTTTTTTTGGTAAATACATAAATATTAGAAAATAATGTCAAAGAAAGTTTTAGGCTTTAGTAGTAATTGCCAAGCATAAATTTAGGCTTCAGCAAGATAAAATTTAAGAAATTGAGCTGTACTTTTTTAAAAGATAAAAGTGAATTTGTTTTGTTAATATATCGAATGCATAAATAAGTCAACTTAAATTAATAGAAAATTCTTTAATTTAAAAAACTATGATAAATCTGTTTCATAATTTATTAATTAAGTTATACAATTGAAGAAAAATAAATAGTCATGAAATTATCTCTTGAAATAATTTTCATAAATCAAATATCAAGTTTAAAACCTAATTTTAATATTAATGTTTAGTTGCTTAACGGTTACTAAACCAGTGATGAAAAAGAAGAGAGAAAGAGGGATCACTATAAATCTAAGCTATTTACAGAAAGTATCTCAACAGTTACCTCACTTATTGTAATGCATCAATCCAGTATTGTCAATATCATCAAGCTAAGCTCCAAATTCCAATATCAAAGTTAAGATAGTCAAGAACCTTCTAGATACTCGTTTTGGTAGTAATCATATTAGTTCTTTACTATGCAATTGGTTATTTTGGTTTATATTGATTAATACTAATGATGTCTAAGAATGAAATGTCTTTATTTGGATTTTGAGTAACCTTTGAATATCCACTTAATTTCATGAACTTTGCAAAGTTTTCAAAAAAAGAAAAAAAGAAATAGCGACAGGCTAGTACCATTATGTTACAATCATTATAGACTTATTTCTATTAACCATTACTGCAACCGCGAATGCAGCTGTGACCATTATTTAAAACCATAGTTCTTTCACAATTTGTGACGCTTCCAACATTAGACATGATATTATATGACATTTGTTGAATTCTGTTTTCTGCAGTAGGAGTTGGACTGCACTTTAAGATGCAGAATAATTAAGAAAAGAACATGTGAATCTTCTGATAAAGCAACTTTTCTTGAGTAGCTTGCAGGGCCCTTTGTTTGTAAGGAGTTCTGGCCAATGGATCCACACCTCTGTTGTCGAGTATTTCCATTTACTTCCGTATGCTGAGATTCTGTCTGACTGGATTTCCAGGTAAAATTTCCACGTAGTTTATTGTTTGATTGCTATTGATAGCCTGTGATTTCTGCACAAGGGGCTTCTCACATAAAAATTTAGTTTTGTTTAATCAAATTACAGATGCAAAGTAATATCATGATTATGATAACAGATTTTGGCTGATCAAGCCACGATGCTATTGCACTGACCGCTGAGATGGCTGTTACCTCATAAAAGTCTCCCATTTTGCTTGTTTCCCGTCCAACATACTTATTTTGCTAACCCAGCTTGTAAAATCCATTTCGTCTTGCTTCTTTTGCTTCTTTTGATTTGAAGTTTCTACAATTTATGTTCAAATCTTATTCCTATTGGACTTTATGTTGCATTTGGATGAATGAAATTAAAATGTAAGATTTGAGTTGAGGATACATAGTTATTCTTGGATTGATTAAATTCATGAATGCAGATGTGATTTTTGAATATGAATAAAAATATTATTAAGGTTGAAGTACCTATAAAATGGGGTTATTGTTAATCTAGCCCAAATAAGTTTCTCATGCACATTCATAAACTTAATACTAGTCACGAATCTAATCAGTTAAAAAATGGACTAACAGTACCAAGCAATATAAATTGAAAGCACAAACAAAGGAGAGTTCTTCCTTCCATATATAGATAGTGTTGTTAAAGGCGCTAGCCGAGGCAAAGCGCCACTCCGTCGCCTTGCTTAGGCCAGGTGACATGCCTTCACCAAAGTTGGATTACGTTTCCAACCTTCTTTAGAAATTTGTACATCTAATTTTATAAAGTTGCAATCGATATCTATCACTATGTGTTTCACTATCTCATGAACCATAGTTGGCCTGCAATTTTTCAAAAGAGAAATTGTTAGGTCATGTGATTGTGAGGTAATTTAGTTGGCTTGCAATTTTTCAATACTAACTAGGATCTATCAGTGGCTCCCTCTTTCAGGTATATGAGATGATTAACATCTTTGTAGTTTGGCATTACCAATTTCTTCCGGCATATCTAATAATAGAAGATCATGATGCAGTTTGAAGCTCACTAAGATAACAAACACTCACACATTAGTGCAAATTGAGCGAATAAACTCAGCCGGAAATTTTATATTAACCAACAAGCTGAAATTTTGAACAGAAGTTACGTAGGATTAGGCCTATTTATAGAGTTTTAATATCCTAATCCTAATGGGACTGCACAACTACTATTTATGAACTTAACATAAACTAGAATACAGACGAGAAGTTTTAAACTAAATACGAAAATTAAATCCTAATTAAAGAAAAAACATAAATAACTAATCCTTATTGAATAAGGACATGTAAAACAATCTAATTTCAGGGCTAAAAGATCTCCTAAAACAGCTAAAAGCTCTTCAAAAATAGGTTGAACTATGTTGGGATGTTAAACTGTCACATATTGTAGGAAGAGATAAAAATAAAGATAATACTGTTATCAGTTACTTTTGTAGGGAATCTTAACTGTTATCAGTTAGTTTTGGAGGGAAAAGCCTCAGCTTAGTTAGAGTCAATTACAGTAGCTGAGAATTACTATAAGTTGTACATAGACTCACAGTAGAGGCATTCAAGAATCTAGAATAATATCTCTTCCTTCCTCCCTCTCAATTTCTCATTCCTTTCTTCTCCTTCCTCATAATTCTATCTCTGTTCCCCCTAATTTCTCTTCTATTCTTCTCCTATTTTCCTTCTACTGTGCTTATTCTACTGTTAAGGATCAATAACCCTAACATTTGGTATCAAAGCAAGGATTCGCTTGGGGCTAGAAGCAAAATTGTTTCTTTGAGCTCGGAACAATGACTCGATCAGTGATCATAAGCCAAGAAATGTTGAAGGTTGCAGAACTGGAAGAACAGTTGAGGGTCCTTTGAAGATATCTAGAAGAACGCATCGGAGGTCAAAGACAAGTTGAATAACCTAGAAGCAGTAAGAAAGGTCCTCTAAAGATAACAAGGCCTTGAGGGAAGATTTGCAAGCCTTTATGAAGGCAGTATTGATGGATGGAGGCAAGAATGTCAATTTTTGGAATGGAACAGAGCATTCTGTTTTTGAGAGTAGGGCACCAGAAGGCAAAGAGGGCGAGAATAAGGGTTTGCTGCCTCTTCCCAAAGTAGCTGCTCATTCAAAAGATATAGGTAACACCTAACTTACATGGCTTATGCGAGAGAAACACTCCCCAAAGCATGTAGGACTTCTTGGAGCACACCTTAGGTGGTGCTGGAGCTGGACACAGGTTTGAGGCTGCTCAAAGCTCCTAGCCTTAGACACACACCGGATTATGTTCTGGGCTTCTTGGACATGTCCTGAGGTATGTGGAGGGTTGTTTTTCTGTTGATTTATGCCTCATTCCTTCCTCAAACTTTTTACTCTTAAATAAGTTCCAGAGTGCTCTGCATAGTGGGAAATGGCAATACCATTACTAGATTGTGTCACTTGAATGCTTAGGAAATGTTTTTAGTTTTCCCAAGACTTTAGTCTAAAAATGGTTGGTGAGATGTTTGTGTCGAAATGCCTTCACATTTATCACTCATTATCATAATGTTATTAGTGTAAACTATCAAATAAATGCATTTGCTATGAGTCGAACGTTGAATATTGAATGATCTACATCATTTTGAAGCTTCCCAAATTGTTAGAAAATAGTACTAAACTAACCAAACCATGGAGTCACTGAGCAATTTTTAGCTAAACTGAAAAATCAAAATGAATTGAACCAATTTAGTTCGATCGATGTTGTTCAGTTCTTCATCTTAAGATGTTTGATTATTGATTTGGTTCACTTTTTTCCATTAAAATTGAGAAATTGGAAGAAAACATTGAAACTTACAAGCCTTAACATCATCTTTAGTTTATGGCCTGAGGCTTGAGGTAGAACTCAATCCTTCTCCCCATGCCAATCCCAGAAGAAAACAAGCTTGGAGTTCCATGCCTGTCCTGAAAGGAGTAAACTAAAGCCTTAACACCTTTTATAGTATTTTATGATTTTCTCTAAATCTCTAAATGATTAAACCCCCCATGTGATCTGTGTTCTTTTTCCCTGTCAATGGCCTAGTGCTATTTGTGCCGTTGCTCCTCTCTTCTAGTGTTTTACTATCCTCCATACTAAGATTTGATGATTCTTCTGCCTTAATAAGTCACGACTGTCTTGTGAACTGGGGTTCTTTTACTCAGATTGGTAAAACCATCGATTGTGCTCCTTTAACTAAACTAATTAAACCTATTCCCCCTCATTTCCTAGCTCCTAATCGACTTGAATCTAACCCGCTGCGTCTTTGAGTGAGGGTTCCCAGAGGTATTTGGGTTTGTGTTTCACTTATCTCCTAGTTGCTCCATGGTTGTCTGTGGTGCTTTTTGATACTCCTATTGCTTTGAGCGGGTGGTCATCCGATGCATGCGGCACTGCAACCTAGGGATTGCCTATGTTATATAGTTTCTTCTTTAGGTCAGCTGGATCTGATTGCTAGCCCTAGGATTTGCTGTTAGTGGCTTGGGTTTCTTTATATTATCTCTATTCTGGGCTTAGCTTCTTATGTATATTGGGTTTGGCTAGGACTTGCAACTTGGGCCTCTAGCCTCTCTATGTAATGGGCTTTCCTACCATCTAGTGAAATATCCTATCTTTGGCAAAAGAAAAAAAAAACTATTAGAAATATGTATCCTTATAATTATGCTAGTTAATTAACTAATTAAGAAGGAAGTAATACAATATTTATACATGTTGATCAATATAGAAGGTTCCTAATTAGGAGAATTCAAATCTTTGGGATCCTAATTAGGTTTGATTATAGGAATTTTATTTTTATTGTAAATATTCATAATTTATGTTGACTCTTTGTATATAAATACTCAAACTTATAAAGATCAATTCAATTGGAATAAAATAAAAAATTTCTCTAAAAAATTCTTCATAATATCAGAGCTTTTTCTCGATTTTAGGATTTAAATTCAATTTTTCCTCTTTAAAGTTTTTAAAATCTAGATTTAGAGTTTCTAAAATCTAGATCTACCTTTTTGGTATTACCCTATCTAGGGATTTTTTCACATCTCACTGCCTCCACCAGGAGGATCGCCGGACCATCGGCCAGCCGTCCAGCTCCGACGCTAGAAAGCCACGTGCGTGAGGCTCACGCGCCCTTCCTTCTCGGCGTGTGAGACACTGTCTGATGCTGCTACACTGTCCAGTCCAGTCCAACGCTATTTTTTTTATCCCTTTTCCAGCCATCCCGTGCTGCTACTTGGTCTTTTCGACGTGGGAGACGTTTTTCAATGGTTTTGTCCGGCCGTGATTCTTTCTGGCAGACTCATCTTCAAGTCGCGCCTTTGATCTGCTTGGACCGGTGCCTTTTTCGCCGGTGAACAGTAATTCTTTTTCCAGTAACAGTTTTTTTTTCATTATTTTTGATAGAAAAATGGTGGTTTTTCTTGAAATGGTAATGATTTGTATAGGTAATGTAAGGACTTTTGATAATGCTTCTATTTCGTTTTCTCTTGGTTCTACTCCATGGATTATTGATTCTGGTGCAAATAGACATATGACGGGGTAATCTGAAGGATATAGGTCTTGCACAAAGCACTCTATTTCTAACTTTCTTTCTTATAATTCTTTGTCTCCATCCTATATAGTTTTTGCCTTGTCTATTTCCTCTGTGTTTATCTCACAGGATTGGAAGGAAGCTTTCAAAGATTCTAATTGGAAGGGAGCAATGATTGAAGAAATGAGTTGGCTAAAAATGAGATATGAGAGTTGATGTCTCTTCCACCTGGAAAAAGCCCAGTTAGCTGCAAATGGGTGTTCACTGTGAAACACAAAGCAGATGGATCAATTGAAAGATTCAGGGCTAGACTAGTTGGCAAGGGATACACTCAAACCTATGGAGTAAATTACCAGTAGACATTTGCCCCTGTTGCTAAAATGAACTCAATCAGAGTATTGCTATTTTGCGCTGTCAACCTTGACTGGGATCTGCAACAATTTGATGTGAAAAATGTATTCCTCCATGGAGGCTTGGAGAAAGAAGTGTATATGGAAATCTCTCCTGGATTTACTGATGAAAAAACAAAAGGAAAGGTGTGCTGGGTAAAGAAGCTTTTGTATGGGTTGAAGCAGTCACTCAGAGCTTGTTTGATCGGAGTTATGATTTTCTTTGGCTATCAACAGAGCAATATTTACCATATCTTATTTATCAGACATCACAAAGGTAAAATTACTCTTCTCATAGTCTATGTTGATGACATAGTATTGACAGGGGATGACACCAAAAAGATGACTCGGCTGAAAAAACTTTTAGTTCAAGAGTTCGAAATTAAAAATTTAGGAAAACTGCAATATTTCCTGGGAATCGAGATTGGCAGGTCAAAAAAGGAAATTTTTTATTTCTTAGAGAAAATATATTATAGATCTTTTGGAAGAAACTGGTATGTTAGGTTGCAAACTACCAGAAACTCATTGCGAGCAATCACAAACTACAAATAGGGATTGGTGAATCAGTGAATATGGGCAGATATCACTGATTTATCTTTCGCATACTCAACCAGACATAGTATATGCAGTAAGCTTAGTCAATCAGTTTATGCATGATCCTCGTGAGTTTCACATGGAAGCTGTTTTTTGTATTTTGCGATACTTGAAGCCGCCTGCTCCTGAAAAAGGTCTCATATTCTCTAAACACGGTCATCTTCGCTTACATGCATTCACAGATGCAGATTGGGCTGGATCCCTTGATGATAGAAGGTCGACCAGTGGTTACTGTACACTTGTGGGAGAGGAAATTTTGTCACTTGGAGGAGCAAAAAGCAAAGTGTTGTTGCTCGATCAAGTGCTGAGGCGGAATATAAAACGATGGCACAAGGTGTTTGTGAACTCCTATGGTTGCAGAGATTATTAGAGGAATTGAAACTATTGGAGAAGGATAAACTCCTTTTGTACTGTGACAATAAAGCTGCCATCAGTATAGCTCATAATCTGGTTGACTTCATTAAAGAGAAGTTAATAAATGGTGTATCATATGACTTTTGATAAACAGTTAGCTGATGTGTTTACCAAAGGGCTTAGCAACAAGATCTATCACACCTTGGTTTGCAAGTTGGACATGTGTACAAGTTGAGTATGTGTGATATCTATGCACCAACTTGAGAGGAATGTTGACCAACATAGAATGTTCCTAATTAGTAGGATTCAAATCTTTGGAATCCTATTTAGGCTTTATTATAGAGATTTTATTTTTACTATAAATATTTCTAATTTAGATTGATTTTTTATATATAAGTACTCAAACCTTGTAAAAATCAATTCAACTGAAATAAAATGAAAAATCCCTCTAAAAAAATTCTTCAATACATTTTTGTATACATATATCTATACATTACACACACACATATGGTGCTTCACTTCAAAAGACGCTGCCTTGTCTCTCGCCTTGATAACATTGGTTGCCATAGAGAAAAGTAATCTTCACTACAAATTGAATGCATTGAGATGATCTCACTTCCCGTGTTTTCCTACTTTAAATGTAAACACTCAGTGGCATCCAATTGTAGTTTTACGAACTATTTCCTAGGTAAATATGAAGTGCTCCTCAATCATAGCTTGGTGCTAGTGGTGAGCAGTTTTTAGTTAAACTGAAAAATCAAAATGAATTGAACCAATTTAGTTTGATCGATGTTGTTCAGTCCTTGATCTTAAGGAATTTGTTTCTTGATTTGGTTCCCTTCTATCCATTAAAATTGAGAAAATCGAAACTTACAAGCCTTAACATCTTCTTCAGTTAAGGGCCTAAGGCTTGAGTTAGATCCCAATCCTTCTCCTCATGCCAATCCCATTAGAAAACGAGCCTTGAGTCCGATATCTATCCTGAAAGTAGTAACTAAAGCCTTAACATCTTCTATAGTATTCTATGATTTCTCTAAATCTAAACCCCCATGTGCACCGTGTTCTTTTTCTCTGCCAATGGCCTAGTTCTGCCTGTGCCGTTGCTCCTCTCTTTTATTATCTTCCATACTGAGGTTTGATGTCTTTTGCCTTATGAGTCGTGACTGCCTTGCGAATTGGGCTCCTTTTACTCAGATTGGTAAAACCATCGACCATGCTCCTTTGCCTTGCATGTGTTGCTCCTTCCTCAAGCCAATGAGATTGTTCATTAGCCTCCTGTCTATTGCTCCTTCCTTGACCCACTAACACTGCTCCTTGTTTGACGTTGTTGCTTCAAAGATTTATTGTCCTTGTGTGCATGCACTGACTATGACATTTAGATGTGGAACTCGTTGAAATTGCCAAAACGGTTTGTACCTCACATTGCTTGCCAAATGAAACCACTTCCCTCTTTATCTTTTATCTCTAATTATATATATATATTTTTTTCTGGAGCATAAGGAAAATCTTGATATATTCTCTGAATGGACGAAAATAAGCTTATTTTATTAGTTTGGGTCTAGAGTATAGATTTTGGGTTGAATGGCTGACTGTTTTGGCCATTTAGGGAGGAAAACAAGGTAATGGGGAAGATGAGAAATTGTCTTGGTATCATTTAGCAAAAAAGAACAAATCATTTAATGGGTAGAGGCAAATGTTTGAGCACATACAAAATCGATGAACTGAACCAATTTGGTTCGTAATTGAACTGATCAAATGGCCTTCCCTACTTGGTGCCAACTAAGATGAGACATTGCTTTTGCTTGAGTATTAGATATTATGACAATGGATAAATTGGAAAAGGAAGCATGGTGAAACTAACAAATAGTAATAGCTCAAGAAATTATAAATACGATAATGGTTGAGTGATCAAGTACCTTTTCAGAAGCAATTGGAGGGTAACATTGTGTGTTAAGGGCTTCGCTGATATAGGAGAGGATGTTGAAATAGGCAATAAGTCACTGGGAGTTTTTTGTGGACCTATATCATGAGAAAAAAGAAAAAAAGTCAGTTGGGTTAACAGATAAAAGTTACGGTTACAACTGTTGAAATAAAATATTTGTTTGCAGTTGAATCATAAACACTTGAATCATAAAATATATGATGAAAATATCTTTACAAAGTTCTAAATGGAGCTTGTGTTGATTAAATTTATAACAAATTAGCATGATTAACATTTGTACTCCAATTCGAGAACAAGTGTTATGGGAAGCTAACTTGGAGTGTTCCTACTCAGTTCACATAGAGATTGTATTCCTAATTAGATATAGCATGATTAAAGGGATTTATATCCCTAATTAGTTGTCATGATTGTAAGAATGTGTGTGTGTATGTATGTATGCTCTTCATGAAATGAGATAAAGTTTCTACTCTACCAAATTAACACAAGGAATCCGTTAGTTACAGGATTTAGTCTCCTTATTACAGCCCTAATTAGTCATATAATATTTATGTTCCAATTTAACTGATGCAACCGCAAACTCAAATGGAAATTAAAATCTTGAAATAAAATAAGCATATTAGTTGGTTGAGGTGGGTGGTTTTCCATTTTGCTGACCATTGTTTGATTCTTAGGTCAGAGCAAAAATCTTTCTCAGAATCCCATAATACCGCATCTAGTAATGCCTCTCTGCGTGCATTTACATACACCAAGGGCAGCAGTTGTCGCCCTTCTCGTGGGGGTTTGCCTTTGAATTCTTTCCATCAGTTGGGATATCGAATGCCATTGATGCCTTTTTTTTTTTCTCTTTTGACACACACATATATCCCTGTACTTTTTCATTTGTGATATATGTCTTTTTCAACAGGGAAGGGCTACCTGACAATTCACAACTTCGAGGAGTAAGATCCAAAACCATAAATACAAACAGTTCCCAAATGGGTGAAAAACCTTGTGAGCCAGAATTTCCTGAAATTGAGCATCTAGGCAGCAAGACGGTTGCTGGATCAACAAAGCAGAATGAGGATGATGGATCTGATGTGATTGAGTTGTTTGACAATTTTGATGGACTCCACAGTGTGGAAGTGGATAACTCTTTTGAGATTCACACCCAACCCAAAGAGAAAGGCTCAGATGTTGCTAGTAAAGTTCCACCTGTTAATTACCAGAAAATGACCACCTCCGCAGATGGGTGTTCACATGGTTTGACTGATAGGGTTAGTTTTCCTTGTTTTTACATATGCAAGGCCATTTTATTTTTCTTCTAATTAAGGACATGTAGATGCATAATTCCTGTTGATTTGTTGTAGAATTACCAAGCGCTTAACAAAATAGATGTCAGATACTTGGATAACATAAATTGCCCGTACCGGACTTCTATATATTATGTTGGCACTTGGCTCTTGTGGTGATCATTATCAATATATTGTAATATCTATGCCCTGTTGTGTGTTCTATCATCAGCAAGAAGTAAAATGAAGATGGAAAAATAGGAGATTGTGGAATAATAGCTTGATTTCCCTCATCTCAATGGGCATGTATGAATACAATTACAAGATATAGAAAGTAATAGTTCAGTTTCTAGGCTAATTACATCCTTATTTTGATATGCTTGCATGAATCATGGCATATATATTCCTGTTCTAACAGATGAAAGGGAAAGTCCATTTGTCTTGTTGTACACCTGCTCCTTAAATTTTCTTTAGACTGCAATTTGGTAGCATTTATACATACTCTTTTTTCTACTATGATGAAGCTGTTTAATGCATGTGTCAATTCTCATAAGTTTCCTCCTGGGCCAATGGTTACCTCAACATTTTGTGTGTATGTGTTTTCTGAAATTGTTCATCTCAGCAAGCTTTCTATTCATTTGTTACTTCCTTGCTTAATTATCATGCAACCTACCACTGGGTATGTAGGCTACGGTTGACTCTTTGAAGAGGCAGAGAATTACTGAACGCAGAGGTGGAACTGTTGTGGATGGAAACAAGCAATGCAAAGATATCTCTTTAGTTCAAGATGGGATGCCAACAAATGCTGGTGATATTGACAAAATGCACACCATCATAGCTTCAAGGGATCAGGAACTGTCACAAGCTGCTTTAAGAGTTATTTTAAGTAAGAGAGCTAAATTGGTATGATTTTCTTCCCATAACTGACAGTTGTCAATTTGCGTACTTGTCAATTATTACAACTTGCACATTGGATGGTGATGATCTGAGATCCAATAGAATAGGGTTTTACAAGGGTTTTGTATTACTGAATAAGGCCTAAGTTTCCTGAGGAGGGGACTCCTCTTTTATACATTGTCTTGCTTGCTGATGACGTGTAAAGGTCTCTCCAGGATTGGGCCACGCGTCTCTGCCATGCGGATTCGGAGGTACTAGGGTATCAGCCGCCTGCTCCATGCGTAACGGCCTCTGATTCTCCTCGTGCGTACGTTCGAGCGGATCTGCCAGGCTGTCTGGTGAATATTATTCCGGATCCTGGGCTGGGCTGAGAGTTGGGCCGGATGCTAAGCCTGAGTGAAGAGGGCCTGCTTCGTGCGGGCCGGGCCGGCTTGAGTGAGGAAGAGAGGTCGAGCCCGGCCTTGAAGGTTGGATGAGCCAGGCTTGTTATGTATATCAGGTGTGTGGGCCTCTACGTCATGGGCCTTGGGCTGTGGTCAAGCCCCTGGTCCGGGGTGAAGGAATCCAGCGGTCATCAATTGCCCCTTCACCTTCTCGGCAGTTATTGCTCCAACTGCCGAGGGGGTGAATACCAAGAACTTATTATGATCGCGTCTGTTCGGGTTCAGGTGCCTTAATAACATCCTTTCATCTTTCAGTCGTTGCGCAGTTTCTGAATTCTATCTGCTCTTTCCTCTTTCTGTCTTTTCTCTATTCTTCTTGTCCTCTGCCGCCTTTACTTTCTTGTCATCATTATCTGGACATCTCCTTTCTTTCCTTTTCTGTGAATATCTTTTAGAAATCTGACACCATTAGCTTAGGGTCTAGTGTAGCTCTGCCCCGTGCTAAGTCCTCAGGCTCCGAGTATATATCAGCGCCAGCTTTTCTTCATTCTTGAGCCTTCTGTTGAAGCGAGAAATTCTTGTTTTATCTGTGGCAGGTCTATCCGACGCCTTCTTCAAACAGATTGCCTTGTGCCCCAGAGGTTTGCCTTGATTGTGCTCTTATCATCTTAAGGGAGAACTGTTTCTGACTTGTCCCTGTTTTGAAACTTTTTGCAGTTCCTGAGATAAAAATGGGTCAGTTCAAAATTCTTGAAAATTCGATGTTACCTCTAAGGCGTCTGGATGGTGCATTGAAGATCCTTCGGGTATGGCAGTCGAAGGGTGGGACCATTCGGCAAGCTGCTGAAACTGCTTTACCCAGGTCGTCTGGCCGGCCTCCTCCTCTGCTTGTTGTCCGGGCTCCAGAGAAGTTCTGGGCTGTTGAGGGGTTCGCTCTAATTTCGCCTTTTTCCGCAGAGAAACAGGGAATTTCCTCGATGCTCTTGTTGTCCTCTTTTGATATAAATGGGAGTGGCGCCGGCGCTCAGTTTGTTGTTCTTTTTGATGTGAAGTACCAGTATTATTATTCCCTTTGGTGTGAAGTACCAGTATTACGTGAGGCTGGGATCTGCTGCACTCAGTCAGGTCTCCAGCGATTTCTTCGAATGTGTACTTCGCGATCTCTTCGGGGCCATAGCCTCGAAGACTTATGTTTTTCATGTGTGGTGCACGGCCGGCATACAATATCTGAGCTTGTTCGAATGTACCGTGCATCACACTCGGGTAACCGAACGTTTGCCCAGGGGGACAGTGAGAAATGCTTATGGGAATCAACTTGTTCAGTTCCCCTATAATAGCGGGACAGATCTTGGCCTTTTCTGCCAAACTCACATTCCGAGCTGTGAGAATTCCTCCGGGCTGAAGACCAGAGTAGTAGGATAGGTGATAACGATGTAATCGTAGATGATGATGTATGTGGTCATGTAAATCCTTTAAGGATAGTCTTTCATCCCGTAGTGTAGGCCTTTGTAACGTGCTGTAATGTACTTTTCTTTTAATGAAGTTCTTGTTCTGCTCTCATGCTTAAGCTGTTCTTCTTTTATCATGTGTGAAATACTTTAGATTGCTCGCCTTACAATTTTAACCAACTGAGCTCTGTCCTGCTTTTTCCCGAGCTGATCTAACTTATCTGCGAGCTCTGATGAGTTGAACTCCGGATCCACTTAGCCAACTGTGCTTTCAAGTTTCCGAGCTGGACTGTCTGACCGACCTGTGAGCTCGGTTTTTACTTCGATGAATTGAGCTTTGAGTCTCCTTCATCCGACCGGGCTCTCAGGTCAAGTGTTCTGTCTTTGCTTAGTGAAATGAGCTCTGAGTTTTCTTTAGCTGGCCGAGCTCCCAAGTCATGCTGTCCGAGCTGGACTAATCCGACCTCTGAGCTCGGCTTCTGATGAGTTAAACTCTAAGCTCTCAGCTTAGTATGGATCCGAGGTATCCTTGTCGTCTCTTTCCGATCTCGTAACCCTTGTTTTAACAACAAGTCAAATCTTATATGTATTCTACGTGATGAGTAGGTCTAACTTTTATCATGCTTTCATCTGCTTGCATCTTTGAGTTTTTCCTTCTATTTCCTTGATACTTACCACGGATGTGGTGAAGTGATGAATCTTGTGGGTTAAGTTGTCTTGGCTGGAAATCAGGTCCGAACAAGTTGGGCTTGCCTGGGCTTTTAAGTGATGGGCTATCATTGTGGACCTGGCCCTTGATAGATGTAGACAAGCCCAGCGATCATCCTTTTGCCCCTTTACCGTCTCTCCGGTTATTACTTAACCGTTGAGAAGGTAAACGTCGAGAGTAATTAATGATCGCGCCGCTCCAAGACAAAACTGTTCAAATCAACGTTCCGTCTCATCATTGCCTTTCATTTCGAATTCTTTCTGTCTTCCGAAGAAATTAGCTCTCTTCTGCTCTCTGCCTCCCTGCAATTCCTTCTGCTTTTCTCACCTTATTTCATTTTCAGGTACGCTTCCTTGTTCTTCCATGGCAAGTTTAAAGCTTCCTGATGTTTTTGACCTTGAGTCGCATATTACACCTTCCAACATAACTAATCACATTTCCCGGAGGCTTTTAGATACTCCGTTGTATCTTATTCGAGCACCTCTTCCAAATGAGAGGATAGTGCTTCCTTACCCTCGCCCTCCTGGTTTGGTGGATCCCCAAGAGGTTCGTAGCATAGTGTTTTTCCTGAAGCAGAGAGAATTTGGTCTACCGTTGCCTTTTACCCCTTTCTTTGTTGAGGTCTTTGAATACTTTGGGGTAACTCCTCGAATGTTATCCCCAAATTCCATTTTATTCATGTCCTGTTTCGAGTCTATCTGTCTAGGTTGGGGTTTCGCACCTACGGCCTGTCTGTTTGTCACTTTTTTCCGCCTGGTTAGGGCGAAGCAAAACTTCTATTACTTTCCCCCCGCAATGGGCTGTCTCTTCTTACGGGCTACAAGGATTCTATAAAGGGATGGGTAGAGAATTTCCTTGTGGCCGAGTTAAAACTAGGGTCCTGCCGATCGTGGGATGTGGACCTAAGGTGGGGGGAGATCTATCCGGGCTGCAACGATCTGCCCGAATTGAGTCTTATTGAGCAGGTCGGGCTGCTTCGACTGACTTCCGTTGAGAGGAAGTATGATGTCGAGAAGTGTATGTTTGCGTCCAACCTTAGGGATATCCGGGACACGGGTATAGTGCTTTGTCCGGCTATTCTGTTTCTTCTTTGCTCATAACATCAGGAAGTATGCTGACTCTTTATAACTTCGTGTTTCTTGCAGCTTTTGAGGTTAGAATGGATGGCATCAAATTCCCCAAGAATTTTGACCTGTCTCGGGAGAACATGCATGCAATTTTTGACGCCTTTGGGGATGGGCGCTCTGTAACTGAGATTGCTGCAGAGCTGGCTCAGGCCGCTTCCTCCAAGAAGGTCAGCCGACCTCCCGTCAAAGCTTCTTCTCGGACTTCCAAGCCGAGCTCTCGCAGCATCAAATCAGCTCGGCCATCTAGCCATGGTGGGTCGAGCTCAACCTCGACGCCTGCTGAAGGATCTAGATCCGTTCCAGCCTCCTCAGAGGTCGTGGGGGGAACTTCCCTAGCTATTGTGGAGCAGACCCAAGCTACTGAACAAGTGGGGCAGGGTGCCGTCCATTCTACTGAGGGGGTGTTAGGGGGGAAGTTTAAGTCCCCTGTTGAAGACAAGGAGACCTCTGGGACAGGGATGGAGATCATCCTCCTAGAGGATCAAAGCCCAGAGGTTTCTGGTGAAGGTGCTCCTGCCCTTGTGAGGACTGAGCCTGAGAGGTCTGAGGGTGTCCCCTCAAAGACCGGGGGCAAGCGTCCGACCCCTTCTGGAACGCCTGTCCCATCTCCTGCTCGGAAGAAATCCAAGACTGCTGCAGGTCCTTCCCCACCTCTTTCTACCATTGGGAAGGGGAAGGGTGTTTCTTCTGTTCCTTCGTCGTCCCCTACTGACAACATTCTGGACCTGTCAAGCATTTCCTCTGAGTCTCCGGCCTCTGCTGTTGCCGCACTTCTCCGGGAGCGGATGTTCGGCGGGATAACAGAGGCTTCGGATCCTCGTCTTCTGGCCCTGACTGGTCACCTGGCCAGTTCTACCAAGGAGCAGGTGTCCGTCCAATCTCGCTCTCGTGAGGAGCTCGGATCTACGATTGGAGAAATGCTTCTGATGGTAAATTATTCTTTCTTTTCACCTCTCTTTGAGTTTGCTTTGTTTCTTTTCTTGACAATTGTTCTTCCGTACTAGATGTTAGGCCTGGTTATGGAGGTGAATGCCCGTGACCTCTCTCTCCGGGAGTCCGTGGACCGTCGGATCGAAGAAGCGCGTCGCGATGAAAACCTGACTGCCACCAGCGACGCGAGGGGCCACTTGGCAGCCGCCCGGGAGCAGATCCAGTCTCTCCAGGTGGAATTACATTCTGCGCTGGAGGCCTCGAAAAGAGCTGAGGACAGAGCGGTTGAGGCGGCAGAGCATAGCAAATCCCTGGAATCAGAGCTGTCTCGTACTCGCAGGGTTCTCCAGGAGTCTGATGAGAGGGCAGCTGAAGTGGAAGCTCGTTGTGTAGAGGTTGTAAAACAGCTGTCCTCTATGACAACGGCCCTTCAGGAGAGGGATGAGGCTGTTGGCCAAAAAGCCGAGGTCCAGCGCCAACATGAGGCCTTAAAGGCTGATTTTGAGGGGCTTCAGGCTCACCTGAATGAGGTGAAGGCTCAGAGGGAAAGTGCCCTAGCCCGGGTGGAGGTCCTTGAGCAGGAATTGGGCACAAGTTCTGAACGTATCAAGGATCTGTCTTTGTCGGCTGAAGAGTTCAACCTTCGCCAACAACAGCTGAAAAATGAAGTCAGGTCTTTGGAACATAAATGTTTAGCCCTGCTTGAGGTGGTAAAGTATGCCGAAGGGAAGGCTCAGCTGAAGCGTGAACAGTATATAGCGGAGTATCAGGAGTCTGATGAGCTGAAGGTTAAAATTGATCAGGCCTGTGAAGTTCATCTTCAGGACTACAAAGACTCTTCTGAGTTTAAGGAATTTGTAGCTGAGGCTTGTGAAGAACATCTTGATGAGTATAAAGCTTCTGGTGAAATGAAAAAGGCTATTCTTGATAAGGCCTACCGCATGTATGTAACTGGCTACAATCGCGGTTTAAGAGAAGCTAGGCAGGCGCCTGATATTCCTTTGGCCAAGCTTCGTAGGCGCGAAGTGGACTCAGATGGCGAGTCAGTGCTATACGGGGAGGATGATTGTCCTTTGCCCCGAGGAGATTCCCGGAGGAACATAGATCGGTCAGCTGAGTCTTCTTCAGGGGAATTCGAGATAGAGTCGGAGGAGGATGATCCTGATTCTGAGAAAGACTGTCTCCACCTTGGGTCAGAAGTTGCCCCTACTATTAATGTTGAGAGCTCTGGGCCAAGGGATACCGAGCTTCCTTCGGAGGTGGCTGTAAATAGAGATAATGCAGGCGAGGGTGTTCTTACTGATATAAGTCCCTTAAGGACTATTTATCCTCCTTCCTTGCCGGAGAAATAGATTGTAATAGTTATTAATGAAATATTAGTTTCCTTCTTGTTTTTTCATATTTCTTGATATTTGTATCTACTCTTCGTATTTGTGATATAAACTACATATTTTCATTCAGAAGCTCTGAATTAATCTTAAGTTGCGAGCTCAGCTCTCAGCTGATAGTCTGAGAGATCAAATTTCGTACCTTTTTAATGACAACTATCATGTCAGTTTTTGGCTTTTGGTCCTTCTTTCTTCGTTGTGACTTCGTATATTTGTTTCAGATAAACTGGTTGAGGCTTTGATTATAGCCTTTTTATCCTCCTAAGGATATCTTCATTTATGAGTCCTTCTATGGAGGGAGCTCGGCCTTTCTCTTTGGCCTTTGTATCTTGATCTTTAAGGATATAAGTCTATCCTAGCTGAGAGCTCGGTCTTGGGCCTTTGTGAATATTGGTCCGAGCTGGGAGCTCGACCTCTTCGAAAGCCAAGGTTTTGGCGTTAGCGTCTTTTTCGAGGTTGGGGCTTCTTTAGCTTATTAGGCCTTTGTTCCTTTTTGCATAGGTCGGAACCTGACTATCCGAGCTGGGAACTCGACCTTTTTCGTTCGTATCTTGAATTTTTGCGAAGATAAGTCTATCCGAGCTCGGTTTTTTTTTTTTTTTTTTTTTTTCAAGCTCTGGGCTCTTCTCTTTCCGAGGTCAGAATTGGATTTTATAAGTCGCCCCAGTGGTGTGGAAAAAATTTTTTTATTTCGGGAGGCTCTTAAGTCCTGCACCGACCTATTTTTGATTCTAGGAGATCTTACGGGATCCTGGTTTTCTTTGAATTTGCCGGACGACCTCGGGGCCTCGCCGGTTGTTTTTGATTCCAGGAGACCTTACGGGATCCTGTTTTTCTTTGAATTTCCGGGACGACCTCGGGGCCTCGCCGGTGGTTTTTGATTCTAGGAGATCTTACGGGATCCTGTTTTTCTTTGAATTTCCTGGACGACCTCGGGGCCTCGCCGGTTGTTTTTGATTCCAGGAGATCTTACGGGATCCTGTTTTTCTTTGAATTTCCGGGACGGCCTCGCCGGTTGTTTTTGATTCCAGGAGATCTTACGGGATCCTGTTTTTCTTTGAATTTCCGGGACGACCTCGGGGCCTCGCCGGTTGTTTTTGATTCCAGGAGATCTTACAGGATCCTGTTTTTCTTTGAATTTCCGGGACGACCTCGGGGCCTCGCCGGTTGTTTTTGGTACCCGCTTTGGGGTTTTGTACAAGATTCAAGCTCATTGGCCTTGTTTCGTCATCTCAGCTGATTTCGTACCTAACTGAGGCCTTGTTTCATGTAGAACGTTATTCATAAAGATAATCACATTGTATAAACAATTTTTATTTACTCATGTCTGTCAAAATACAACGTTTTTTCTTTACGAATATTTCAAGGAAAATACCTTTTTAGGTGCTGGATGTTCCAAGCGTGGGGCTCGGGGTTTCCTTGCATATCTTCGATTCGGTATACCCCGGGCTTAACCACTTTTGTCACCTTGAATGGACCTTCCCAGGTCGGTGCTAGCTTTCCGGCGGCTGCTCTTTTTCCCGTAGCTTCCAGGTTTCTTAAAGTCAGGTCTCCCACCTTCAAGCTTCTTTCTCTGACCTTTTGATTGTAATATCTTGCCGCTCGTTGATAAGCGGCAGTTCGGACTTGGGCTTCTTCCCTAACTTCTTCAAGAGCATCTAGGTTGCTCCTTAATTTGTCCCCATTAGCGTTCTCACTAACGAATTGAACTCGATGAGTGGGGATCCGCAATTCAACTGGGACTACAGCCTCTGTGCCATAAGCAAGTGCAAACGGGGTTTCTTGAGTGGGCGCTCTGGGAGTGGTTCGGAGTGCCCATAGAGTGCTATTGAGTTCTTCTGCCCAATTCTCCTTTGCGCCATCCAGCCGTTTCTTTAATCCTTGAAGGATAGCTCTATTAGTGACTTCCGTTTGGCCGTTAGTCTGAGGGTGAGCCACGGAGGAGAACTTATGCCATATGCCCATGTTCGTCGTAAAGGCTCTGAAAGTGCTGCAGTCAAACTGTCTGCCGTTGTCTGAGATAAGTACTCTTGGAATGCCAAATCTGCAGATGATATGTCCCCATACGAAATCTATCATCTTGCGAGCTGTGATTGTGGCTATTGCTTCTGCCTCTGGCCATTTCGAGAAATATTCCACAGCCACCACTACGAATTTCCTTTGCCCTGTAGTCTTGGGGAAAGGTCCCAGGATGTCAATTCCCCATTGTGAGAAAGGCCATGGACTGGATATGCTTGCTTGAGGAGTGGCAGGGGTCCTGATGGCATTGGCAAATCTTTGACATACGTCACACCTCCGGACAAACTCTTCTGCTTCTTTTTTAACAGTGGGCCAGTAGTATCCTTGCCTGAATATTTTGTTAGCTAATGTCCCTGCTCCCTCGTGAGTCCCACATAGGCCTCTATGTATTTCCTCCATTACCTTTGCAGCTTCTTCCGGGCTCACGCACCGGAGCCATGGGCTGGACTTCCCTTTTCTGTATAAAGTTCCCCTTATTACTTGGTAATTGGCAGCTCGAGCTGCTATCTTTTTGGCTTCAACTTTATCTTCGGGGAGTTCGCCCTTTTCCAAGTATCTCAGGTATGGAGTCATCCAGGTTGGGCTCTGCTCCACCTGCAATACTGTGTTTGTCTTCTTGAAAGCAGGTGTGCTGACATGCTGTATGTATACTTCATCAGGGAGTTGCTCTAACTCTTCTTTGGTCAGTCGACTAAGCAGGTCTGCCTCCTCATTTTCATCTCGAGGTATCCTCTGAAATCTGGTAATAACTCCTCGGCTCGTGAGGTCGGCTTCCACAGTTTTTACTTTATCAAGATAACTCTGCATGATGGGATCTCTGGCCTGATATACTCCCGTCACCTGGTTGATCACCAGCTGAGAGTCACTATTTACTTCGAGGTCGGTTACCCCTATTTCCAAAGCTACCAACATTCCGTTCACCAAGGCTTCATATTCGGCCACATTATTAGAAGCTTTGAATTCTAGCCGTAAGGCATAACACACTTTAAAGCCCTCCGGCCCCTTAAGTATTATCCCAGCGCCACTGCCCTCAGAGCCTGACGCTCCGTCTACATATAGCTTCCAGCTGGACTCTTGGGAAGGCTCTCCCTCTCCTTCTTTTCTTGGTATCTCCGAGGATGATCCTTCCTTCTCCTCGTTGAATGAGCATTCTGCTATGAAGTCAGCCAGCGCTTGAGATTTTATAGCTGTCCGAGGTCGGTATTCCAGACAGTAAGGGCTGATTTCCACGGACCATGCTAACATCCGTCCTGAAGTTTCCGGCCTACGTAGGATCTTCTTTAAAGGTTGGTCCGTCATCACAACTCCTTGGTGGCCTTCCAGATAAACTTTGAATTTCCGGACTGCTAACAACAAGGCATACGCCAATTTTTCTATGTTTGAATACCTGACTTCGGTATCTCTGAGCACCTTGCTGACGTAGAAGATAGGCTTCTGCTCTCCTTCTTCCATCCTTACTAGCACTGCGCTGACTGCTTGCTCTGAGACTGCCAAGTATATCAGGAGTTCTTCCCCTTTTATGGGGCTGCTGAGCACGTGAGGCGAGCTGAGGTATTCCTTAAGCTCTGTGAAGGCTTTTTGGCAGTCTTCTGTCCATTCAAAATTCGGGACCTTCCTCAATTTTTTGAAGAATGGCAAACACTTTTCTGCCGACCTTGACATAAATTGGTGAAGGGCCACTACTCTCCCGGTTAATCTCTGGACGTCCCTTACACAGGTCGGCTCTGGCATATTCAATATGGCCTCCACCTTCTCCGGATTGGGCTCAATGCCTTTTCCACTCACCATGTATCCCAAGAACTTTCCTCCCCTGATGAAGAAAGCACACTTTGCTGGATTCAACTTCATCCTGTATTGATCTAACACCCCAAATATCTCCCTTAAATCCGTTATGTGCTGTTGAAAAGTTGAACTTTTAACCACCATGTCATCCACATACACTTCTACATTCCTGCCGATCTGGTTCTTAAAGATTCTATTCATTAATCGTTGGTAAGTTGCCCCGGCGTTTCTTAATCCGAAGGGCATAGCTCTGTAGCAGTAAGTCCCGTCTTCAGTTATAAATGAGGTCTTCTCCTCATCCGTCTTTTCCATTGGGATTTGGTGGTAACCAGACATAGCATCCAAAGAAGACATATAATCAAAACCGGCCGTTGAGTCGACCATCTTATTAATATCGGGGAGGGGGTAACAATCTTTAGGGCAGGCCTTATTCAGGTCGGTAAAATCTATACACATCCTGTATTTGCCATTGGCTTTTTTGACTAACACAGGATTTGCCAACCACTGTGGGTACATAACCTCCCTAATAAAGCCTGCCTCTTCTAGCTTCTGCACTTCTTCCTGGGTAGCCTGCTGCTTCTCTCTTCCCACTACTCTCTTCTTTTGCTTTACTGGTCTGGCCTCGGGGAGGACATTCAATCGGTGTGTCATCACTTTGGGGTCAATTCCCGGCATGTCTGAGGGCTTCCATGCGAAGGTCGGCGAGTGACTTCGGATCAGGGTCATGGCTTCACCTTTTTGTTCTTTGGTGAGGCCGGCATTGAGACTGAAGACCTTACTCGCTTCTTCTTCTGATAGGGAGAAGGTCTCCAGCTTTCCAACGGGCTCTGTCCAGGCTTCCTTTGTCTCATCCCTGACCTCCAAAACTTCCGAATCAAGCGCTTCTCCGGTTGAGTTCGGTTCCGTCACTGTGGCCAAGTATACTGCCCTTGCTTCTTCCTGGCTGCCCCGGACCATTCCCACCCCTTCTTCCGTTGGGAACTTGAGTGCCAGATACCTGATGCTAGTGATAGCTTCAAAGTTGAACAACGCCGGCCTCCCCAAAATCGCATTGTAGCTCAGTGGGAGTTTGACCACCAAAAACACCTCATGACGGGTGCGAGCTCTGGGTGTTTCTCCCAAGGTAAGGGCCAGCTTCACCTTCCCTTCTACAAGTACCGGTGCTCCTCCGATCCCTTTGATGGGTGACTGGTCCCGAACCAGCTGTTCCTCTGGGATTCCCATCTGCTGGAAAACCCGATATGGCAATAAGTTGACCTTACTCCCATCATCCACCAGAACCTTCTTCACCCGAAAATTATGAATGACTGCTTCAATGACAAGCGCGTCATCATGGGGCATCTGAATGCCCTGTGCATCCTCCGAAGAGAAAGCGATGGTCATGGGAGAGTGTTCAACGATCTGCATCACCTCGCCATTGCTGGTCTCCCCTTCCCGGTTTCTCTTCTTTCCTCGACGGTTCATCCGTCCTCCAGTTCCTCCAACAATCATATTAATGGTCCCACTGGACCCATCATTCACTGGTCCAGCTCCAGTTCTCCTGGGCATCTGGGCTGCCAGACCGGGTTGAGGCCTCTGTCCCTCCGGTTTCTTCAGAAAATTTTTGAGATGCCCCCTTTTTATCAATCTTTCAATCTCCGCGATTAACTGAAAACAGTTATTTGTATCGTGGCCATGCGTCCGGTGGTACTGACAATACTTGTCAGGATTCCTCTGATCTGCTTCTGACTTCAAAAGTTTGGGCCACTGGAGAAACTCCTTATCCTGGACAGCCATGAGCACCTCGGCTCTGGACGCATTTAATGGGGTCGGTTTCTCCGGGACCCAAGGAGGGAGCACTCGTGGTTCATGAGCCCTGGGAGGAGGGGGAGGTCTTTGATCCCTTCTTTCCCAGGCCTGCTTGTAGGGCTCAGGCCTCTTTCCATGCTTCTTCTCGTGTTTCTCCGGTCTCCCCTCCTCCGGGGCTTTCTCTTTTCCTGCCACCCCTTTGGCAAATCTACTCGTTACTAAGGCGTCATCCTGCCTTATATACTTTTCCGCCCTCTTCATTAACTCGGCCAGTGAGGTCAGAGGTTTCCTGCTCAGAGAACCAAAGAACTCGGCAGAGGTTGTTCCCTTTTGCATGGCCTCTACCGCCCTTCCTTCATCAAGCTCGGGAATCTGCAGGGCCTCCGTATTGAAACGGGCGACATACTCTCTGAGGGATTCACCAGCTTTTTGTCTTACTGTTTCCAGATAGCTCGTCTTCCTATCTGCTGGCACCCCGGCTACGAACCGGCTAATGAAGCGAGTGGCAAGATCTCTGAAACTTTTAATGCTTCCGGCCTCCAGGCTGTTGAACCATGCCCTCGCTGGTCCCGAGAGCGTTGTTGGGAACACCTTGCACATCAGAGCATCTGACAGAGTTTGCAACTCCATGAAGGTCTTATAGTTCATGACATGCTCTCTCGGGTTACCAGCCCCATTATAGGCCGCCATAGGCGGCATCATAAACTTTTTGCGAACGGTCTCCTGTTGCATTAACTTTGAGAAGGGAGAAGAAGTAGGCAAGGAGGTTTGACTCTGATCTTTCTTACCTAACTCGGCTAGGAGCTGCTCCTTCAACCTTTTCAGCTTTTGGTTCATTTTCTCGTCTTCCGGGCTGGATCTTTTGCCCAAACTACATTCTTCCTCCTCTGTTTCAGTTCCCGTTTCCCTGGTTGTTTCAACAGAATAGCCGTTCACCTCTTCATTTTCTATCAACTCTCTTGCCCTTCTCCCATGGATTCGGGCCTCCGGTTCTTCCTCCTCTCCGGCATCGTGGTTGTTAGTTTGGAGGCGGGCAGAGGTAGGTTGGGGTTCATCGGTTCTGGGTTCCTCCACTACTGGGAGTGCGTTTACCGGGGTGCTGAGTCCCCTTTGTTGCATTATCTGCCCCAACCAGTGAGCAGTGGTTTGTAGCTGGAGAGCCATGGTTTGAATGTCTTGGTTAGACAGGGTCATGGTGGGAGTATTCCCTACCAAGCTTGGCGAGGGATTAAGAGAAATAGGTGTTTGGTTATTCAACGTTGTAGGGCTAGAAAAGTAGAACTGCTGCCCATCTTGGGCAGAGCTCAGGTCATTTGGAATATTAAGGTTACTTTCTTGGTGGTTTGCCATCGTGGATCTCAGTGGGTTTTGAAAGTGAAAACTCCGGTGATGAAAAGATCTCCTTCGTTTCCCACAGACGGCGCCAATTGATGATCTGAGATCCAATAGAATAGGGTTTTACAAGGGTTTTGTATTACTGAATAAGGCCTAAGTTTCCTGAGGAGGGGACTCCTCTTTTATACATTGTCTTGCTTGCTGGTGACGTGTAAAGGTCTCTCCAGGATTGGGCCACGCGTCTCTGCCATGCGGATTCGGAGGTACTAGGGTATCAGCCGCCTGCTCCATGCGTAACGGCCTCTGATTCTCCTCGTGCGTACGTTCGAGCGGATCTGCCAGGCTGTCTGGTGAATATTATTCCGGATCCTGGGCTGGGTTGAGAGTTGGGCCGGATGCTAAGCCTGAGTGAAGAGGGCCTGCTTCGTGCGGGCCGGGCCGGCTTGAGTGAGGAGGAGAGGTCGAGCCCGGCCTTGAAGGTTGGATGAGCCAGGCTTGTTATGTATATCAGGTGTGTGGGCCTCTACGTCATGGGCCTTGGGCTGTGGTCAAGCCCCTGGTCCGGGGTGAAGGAATCCAGCGGTCATCAGATGGTAATTAGCAATAGCATTGTTTCAAGTCTTAGTCGAGCCTTTGAACCAAATAGAGGGTGATGGGTCAAAAGTTCACCCGGGGGACTGAAATGCAATTAAATTAATTTAAATTAACATTATACGAATACAGAATTTTAGTCAAGTTGTATTCAAATGATCTAACGAATAAAATATATTAAAATAATGATCTTTTTTTATTAATGCTTACAAGTAATTGTTAAATTGTTGTCAAATTTTAAAATAATAAATTTTACTTTTGCAAATTATTTAAAGAACTTTATATCTTTAAAATTAATAATATTGTATCTTTTTCTTAATATTTCATTTTATAATACAATGTCTAATGGAAGAAATAATTAGAACGAAGTTTTAAATCACAATTTATTTTATTTGTATTGATTTGACTCCATATTCGGGATAAACAAACAAGAATACAAGGAAAAAAATAAAGATTATCAGAAATGCACAAAACAGTTGATAAAATCCCATATATGTGAAAAAATCCTCTTAAGTAGTGGTAATTCCTTAATTGTCTTTGGTTCAAGAAAAAACGTAGGGCTTATGAAGTTTGAAGAGAAAAAGCCAAAAAAAAAAAAGAGAAGGGAAAATTAATTAAATTAAATAATAAGGGTACTTTGGTCTTTTCACAGTTTTTTAACGGCAAAATTGAATAAAGGTTGATAGAAAGACCTTTGTGCTGATGAAAATAAAAGGTAAGGATATTTTAATGAGTTTGTAAAAATGCAAGGATTAACTTGTAAATAATGGTAATATCCATGGACTAAATTATAAATCTCCTAAAAATTTTAAATCCAAGTTGAGATTTAATTATAATGTGGAAGGTGACTCATCTCACTTAATGATAAAAAAAGTCAGAAAGTCAGGTGGCATGCCCCTTAAGATCGGGCACATGTTCCACATTATGAATTCAAAATCTAGATAAATTTTTTTAAAATTTTAAAATTTTGGTCAATTGTGCCGAAATTGAAACTAGTGGATTAAATTGCAAAAGATTGAAAAGGTTTGAATTTTTTGTGCTATTAGGCCTTGACAATACTCGGTTAAGTTATTAAGTCATAGTCCAACGTGTGAATCAATTGTTGTTTGGAACCTATTTGCAAGTTATATGTATATACTTGGTTGAATAATTGAAAAGGGTGATTGTTCATGAATTTTAAGAACTGAATTATAAAATTATATATATTTATTCTTAGTAATTTAAATTTTGTGTTTGCATATTTCACACCATCCTTGGCTTAACTTCTTCCTGTGCACGTTAAATGTTTGAATATATATGCAGTGTTTTCAGCTGCGTGACATACAAGATCAGATTGCACAGTGTGAT
Source organism: Manihot esculenta (assembly GCF_001659605.2). Taxonomy (NCBI): domain Eukaryota; kingdom Viridiplantae; phylum Streptophyta; class Magnoliopsida; order Malpighiales; family Euphorbiaceae; genus Manihot; species Manihot esculenta. Next base: position 6,737,949 of record NC_035164.2, on the reverse strand, counting down.
AAAAGTATGCAGACAATTTTGAATGGTATGGTTTGGTTTCTCTCTCTTTATTTGATTCATCCTTTTCCCTTATGTATAATGGACAAATCAGAACCTTGAGAATTATACTGACTTAAAACTTTTGATTTGCCTTCTGATTCATCCCTATAACTCGGGTTCCAATTAATGTCATATCGTGAAGGATTCTGATAGGAAATAAGAAACGAAATCCATTTTGTGGAGAAAGAATGAAATGTCTCCATGACTTGTCTCTTTCATTTTGCTTTTCATTTCAGTCCAGTCACATTGCTCATAGGCAGATTTTATGTGCTTATAATCATATTGGGGGCATTATCTACGTGCACTTACTGGACGGATCAAGCACACACAGCAGTTTAACAGCTCCATCAGTTTTCTTTTAATTCATTTTGTCCTTACTTTCATGAGGTTTCAACCTTTCAGTCCGGTTTAAAGACAACCTGAAGTTGTATTTTTCCCTTTCTGATCTAATAATAGGCGATGAAGGTGATTTGGCTGTGAAGTTAGAATCCCTTATAGAATGCTGTAACGATGTATCCTTGAGAAGTCTTGGCCAAGAATCTACTTATCAACATGGCAAGGACAAATCCCCACCTAAATTTATCGACAGAAAGAGTTTGCCTGCCGATATATCCAATACGCCAAATCCTTCTCAGGCAAGTGTTTGCTTCTTTACTTTCTTTGCTTGTGGTAAAAACTCTCAAACTATATCAACCATTGGAGTGCTATACATGGTCAATAGTTCTAGGAATGTCACTATTGATTCTCTGTACTTAATTGTTCTTTCATGATGGTATTCTTGCGTCTGTATATTGGGGACCAACTGTTAATCCTAGACATTAGGTGCACAATTCATAGGGCAGGTGGTAGTTTGTGGATTTACTGCATATGATGGCTTACCTAATTAGCGTGTGAATCTGGAAAGAAAGAAAAAACTAAACTAATGAACTTCTAGTAGAATCTTCATAATTCTTCATTAACATGTCTTTATCGCACTTTCGTTGTCTTGAAACATGGCAAATTAAGTCGTATGTTCACCTGCAGGAATTGGATGATTTATGTTACCAAAACAATTGGATATTACCAACTTACCGTGTGACTGCAATAGATGGTAAGTAGTAATTCAATCCTTGATTGTTGGACTATTGAAAGCCTTGTTAGCCTATAACCATTGAATTCGACTTAAAGCTAGTGTGGTTATTGTCTTTGAAGGTGGATTCCAGGCCAATGTAATTTTGAAAGGGATAGATTTTGAGCATTCAAGTGATGGCGAGTTGCATCCCCATCCACATGAAGCAAGAGATTCAGCTGCTGCACTGATGTTGGTCAAATTGCGTAATGAACCAAACATAGTCCGGCAGTAAAATTGACTTTAGTCGAATTTCCTTGAACCTAACATGGAATCCCGACAGCTGGATTGCAATTGAAGATTAGTATCAGTTTTAGAGTTAACAAAGATTTTAGCATATTTTGATGTTTCTCCCAACCCCCTTCAGAGGAAAAATAGAAATTGGGGGAAAGGAAAATAGATAGGAATGCTACACATGTATATAACTAGTCCTTTGACCTGCTCGTTATAACAGACTTAAATTTCTTTCTTTATGGAAATGCCAAAGACTTTGAGAGGAGATGGAGCTACTTTTTTCACTCAATAACTTTTGCATTGAAAAGAAAATCCCGACTTTACATCAACTAACTGCAAGATTCCCTTTTTTTTATCTAAGAAATTTAAAAAAGGAAAAGAAAAAAGATATCTAGTTCAGAAATTTGACTCGTCCTCGGCAAATTTCACCAAAAACTTCAAAATTGAGTGCTTGGGGTCGTCTTCAATTTTCTCTTTGTCCTTGGTTTCAAAGACGCCCTTCATTATACGGGTGTAAAGCCTCTCAAGCTGTGGAATGCCATAATTTTCTGTGCGGTCCACAAATAGCTGCTTCACATACTGGATTTTGCTTGATATTTCGGCATCCAACATAGTAGCATCTTGGGATCCACTTGGTTCAGTATGAACAGAAGCTTCTCTGGAGGTTTCCAGCCTATTGGGTTCAGCAGCTGGGGATTCTGGCCTTTCAGGATCTGTTTCATTTGCTACTGTCTCTACCTGTACTGCATCTTGATGCCTGGATTTTTCTTCTGCCATCAAAGCTACCATCATTAAAAGCATAATGCCATTAAGAGGTGATATTATTCATCCCAAAGAAAAAAGGGGAAAAAAAAGGAGAAAATTATAGCTTAATTGATGCAGTAACCAAGATGGATCCAGTAACTGTTTGCCAGTTCCGACTGCAGGGCCTATTCATAGTTTAACAGTGTATATTCTGTGTTCCTAAAAAGAATTGGCCTATATCATGAAACAGCCAAAGGAAATTACATAACAGTACAGTAACAGCCACCTCTAACTAAGAAACTGGCACATCTTTTATCTGGAGGTGGCTTGCTGACAGGGATTTCTAAATTTTGGAGCAGTATTGTAAATTAATTCAGAATACTGCACCAACAAGACACTACCGATTTCGAGATTTAAGACGTGTATGTTTATATCACTAGGAAACTTGAACAGCATTAGCAACATGAACGTTTTTCTTCTACATAAAAAACCAAATACCAAAGTAATGAACAACCATACCTGAATCAACGTTTTTCTTCTGCCTTTTCAAAGCCTCGTAGCTTTGATCCAGATTAACCTCTGGCTGTACATTACGTAGTCGGGCACTTGCTCTGGTAACAGCTGCCAGCTGCACAACAGGGGTTGACGGGAAAATAGATCCCCCTAAATCATCTGGTACATGAACTGGACCCCCTTGGGCAGCAATCTTGTCACAGTATGCAACGAGTGCTGGGTCCATCTGGGACAGCATTCCATGTACCTGAAAAAAAATGACAGATTTGCGTTAGACCCTAAGAGGAAGGTGGAAGGTACAAGGGTAGGAAAGAAAAGAACAAAAGAACCCACTGCATCCCGAAGCTCATATGCCCTACTAACAATCCTGGCACCATTGTAATCGTCTCCATTATACATCTGAAATTGAGAGAGAAGAAAGGTCAGCTTGGAATCCAGTCCATATCCAGATCTTTGAATGCAACATAACAAGAGAATATGAGATGGATGGTTAATGTACAGGTGATATCACAGACGCCCTAAGAAAATTGCGAAAGTACTGGTACAAGCATGCATTATAAACGTAAAAGGCAGCATATATTCTATGCAGTATCAGCATAGATATACATCCTAGCCTAGATTCCCACCCCTTGGATATGGTTGCTACCAATTTTGCACTATCCAGACTAAAATGATAATTGAAAGAATTAAATAGAATTATAAACGCTAGCAATTTTAACTTGAACATATCTCATTGTGTATTGATGCATAATCATAACTACGATAGAAATGGAATAATAGGTTCAGTTAGAAGGGAAAAAACACACTAATGGACAAACCTTTGCATTGGTCACGATTAGATCAATATCTTGCAAGAATGCTGAGCATGTAATATACTGACCGCAGTCAACACGCTGCAGCAGAGTAGCCAAGTCCATAGGATTCTGGATTATGGTGCGATAATTTGGAGCATCCTCATCTGTGACAGGATAATGGAAGGCACTAAACCGTTTATCATACAATATCCTGCAAAAAAAGAAGACAAATCAATTTGTCATTTCCTATCAGTTGTTTTGCTGTTTAAACACATTATTGTTTACCAATAAAATTATGTGAACTTGACAGTATTCTATATTTATTTGTTAGTCCAAAGAATTTGGTCGTTACTTGGTTCTAACTCATCAAGTTAACTACAGGCACCTGCTTCCATTGCTTAACAAGGAAAAGAGATTGACCAACATGTTGCACATTCTACTGCAGTACTGCTAATAATCAAAATATCAAAATCAGGACATTGAAATTACTTCACTCTGTATGGTTGTGTTTATTTCAAAATACTACTTCCTGAACATCAAATCTGAATCTTCCCTCCCTTTAGCCTACATTTGGATTAATGTACTTGGAGAATAGAAGCATGCTCAATGACATCATCTATTTGATTTCTAGATTAAAAAGAAAAGATGAAACATACTGAATTAACATGCCATATGTCTATTTCATAATTTAAAGTACAGTCCTAATATGAAAATGCCACATGATTAGAGGCACCAAAAATTGTTGTTGAATGCCAGGAGGCAAGTTACAATTTATTATGTAATTACAAGGTTGGACAAGGTCCAGATATTATGAAAAAAAATATTCAAGGAACAGAGTAGAGCAAACTAAAGGTCATCTTACCGATTGCAAACATCTCTGAGGCACATACGCATTCGGCGAAGGGCATGCTGCTCAGCTTCTACCTTGGCTTTTAACTCTGAGGCCTTTGGGCCACTTGCCACTTTTGGTACCTTGGGAAGATCAGGAAGGGACACTGATTCTTTGGATTTCTCTGTTATACCCACTAACAAGACTGACAAGGCAGCTTCAATTAAATGGTTAAAAAACAAAGATCTTTCTTCAGTTGTCGGTAGGTCCACTTGATAGCTGAAAATAAAAGTAAATCTCTTACTATATATACACTATTTTTTTTATAAAAAAAAATTATAGCTACAAATACATTAAAGAACAAATTCTACAAATTTATTAGAATCAAGTTTTGAATGGCAAAAACAAAATACCATTAATGTGAAGCAACATAATGTTTGGAATTTAAATTTCAAATAGACCTTAGTCAAGATTGATGCAGATGAGTAGAAATTCAAAAACCCAAGAAACTTAGAGTTATGATTCAGATGTAATAATGGGTTTCCTTGGGATAGTACATAATTTTTTCTAGTTCTTATTTGTATGTCTAATTTAAATATGTTAGCTGCTGGTCCATTAGTTTCAAGGTTATTTCATAATTTCCAGATTTGCTGGAGAAGTTGTCCTGATACCTTTAGAAATCTTTATCTTTAATTTTAAGTATAGTTAGCATCCATGTAGATTTGGGATAATAATGTTGTTATAGTTCTCCTTGGTGCAAATCCCTTGGAGATTTAGATTTAGTTTTGGATTTCAATATCTTGAAAAACTAGTATTAATGGAAGTCTACAAATACCTATGATTGCATTGCTTATACTTAGTTTTGTTACTGAACAAATACAAAGAGCAAAATTCTTTGAATTGTGCAATGCAATTCTAACCCAGGGGTGATTACCAGGGAAGTTTAGGTGTGAAGCCTACGCCCTTATTTTACTGTTTGCGTGTTATTATTCGCAACTCCTAATTTGCATTTCGGGTTTAGTTTTGCTTCTCAATCCCCTTCTTATAAAACCCTAATTGACCACCTACAGTCTCATTCTAGGTTTCAAACAACTTAAATCCAGCTCAATATTCAGTTCTGTGAGCAATCCTATGTCAGAGATGCTCTAAATGCCCACTAAAGTATTTTTAAGGTATTTAAGCTTGCATTAGATGGTTTTCCATGCCTTAACATGACATTTTTCACCCATAGTATAGGATTATCTGTATAGGATCCAACTTAATCTCACAAGTTATAAGAAAGTAAATGTGTCGTTATTTGGAAAAAATGGAAAAGAAAAATGCCATCATAAGACTTCCAGAAGCAGAATGCCACAGACAATATATGATCTTATGATGTTTAATTAAAAAAGTAAGATTTTTCAATAAAATGCAAGATTTGTCCTTGCAAATGAGATTTACGGACAATCAAATTATGCATCCGAAAGTGCAATTAGCAGTTGTTTCAAAACACAAGACATACATGGAACGTTGCGCAAATACTGGAGGTGGCTGCGTATCAGGGACATTGGGTTGTTCTGTGTTAGTTCCGAGCAATAGAATTGGCAAATCGGATGGCAATTCTTCCAATAGAGTCAATAGAACAGCCCTGAGCTGTTCATGTGCCTGAAATATCAGGGTTAATGAACTCAGATTATACAGCACAAGGACATCATTGATTTTAAATATATTGGATCAGCAACATGTTACTAGAAGCAACAGAACAGAGTCACAAAATTCAAGCATTCTTGGTCAACTGCATTAAATCAGATCAGACACAATAAAAGTTGGGGGAAGGAGACCAAAAATGTACATATTTAGACAAATTTACAGTTAGTGTCAATTATTTGAAAATGCATTATATGGACTATTAAGTCATATATCAAATTATCAATTACAATTGTATCAAATCTAAAATTTCATTCTAGCTGATAATGTGGCCATTGAACTAATAATATATATCAAGGAAGCTTTTATTGATATAATAGAGTTCATATTAGGTTAAAAATATTATTCAAGTAGGACCATTAAGATAATAAGACTTATCAACTAACTTTCTTTTTTCTTTATATCTAATGGAGTTCATATCAAGTCAAACATGGTTCTCATTTAAGCCTAATGGAGTAATATGGCTTTAAGAAATATTATTTTAATGGACATTTCATGATCTGAAAAGGAACGCTAGGGTTTGAATCCAAATGTAAATGATACATAAACTATGGCCATAAAAATGCATTTCCAAAGAATTGGCCACAATAATAAATTTTGCCAAAGTTCATGCTCTTTTAGATAATTAACATGTTCTCCCCTCCCCACATAAGAAAAATAAATAAATAGATAAAGAGCTTACATTATCCCACCAAAGATTTAAGTGGGGTATATAAAGGACTGAAGGTGTTGTCCTTCTCGCTTCACCAAATATATGTACCAATGCTTCCTCTGGTGTCTTTGCACTAGGATCTGAAAGAAGAGATGGAAGTCCAAGAGAATGAACAGGAAATTTTTCCAGTTCATGTAAAATTGCAGGCCCAAGATGATCCTGTTAAACTATTTCAGTAAGTATATTTAGTTTGAGGTTCCTATAATGACCAGAGATTTCAAGATAATTACCAGGCCAGAACCTTCAGCACCAGACAGCAAAAGCCGTGGCCTGTACACAAGAGGAATTGCAGACCCATAAGATAGCATAGAAAGCTTCGTAAATTCTGATGACACTGCAAGGGGGGGAAATATATCGGAAATACAATTCATGACTTTCTGGAGATGTCTTTGCAAACATGGTGCAATTACTAAAGACAATGGCCTAGAATGCACAACAGCACCCCTGTGAGCAGCAGGGGTAATTGTGGACATGGCCTCAATAAAATGATACTTTTCAACCTTGACCGAGTCAACATCAATCAGAAACTTATCGTCACTTGTATACACTTGTGGATATTTTTCACGAAAAGCACGGATGGCAGCTTCAGTGCATAGGGCCTTTAAATCAGCACCACAATACCCAACACAACTAGCTGCAAGTTCCAATTTTAGTTCTTTTGAAGGAGGTTGCTTCCATTTTCGAGTGTGAATGTCTAGTATTTCAGCACGTGCTTCACAACCAGGCAAAGGAAAGTTAAATTCACGATCAAAACGACCAGGGCGACGCAAAGCTCCATCAATGGCATCGACTCTGTTGGTTGCTCCAATCAAAACAACTTGTCCACGAGAATCTAGACCATCCATCAAAGCAAGCAAAGTGGAAACAATAGAATTGTGTATCTGCTCTTGTTTGCTTGACCTCACTGGAGCAAGTCCATCTATTTCATCAAAAAAGATTATGGAAGGCTGGTTCCTTTGTGCCTCCTCAAAAAGCAATTTCAGTTGTCTTTCAGCCTCACCCACCCATTTGCTAAGTACATCAGCACCCTTACGCATGTAAAAACTAACCTTCTGACCAGCTTTTGAAGCAGCACAAGCTAATGCTCTGGCAATCAATGTTTTGCCAGTGCCAGGAGGACCACATAACAATACTCCCCTTGGTGGGGTGATATGGTAGCTGGCAAAGAAATCGGGATATAGCAGGGGGAAAAATACCATCTCCTTCAAAGCATCAATGTATTCTGAAAGCCCACCTATCTCATCAAAACTTACACTCTCATCAACTTGTAAAGGTTGAATATCTGCCCCTCCCTTAGAGCTTGGCCCAGCAGTTTGAATCCCAGAAGTTAATGTAGGAATAGAATCACCCTGATGACCCCAACCAGATGCAGCCACATTCAATCCCCATGCTGTAGTCCCATGGACATCTAGTCCCCCAAAGAGCCAAGGTGGACCAGATCTGCTCCCTCCTCGAGACCAAGGAATAGCAGGTCCCTGGTCCAGCTCATCCACAAGCAGGGAATCATCAGAATCTTCAGCTCTAGTCATACGATGACGCTTGTGAACTCGTGATCCACCCTTCCTTACATCCCTATTAACCCTAGTCCCTAATCCTTGATGCAATACCCTCCTCGGAGATCGTGGTCTTTGCTTTCCTTCTTCCATAGAAAGCCTACGGACATCAGCACGATTTCGGAGATCATATCTCCTCCTTCCTTCCTGTTCTTCCTCTTCACCTTCTTCATCATCACCATCTTCCTCTCCTTCATCTTCACCCTCTCCATCACCCTCATCCTCAGCCTCATCATCATTCTGACCATCATCTGCATCATTATCATCAAGTTCATTCCCATTTTCAGTTTCATCCTCAACAACCTTCTCAAAAGTTTCATGTTCATCACCAGATTCTAAATTCAATTGTTCTCTTGCAACTGTTTTTGAACCACGCGGTCGTAATCCTTCACGTCGAGGGGTTGATCTGGTATTCACAATCTTCTTAAACTTTGGAGATGATAACTCATCCTGACTGACATTATTATCAATTCGGTTCCTCAAGGTTCGATAAGTTGGTTTCTGAAAATAAAGTTAACCAAAGCATTACATAAAAGGAAAGGTACACAACAAATCAAGAGACAGACCAGCTATTTTCCATTTGTTACAGTGTTTGTGCTGAAACACATTAAAGCCGAGAGACAATTTTATTAATCCTTATAAAAACCACATGCATTCGTGAGTATAGTTCCTCACCATCAAGTCTTCATCTTCTGATCCCGAACTGTCTGTATAATCTTCAAGATTTACAGAAATCCTCCTCTTTCTGGTAGAGCGTCGAAGATTGGTTGCCACTGACTGTCATGAATGAGAAAGCAGCACATAGCTTAGAATGCTTAACCCAGAGGACAAAGGGAATGGACTTTTGAATTTAATCAACAGAGAAAAAATACACACCTGAAAAATGTAATATCAACAAAATCTACATAGTTGTCTATCTAGGAAACTAAAATATTTCTCTTCATGGAGACTAAACCAGATAATAAGACATTTAATCCAAGAATAGGTGCGCTTTGTAACAGTAAAATTCAAAGATGTTAATTTTCTGCTCTTTATAGTTGTCTAACCAGGAAACTGAAATATTTGTCTTGATGGAGACTAAGCCAGATAAATAAGATATTTTGATCTACGAATAGGTGCCCTTGAAAACAATCTAAAGATCAAAGATGTTAATTTTCTACTCCTTTTTCATATATATATGCATTACAATATCAGGGACAATTTGGCAATTTTTTTTGCTCCAATAGATTGGCCTTTTGCAGTGGCAGAGCTAGCACATTTTAATCTGAGGGGGCCATAGGCAAAAAAATTAATACATAAAAGTAACAATTCTTATAAAAACAAATAAATAAATATACACAGAGAAGGGAAACAAAAATCTATTATATAGCATAAAAAAATTCAAAAAACACTTTTCATGATTCCCTTATTTTTCGCCCAATTATATATCTATGTTCTATAACTTCTGTTTTATAGAGGTGCTTTTTATGGCTAATACTGTACCAGAAAAACATTAAAAAATAAAATAACTTGAGGGAGATCAAATGAACCAAGACTCTGTAAGTGTTTCAAACTTCATCTATGCATCACAGGAAAATGAGAAGAAAAATTTTCAATTATTTTAGGGGGAAGGGGGCATGGCCCTCTCCTTCCACCATGTAGCTCTGTGATTGGCCTTTTAACACTTGAAACTTAATCTTATTCTTGAGGGGCCCTAATCTCCAACCTAAGAATGGTAATTCAACCAAAAACCAAATGATCATATTAGGGTACATCCTTGTACAATGAAATGTACAGAAAATTATCAAACACAACAAAAAAACACAATACTCATTTGAACTTCATAATGGAGAATGCCTAGCAGAAGAATACAAATGTTTAAATGTGTCCTTACAAGATAGGCAAAGATCATGATTCGGACTCAAAGGTTGCCTACATGGAGGTATGTGCTTGAAATGCAATATTCTGAACATGAAATGCATATTTGTGGTACAAAATTAACACCATCACTGAATCATGCATATGACAAAGCATGAAAATCCAAACCATGCACACATGATAACTATTGATGAAGCTAAGGAATTCAAGAAATACATAGCCAGATACTCAAGAAGCTTAGTATTATGGTTCAGTTCTAATATAGAGTCTACAAAGGAAATTAAAGAGCGCTTTCTAGTTCTTTTAGAATTTTACATGTGTCTGTTTAAATATATTAGTTGGTGATCCTTTATTTAAGTCATTGTTTTTTTTTCCACTTCACAATTGTTGGAAAGATCTGGATCTCTTAGGAGTCTTTATGTAGTCCTTGTTGATTAATGATTACTTTTTGGGATTACCAAAAGGCTATGGTTCATTTTTATTATCCAAACCTGAAAGGTTAAGGATTACACTTCAAGGTTAAGGATTATGATAGCAGGCTGGATAACAGATCAGGTATTGGATCAGAAGAGTCCAGGACAGGCCCAAGACCCTTAAGAGTTTACTACCGTGAGAAAGTGAGAAAGTTGGCCCAGGGAAGAGAAAACAGAATCTTCTGGAATTGGCACAGCTGTATTAACCTTTAGAGAGGTTCCCGGAGATATTTGTGCATGAGAGCTGTAGGGTTTTATTGTGTATAAATAAGGGTATTGTAGGGGAAACAGAGCATCTTTTGTCTTCTTAAGAATTTACAGCATAGCTGTGGGCTAGTTATTCTAGTTCAGGATATTTTCTCCAGGGAATCATTTTATTGCTATCCTTCTTGTTAAAATCTTGAAAGAGATAGTGAAGTTATATGAAAGTTGTGCTGGTGGCATTCAGCTTAGGTCCCAGCATTATTTCCTAGAGGTTCTTTACTGGTTATTCTGCTCCGATTTTTGGGATTTACGTTTCAACTCTCTAACAGATTACTTTTACCAAGTCCATATATGCCTGAATTTATAATGTTGTTGGGCAGTTATGATCAATCAATATTCTATCAATTATGCTTCAATTGTGTGATGCAATCCAACCCTAGGTGTAATGCCAATGAAAACTTGGCATAATTCTAAGTCACTTTAGGTATGAAGCCTAAATTATTCTATTGTTCATTTTGCCTAATTTAGTCCCGCAAATGTCCAAAATCTACTTGTACTAATTTAGTTCCCAAACCTATACTTTTCTAAACTTTCATCTTACTGTTCAGAGCCTACAAGTCTTCTATTCTAGTTCATTTTTCCTTCTTAGCTCCATTTCACAAACCCTAAAGTCTCCTAAATTTCTGCTCATTTAGCCTTCACAAGGCCTTGAATTTGAACACTAACTCTAAAACTAACAACTTATCCTCAATCAGTTTGGGACCAGAGCTTCAGGATCCTAGAAGTTTATGCTTTGTCTTTTCAACTATGCCGATGAATGTAAAACTAAATTCAAATTTCATTTCATCTCCACAAGAAGTAAGAGTGACAACTAGTCAAATTCTTTCTTAAAAAGCATGGAATAGAGCTAGTCAAGATCCCGAAACTGGACCTAGACATGATAGGGATAGTTTCAACCAAAGATATACAACAAACAATGTTGATATGAGAGATAGAGGTTCCTACTTTTGAAGTTTGTTGGATCCTACTTTATTTTGTGATTAGTTGAATTCTATTGAATCATGCATTGCAACTATAGCATGGAGGAAGATCAAGAAGTGAGGTTTGCAAAGATGAAATTCACTAGAGTAGCAAAAATATGGTGGTAACAAAAAGACTAAACCAGCCATCAACTGTTATGTGGCAAAAGATGTAAGCTAAGTTATATATGTATCTCTCAGCCAAAATATTAGGAAAATATTACCATAGGACGTATACCTTTAAAGGGGCAATATGCCAATTGCTTGATATTATGAAGAGTCAAGCATTCGAAGTCGAGCAACAAAAGGAACAACACTAGAATTTGATTGTAATCTACCAATTTCTGGGTTCAAAATTACGACTTTGAAAATACATGTATATATATAAAAAAAATACAACTTCTCCAAAACCAAAAGCATAAGCGAGATTGCATGCAGGAAGTTTTGGATGGCATGCTAAATATGTGATACACCTAGATGAGCCTCACCAGCAACTAACAAAGGTGGAAGAAAAGAGGCAACAACTAGAAGAGCCTAAGCATCATGACTATAAGCTAGAACAGAAACCAAACAAGCTAGAATCACTATATCAAAAACTTCAACAACAAAACCTGCTCCATCAAAAGGAGATTGAGCATCAATAAAGAAATTCTCTGCCAAGAATGCTATTCAACAAAATATATAAGGAACAAAGGGGTTTGGATTCATTGTTCAAGATGTCGAAGAAGATAGATATGTTGCTTGAAGCTAATGTTCAAAATTATGGATTTTATTATTCCAACTAAGTTCATTAGCAAATCCAAAGGCAGTTTCACATGTTTCTATTCTTGTAGGCAACCAAGAAGGCAACATTGTCAATTACGATATTTTCACTTTTGCTACTTGGACAGTTCAAAGTTCGAGGTTGAGTTCTTTCCAACTTAGAGAGAATGATGTAGCCATGGAATACTGGAACATGATCAAATACTCAGGAAGCTTAAGATTACGGTCCAATTTTAATATAATTTGTAAAGGTATTGGGAAATATAGAGTTCCTTCTAGTTCTTCTAGAGTTTTACTCAATTGTCTATTTAAATATATTAGCTGTTATTAGTCCTTATTTAAGTTACAGAGAATTTCATAAATTTCATAGTTGCTTGAAAGTTGTAGATTCCAATAGGAGTCTTTCTTTAGAGTCCTTATTGGTTAATGACTTTTTGCTTTACCTAAAGGTTAATGCTTACCTTTAGAGTCCAAATTCCTAAAGGTTAATGATTACTTTTTAAATCATAATTACCCAAGTTTGTAATGTTTTGGACAATTTTGACCAATACATTTTCTGGCAATTATGCTTGGACTTCTGTCACGCAGTTCAAGTGTTCAACCCTATGTTTGATACCTACAAAACCTTGGGTGATATGCCTAAGGAAGATTAGCTGTGATGCCATTCCATTGTTCACTTTACCTAATTCAGATCTGCAAACAGCTCCCAAAACCCTGCTTCTAGTACTAATTTTACAATACACTTCTAAATCTTTTATTTATGGTTCACTACCCAGAAATCTTCTCTTCTTATTAATTTCTCTTCTCAGTTCCATCCTCTCACTAAATTCCTGCCCATTTTAGGATTCACAAAGCCTCAAATTTCAATATTAATTTTATGACCTGCAGACTATCTTGCATCAACTACAAGTCCTAAATTGGCAGGAAAGGTCATTTAAACCAGCAACATAAGTTACTTTTCATCAAAGTTCATAATAGAAAAAGGGAAATGTGGGAAAACAAATGGAGGCACTTACATTATTATTTGGGCTCCGTGTTGGCCGATTTGATGGACACAACATCTTAGCAATTCGAGAAGCAGCTGTCCTTGTCTTAGTTTTACCTTTCCTGCTCCGGATGATGGTGGGAGTGTAATACAAGTATGTTCGACTAAAAACTTTCGGCCTCCTACGGAGCCTATCACTTGTTCGTACTGGCCTTGCAACAGGCCCATCTCCTTGACCAGAACGCTTTGGATACATGTGCAAATTATAGCTTCAATGATTATTCTCTTCCATGCAACTTGAAACGCCTAACCTCCCATTCAGAGAAACAAGAACGCAAGTTTCAGCCTCAAATCAACAACAAAGCATCTCTATAACACTCCAAACTTAACCTCTTAGACTAATCCTAATAAGCAATACAGAGGAGGATCATGCAATAGTCACTTTTCTTTTCATTTTAACTTACTCTAGGTTTGAAACATGAAAAAGAAATGTTTCTAAGGAAAACGCGGAATCAAACAAAGTTTCACACTAATTACAACATGATTTTTCCTAAGGAGTTCAATGTCCTAAAAACAAGAACAATTATTAGTCAGCTGTGATATAACACTAGAAAATCCATAGCAGCAATATTTCCAAGAGAAGAATAGATGTATTGATGAAGCTCAAAAGGAATATAGTTAAGCTCGAAATGCAGACATCTTTAAAAAAAGAAATAACCTCTAAAGCCCTAAATTTTAAAAGCAAAGAATAAGTGCATCCAAGTTTCCAACAATAGGTGGATGGAAGCTCAGAAACAGAACATTTCAAGTATCAGATAAGAAGTTGGTAAGCAAAAGCAGTGCCACCTCTAGCATGATCGCAGTTGAGGTAGCCAGGATTCCAAGGAATAGTAACTTCAATATGCAATGCATATGCTTGTATAAGCATAAGCTCACATAAAAACATACACAAATGTGTATATGCTTTTAAAGTCGTCCTAACCTTGCTATAACAAGCTTTAGGTTATTTCCATCAATGGGAACTACCAATAATCTGGTAATCATAACATCATACTTGGCACTTAAAAGTTCAAGTTCTATTTTTCTATTCAAGGTTGGCTCCTTTAGAACATTCCACTCTAATGCTTAATAACTTGCACTATTTTCATACACACACACGCATACACAAATTATATACCACTCCCACCCCAAAAAAGGATAAATATCCAAAACAAAATGCACGAACAAGGACAGGCAAAGAAGCCTCCGCACCCCCAATACGTGGTCAACACAACATGTACTCCCTAATTTTGTTCTTCGGTTATCCTTGTGCTGTACCACACTTGCAAAAGAATATATGACAAAGATATACATGTAAGCATTTAGAAATTGCAGCTAATGCAAGCCCTAAAAGTTGGGAGTAACATCTCAATCAATTTAAACGAACCTCTCAGCTCTTATCAGAGAAACATACATCAATAACTCAAAAATCACAGATTTAAGATAAACAGGATTAATGCATGCAGCCCAAAAAGAATTTTACAGCTCTGGAATTGAACAAAAGCAATGTCACAGATACAGACTCTTCAAATATCACTTTCAAAACATTCCTAACAATCGCTCTCTGCATTTCACTTCGGATTAACAAAATTCTTCAAACTTCCATTAATTAGAAGCGAAAGAGGGCAAAAAAAATAAATAAAAAATAAATAAATAAATTAACTGGAAGACAGAGATTTACCTGATCAGAGATCTAGCTACACAGATAGAGCGAGCAATCCGAGCTTAAGAACATAAATTTCCCAGCAAGAGAGAGAGATAGAGAGAAATAGAGAGAGTCTAAAACCCCAGGCCTGGTTTTGCAGAGCACTTTGTCATTTATAAAAACCTAATATACAAGGACCCGAGTTTCATTCTGAGTCCAGACTCAGTGAGTCATTTAGTTTTACATTGGGCACGAGTCACGACATGTGCTCAAATTTTATATTGACCGGGACCCACTTGCTTCTTGGTCCCGTTATTATTTACTACGTGTCTTTATATTTAAGAGAATCTTCGTGCAAACGTATACTGGCCACTAGGGATTTGCCACGTCATCAAACGATCAAGTTTATTGACGTGTTAATTTTTACGCATGATGTGGGGTCTGATGATTGGCTAGTTCTGATTGAATGCTTGTATGCTACCACACATAATGCTGGCCTTTTAAATCTTTTTAGTATCATAATTATTTTTTTTAACAAACTGAAATTTATTCTGCATAATTTAGTGGAATATAACCTTTCCTCTATTTTAAAAAATCATTAATTTAATTATTATAATTTTTAAAAATTATACCATTGATCCCTTCCACTAAATTTTCAATTAAGTCACCGTTAATTTTCAATTTATAAATTAGTCAATAAAAAATTAAATAAAAAATTTTTAAATTGCCCTCTAAAACTGTAATTCCTTTGAGACACGTTAGATATATGATTACTAATGACACTCTCCATCCATCCTCGAATAATCTGCCTGACTCTCTCCCTCTCAACTTCACCAAAATCAGGAGATTGCTCCCTACTAGACCCATTAATATCTCCATTCTCATTCTGTGTGTCCAGCTGCTCATTTTATCAAGGTACAAATTCATTCTTGCTCTCACTTGCATCCACCAAGTTTCCTAGATTCTCATTACCTCAGCTCTCTGACATTTTTGTACTTACATATTTGTATTGGACTGCTCCACACTCTTTTACTGTCTCATTCTCTCCCTCACTCTGCCTCGTGCCTTATTCAATAAATGCTCATCCTCCAACTTTCACTACATTTGAAGAATTGCAAATGCCTCAATTTGAAGTGGGCGACTGCCACTCCCTCAAAAATGAGAAATCAAGCATGAAAAATGTGCGCAAACCCGCAAACGCCATCAACTCTAGTTAAAGAGCAATCTAGGAATTTTCTATTTAACTTTCTATTGATCAATTTATAAATTGAATACCAACGGTGACTTAACCGAAGATCTAATGGGAGGGACCAATGGCATAGTTTTTAAAAATTACAGTCATTAAATTGACGATTTTTTAAAACAGAGTGACGAAATGTTATATTTCACTAAACTAGAATGACTAAAATTATAGTTTACCAATACAAAACTGCTAAACAAGTAGAATATATTATACTTAAAATTTTCTAATAAATACATGTCAATTTCACTTTTTCAATTTGAAGTCTTAAATTTTATTTTAATATTATTAGTTTTAATGAGGATTCAAACTAATAAGAATTGAATTGATAGAGTTAATTAGTAATAATTTTAATATTATTGGGTTAAATCTCATTTGTATAATTTTTTAAATAAAATTAATATATTTTTTAAAAAAATCTTAGATATAATTTACATTACATAAAAATTTATATATAACTATTAAAATTTATCATTATTATTAATTTAAGTAAATACTTAGAATTTTTATGTCACTAATGTTAATATGAAGCTTAAAATAGGATGAAGGATAAATCTCTTGATTCTAACATTTAAATTAAGAATAAAAGCATATAATCTTTATGTTATAAAAATAGGTTTATAGTTAGATTAAAAGAAGTTTATAGTTTTTTTTTTCTTTTGAACTGAAAATTGAAAATTGAGAGAGCAGAACCTAAAATCTCTCAGATTTACTCAAGTGCACTTACTATTAGGTTAAGCCTGTGAGTACAATAAGTTTATAGTTATATGCATATAAATTAAGAAAATATAATTAACATTATTTACATAATAAAATTACATTGTATTTCTTAACAAACTCTAGTCCTATATTAGTTCATTATTGAATTATTCTTAGAAGTAAATAAATTTTACTTTTCAATGTACACTTGATAGAAATATATTAGAAGTTGATTAAAAAAATATTATTTCAAAAATAAAAAAGACCTATAATTTACTACAAATATAAAACAAAAGTAAGACTAACCTTTACTCAATATTTGAAGAGAAATTTAAAAACAAAACGATGATAATATGAATTTATGAGAAAAAAAAATCATCAAATAGATATATAGTTAAAGGCCAATTGGTCTTAAAAAAAATTAAACTCTTATGTAATTTATCGATTTAATTTTAACCTTTTAATTTTAATAAATTAGTTTTAAAATAAAATTTTTGTAAAATTTTATCCTAATTGAAATAGGGAAAGGTGTGTTATTGCTGACTTGATGGGAAATTAGCATATTTAAATATTAAATATGGTCCCATATTGATACATAGGTAATTATGTTACTTATGTTTAGTTATCTATTAATTATTATAGTTAGGTTAAAAAATTAAATTAAGTTAAAAAATCCTAAAAGAATCTCATAATTCATCTAATCTCCAAAAATCCAATATCTTTCTCACCTTCTTGCACTCTACTTTCTCATAAGCCTCATCAGATCTCTTTATAGCTTGAGCTAATCTTGTTATTTGTCTCCCTTCTCATCTTCCTTATTCTCCCTCTCCCTTCCTCCCTCCTCCTCTTCTTCACTCTTTGATTCACCAACAGAGTAATTCTTTCAGAAATAACCATTATCCAATTGCCTCTTCTAGAGCAATGTCATAACTGTCGTATGACAAGTGGAAGAAGAAGTTCTCTTATAGGAAATTAGAGGCAAAGCCACCGGAGGAGACAGAGAAACTTATTTCTTAGCAATAAAATATATATGATAAAGTGTATCTAAGCTGTTAAAGAAAGCAACAATGACGTTAGCATTTCGTTAGAGGATATAACTCTACCCTTCTCAATCTTATAGTTTTTCTTAATGGTGTTGATTATGTTCTTACACTATACATCTATATGGAGAGTCTTCTTTATGTGTTAACGTTCGGCATTGATAGTGTTGGTGACTTCCTGCCAGTCCTTTTGATAAAGATTACCTTAGTTGAGTTTCAAATACCTTTTACCCCAAATTTCGATAAGAGTGGAGGTAGCATCTTTAATCTAGCAATCTTCACAGATAGGCAATACTTGAGAATGAGGGGGTGATGGACGGCGTGACAAAATACTTGACGAATTAGGAGATTACTTTTAACCTAATCATAGTAACTAATAGATAACTATAAATAAGTAATTATGGTTGCATATATGTTAATATCTGACCTATTTAATATTTAAAAAATCAATTGTCCTGCTAAATAAGCAATGACACACTCCCTCTAATTAGAATTTCAAATTAGAATAATTTTTTTTTTTAGAAAAGTTTCAATTTTGGACTAATTTATTAAAATTGAAACATTAGGATTAAATTGCAAATTATGATAAGATTTGGCTTTTTAAGATCAATTGGCCTATTTAAAATGAACAAAAGTTTATATAGGTGTAAATTATAAAATCTCAATGTAATATCAAATTAACCATCTCATTTAATACACATACTCAAATGCAGCTTATATTCTTAAGTTTTTATTAGAAATCATCAAGTGGACATCTATTAGCAAGGTAATGTATTAACATATTTATTGGGTAACTTTTATTTACAACACATGGACTTAAGGTTTCGGTTAATAAATAACGTGGATCAATCAATAAATTTATCTCTTCTAGCATGAAAATGATTTTTTTTTTTTCAGAAAAAATCTCTATTCCATGCACTGCTCTCTCTCCTCCCTTTGCTAAACTACTCTCTCAAATTCTCCTCCTTTCTCCATGGCACAATAGCTTTCTTAAGTATCAGATGTGAATTTTTTTTTTTTTGAAATTTTTGTTCTCTCTCTAATCGAAGATAGAAGATCTTCATATGCCCAACACCTAAACTGCAGATCTAGTTTCTATTCTCTCATATATCTCTTATACTTTATTTAATCGAAATTTGAAGATTGATTTGATACCTACAAATTGAAAGGATAAGTCTTGAAATAAAAAAAATGAAGATGTGTGATTGAATATGATACATTGTCATCAAATAAAATTTCTTTATACCATATTGGTATAGAAGCACAACTTTATAGACAAATAAATATCTTGAAGGAAATAGGAGTGAGCATTCAGTCAGTTTGATTCCAAATCAAACTAAAATTGAAAAATCAAAAAATTAATTTAATAAAAAAATAGCAATTGAAATAAAATCAAAATAAATGAGGAATGAATTGCTTCAGTTCGATTCAATTTTGATTTAAAATTGCACCAATAGAGAAGTGTCCAAAACACCTACCCAAATTCTAAATACTTAATACAAAGCCTATTCTGTATCCTTGAATTCTCTACATCTACTGAAATACCAAACATTCAAAACAACATACAAAATTATTTCATTGTTAAACAAATCAATAATCCTAAATATAATCAAATGTTAACCTAAAATTAAATCAATACAATTATCAAATCCCAAACAGATTTATAAGAAGAAAGTATCAATAAGAAAAGAGCAGTATTACACCTAAAATGAGTTATTTTATATTGATATTTTTTTAGAAATAATTACCATAATTTAAATAAATATATTATATTTACAAATTACAAGTACCCAAATAGATTTACAAGAAGAAATTGAATATTGGTACTCAAATTGACAAGAAATAACATAAACAGAATCAATAAAAGACAACAAAAATTGCCTCTGATGGTGTGATCTTGGATCGGTTCAAACATCAAAATCTCGTGAATGAATAAAGGAGGTGCAATGCTCATGATGGGTGTTGGTGCTATTACTTTGAATATGAGATGATGCAAAGTGGGTCTCTCCTTGATGCTCAACAAATTTCTTCACAGGTGAGATAGATGTCATTATCTTGAAGGAAAGAAGATGAAGAAGATGAAGAAAGAGGAGAAAAAGGAATAATAGGCAACCGAAAAACTGAACCGCTTTCCATTCGGTTTACATGAAAACTACTTTTCCTTAAAAGGAGATTCTATGGATCGCAAGATATGAGATAAGTGATTATGGTTTTATATATATACATATATATATATTAGTTTCTAAATCTTGAAAACGATTTTTGTTTCTTTTTTTTTTTGTAATGCAGAGAAGTAATTGTTGTACTTTTTTTATATTTAATACATTATGCAAATATTAGTAAAATGGTTATAAAATTATATGAAATGTAATAAAGGTAAAATTAAATGAATACGATAAATATAATTGAAATAGAAAATGTTATAATTTATGATAGTTCATAAGTATAAAAAGTGTTTGCTTCAATAGTAATCAACATCGATTATCACTTTGAATTTTAACTTTGAATCATAAAAAGCTAAAATTTAAGTATGACCTATATATGTCATTTCAAAAAAACACAATGTTTTAATAAAATATGTCCAAAATATGGCATATCACTTAAAATATCGTACATTTGCAATAAAATATCTAAAATATTTATTATCCCACAATTATAAAAAAAAACTTCTTTCAATTTACAAAATTACAAATCCATAATTGCTCATACTTAGTCAACATGATTTCTTTCGACTTTTTACTGTTTTGTTGCTATCTTGTTTAATGACACTTGGTGTTGGTTGGCTGACGCAAGATGTCGACTGACTACTAGTTTGTCTCCTGAATACAAAACCAATAGTGATGACAGAGATTCACAATAATTTACAATATTAAATCAATAAGATTTTCACAATATTAAATAAGCAAGATGACAAAATCAAATTAGTAAGATACTAACAATATTGAACTAGCAAAAAACAACAAATGAGTAAAATTAAACCAACAATATTAAAACAATTCAAAATCAAGCAAATTATCATATATTTGCATTAAATTACATCCAAATTACCAATATACAACCAACAAAAAAACTAGATAGTATAGTTGCTTCAATAAAATATTTGCAAGGAAATTATCTAAATGATGTGTTGGTTGTCTACTTTACTATGTTACAAAAATAAAAAAATTTACCAGAAATATGATTTAAATTTGTTGACTTTATTTGCATGGTTTGATCTCTTTGATCCTTCATGTTTTTGTTAACGTATACTCTCCAACTATATTTTTTTATAACACCTTGCTTGAATCCTATCTTTCTCATTTCTAAGAAAATATACTTAAAATTTGTGTTTTATCCCATGAGTTTTATAATCATTTTAAAATTTTTCCCTATTCTTGATATCATCCCAATTTGAAAGGTTTGTATCCATCTTGTCAACGTATACTCTCCAACCATAATCTTTTTTATGGCACCTTATTTGAACCCTATCTTTCTCATTTTTAAGAAAATATACTTAAAATTTGTATTTTATCCCATGAGCTTTACAAGCAGCTTTAAATTCTTTCCTATTCTTGATACCATCCCAATTTGAAAGGTTTATATCCATCATGTCCCTTTTATGAAAATTAGAAAATTTCTTTGCATAATCATCTTCTAAATCTAATTTTGTTACTAAATCATTTAACATTGTATATTCTAATACATCTTCATTGTTTAGTTGGTTCATTTAAACTCTCATTCTATTTGCTTTTACATTTTGTGAGTTATTTTAGGGTTTGCCACCCACATTTCTCCTATACAAATCATCTAGGACAGATGCAACATCATTGTCCCCCTCTATGTCATATTCATCATCGTGTAGCTTTGCAATATCCATTTTCTTATTAGAAATACTCATATTATCTATGTTAGGTTTCAAGAATAACATTCTCTATTTTAGAAAATTTATTCCTATTGTACATATGTACGCAATCCCAACCACCATCTCCATCCAAAATATTCCCATCCATGTCTAAAATAAAATTATCAGTAAATTCACTTAACTCTCCTTATCTGTGACCAACCCTATCCATCGTCTCAAGGTTTAAAGACTCCCACCCCTCAAATGTACTTTGGACATTAGCCCTAACAGCTTAACTTTTAGGAATACTTTTCATTCTCATTAATGGATTCAACCTCCTTGTTAATGAGAATGCAATGTATTTCTAAAATGGTCATTACTTTTAGCAACCATAGTATTTGGTCGCTAAAAATGGTTGCTATTTTATTATTTTTTGTAGTAATTTGGTTAGCCGCTTCCTAATCTACAACCTATACCATATTGTACAAGAGTAATCTCTCCATATGTATGACCATTAATATTTTATTTTTATTTGCTATTTTTAGTTTTTCTTATTGAACTTAAATCCACCTCCTTTCCATCATCGGTCTTCTCAACTATAATCTTATACTCATCTTCGCTAGTCTAAGTAAATTATTTCTTTAAATCCTCTGATGTTAAGTGTTGAACATAAATATCACTAGTACGCACAGCTTTTGCTATACATTTTAAATATATTTTTATCATGTCTAAGTGGTTGCAATCCACCGTAGTATTCTCTACATTCCTCCTTTCAAAAATACTGTAATAATCTCTTTAGCTTCAAAGCCTAACAGAAGCTATTAATGTCGTAAAGAGAAAACATGTTCAAATCACATTTGTCTATTACCTCCTATCATCATTTCATGCTAAAAAAAATAATAATAGTATAATATAAATATATGCTTTTAATGCAAATAGACAAAAGACAACTTTCTCAATGCATAAATACTAAATACAAATGATGTCATCTAAATTATTCTCACAATATTACAACATATACACATCACAATATTAAAATAATATTATATAATATAAATTTCGACAAGAGTGGAGGTAGCATCTTTAGTCTACCAATCCACACAGATAGGCAATACTTGAGAGTGAGGGGTGGTGGACGGCGTGACAAAACACTTAACGAATTAGAAGATTACTTTTAATCTAATCATAGTAACTAATAAATAACTACAAGTAAGTAATTAAGATTGCATATATATCAATATGTGACGTATTTAATATTTAAAAAATCAATTGTCCTGCCAAGTAAGCAACGACACACTCTCTCTAATTAGAATTTCAAATTAAAATATTTTTTAAAAAAAGTTTCGATTTTGAACTAATTTATTAAAATTTAAACATTAAGATTAACTTGCAAATTATAATAAGATTCGTTTTTCCAAGACCAATGGCTTATTTAAAATAAACAAAAGTTTATATTGGTGTAAATTATAAAATCTCAACGTAATATCAAATTAACCATTTCACTCAAATGCGGCTTATATTCTTAAGTTTTTATTAGGAATCATCAAGTGGACATCTATTAGCAAGGTAATGTATTACCATATTTATTGGGTAATTTTTATTGACTTTACATGGACTTAAGGTCATGTTACACTATGGTACATAAACTTAATTGTATAACATAAAACCCCCTAATCTTCTTTAATAGTAACTATAACTCATTTTCACCCATGATACTCGGTTAGCATGTTAATAAATAATGTGGATCAATTAATAAATTTCTCTTTTCTAGCATGGAAATAATTTTTTTTTCAGAAAAAATCTCTATTCCATGCACGGCTCTGTCTCCTCCCATCATTTTTATCAGTCGCTAAACTAGTCCCTCAAATCCTCTTCTTTCTCCATGGTACAATAGCTTTGTCAAGTATCGGGAGTGGATTTTTTTTTTGAAACTTTTGTTCTCTCTAATCGAAGGTAGAAGATTTTCATATGCCCAACACCTAAACTGCAGATCTATTTCTTATTCTCTCGTATATCTCTTATACTTTATTTAATCGAAGTTTTCTCATATATCTCTTATACTTTATTTAATCGAAGTTTGAAGATTGATTTGACACCCACAAATTGAAAATATAAGTCTTGAAATACAAAAAAATTGAAGATGTCGTGATTGAATGTGATACTATTGTCATCAAATAAAATTCCTTTATACTTATAGTAATATAGAAGCCAATTTAACAACTTCATAGACAAATGAATATCTTGAAGGAGATAGATGCGAGTATTCAGTTAGTTTGGTTCCAAACCAAACTGAAATCAACAAAATCAAAAAATTAATTTAATAAAAAAATAGCAATCGAAATAGAATCAAAATAAGTGAGGAACCGAACCGAACTGCTTCAATTCCATTCAATTTTGATTTAAAACTAAACCACCTATTTTAAAGAAGTGCCCAAAACACCTATCCAAATTCTAAGTGCTTGAATAAAAAGCCTATTGTGTATCCTTGAATTCTCTACATCTACTAAAATACCAAACATTCAAAACAATATACAAAATTGTTTCATTGTTTAACAAATCAATAATCCTAAATATAAGCAAATGCTAACCTCAAATTAAATCAATAAAATTATCAAATCCCAAACATAAGAAGAAAGTATCAATAAAAGAAAGAGGCGTATTACACATAAAATGAGTTATTTCATATTGATATTTTTTGAGAAATAATTACTATGATTTAAATAAATACATTAGATTTACAAATTACAAATATCCAAACAGATTTACAAGAAGAAATTGAATATTAGTACCCAAATTGATAAGAAATGACAAACAAAATCAATAAAAGACAACAAAAATTGCCTCTGATGGTGTGACCTTGGATTGGTTCAAACATCAAAATCTCTTGAATGAATAAAGGAGGTTCAATGCTCATGATGGGTCCCCGTTGGTGCTATTACTTTGAAGATGAGATGATGCAAGGTGGGTCTCTCCTTGATGCTCAACAAATTCCTTCACAGGTGAGATAGAGATCAATATCTTGAAGGAAGAAGAAGAGGAAGAATAAGGAGGAGGAGAGAGGCATGCCTTGTGAAAGAGAATGTTCTTGGAGGAGGAGAAAAAGAAATAATAGACAAAGTTGTGAGCGGCAGAAGAACGAAAAGGAGTTTATTAAGGTTAGTGATGATAAGATAGTATATATAGGAGCTCAAAACTATATAGTTTTAAAGGTTCGGTTCGATTTTTTTTAGGTCTTTAATGGAAGAAACAGAAACCAAATCGAAAATCGAACTAATTAAAATTCTACAACCAAAACAAATAGAGTAAGCCGAAAAACCGAACCGCTTTCTGTTCCGTTTTATCTGAAAACTGCTTTCCTTAAAAAGAGGTTCTATGGATTGTAAGATATGAAGCAAGTGATTATGGTTATATATATATATATATATATATTAGTTTCTAGAACTTGAAAACAATTTATGTTTCTTTTTCTTTTTTTGGTAATGCAGAGAAGTAATTGTTGTAATTTTTTTTAAATGGGCTGATCACAAGTTATGGAGTTGATAAATCTAATCAATAAACTGAAATGAGAAAGGGAAGCACAATTAGAAGTTGAGAGGGAATAAAAAATTGAAGCAGAGAAGAAAAATGAAATATTTGAGGAAGGGAAGCAAAAAGTGGAAATAGAAATTTTGGATTATAGTTGTAATTTTTCGTAGGTAGTTAAATATTATAAACTCAGTTTATTGTTTAGGAAAATTGGTATTAGAGGATTTTTTTTATTGTAATGGTTACAATTATTAATGTAAATAGCCACTTTATGCAATCTCTGTTTCATAAATTCTTTAATATATTATTTAAATATTAGTAAAATGGTTATAAAATTGTATAAAATACAATAAAGGTAAAATTAAATGAATAAGATAAGTAGTATTGAAATAGAAGATGTTATAATTTATGATCGTTCATAAATATAAAAAGTATTTGCTTCAACAATAATTAACATTGACTATGGCTTTGAATTTTAACTTTAAACTATTAAAAAAGCTAAATTTAAGTATGGTTTATATATGTCATTTCAAAAAAAACACAATACCGTATATGTCTAAAATATGACATATCACTTAAAATATCATACATTTGCAATAAAATATCTAAAATATTTATTATCCTACAATTACAAAAAGACTTCTCTCAATTTAAAAAATTACAAATCCATAATTGCTCATACTTAGTCAACATAATTTCTTTCAACTTTTTACTGTTTTATTGCTATCTGGTTTATTTTTAAGATTTTCTTTTATTAATACCTTGTATGATGACATTTGGTGTTGGTTGGCTGACACATGATGTCGATTGGCTACTAGTTGTTAATATAAAATGTATATTTATCTCGTAAATACAAAACTAATAAGATGACATGTAACAATCCGGTTTAAACTGACCTAAATAATTTTTGTACCTATGTCGATCGGCTACTAGTTGTTAATATAAAATGTATATTTGTCTCGTAAATACAAAACCAATAAGATGACATGTAACGATCCGGTTTAAATTGACCCAAATAATTTTTGTACCTATTTTTCATATTTCTCGACGTGGAACTCTTTCCCGTCAAGCATGTACCTAAATATTACATAACAATAATAAATCAATAAGATTTTCACAACATCAAATAAGTAAAATGACAAAATCAAATTAGTAAGATAATATTAACTAAACAAAATGACAAAATCAAATTAGTAGGATACTAATAATATTGAACTAGCAAAAAACAACAAAAGAGCAAAATTAAACCACCAATATTAATACAATCTAAAATTAAGCAAATTACCATATATTTGCATTAAATTATATCCAAATTACCAATATACAACCAACAAAAAACTAGCTAGTATAGCTGCTACATCTGCATTGAAATTATCTAAATGATGTGTTGGCTATCTGCTTTGCTGTGACATAAAAATAAAAAATGTTTACCACAAGTATGATTTCTTTGATATTTCATGTTCTTGTTAATGTATACTCTCGAATCATTATCTTTTTTATAGCACTTTGCTTAAACCCTATCTTTCTCATTTCTAAAAAAAAATATTTAAAATTTGTGAGCTTTACAAGTAATTTTAAATTCTTTCCTATTCTTGATACCATCCCAACTTGAAAGGTTTGTATCCATCATGTCCCTTTTATGAAAATTAGGAAACTTCTTTGCATAATCATCCTCTAAATCTAATTTTGTTACTAAATCATTTAACATAGTATATTCTAATACATCTTCATTGTTTAGTTGGTTCATTTAAACTCTCATTCCATTTGCTTTCACATTTTTGTGAATTATTTTAGAGTTTGTCATCCACATTTCTTCTGTATAAATCATCTAGACAGATGCAATATCATTGTCCCCTTTATGTCATATTCATCATCGTGTAGCTTTGCAATCTCCATTTTCTTATTAGAAATACTGATATTATCTATTTTAGATTTTAAGAACAACATCCTCTATTTCAAGAATAACATTCTCTATTTTAAGAAATTTATTCCCATTGTACATATGTACGCAATCCCAACACTATTTCCATCCAAAATATTCTCATCCATGTCCAAAATAAAATTACCAGTAAAATAATAATCAATAAATTCACTAAACTCTCCCTGCCTGTGACCAATCCCATGAGGTTTAAGGACTCCCACCCCTCAAATGTATCCTGAACATTAACCTTATCAGCTTAACTTTTAGGAATACCTTTCATTTTCATTAATGGATTCAACCTCCTTATTAATGAGAATGAAAGGTATTTCTAAAATGGTCACTATTTTTAGCAACCATAGTATTTGGTCACTAAAAATGGTCGCTTTTATTATTTTTTTTATAGTAATTTGGTTAGCCACTTCCTAATCTACAACCTATACCATATTGTACAAGAGTAATCTCTTCATATGTATGACCACTAATCTTTTATTTTTATTTGCTAATTTTAGTTTTTCTTGCTAAAGTTAAATCCCCCTTTCTATCATCGGTCTCCTCAACTATAATCTTATGCTGCTTATCTTCTTTAGTCCAAGTAAATTGCTTCTTTAAATCCTCTGATGTTAAGTGCTGAGCATAATTTTTGCTACACATTTCAAATACATCTTTATCATGTCTAAGTGGTTGCAATCCACCATAGTATTCTCTACATTCCTCCTTTCAAAAATACTGCAATAATCTCCTTAGCTTCAAGGCCTAATAGAAGTTATCAATGTCGCAAAGAGAAAATATATTCAAATCACATTGGTCTATTATCTCCTATCATCATTTCATGCTAAAAAAATAGTAATAGTATAATGTAAATATATGCTTTTAATGCAAATAGACAAAAGACAACTTTCTCAATGCATAAATACTAAATACAAATTATGTCATCTAAATTATTCTCACAATATTACAACATATACCCATCACAATATTACAACATATACCCATTACAATATTAAAATAACGTTATATAATATAAATCATTCTCACACACTACACTGTTAAGTAATAGGATTTCTATATTTATAAAATAACTATACTTTAATGTAATAAATAAATAATTTTAACTAGCTTATCTAACCTGTTTATGGTCCTTTAGCAACATATGGCTCTTGATTATTTTTTGATCTCATTCTTTTTAGTACAAATGACAAACAATTCTATATATGCTTTGTGTTTGAAAATCATAAAGCGTTATAAACAAAAAAAATTTAGAAAAAACTTTTGTTTAATACCTTCTTTTGAAGGTAAAAAATAATGGGTTTTATCTGAAAAAACCTATAATACTATTAAGTATTAAGAACAATGGGTTTGCTCTCTAGAAACCTATAGTGTTGTCGAGTCGCATCCCTTCGTTAATGCAATAACTCTTCTAGAAACTCAAATGAAATGATTCAATTTAGATGAGATCGGGAGGTTTGAATATGAGGAATATGCAATTAGTCTTTTAGAAACCCAAAAGGAATCAGAACTCTGCTTACACCGGAGAGAGCAATTTCGTAATGGAGAAATGGAGTATTTGTGATAGCCATGTTGTTTCGCCTGAGAGAGGGAGCAACGAAAAAAAGAAAGGGAGCAATGAGAGAGAGAGAGGGGAGTAAATAGAGAGAAAGAGAAATGCATGGAAGAGAAAGATTCTTTTTTTTTGTTTCTAATCACTACCGTGCTAGAAGAGAGAAATTTATTGAGAGAGGGAAACTGAATCCATGTCATTCATCAACCAACTAACCCTATATTATGAGTGAAAATAGGTTTGTGAACATTACTCCACATTCCTCATTATATTGATATGAATAAAGTCAATTTGATCCAAAGAGTTGTCATTTGCAGAAAACCAATCCCTTTTGTGGAAAGAATGCTTGATATATGCTTGATATCTTTTTAATTAATTGAGTCATTGCTAGTGAGTCATCTTCAAGAAGTTTCAAAAGATACTCTTAAGTTGAACCATACATAAAGAATAATTATATATATATTGATAATCGCTGGCCCTCACACCTCCTCTGGGCCGAGTTAGGACCCGCAAGAGTAGATTAGACCCCAGAGCTCGAAACGACGGCGGGCCTGCCTGACAGTTTTGGCTTGGGCCTCAGAATGCATGGCAGGCCGGGTCATAATGAGCCCACGCTCGAAAAAAAGGAAATCAGCCTGATGATGGGACGTGATGAGAAGCAAACCGGCCAAGTTCTCCCGCAGAACTTTTTGCATGCGTATCGGAGAGCATTAAATGGTCGCCTGACATAGGTAGGGAGACTGACACTGCTGTACGGACGGTCCTGTCTGATAGAAATGGTGCCGTTAAGTGTCGCTAGCAAGCAAAAAGAAAGAAATAAAAGGAGAAAGAAATCATTCTCGTAGATCAGCTTACCCATCCATCGCAAACCTTATTCCTCTGGATCTCAAAACATCATATATATATATATATATATTTCAAGATTAATTTATTGAATATATTAATTAGACTTTTAATATACTAAATACTTTAAACCCTTCAAATTATAATAATTATAAATAGATTGGCACATTCAACATAATCGTTTAATCACAAATTGCTTAGCAAGCTAGATATAGATCTGGCAAACCTTATTGCTCAAATTGATATTTTTTTTAAAAAAATAATTTTGTTTTTCTTCTCTTTCTTTCACTTTGTTATTCTTTTCATCTACTACCTCAAATGTTATGAATCTGTAATTATAGTGAAAATAAAGTAAAATAACATATGAATGTGTGATTCTATTAAGTTTTATAACTTACCCAAGAAGATGACCCGATGAAAGATCCGAGATTGCTATTGTCAGAGCCGCTCCTCCACTATTACTTCTGGCCACTTGAGCTCCTACAACGCCTTAAAGGCTGAAGAAGATGAAACCTCACTCTGATAGCCCAAACCAGGCTTAAAACAACAACTGAAGCACCGAGGAAGGGAAGAAAGAACCCATTAAAGCTCAAGCAAACCCCAGCAGTAAAGGAAAAAGAGGAGAAGATGAATGGAAAATCACATGCAAACCATCAGGGATCATAAGCCAAACATCTCAAGGTCGAGGAGGCTTCAAAACAGGCTTAGAAAGACATACGATGATGGTGAAGTTGTGCTCTGAAGCATCCCATTCATGCCTTCACAGTGAGCCATCTCTGAACCGATCTACGCCGAACAGTAACCAGATATAGTGCAAAGCCTATTCAACCTCAGCCTGCAAAAGAAACCACCAAACACAACGGGAAAGCAAAAACAAAGAAAAGTTGCAGCCATAAACTAAAACCCGCATCAATAAACTCTGCTGCAAACTACCAACAAAATCAAAATAAATATATACACCGAAGGGGAGAAGGAAACCCACAATCCGGACGAGGGAGAGGAGAGCGTCCCCTAGCCAGAAGGGGCAGGGGAAGCCACTGCCCGATGCTGACGAGGACGAGCTCCTCAAAAAGAACAGAAAAAAAAAAAAAAAAAGAGAGAAAGAATAAGAGAATTACTCAGAATGCTATACTCCTGGAAAGAGAAAATATTGCTCTCATTTGTAGCCACCCTAAATACCTTCAACCTTGCTAACCAGATAGTCGTCTGATTGATTTTCTTTCAATTTTAAGATGTAAGAAATGAGTGAGATCTCAAAGTTCTAATCTACTCATCTAGCTGCTACCTCTTGTTATTTAACCTATCAATTATATTGACGTTTGTGCTCTTTTCACAGAAAAAAACTCAAACATTTGATCTCTTTTATTTTTAAAAAGTTATTAATTTGAAAAATTTTTTTTTTGTTTCCAAAGGTAAAACATAATTAATGGATTTTTACTTCTATTTTTAGTATCAAATATTTTAGTCTTTAATTATTTATTATGCCTAAATTGAATATCTCTATATTAAAATTAGGTTAATAAAGTATGAAATACCCCAAAATCCTCCGTTAACTTTTGAAATTTCTAAAAAAATTATCCCTGACCATCAATCTCTCAAATCTACTAAAAATGGCCACACAATATTCTTAAAAGTATTTTATCAAACAATACATATGTATTACAAAATAATAATTTCACTAAGATCCATAAGCACAATCCCAGCAAAAACAAACAAAATCTTACACTCTCAGCATGATTCTTATTCAGCATAAAATCCATATGTACAATTCTAATTTCACTAAGCACAAACATAAACTTAGAGGATAACCCATTACAGTTCAATTTCTCCACAAGTATAACTTTGAGAATGTGAAAAATTAAAACCATAGAGATTGAAGTTAGGCTATGGGGGTTTGGGAAGCCATCATCATTTTGAATCCTTGATGTTTGGCTAATGAATTCCATTCTAGCAGTATTTTTTTTTTCTAAAATCAGTTAGTGTTGATTCAACACAGGAATGGTAATAGAGAATAATATCTCTCTTCGATGATGGTTGTGACTTTTGGTTAGGTTTTGAAAAAATAAAATTAAAATAAAGTTATGAAGATATCATTAATTGTGATTTTATTTTATGGTTCAACTTATTTTTTTTTTCTCTTGTGATTTTCTATTTAATTTTTGGGAAAATTGAGAGAGAGGAACAGATAAGAGAGAGAAGATGAAGAAGAAGGAGAAGGAAGAGGAGGAGGAATAGCAACAAGGAAGGCAGCCATGTTGTATGTAGGAGACTGTAGAGAGAAGAAATAGAATATGTCAAAGAATGAAATGGGGTTAAGGAGGGCATTGTGCGTTTCATGTTGCATAGAGGGAAAATGAAATAGGTGAAAGAGAAACAAATGAATTTTAAAAATTTGAGGGTATATTTGAAGAAGAGGAGGGGATGGGATGGGGACAAAGAGGGCATCGTGTTGCAGAGAGGGAAAATGGAATAGGTGAAAGAGATACAAATGAATTTAAAAGATTTGAAAATATATCTAAAATTATTTTTTTTTAATGACTTTTGATGATCTGAGATCCAGAAAATAGGGTTTTACAATGAATTCTGTAAAATTGAGAAAAGTTTCTCCCCAAAGAAGAATATTTCTACTTTTATATATTTTTTTTTGTC
Source organism: Manihot esculenta (assembly GCF_001659605.2). Lineage (NCBI taxonomy): Eukaryota > Viridiplantae > Streptophyta > Magnoliopsida > Malpighiales > Euphorbiaceae > Manihot > Manihot esculenta. Next base: position 6,705,458 of record NC_035164.2, on the reverse strand, counting down.
CGTTAGTGACGTGTAATAAAACATGTGTCATTGAGTCACCTGTCCCTGTTACGTTGGTACGGACATACGAGAGAATCAGATTTCTGCTCCATGCGAAATTGCCCCCTGATTCTTTCCGGGTGCGCATGCGGATGGTTCCACAAGGAGAATGAGCTGAGCTGGGCTCGAAGCGAATGGCCCCCACAAGGCGATGGGAGCCCGGTCTTTGAGCTGGGCTGTATCTGATTTTTGAAGGGGGTTTAGAAGCCTTCAGCGGTCATCAACTTTAAATGGTTGATTAACAGAATATTTTAATAAAAGAATTCATAATTTAAATAAAATAAATATTTAAAAATTATATAATATTAAACGTAAAGTTATTAATTATGTTATATTTTATAATTAAAAAATGATTTTTATTTTTAAAGCGATTAGATGTTTGAGACACCTCCAAATCCATTCCACCTGGAGAGTGGCCGACCTAACATCATCTAATGTTTCTTTTAGAGTGGCAGCCGCCAATTTACAATGAGACAAAAAAAAAAAAAAAATCAATTTTGTTACTTTTAAGTACGCAAGTGGATGCTGATCCTTGGATGGTAACCATCATTGCTTGTGGATAGGGATGGCAACGGATCGGGTATTTTCGGGTACCCGATCCGACCGAACCCTAATAGAATGGATTTAGATAGTTATAATCGGATTTGAGACGGATTCGGATTTTAAAAATAATACCCATTGCGGGTTCGGATTGGATTCGGGTTTTATATACAGGGTACCCACTACCCGAACCCGTTTATATAAATAATTAATTTAATATAAAAAATATATTTTACAATAATATTTATAAATTTTTTTTATATATTTTTATTTAAAAATTTAAATTTAAATATTCTTTAGAAATATTAGATTTTTTAAATGAAAATTATTAATGAAAAATATTTTTTATATAAATTATTAATTAAAATATATAAGATTAAACGGGTTCGGATTTTATTCGGATAATAATAATCGGGTTTGGGACGGATTCGGATAATTTAAATTAATTTTTAATCGGATTCGAAACGGATTCGGATATTACTAATATAAATCGAGTTCGGGTTCGGATAGTTTAATTTTCGCGGGTACCCTACCCGTTTACATCCCTACTTGTGGATACATAGACGGCTTCAAGCACAATGTTTGTGGAGAAATAAGAGGAAGGAAAGGGAAAATGAGAGGCAGTATAAACAGCAGAGGAACACAGCCTTTCACTCCATTGTCTCTTGCTGGAAGGGAAATGCAACTTTGATGATTTTTCAATTTTACCCTCTTCTCACAAATAATTTTTAGGTTACATCATATGGGTTTTAGTAAAATCGAGCAGACAGATAATGATTTACATTTCATTTCAGTTTTCATTTATACAGGTTGGAGTAAACAAACTGAACCCAGATCACCTTTAACGACTTTAAATTTAATTTATTAAAATTTTTTCGATTAGAATTTAAATTTTACTTATTTTAAATTTGAATCGAATATTAATAAAATAAAATTTAATTTATTTAGTAAATGAATTTAAATGAGTCGAATTTTTATCAAATTTAATTTTCAATGATTCATGAATAATTTAATTTATTTAAAATTAAATAATTTTAGTTAAATAAATATCCATATAAATTAGTTCATAAACATATAAAAATTAACTCTTAAATATTAACGATTCAAATATATATAAATTTTAACAGTTTAATTAAATTATTTAAAATTAAATTTTAAAAAATTTAAATTTGACTCATATAAATATAGATAAAATTGAATTTATTTTACGAGACTGTTCACAAGTTCACTCATAAACTTAAAAACGAGTCGATCTTATAAATTTTAATTAGCCAAATACAAATATTATAGCGTTTAAATTTGACTTGTTTATTACACGAGTCTAAAAATTAAGCTCGAATTTAACTCGTTTAAAAATCGAATCAAACTTGATCAAATTTTTATCGAGTCAAATTTTCATAACTCATGAATAGTATCACCAAAAAGAAATAAAAAGGAAATCTCTCATTTTCCACCTCTTTTTTTCCTTTTATCTTTCATTATTTCCTCTCCAGACAAACAGAAACCATCGTTAGTAGTGTTTTTAAAGTACATTTAGTGTTGCAGTTGGAGCTGTGATTAGAATATTAAATAAATAACATTACAAAAAAATTTACTTGAAAATAAATTTAACATGTTTCTGTCATAAAAATACCACTAAACGCTAAACTGCTTTCTTCAACCGCTTGAAAAATACTTTTTAATCCTTAAACATCAATGCCAAATAGGCACTTGGTTCTCTACTTCACATCTTCTAGAACTATTTTATTTTCCCGTATTTTGGGAGTTGGGAAGTCCAAGTATACTAGAAACTACCACGCAAAGAAGGTAAGAGGAACAGAAAACTTCACATTACAAGGATATGCTTCCAAAGAAGGAACGATGCCAATCTACAATACAAACAACCTTAAAAGTTTTGCCAAAAATCAAATAAATGTTTATTTCATATAAACATCTATCAAGATATTAACAAAATATTCCTAGAAATGCTCCAAAACAATGCATATGACTAGGACCCCAGCTTCCCAAGAAGACCACCTCTCTCTCCATCTTCCCATACATACATTTGAGGCCGATAAGCAAAACCGTCTAATCAAACTTCGTATTAATTTACGATTAATGCTAGATACAGTCTCCACCACAAAAGAATTGGGAACACAAAAATGGAAATTGAATTGAAGAAAATGGGAGGAAAAGACGACAAGCATATAGAGACAATTATGTGTATGCACATAGTTAAATCTTTAGCATCCAGCTGCTTTCATGAATTTGTCATAGGGGCTTGAAGGAGGTAATCTTAAAGAACTATGTCCGTACTCAACCGACCAGAGGGCAAGTTGATCAGGTGCTTGAATTTGATTCTTACTGTTTAACGTCGAATCACTTTGTAAAAACTTCACTTTCTGGAACAGAGGCCAAATAAATAAATAAATGAGTAATTTGCAAAATATTTTCATGTTATCAAGTATGAGAATTTTACAATAGTTTAATTTAATGATGCCAGTAGCCAGTCAATTTTAGATGACAATTAGACTCGAGATTCTTCAAATATGAACAATATTTTCCACTAAAGAAATGGAAGGAAGGAAGACAACAAATGAGTTTACATTGTCAGTAAAGGAGCATTCAAAAGGCTCTCTGGCACTAAATGGGCCTTACAAAGTCTAGTCGCTAGGTTATTGCACAGTCAAGGGAATAATATTTAGGTGCCTGCTGAAATGGCAACAGCTCCACTATCAAAATGATGAAAATGCCTAAACACAAACTTTCAACTAATAGCAAGAACAGTTACATTATTACCCAATGACCAAAACAGTGATATCCCTAATTTGCATTTTTGAAGAGAGAGAAAGCGGGAACCAGAGGAAAAATAACTCCATATCATTATGTTCATTTAGTAACTAAATTCACCACATTAAATGCTGAAATCATTTGAATAAATAAACTCACCTCATTATATGCTGAAGTGCCTTTCTTTTCATTTGCAGTGAGGAAAATCTTGCCATCATGTTGTTGCTTAAAACTCTGAAGCATTGACATCTTCTGTTGTTTTCCTGTCACAAGAGCTTCACATTGACTCTTCATTTGATCATAAGGTACAGGTGTGGAGGAAATCTGGGAGCTTGCAACTTGACGTGCAGTTTCCAGTACCTGTAGGTATTAAGAACCCATACAATTTGCAAATGTGAAACAGAAACAGACATGCATCAAGAAAAGAAAAACAATTTGAAAGAATGCTGCATATATTGTACACAACCAACAACATTCAAATAATGGTTGGTTATTTCTGTGGCAACTAGAAAAGGATAAACTGTGCTTTTGTTCTTGTAACTACCTTCTTTATCTAATGATATTTAGCGTGGTCTCCTCTAACTGCCACGAACTACAAGTCAATATTTGCCTCTACTAACACTGTTTGGCTTGGCTCTTGAATTAAGATCTAGCTTGTCTTATCATTATGCTTTGCTCAGAGGATAATGACATTGAGCACAATCAAACATTTTGGCTTTCATGTTTTTTTTTCTTACAGTGCATGAACTCTATTTTGTGGAAATGAGTGTATTATGCGTATCTAGTCATCTAAGTTGCTTTGCTGGAGTAATTAGAACAAAAATTACGTGTGCCATATCAGCACCAAGTGTGCAAGCTTGTCAGTTTTAGTAATTGCATGAGCAAAGTGCTATGTCATCATGTATGTATGTTTATGTGTGCTATGTCATCATGAACCTTGAGGAAGCAGATGCAGATGGTCTGGTCCAAATCCTTCCCCCTCCCCAAACAGGAACTGTCAGCTGGTTTTGGCCTAGAACTGGACCACGACCATGTCTATGTATAGTGGTGCAACAAGGAGTTGTATTTCAGTTTGATTTTTCGGACAAAAGTGAATATTGCTCACTCTTAGCAACTGCCACACAGGATTCCACTGCCAAATCATATACATTCCAAGAGGTTTGATTTCACGCCACATCAATTTATGCTTAAACTGAGATGGACCCCATGACACTCAATGAACACCCACGTTAGTAAGTTGATGAAAATTTAGGATGGAAGTCCAATAAGAGGATTACTACTATATCATTAATTAAAGTTTATGAATTTTGATATAGTTGTCTAAGGCCTAATATTTAAGAAGAAAACCAAAGAAAAGAATAGAAAAGGATGGTCCTCTTACAGATTCCAAAAGTTCATTGACACTAAGGATGTCCAGCGAATTGACAGAAAGTGAAGTTTTGCGATCTGACAGATTCCCATTAGCTTCAGTGACCGTTTCATCATCTGTCAAGGAAGCTGCAGGCATGATCTGAAAGAAAACCATGCCAATAAGAAACCTGTGTTACTTCCAAGTTATAATGTAAAACATTAATGATTACCTCTTCAAAAGCCTGAAACTCTGTTTGGGCAAGAGGAGAACATGGCCTTGGCGTCTCCATAAACAAGGGAGCTCCAAATGGATATGCATCATCAGGCAAAAATTCCGGAAAAAGTTGTTCCTTTATGCCGGATAAATCATCCTGGAAAGACAAAAAAATAGTAAATAAACAAAAAACTTGACAAAGAAACACTTCAAATGCAATGGAGGCCTTCTAAAGTGAAGATATTTGTCCAATATAGAACCTTGTGTATGCAGACTCAACAACTAACCTTGGATTTCTCTATGGGCTTGGTGATGATTATACCAGCTCCAAAAGAAGCATAGTTGTTTAACACTATGAGGCATCCTCATAATGTTGCACAGTATATTTGATATAATTTAAGTTTCTTCAAGTTATACAATGACAATGTCACGTGGAATCAAAATTGAATCATTCAAAAAGAAATTTTTTATTCTCCATGCTCACTTCTTGAAAATGCAATCCCATTATCATTTCCATCGGTATTTCCATGCAAGCATTGCCTTCCAATAGTACTCATTCTGTCTTCATAGTACAAATGCAGTAAGTTCTAATCACCATGCAAGATGCAACTATATTCAGTCAAAACTATATGCTTTGACTTTTGAAATTCCATTCAAAACATACTTTACCAAATATCAAAATTTGAAAAGATGGATACATCGTTTATCCTCCTAAGAAATTGCACAGCATAATTGTGGAAGTGACCTGTGTTAATTTTGCAAATTTTGTCACGAACTTCGATATCAAGGTTTCCTTCAAATGGTGGTCATCTAATTCCACTGCCAATAGAGATTTTGATGCAGAAACATCATCTTCCTCTGATCCATATACCATTTTCCCTCCATTAGATTCTAAATAAACAGTCTGCAGCCTGGTGTCTCCAACTGACTCGAGATAAGGATCAGCCTGTCAAAAGGAAAATACATTAAACAAAGTTAAAAAGAAAACATGTGTCAGCCATAGAAAAATAAAATCAAAGAAAGTTGGCTAGCAGTAACTAGATAAAAAGACTTAACTGTTTTTTCTGTCAGAGATGCTTTAACCAAACTAATTAACTCAGGGAAGTTCCCTGCCTTTGCAGAAAAAATAAGCATGTATGATGCCATGGTGAAGAGAGATCTTCTGCGAGACGGCTGTAGACCTCCTGCATTATGCACACATTAAATGAGAAACATACATCAGAATTACTTTTTTCAATAATGTAACTCCTCTGAACATCAGCCAATAAATCTAATTTCAAATGTAGATCACATAATATTGTTTTTCACGAGACTTGTGAAAATGTAGGAGAAAGAAAGGCGCAAACTAGAGTGTTTAACCTTAAGCACAATTACATAGCAGTGACTGCTGTAATTTAATGTAATACATTGAACTAGCTATAAGATCCTTGGTTTTCTATTCTTCTATCATTTTAATAGTACAACTAAAAGATAAGTATTAGAAATGCTTGCAAGACAAAAAGGTCCATAAAAATGTGCATTTGCCAATCCTTGTGTACATGGGTGTATTACATGTAATTCCAAATTTCAAGAATCTACCATCTTTAGCCCAGGAATGTACTTAGATAATCCATGTCCCGTGATAAATATTTTAATTGCTTAAAGCATAAATATACAGCTTTCACCGATCAATTCTACTCACTTTCTTGATCCAGAGAGATGCTTCTAAGTGAGAACGCCAGCTGAAAACACCGAGCTAGAGCCATGTGATTGGATGTCTGTCATCAGTGGAGTTAATAACACTCAATTAAGGATGGCCATGAAATATAAGACAACAAATTAATCTATTAACTGATGTATACCAAAAAGATTGAGACAGAAATGGTGAGATGTTAAAAGTTTCCATCCACGCAAAAACTTCTCTGAGATTTATCTTCCAGGTCAATGCTACTATGAGATATATGTGTCAATAAACTTACATACTGCTTATACCATATCTCACCACTACTATTTAATATGTCAAAATTTTACACTGAAATAACATGAGATGGTGGTACTACCAATATACACATAGAATACACATGCTACACTTGAAGGACCACCAACAAAAAACGAAGTTGAAAAGCATCTCCTTGTCCACCCACATAAAGGAGGTTCATTATCTACAAAAGCCCTAAACTTCCTTCATTTCTAGCTTACATAAATGGACCAAAAGAATGGCATCTCACACTTTTTTAATTCTAGAACTACAAAGACAGCCATTACATTTAACCTCCATTTCTGGGTTTCTTTGGATATACCAAATTAGTCCCCAAAGTTCTCACCCGGTCATGATGATGGTGAAGTAATTTGCTGATTCCCTATTCTTCTTGCAGCAAAATCATCTAATAACTAGATACCTTTCCCGTTCTTCATCAAATTACTATTGACAAGCAGAGTTGCATACCAAAGAAAATGGCGCCATTTTCTTTTATAACTAAGATGCTAGACAGTTTATTAATGGACAAGGACATACACCTTGCTTGCCTGAAATATAATAGCAAGTCACATAAGATTCACAACAATTCATCAGAAACTTGCCATTAGTAAAGACATTTAGACAAGGGCAAGAAGAATGAAGCAGATGCAGTCAATACTAAACATGCTATGAGGATGACTTACTTTGGATCGAGTATACAGCAAAGCAATGTTATAGGAGTTAGCCATGGCCTCAAAATTTTCGGGCATATTCTCTGCTGATGTTGCCTGAACCCATATTGATGAAAGCAGAAGACTGATTTGATGGCTACTCAATCGTAGAGAAGTTTGCTTCTGGTAATAATAATAATAATAATAGTAATTTAACTAGATCAGACTGCTGCCTAGGATTTAAAACAAAAAAAAAAAAAAAAAATCTAAATCGCAAACTAAATTAAACATTAACTTCTAAGATCTAGGAGTTTCATACAGTTTTTTCATCTCTGGTAGCAGACTTGAAGCTATTTGAATGGCTATGCAAGCCACTTTTTCCAAATTGTTTTGCACCCACATCAGATATTTGATTGTCTTCCTCCCATGATTCTCCATCCACAGCTTCTGCCTTATCCTTACCTTCATCCTGAAAGGAGTAGCTTTTGCTCATTGACTTCTGCCGTGTACCCAAAAATCCAGAAATAGCTTCTGATGTTTTCTTATTCTGGTCTGACCAAAGAGAAAGCAAGGATGGCATAAGCACAACAGATAAGACACTGTGTGCTCCAACTCTTGTCTCATGGTCTGGATGAGCCATGGCTATGAGCAACTGATGAAATAGAGCATCAGGAAAAGCCTGAAAAGTTAACAAGTACAACATCATATCTTGGATTGTTTTACAATATCTGAAACAGCAGCAGAATATTTTAGTGTCAGCAAGTGCACTTGCCTTCTTGTGATATGATATGTTAGGGATGGATGCAATGATCTGTGCTGCCCGGTGAACAGCGGATATTGTCGTTCTAGCTAGAACAGCAGTCATTGAAATATTCTCTAAAAGCACAGCCATTTTATCAAGTATGGGCCCCACATCTCCAACCTGTTAGTAACAAAGACCTTTAAACATTAAAAGTTTATTTGATAAAATTTGGCATTTAAATATAACTACAACAAAATACACTAGCTTACGAAGACTATTTTAACCAGAACCATTTCATACACAATTGATTTTTCTTTAACATAATATTTTCACTGATGGTAACTGCTATTCCAGTAAAGAGTTAAATCTAGTCTCTGTGTTAGATAGATGAATGTCAATAGAGTTGCATCTGAGGGTAAATTTCATACCAGAAAAGAAAAGAAATTAAAAAAATAAATTGGCACGTAAATTTGCAATAAACATGAATTAAATTATATGCAGCAATAAACCTGCAAAAAGAACTTGTAAAATAGTTCATTTGTCAAGGCTTGAGACTTCTAAAGCTACAATTTTGTTTAAATTAAATGATGATATTTATATCTCTGATCAAATTAAAGTGGAACAGGGGAGATAGGGGAAGAGAGAAACACCATCAAATTGCCATGTGAATTTCATATCCTATAAAATAAGAAGGCATACTCCAATGCAGTATGCTGTGTACACTGAATGCTGTGCAACCAGAAAATAGAAAAATGTAGCAACGTAAAGAAGTACATCTGTCTCAATCACTTTTGTTACATGTGCAAGCTTTTTTCCCCCATTTTTAATACATATCTGCTATTTTGAATCTAAGGTGATACCATTAAGGATAATGGAATAATTTCCAAAGGCACGAACACATGTCTTGACGACATTGTCAAGTCTCGGGTATGGATGCCAGATGCACGTGTGGTCAGCACAGGAAACTTCAATTCCTTTTCCCCATACTTTCCCTTATATTTGAAGGATCAGACCTAACCATGTTTGACTAGGTGTCCAATTATGCATCCAACACAGATATGGTAAAGGAGAGATATGAGAAACTATTTAAAAGGTAAATTTCTTATAACAAGCATTATGAAGAATAGAAATGAATTGGCATAGTTTATTAGTTTCAGGAACTGCAAAGAAGATGGTAACCCTAGTCCATAATATAGGGCGCTTTTGTAAATCATGCAGTACTCGTCAAATTCAATAGTGGGAAGTGCCATGTATTTAAGCTGAACTTCAAATAACAAACAAAAAGAACACCCACAAACCTTGTTTGAGAGCTGTGAGATGCAATTTTCTATGGCAAACTGAAGATCAGCATTTTGTTTATTAATACAATCTCCAGGGCTAGTAGATAATTCAGCTGAGTTTTGAAGGCATTTTCTCAGATGTTTAATCAAGTCGTATATTGCACCAATGATCGTAACTGTGGCCTCCTGCTTTGCATTTTGTCCAAGCTGTGTGATGACATTAACAATACATATTTGTACAAGAGGCTGTTTGGCAACATTCTTGTGATCCAAGTGCTTGACCAGGTAAGATAATAGCAAGTGCGAGTTTTCTCCTGTTAGTAAGATAAAAGAAAACATCAAACATGGCTAAATATTACTACAACCATAATGCTTCTAGAAAAAGATGGTGCATCAAGATTCCCATTGTAACCTGCTTCCTCCAAAAGTGATTGCAAATATATTAAAACAGGGTAGGCAACTCCTGTTTCTAGGGGCCAATGATTGCTAGTATCAAAATTGTGGAACAGAGGTTCAAGTACACGTCGAACAGTTGTAGCTTCCTTTGCCAGTCTGGCCATGTTACGCAAGCAGACCTTAGACCAGTAAGATGGACATTTTGAAGTGTCCCTGTTTCATTGATTAAAGAATAAGCAACATTAATTTAATTAAAAGAAATCTTTGTAATTTCCTATTCCAATAAGTACCACCGAACTAATACAAGGAAGCCTTACACTGTATTGTCCAATTCAGGTTTGGTAGTAAGGCTTCTCGAGGAAATCTTATCTGGAAAAGATGAGTCATTGTCTTCTGCTTTCAGGACTCCCTGAACCCACTGATCATCCTTGGAATTTTCTGGATCCATTTGGGGATCGATGTAGTTCTCCAAAGTAACTGATATGATCTATTTCACATCAGAAAAAGCATCAGATAACAGAAAAAGCCGACAACTGCATTCCGCATATTTTCACTTTTAATGTACTGTATATGTTACTCATGTTTGTTTATATGAAAGATATCATCACCACAGGAGAACAGCTTACATTATCAAACTCCATTGAGATGTGAGAATGCTCACCCATGAAAGACACCTATAGACAAACAATAGCAATAAAGCATCAGGAAGAATGGAAGAAAAGTTCAAAACAGAATATGACAAAACATGCTGCTTGCAAACAATGAAAATCAGAAAATAGAAGTGAAAAATGAACAGAATATTAATGGTAAATGAACCCAGAACATAATAATCTAGCATTAAGTCAAAGTTGCTAAAGGAAAGGTGAAATCAAAACAACATTACATCCCAAAAGTCGGAAAGGAACAAGTTAGCAAATCAGGACTCACCAACCATATGAGGCCAAATGTTCAAATTTGCAATTCCAGTATTAAGATTTGAAAACATTCCTATCATATATGGACTTAGGTGGATTTTAATCTGATGAATATTTCAATTTGAAAAGAAAAACTAAATGTTATCGCTAGATTTTTTGCTTGTCACTGCTATCCGCCAAAAGCTTTAGTTTTGAGAAGCAATATCAAGTCAAATAAATCGAATTCATGTTTGCCTCTAGTTTATAAAATCCAATAAACTGAAGAAATCACATATCCATGGCCCTGGATGAGACAGAACTATATTCAACTGATACGAAAAGTTCAAGAACAGTTCATCCGATTGCAAAATAAATACATAGCATTGCACTGCAACCGTGTGTAAAAATAGAGTACACAACTCCAAAAGGTCTAGTTAGTTCTTTTTCCCTAAATAAGCTCCACATCATTTAGGATTTGGAAGTCCTTGGCTTGGGAAGCTAATGAGAAAGAGAAAGGAAAAAATTAAAATAATAATAATAATAATGTCTGGCTAACCTAACAACAGGACAATGGAAATAAAGAGAAGAAATATGAGTATGTTCAATCACCATGTTTGAACCCTTTGGCAGAGCAATAAACTATTAAGACCTTAGTCAACTATGCAAAATAAGTAGTAACACATACAAGTGAGACATCTATGAGCAAATTATGGGGGAGAATAAATTTCTTATTGACTGCAATATTAATTAGATTATTACTAACTAAATTGGCTGCCTAGATTGTTTTTCAATTGATAATAATGTGGCAAAAAACATGATAATTATACTAAAGATCACAAAGAATAATTCTTCCAATGAGAACATAAATCTGAATTAAGAGAGAATAGGAGGGTACGGCAGGTTCTCTACCATGGAAGCCAAAGCTTGCAATCCAGCTGAACGCAAACGTAGAACTCTTTCACCATCACCCACATCTTGAGCCAATTGACAGAGCTTAGGAATGATGCCTTCTAAGTTGAACATGTGTGTGCTATCCGTCTATTTTTTTAGTCAACAAATCAGAATCACTTAAAAATTACAAAAACTAATATTTAGGACATATGATCTGACTTTTTGGTGTATGAAACATATAGTTGACCCATAACAAACTTTGGTGCATAAATGAGTTAAAAAGAACTAACAAAGCCTCTCTCTGAAGCAGCCTGATCTTTTCACACTACACTTTTTATTTTTTGGGAGGGCCTAGGGGCACTTTTAGAGCCCCATTAATTGATTACCCCATATAAAATATGCCATCTTACACAGCTTATGTCAACAGCTTTTCCATTACAAACCTGACTATTTATGAAGTCAACAAGAATATTGCAGGCCAGAATCTGCATTTCATCCTGCCTCGTTTCATCCAAAAGCGTTCGGACTATTCCCAATAAACTACTGGCAAATAGTGGCCTGCAAACAATTAAGAGGATCCAGCATATGTCATTGCAAACAAAAAAAGATTCAATTTGCAAAAAGCATAGCACCATCTCAGTGACAGGATGTATTCATGTCTAGGTAAACAAGATCTTACAATACAATGCAATATAATGGAATCAAAATTTCTATTGTTAATAGAAAATTTAATTGCATTACATTGCATTCCAGCGTACCAAACAGAACATTAGTTTTATTTGTGGACACATCTATGCTTCTATCTACGTTTTCTTATCATTACATTTGCTTCCATTTATTTATCATAGACAGTTATATATCAAATCTGACATGTTATGTAACAATGACATTACAAGGTTATCTCCACTGCTAAATTTGTTCATTAAGCTGGGTCATCCACAAAAGACTAAAATGCATAACTTACATCTGTTCCTTACATGACGATAGAAATTTCCTATAAATGCACACCACAACTTTCACGGATCCAAAGTTCCCATGTCGCAATTCCTTGAAAAATCTTTGCTCCAGTGTATCTGTAATCTGGCAGAAAATTTGAAAACTTAAAGCTAGCAAGCAATTGGATCTCATATATTTCAAACAGTTTATCACTCAAAGTTTGCAATCCTTGGTCACAATGCTATAGTTCATTAAAATTTCAATAAGGACCGGGCAACTCAGAAACAGAAATGATTGCTCACAAAAAAATCAGTTTATCTGCTGAAAGCATGCGTACCAATAAGAGTATAACCATTACCTGTGTGTGTGTGTGTGTGTGTGTGTGAGAGAGAGAGAGAGAGAGAGAGAGAGAGAGAGAGAGAGAGAGAGAGAGAGATTAACAACAAGGACAAAACCAGGAAGATGCATGCTAACTTGAAAAATTTTTTTTTCCCACTAAACCCATAAAATAATATAACAAACCACAGAAACTGATCAACTTTAAATTTTAACTAAATGCAAAAATCTGAAAACATGTAAAAGTACAGGAAAACACACCTTGGGAATTCGAAATGGATTCTTTGACACATAATCACAAAGCTTCCCAATCTTCCTATCATTTGGTTCAGCCTCCTGCAAAATGAAGGCAGAGAATAAATAATATTAGAGATATGCAAAAAAAATTTTCTAAGCCTTTTCATTTTAGATAGAGAGTAGGGAGTGAGAATCAATAGCCTTCAAGAACTATGAAGAAGAAATGACCAGAAACATCAGATTCCTGAAGCAAGATGATAAAAATTTACTAATCTAAACCTACAAATCCTCATAAATCCCAGTCAACTTCACTCCTAGTTTGTCCCAGATCATTGATAAAGATAATGTTTCTGATAGCAGCTAAAGAATATTTACAATTCAGCATTGGCAGCCACAGGAGGGAAAAATAATAATAAATAGACTAACCTACTTTGCGCAGATAAATGCTTTAATTGCATCAATTCAGTTACAGTAATATATTATCACCACAGAACTGAAAATGAGTAAAAGATCCACTGAATTAAACACTAATTTGAGCACCTAATTTTCAAAGCACAACAAGGCAGGAATCACTTCCATAAGCATATAACAAAGCAAGAGCTATGTCAACCTAGTATCCTCGCACAATTTCAAGTAAAGAAAGATGAAACACAGATTGCCATCACCTGATTACGAGGGAAGATATCAGCAAGAAACTTCTTGTAACGCTTAACCGGCTGCCTTGACCTTGCCCGCAATGACGGACAGAAGAAACAGAGGTTGCCGCAGGCGGGCAGAACCCGTCTTGACATGACCCCCATTGTCTAAGAAATCCAACGCCTCTCCTCTGCACTCTACAATTGGAAAAAATAAAAAATAAAATAACAACATTTTCATATCTATTCACACTTTTCCATAACATTTGATGAATAATCTACAATAACCTCATTGACCCTAATGCTCAAAACAGCTCAAATCACAAAACTCTACTAGAACTGTGCCCTTAATGCTATTATCAATAAAAATTAACTAGCATTCCATGAGCCCATATGTGTTTTTTGGCTATTCAAAGAATGAAAATCAATGAAATGTCAGAATCCCAAAAGGAATTATCAGAGTTCATATACTCATAAAGCTTAATGAAAACTGAAAACCAGATTGAAGCGGAATTATGAAAAATTAAACGATACCCACCAATCCAAAATTAGCGAAATTATAGTTTCGACACAATCTAGCCGATGTGATCACGATCTAGAATTGCCTGAAAGCCAGAAATGGACAAGAAAATTTGAAAAAAAAAAATAATAAAATACATACATACATACAAAAATTAACTGGATTATTTAAAAATTAAAGAGATTACTTGAGAAAATAAGCCAATTGACGGGAGGGAGGGAGGGAGGGGGGGGGGGAGAGAGAGAGAGGAGGCTTTGACGTCTCCCCCAGGCCGTCCTCCGTGTCTCTTTCAAATATTAATATTTTCTGTTAAATTGTTTAAAAAATAAATAACAAAATCCAGATAGCATGATAATCTTACAGCATGTGGAATTATTGCAACGGTCACAGTCCATTAATCGCGGTTCCATTGAATAAAGAGTCAGCGTTTGATGAGGTGGGATTAGATACCGTGAGATTTGAATGGTGCTGTGACTGATAAGAATGGTGAATTGCTGTGAGCTGGTTTTGGGGGTGTGGAATCTTTTAGTTAAACTCAGCTCATGGCATGAACCTCAACTATCCCGCGATTTTAGGGGGCTGCTTTTTCTCATCTCATATGACTAAAGTGGCCTCCAACTATTTTTCTTTTGACTTTTGTTTTCGTTAATTATTATTTTTAATAATATTTTTAAATTAAATTCAAATGAAAGATTTTAATCCAATTAAAACACATTAATTTTATTTATTTTTTTTATTTTTTTATTTTAATTCACTAATTGCAATATATTCCCCAACATAATTAGATTCAGTTAGGGAGGTTATTATCATAATAAGGCAAAGAGATTATCATTATAAGAAATAGACAATATGAATTGAAATGTTATTATTTAAACATTATTATCACAAAAAGAAAGGAAAAACAATTGATTAACTCAATGAAATCCAACTCATTAGTTGCCAATTTTCAACTATAAATGCTAAAAGATGAAAGTTTCTGCTTAATATAAGTATGATTTCGTATCGATTTAGAATAGAGATAATATGTCTTTTATGAGAATATTAGACGCTTCTCTCTCTTAAGTTAGCTTTTGAAATAAGTTAAATTTATTTTAAATTTAATATAGTATTAAAATTTCTTATAAATGAAGGATTTTTTTATAATCGTCTTACATATTAATTTCGTTTAAATTAATTTTTATATAAATTAAATTTGATTCAAATTTAACTGCAAAGTCTTTTTTTTTTAAACGGTAAAGGAGTCGATTGTATTTATTCGAGTAACAAGTGGGAAGTTAGATCCCATCATTGGAACGATAACTATTTGGGAGTTAATAGCCATTCTCCAACTGGCAGTGTCCCTGTGATGGGGAGGTTAAGGGTTAGGAGGCAAGAAGAATTAGGTGGGAGAGTTACTCCAAATATCTGTCCCTTGTTTAACTAATAAGTATAAGGGCCAAAAAGAAAGTGATTGGCTTTGTCTTTGTGTGCACAAGGCTGAAGGATGGGCATATGCTCATTGATTATCACTTTCACTTTATTTATGATGACAAATGATGGCCATGTACTTTTTATCCCTTTCAAATGAAGACATTGCATTCTCCAATTGCAAAAAGCAATTTTTATTTTTTTAATATATTTTTTAAAATATATATTAATTGAATATATAATTTGATTTCTTAACTTTAGTCAATTAAAATTTTAATATTTTAATTGTTAATTTTTGATATTTTAATCTGTTTAACGTTATGCATGAATGTAATTCATCCACGCTTTGATTAAAAGTTATACTATATAAAATTTAATTTTTTAATAATCTTATTTAGGAATAAGTATTCGGTCGGTTCGATTTTAATAATCTTATTGAATCGAACTGATTTTGATTAAAAATTGAATTGAATTGAATCAATTTGATTCGATTCAATTCGATCGATTTAAATTTTTAATAATTTTTTTATTTTTTACTTTATTTTTAATTTTAATATTTTAAAATTTAATTAAAATATTTTAACTTTAATATAATTTAATCTCTCTATATTATTGAAAATAATATACTATTATCATTAATTGATTCGATTCGATTTTTCTGATTTTTTTTATTAAAATCGAACCAAATCAAAATAACTGAAATTTTTAAAATTAAAAACTGAATCAAACCGAAATAAATAAAAAATCAAATCAAAATTTTAAATTAATTCAGTTCAACTGAATCGTATCTAATTTAAAATGAAAATTGTATAAAAATTTAATTTAATTAATTTTTTTAATAATTATTTTGATTTAAAATACAAGAATTTAATTTTTTTATTTTTAAAAAAATTGAAAACTTACTTGATTTTATAATAATTTATTTAATTTTTTTTTATAAAATAAGTTATGTTAAATGAATGGATAAAGATGTAGATAAAAAAGTTTTTTTAAAAAAAATGAGATACCATTTTTAGGATAAAGTTCAAAGAGCCAAAAATAAATGTTACTGTACTTGCTAGTGTATTAAATAAAAGTTAGCTTGATTTTCTTTGGTGTAAGACAAGCACGTGCTTCTTAACTATTAATTTAGTTAAAAATCAGCATTTGTCTTGTTGTCTCCATGACATAAAACTTGTGTTTTTTTTTTTTTTTGGGTTAATTCTAAATTTTTTTATAAAAATTAATTATCACTCTAATTTTTTATTAATTTTTTAATGTATAAATTTTATGAAAATATAAAGATATAATCCTTAATATAAAATTTAACTACTAATTTTTAAATTTAAAAATACAAATATTTAAATTCTAAAAAATTAACTGTAATATCCGGCTAGACTCCGGTATCGGAATTCCTACCGTCCGGTGGAATCTCGGATGTCGGAAGCCTCTAGTAGGGTAAAATCATGTTTTTGTAAAATGTTTTCATGTTTTTAAGGGTTTTAAGTATGAAATTAAATGAGTTTTTGCATGAAAATAGCATTGGAGGAAAACTCAGGTTCGGCCGCCGAATCCCAAGTTCGGCCGCCGAACATGCATGCACTTCGGGAGTGCTTTAGGCCCCCGAAAGCATAAGTGAGGGAAGTCCAGGTTCGGCCGCCGAACCTCAAGTTCGGCCGCCGAACCTCAAGTTCGGCCGCCGAACATTGCATGGATGCGGAGGCACATTCGGCCCCCGAACGTGGCCTGGCCAGCCACCTATAAAAAGGGGCACTTAGCCGAAATGGGCGAGTTTTCTCCCATTTTCGGCCACAGCAAGCTTCCGACCTTCCCTTTGCAACTCTTGTGTTCTTCTTCCAAATCTCTTACATTTTTCTTGAGTTTTAAACTCACATTGCAAGTTTTGAGCATTTAAACCAAGTTTTGGAGCTTTGGGAACTCAGGAGCTCATTTTCGTGGATCTCCAAGTTTAGGTCATCTCCCTCTCGATCTTCAAGAGGTAAGGGCCGATCTTAAGCTCCTTATGTGTTTTAAGTAAGTTTTATGCAAGATCTATGGGTAGAAATGCATGTTAGGTTATATGTTGAGTTATGGGTTAATCTTGATGTTTTGAACAATGTGTGTTGATTGGGTGTATTTGAAGTGTTGTAGTTGGGGTATATGACTGTTTGAGACCCCTAGGAACTTGTATGCATGTTTTGGTTGAGATTTATGCATGATTTGAGGTTTTGGGAGGCAAGGGGTTCATGTGAACCAAGTTTCTGCCCTTCTGGCAGAAACCAGGTTCGGCCGCCGAAGGGAGTTTCGGCCGCCGAACCCCCTTGTGGAGGCAGCATTCGGCTGCCGAAGCTTGCCCCCGAAAGAAGACTTTCGTCTCTGTCTGGGAGTTTCGGCCGCCGAAGGTGCCGCCGAACCTGCCTGACTTTCGGCTCTGGAGGGACTTTCGGCCGCCGAACCTGCCGCCGAAAGTGCCCTGTTCAGCCATTTCTTGCATGTTTTTATGTGATGTTTTCATGATGTTTTAGGGAGTTTTTGGGGAGTAGTTTATAGTTTTGCTCAGGTGTGTTGGTCCCTCATTTGAGTCCACCTGTGTAGGTTCGGACCCGAGGAACCGAGGACCCCAGCAGTGAGTTCAGCTGCTTCGGTGTTGTCAGAGTCAGCCAGAGGTGAGTGGAACTAAACTCAATCTTTTAAATTAAATGTTTTATCATATTTCATGCATCATGATTATGCAATAGGATGATTGCATTAGTATTCACGAATATGCCGCATTGCATCGATTGTTGTTGATGTGGGTGAATGTTGGATGACCCAATTAGTCCATGACAGGAAGACCAGGCCCCATGCTACAGGCCTGGCACAGAGTAAGAAAGACCAGGCCCCATTCTACAGGCCTGGCACAGAGTAAGGAAAGACCAGGATCCCATCCTATGGTCTAGCACGGTTACGAGACTCGAAGACCAGGAGCTCAGAGGAGGCCCTGGGGAAATGGTAAGTAAAGTATGTTCTGACAGGAAAGACCAGGACCCCATTCTACAGGCCTGGCACAGAGTTAACTTGGACTAATTGGTGACAAGTTCACCCAACCCTTATGTGAATTGTTTGTGTTATGATGCATTCCATTTGAGCATAGTGTTAATGTGTTTTACTAGCTCTACTCACTGGGCTTCTAGCTCACCCCTCTCCCTTTACCCCCAGGCTTGCAGGTACAGTATAGTGCGGGAGTCCGGATAGAGTAAAGAAGTCATGCTTATGTAATAGCTAGCAATGGACATGATCAAATTGTAATGTAGAAGTACAGTATAGTCATGTAATGAGGTTTATGGATGTTAGTGTGTGCTTGACCATAGATTGTTGTATCCCTTTTTAACACATGATCTTAGAGATTTTTATGATGTTTATGTAAACCAACTCAACAAATGTTATACCACCCATTGGGGGTACAGATGAGATCCCACAGAGGGATCAATGTTATGTTAATGTTATGCACAGGTTGAGTTTGGTTGATGAGTATGGAAAGAAAAGTTTTAATTTTTATGCATGTTGTTGATCATGTATGGGATTATACAGGTTCACAGGTTTTATGTCAGGCTTGCTACGGGTCCCGGCGGCCTTAAGTCGACCCGGATCCTAGCGCCGGTAGCGGTCTGATTTTCGGGTCGTTACAGAGTGGTATCAGAGCCCTAGGTTCATATGGTCGGACCTAGAGTGTCGGGCTCATAGATGTTATAGAAGGTCAAGCACAATAGGAAAGATCATGTCCACTAGGATAGGATGTGGAGTCCTGTCTTGCATGATGATGTGAAATGCCATGATGATAAGCATGTGCATTAATGATATGCTATGATACGTGATGTATGTGATGAGGGTTCATGTGTGCCCACATGAACCATATAATGCTAATGTTTATGTGTTGTGTACTGTTTTTCAGAAAACAGGATGAGAGGAACTCGTCGATCAGCAAGATTGACTGGAGTACCACCTGAGGATGAGGGCATGAGCGCCCGTCCTCCAGCATTGCCTAGGGCAATGTCTAGTAGGTCTAACAGAGAAAGAGCAGCAAGAGACCCTAGAAGGTCTCTGGATCTGGGTAGAAGCAGGTCAGTCAGAGGAACAGTTCAGGGAGGAGCGTCAGAGGATATGGGGGATGATATGGACGTAGAACAGAGGAGGGATAGCAGTTTGGGAGTCAGTATGTCAGAAGAAGGAATGGGAGAGTCCCAAGGAGGCACTCAGGCCTCGGGATTTGTACAGCCACCTCACTACCCACATTTCTCACAACATCCCGGGTATTCGATGGGAGGTACATCGGATTACCCTAGTTTCACCCCTTATCCCACACAGATGCCATACCCACCATACTACCCACCGTACTCTCAGTACCCAATGTATCCACCTCCGCCCTACTATCCAAATCCAGCAAACCCTACCTCAGAAAATGTTGTACCACCTCCACCACCTGCAGAACCAGCAGCCCCAGTTGTTCAGCCACCTAGACCTAGCTCAGCCAATGGGAGCAAGGTTAAGATGACTGACTACATGAAATTGGGTGCTCCTCAGTATGAAAAAGGGGATGACCCATTTGTGTATCTTGAAAGGGTTAAAGTGATCACAGATGAGATTGGGGCTGATGATAGTAGAGCCATTCAGATGGCTGGGTTCACACTTAAGTGCAAGAAGGCACGAGAGTGGTTCAAGAATTATGTGAACCCGAGAGTGGACAGCATGACTTGGGAAGAGTTTGCAAACGAGTTTGCAGGATGGGCTTTTCCCGATAGTTCAAGGGAGCTGAAGATGATAGAGTTTGAACAGTTGAGGCAGACGGATGAAATGGGTGTGGAGGAGTTCACCGACAGATTTATGGAGCTGTTGCCTTTTTCTGGGCAGAGTCTGGACACAGATTCAAAGAGGTCAAGGAGGTATGTCATGAAACTTCATTCCAGGTATTCCTCCTTGATTCAGTCAGCGGACAGGGAGAGCTTCCATGCCATAGTAGATATGGCCAGGAAAATGGAGGCTAGTGCCATCATTCAGGGGACAGTCAAGCAGTCAGTGGCACAGTCTTCCGGTTCTAAAACTCCGGGTGGGGGAAGGTTAGATCCCTCTACCTTGAGTGCAGCAGCTTCAGGTAGTAAGAGATGGGGTAAGCCCAAGGGTAAGAAGAATAAGTTCTGGAACAAAGTCAAGTCCAGTCTGGGATTTGGGAGTGGCTCAAGCTTTGGTGCGGATAATGCAGTTTTTGCGAGGTGTGGTAGACCACACAAGGGAGTTTGTCGGTTAGGGACTACAGCCTGTTTTAGATGTGGTCAGGAGGGGCATATAGCTCGAGATTGTCCAAGAGCGGCCCCGATGGCTCAGTCCCAGTAGACAGCTTCAGGCAGTGTAGCGCAGCCAGCAGCTCCAGCCATGACTCAGCCAGTGGCAGAGGCAGAGGGAGAGGAGCAGCCTCTTCTTCAGCGGGTTTCAGAGGTGAAGGTCCATCAGCCCCAGCACGGATCTTCACAATGACACAGCAGGAGGCAGACGCATCCAACACCGTGGTGGCAGGTAATCTCGTCATAGGTTGTTCGGATGTTTATGCATTGATGGACCCTAGTGCATCTCATTCTTTTATTGCTCCGAGAGCCGTGGGGAGGTTAGGTCTGATGACTTCTGGGTTAGAGTGTCCTCTCTGGGTCAGTGGACCCAAGTGTGATCCATCTGTGGCAGAGTCAGTCTGCCAGTGTAGTCCTGTATTTGTTGAGGGGAGATGCTTGTCCGCCGACCTAGTGGTTCTAGATTTGACAGATTTTGACGTCATTCTAGGGATGGACTGGCTATCTACCCATGGTGCTACCTTGGACTGCAGGGACAAGGTAGTCAGGTTCAGAGGTCAGGATGGGTCTGAGGTTGTCTTCAGAGGAGACAGGAGGGGTACACCTAGAGGTCTGATATCAGCTCTTCAGGCTCGTAGGTTGCTCAGGAGGGGATGTCAGGGGTATTTGGCTCATGTGAGAGAGCTAAATAGTCAGGTTAGAGAGCCCGCCTCGGTGCCAGTGGTTAGAGAGTTCTTAGATGTGTTCCCAGACGAGCTGCCAGGTTTACCACCTGCTAGGGAGATAGAGTTCGAGATAGAACTGATGCCTGGAACCCGACCGATCTCTATCCCTCCCTACAGGATGGCGCCAGCAGAATTGAAAGAGTTGAAGGAGCAGTTACAGGAGTTGGTAGACAAGGGCTTCATCCGACCGAGTACCTCACCCTGGGGTGCTCCAGTTTTGTTTGTGAGGAAGAAGGATGGATCCCTTAGACTTTGTATCGACTACAGGCAGTTGAACAAAGTCACTACCAAGAACAAGTACCCATTGCCAAGGATCGACGATCTATTCGACCAGCTAGCAGGAGCGGGTTGT
This sequence comes from Manihot esculenta, assembly GCF_001659605.2. Taxonomy (NCBI): domain Eukaryota; kingdom Viridiplantae; phylum Streptophyta; class Magnoliopsida; order Malpighiales; family Euphorbiaceae; genus Manihot; species Manihot esculenta. The sequence continues at coordinate 6,683,295 of NC_035164.2, read as the reverse complement.
TTCTCCAAAATAGATCTGAGGTCCGGGTATCATCAGTTGAGGATCAGGGAAGAGGACGTGCCAAAGACAGCTTTCAGGATCAGATATGGGCATTTTGAGTTCCTTGTAATGCCGTTTGTGTTAACCAACGCCCCTGCAGCATTCATGGATCTCATGAACAGAGTGTTTAGCCAGTACCTGGATCACTTCGTTATTGTCTTCATAGATGATATCCTAGTGTATTCCAGGAATGCAGAGGAGCATGCCCATCATCTGAGGTTGGTTCTACAGACCTTGAGGGAACATGGCTTGTATGCCAAGTTCTCCAAGTGTGAGTTCTGGCTGAGGAGCATTTCGTTCTTGGGGCATGTAGTGTCAGAGAATGGGATAGAGGTGGACCCCAAGAAGACAGAAACTGTGGCTAACTGGCCTAGACCCACTTCAGTGACGGAGATCAGGAGTTTCTTGGGTTTGGCAGGTTACTACAGGAGGTTTGTTCAGGACTTCTTGAAAATTACAGCTCCTCTGACCAGACTAACCAGGAAGAATCAGAAGTTTCTGTGGACCGACCAGTGCGAGGAGAGTTTTGAAGAGCTCAAGAAAAGGTTGACTTCAGCACCAGTTTTAGCTCTGCCATCTAGTGATGAGGACTTTACAGTCTTTTGTGATGCGTCCCGTGTGGGACTGGGTTGTGTGCTTATGCAGAAGGAGAGGGTGATTGCTTATGCTTCTAGGCAGCTGAAGAAGCATGAGTTGAATTACCCCACGCATGACCTTGAGATGGCAGCAGTAATCTTTGCACTCAAGATGTGGAGGCACTACCTCTATGGGGTTAAATGTGAGATCTTTACAGATCATAAGAGCCTGCAATACATCCTGAGTCAAAGAGATTTGAATTTGAGACAGAGGAGATGGGTAGAGCTGCTAAGTGACTATGATTGCAAGATTCAGTATCATCCGGGTAAGGCGAATGTCGTGGCAGACGCCCTAAGCCGGAAGTCACTAGGCAGTCTATCCCACATCACGGCAGAGAGGAGACCAGTGGTGAAGGAGTTTTACAAGCTCATTGAGGAAGGTCTACAGTTGGAGTTGTCTGGTACAGGCGCCTTGGTTGCTCAGATGAAAGTGACACCCGTGTTTCTGGAGCAAGTGGCTCAGAAACAGCATGAGGACCCAGAGTTAGTGAAGATTGCCAGGACTGTTCAGTCAGGCAAGGACAGTGAGTTCAGATTTGACAATAAGGGGATCCTCCGCTATGGGAGTCGTTTGTGTGTACCAGATGACATAGGGCTAAAAGGAGACATTATGAGAGAGGCTCATAATGCAAGATACAGCATTCACCCCGGAGCCACCAAGATGTATCAAGATTTGAAGAAGGTTTATTGGTGGCCAGCTATGAAGAAAGAAGTGGCACAGTTTGTGTCAGCCTGCGAAGTGTGTCAGAGGGTGAAGCTGGAACATCAGAAGCCGGCTGGAATGCTTAACCCGCTACCTATTCCAGAGTGGAAATGGGAGAATATAGCTATGGACTTCGTAGTGGGGTTACCGGCGACGTCCAACAGATTGGACTCCATATGGGTGATTGTGGACAGACTCACCAAATCTGCTCACTTCATCCCTGTCAGGAGTGGCTATTCTGTGGACAAGTTGGCGCAGGTGTACGTTGATGAGATAGTCCGACTGCATGGGGTTCCTGTTTCTATAGTGTCAGATAGAGGGCCCCAGTTCACCTCCAGGTTTTGGCGGAGTCTGCAGGATGCCATGGGTACCAGGTTGGATTTCAGTACTGCCTTCCATCCACAGACGGACGGACAGTCAGAGAGGACCATCCAGACCATAGAAGATATGCTCAGAATGTGTGTGCTGGACTTTGGCGGTTCTTGGAGGCAGCATCTACCTTTGGTGGAGTTTGCCTACAATAACAGTCATCATGCTAGCATCGGGATGGCCCCATATGAAGCTTTATATGGAAGGAAGTGCAGATCACCTGTTTGCTGGGAAGAGGTAGGAGAGAGGTCCTTAGCAGGACCCGAGCTAGTAGAGATCACCAGCAGGGTGGTGCCCATGATCAGAGAAAGAATCAAAACAGCTGCAAGCAGACAGAAGAGTTATGCAGACATCCGCAGAAGACTAGTAGAGTTTCAGGAGGGGGATCTGGTATTGCTTAAAGTGTCTCCAATGAAAGGAGTGGTTCGCTTTGGGAAGAAAGGTAAGCTGGCTTCACGGTACATTGGACCCTTTGAAATCTTGCAAAAGGTTGGGAATGTACCGTACAAGCTGGATTTACCTGCTTCAATGGAAAGAATCCATCCGGTTTTCCATGTTTCTATGTTGAGGAAGTTCGTGTCAGATCCGGGCAAGGTTCTTAGTGAGCCTGATGTGGAGATCCAAGAGGATCTCACTTATGTTGAACAGCCAATACGGATCATAGACACACACATCAGGAAATTGAGAAACAAGGAAATTTCGATGGTGAAAGTCCTGTGGAACCACCACAATCTGGAAGAATGCACTTGGGAGACACGGGAGTCTATGCTCCGGCAATATCCTCATCTCTTTTAAGGTTAGTCTCTATGTGTTTTATGTGTATGTGGTGATGATTCTGTGCATGTGCTAGTTGTGGAACATTCGGGGACGAATGTTCTTAAGGGGGGGAGAATGTAATACCCGGCTAGACTCCGGTATCGGAATTCCTACCGTCCGGTGGAATCTCGGATGTCGGAAGCCTCTAGTAGGGTAAAATCATGTTTTTGTAAAATGTTTTCATGTTTTTAAGGGTTTTAAGTATGAAATTAAATGAGTTTTTGCATGAAAATAGCATTGGAGGAAAACTCAGGTTCGGCCGCCGAATCCCAAGTTCGGTCGCCGAACATGCATGCACTTCGGGAGTGCTTTAGGCCCCCGAAAGCATAAGTGAGGGAAGTCCAGGTTCGGCCGCCGAACCTCAAGTTCGGCCGCCGAACATTGCATGGATGCGGAGGCACATTCGGCCCCCGAACGTGGCCTGGCCAACCACCTATAAAAAGGGGCACTTAGCCGAAATGGGCGAGTTTTCTCCCATTTTCGGCCACAGCAAGCTTCCGACCTTCCCTTTGCAACTCTTGTGTTCTTCTTCCAAATCTCTTCCATTTTTCTTGAGTTTTAAACTCACATTGCAAGTTTTGAGCATTTAAACCAAGTTTTGGAGCTTTGGGAACTCAGGAGCTCATTTTCGTGGATCTCCAAGTTTAGGTCGTCTCCCTCTCGATCTTCAAGAGGTAAGGGCCGATCTTAAGCTCCTTATGTGTTTTAAGTAAGTTTTATGCAAGATCTATGGGTAGAAATGCATGTTAGGTTATATGTTGAGTTATGGGTTAATCTTGATGTTTTGAACAATGTGTGTTGATTGGGTGTATTTGAAGTGTTGTAGTTGGGGTATATGACTGTTTGAGACCCCTAGGAACTTGTATGCATGTTTTGGTTGAGATTTATGCATGATTTGAGGTTTTGGGAGGCAAGGGGTTCATGTGAACCAAGTTTCTGCCCTTCTGGCAGAAACCAGGTTCGGCCGCCTGTAACAGCCCGGCCCCGTACGACCGGCCCTGTTACCGCTCACAGCCCGTGACCTTCCTCTGGGCCCAGCCACTGTGAGCAGCTCTTAACATCCCTTCACCCTCACGGGTTCCGGGCAGGATTTGTCCCTCGGGGGAGCCATTACGGCCCGCCCTAGCCCGAGTGGATTTGGCCCAATTCCTTCCTCTGGGAATTAGGTCGCCTCCCCCACTGCTCGAACCCTTGACCTCCCACTTTAAGGGAATAGTCTGGTGAGAGTGAGTACCAATTGTTGGCACAATTGGTACTCACTCTCACCAGACTATTCCCTTAAAGTGGGAGGTCAAGGGTTCGAGCAGTGGGGGAGGCGACCTAATTCCCAGAGGAAGGAATTGGGCCAAATCCACTCGGGCTAGGGCGGGCCGTAATGGCTCCCCCGAGGGACAAATCCTGCCCGGAACCCGTGAGGGTGAAGGGATGTTAAGAGCTGCTCACAGTGGCTGGGCCCAGAGGAAGGTCACGGGCTGTGAGCGGTAACAGGGCCGGTCGTACGGGGCCGGGCTGTTACATAAAAAGGCGCCTTTTCTTCCAGTACGGAGTAACTATTCTGTGGATAAGTTGGCTCAGGTCTATCTGGATGAGATAGTGAGATTGCATGGAGTTCCAGTGTCCATAGTTTCAGATAGAGGACCTCAGTTTACCTCTCGCTTTTGGCGGAGTCTGCAAAGTGCGATGGGCACGAGATTGGATTTTAGTACTGCTTTCCACCCACAGACTGATGGACAGTCAGAAAGGACCATCCAGACCATAGAGGATATGCTTCGCCTATGTGTGTTAGACTTTGGCGGTTCTTGGAAGCAGCATCTACCTTTGGTGGAGTTTGCCTACAATAACAGCCATCATGCTAGCATTGGGATGGCTCCTTATGAAGCTTTGTATGGGAGGAAGTGCAGATCCCCTGTTTGCTGGGAAGAGGTAGGAGAGAAGGCTCTTGCAGGGCCAGAGTTAGTAGACATTACCAGTAGAATGGTGCCCATGATCAGAGAGAGAATCAGAACAGCTCAGAGTAGACAGAAAAGTTATGCAGACGTTCGCAGAAAACAGTTAGAGTTTCAAGAGGGTAATTGGGTATTGCTGAAAGTGTCTCCAATGAAAGGAGTGGTTCGTTTTGGCAAGAAAGGTAAATTGGCTCCACGGTACATTGGACCCTTTGAGGTGTTGCAGAGGATCGGAAATGTATCGTATAGGCTGGATTTACCTGCTTCTATGGAGAGGATTCACCCGGTATTTCATGTTTCTATGCTACGACAGTTTGTGTCAGATCCGAATCAGATTCTGAGTGAGCCTGAGGTGGAGATTCATACAGATCTCACCTATATAGAGCAGCCAGTGCGGATTCTGGACACGCAGATCAGACAGCTAAGGAACAAGGAGATTCCGATGGTGAAAGTGTTATGGAACCACCATAATTTAGAAGAGTGCACATGGGAGACGCGGGAGTCTATGCTCCAGCAGTATCCATATCTATTTTGAGGTTAGTTTCCTCCTTGTGTTTTTATTTTGTTGTTTTAGGAACATCCGAGGACGAATGTTCTTAAGGAGGGGAGAATGTAATACCCGGCTCGAATCCGGCACCGGAATTTCTGTTGTTTGATGGAATCCGGGGTGTTGGGATTCTATATAAGGGTAGGAATTATGTTGTCTCAAGTGTTATGAGGTGTTTTCTGGTTTTACAGTTCTTTAGTTTTGAGTTTTGAGTTGAAATGAACCAAGGCAGAGGAGCCAAGTTCGGCCGCCGAAGATAAGTTCGGCCGCCGAAAGTGCCCAATGTTTGGCTTCCGAAGTTCAGGTTCGGCCCCCGAATGTTGCATGGTTTTGCATGCGATTCGGCAGCCGAAGCTGTGTTGGTCAGCCAGCTTTTGAGCCATCCTTAGTCAGCATTGTGGACAGGTGTTATGTCCAACTTGTTGCCAGAAGTTGGCCACGTCTCCCTTGGTTTATTTGCTGAGTTTGAGCAGCTCATGCAAAAGTTTGCTCGTTTACCAAGTTGTGAGGGTTTGAAGCAAAAAGTGAGTTTGAGAGAGTTTGAGAGTGTGAGAGGAGGTGATCCGTTTTCCCTTGTTCAGAGTGTGTAGCTTCTTACTTCAGGAGGTAAGTGATGTTCTTGAATATGTTTTCTGAAGGGTTAAAGGAAGGAGAAGTATGCTTAGGTTATTCATGATAGTTTTGATGAGTTATGCATGGATACCTGTTTATGTGTTATGTTTGATTTGTTGTTTGGGGTTATTAGATAGTTTTGGACCCCTGTGATCATATACTTATGTATATGTGTGTTGAGGAGTTGGTATATGCATGTTTGGAGTTGTTAAAGGGAAGGAGGAGATGTTTGCCGTTGAAGCTGAGTTCTGGATGAACTCAGGTTCGGCAGCCGAAGGTTCATTCGGCCGCCGAACCTCTTGCATGGTGGTGTAGTTGCCACAGCTTGCCCCCGAGTGTTTTTGTATGTTCGGCTCTGTTTGGGGGTTTCGGCCGCCGAAGGTGCCGCCGAAGGTGCTTGAGTTTCGTCTCTGGAGAGGACATTCGGCCGCCGAACCTGCCGCCGAAAGTGTTCTGTCCAGCTTTTCTTTTGCATGCTTTGCATGGCTAGTGAAGTGAGTTTCAGGGGATTCTTGGAGAGTTTAATAGAGGTATTGATACAGTAGTTTGGTCCCTTATTTGAGTCTATCTGTATAGGTACAGACCAGAGGAACCAGAGAGAACAGCAGTGAGTACTGCTCCAGAGTTTCAGAGCCTGCAGAGTCAGTCAGTCCAGATAGCCGGAGGTGAGTGGAACTAAACTTATAACTTTTAATTGAACCACAAATTGCTTTTAGCATATCTCATGCATCATGTTTATGCCATAGGGTGATTGCATTAGTCCACGAATATGTTGCATTGCATTGATATTTGATGATGATGTGAGTAAATGCTGAATGATCCAATAGTCTCAGACAGGAAGTCCAGGAGCCTTTGACTACGCCCTGGCACGTATAGCAAAGACCAGGAGCCTTTGACTACGCCCTGGCAGGTATATAGCAAAGTCCAGGAGCCTTTGACTACGCCCTGGCAATGGTAAGTTCACAGGTGTTATATACACATATACATATATGACAGGAAGACCAGGTGCTCGATTCTACGCCCTGGCACAGAGTTACTGGGACTATGTGGTGACAGGTTTACTCGTGATGTGGCTTGTCTGTGATATGGTGCATTTCATGAGATCATATTTTATTGAGATGTTTTACTGTTCTACTCACTGGGCTATAGAGCTCATCCCACTCCCTTACCCCAGTTTTGCAGGTTCAGTGTACAGTGTACAGGGACAGTCCAGCAGAGTACAGGAAAAGTAAAGAGATCTGTAATAGCTTAGAGTGGACATGTAATCTTAAAGAGATGTAATAGTTGTTGCTTGACTTAGTGACCTAGTGATGTATGTTTTGTACATGATCTGGATATGTATATATGTTTTCCTGTATGTGAAAACCAGGCTTAACAGGTATGAGATAGCCCATCTAGAGCAAGCTCTAGTCAGGGATACAGAGTACAGAGTACATGAGTACAGAGTACAGAGATAGTGCATGCACAGGTTAAGCCTTGGTTCAGAAAAGAGTTTATTTTCACAGAATATGTATGATCATGTATGAGGTTTACAGGTACACAGAGAGTATAGCAGGCTTGCTACGGGTTCTGGCGGCCTTAAGCCGACCTGAATCCTAGCGCCGGTGACGGTCCTTTTTGGGGTCGTTACAGATGGACGCTACTGGTAAACCCACTACAAAATCCATGGCTATGTTCTCCCATTTCCACTCGGGAATCGGTAATGGGTTAAGCATTCCTGCTGGTTTCTGATGCTCTAATTTCACCCTCTGACAAACCTCACAGGCTGTCACGAACTGCGCCACTTCTTTCTTCATGGCTGGCCACCAATAGACTCTTTTTAGATCCTGATACATCTTGGTAGCTCCTGGGTGAACACTATACCTCGCATTATGAGCTTCCCTCATAATGTCTTCCTTCACACTGCCCCTATCTGGCACACAAAGTCGACTCCCATAGCGAAGGATCCCTTTGCTGTCAAATCTGAACTCTGCATTATTGCCTGACTGAACAGTCCTGGCAATTTTCATCAACTCAGGGTCCTCATGCTGTCTCTGAGCTATCTGCTCCAGAAACACAGGTGTCACTCTCATCTGTGCTATCAACGCACCTGTACCAGACAACTCTAGCTGTAATCCCTCATCAAAGAGCTTATAAAGCTCCATCACAACTGGTCTCCGCTCTGCTGCTATATGGGATAAACTGCCTAGTGACTTCCGGCTTAGGGCGTCTGCGACAACATTCGCCTTACCCGGATGATACTGGATCTTACAATCATAATCACTGAGCAATTCGACCCATCTTCTTTGCCGCAAATTCAGCTCTCTCTGACTTAAGATGTACTGTAAACTCTTGTGATCAGTGAAGATCTCGCATTTAACCCCGTAGAGGTAATGCCGCCACATCTTAAGTGCAAAGATAACTGCTGCCATCTCTAGGTCATGGGTGGGGTAATTCAACTCGTGCTTCTTCAACTGTCTAGAAGCATAAGCAATCACCTTATCACTCTGCATCAATACACAACCCAATCCCACTCGAGATGCATCACAGAACACTGTGAAATCCTCATGACTAACAGGCAGAGCTAGCACTGGTGCTGATGTCAATCTCCTCTTGAGCTCCTCAAAGCTCTCTTCGCACTGGTCTGACCAGATAAACTTCTGGTTCTTCTGAGTCAGTTTGGTCATAGGAGCTGCTATCTTTGAGAAGTTCTGAACGAACCTCCTGTAGTAACCTGCCAGTCTCAGAAAGCTTTTAATCTCCGTCACTGTCGTGGGTCTGGGCCAGTTAGCTACAGCCTCTATCTTCTTGGGATCTACCTTAATACCCTCTGTTGATACCACATGTCCCAAGAAGGCAATGCTCCGTAACCAAAACTCACACTTCGAGAACTTGGCATATAACCCATGCTCTCTCAGTGTCTGCAGTACTATCCTCAGATGCTGGGCATGCTCCTCTGCATCTCTGGAATACACTAAAATATCATCGATAAACACAATGACAAAGTGATCCAGAAACTCACTGAATACCCTGTTCATGAGATCCATAAATGCTGCAGGGGCGTTAGTCAACCCGAACGGCATCACTAAGAACTCATAATGCCCATATCTGGTCCGGAAAGCTGTCTTAGGCACATCTGCCTCTCTGACTCTCAACTGATGATACCCAGATCTCAGATCTATTTTCGAGAAACAACCTGCTCCAGCTAGCTGGTCAAATAGATCATCAATCCGAGGTAAAGGATACCTATTCTTGATAGTGACCTTGTTCAACTGTCTGTAGTCGATACAAAGTCGAAGGGATCCATCCTTCTTTCTGACAAAGAGCACTGGAGCACCCCAAGGTGAGGTACTAGGGCGGATGAAACCCTTATCTACCAAGTCCTGCAACTGTTCTTTCAACTCTGTTAACTCAGCTGGCGCCATCCTGTAGGGAGGAATAGAGATAGGTCTAGTACCTGGTAGTAATTCAATTTCAAACCCTATCTCCCTATCAGGAGGTAGTCCTGGCAAATCGTCTGGGAACACATCGAGAAACTCTCGGACTACTGGTACTGTGGCTGGTTCCCTCACCTGACTGTCTAGCTCTCTCACATGAGCTAGAAACCCCTGACAACCCCTCCTAAGCAAACGACGAGCCTGAAGGGCTGAAATCATACCTCTGGGTGTACCTCTCCTGTCTCCTCTGAAGACACACTCTGACCCATCCTGGTCTCTAAGACTCACTAGCTTCTCTCTACAGTCCAACGTAGCACTATATGCAGATAGCCAATCCATCCCTAGAATGACATCAAAATCCGTCACATCTAGAACCACAAGGTCAGCTGGAAGGCATCTACCCTCAATAAACACTGGACTGAAACGACAGACTGACACTGCCACTGATGGGTCACATCTAGGTCCACTGACCCAGAGAGGATACTCTAACTCAGAACTGATCAAACCCAATCTCTCTATGGCTCTCGAAGCAATAAAGGAATGAGAAGCACCGGGGTCCATCAAAGCATACACATCTGAACACCCAATGATGAGATTACCTGACACCACTGTGTTCGACGTGTTAGCCTCCTCCTGTGTCACTGTGAAAATCCGTGCTGGGGCTATCGGATTTCCACCTCGGGAACCTGCTGCTGAAGTAGAGGCTACCCCTCTCCCTCTACCTCTGCCACTAGTCTGAGGCATGACTGGAGCTGCTGGCCGTACAACTGGCTGTACCACACTGCCTGAACTCATCTGCTGGGATGGTACAAAAGTCATCTGCGGACAATCCCGAGCAATATGCCCTTCCTGTCCACATCGAAAACAAGCTGTAGATCCCAACCGACAAACTCCTCCATGTGGTTTACCGCATCGTCTGCAGACTGGAGCTGTGCCAGAGCTTGAGCCACTACCTATTCCCATACCTGACTTGACTTTACTCCAGAACTTACTCTTTGTTCCTTTTGCTCTATCCCATCTTTTACTGCTTGGTGTGGGGACTTTAGAACCCGAAGCCTGTGCCTGTTTCTGAATATTGGCACTAGCTTCCATTTTCCTGGCTGCGTCTATTATGGTATGGAAACTCTCCTTTTCTGCTGGAAGGATCAAAGAAGAATACCTAGGATGAAGTCTCATGGTATATCTCCTTGCTTTCTTCTGATCAGTATCATAGGCTTGACCCACGTACTGAAGCAAATCCAGGAACTTATCTGTGAATGCATCAACACCCATCTCATCTGTTTGTCTCAACTGTTCAAATTCAATTACTTTCATCTCCCTTGAACTGTCAGGAAAAGCCCACCCTGCAAACTCATTGGCAAACTCTTCCCATGACATACTGTCCATTCTAGGCTCCACATAATTCTTAAACCATTCTCTGGCCTTCTTGCATTTTATTGTGAAACCTGCCATCTCAATGGCTCTCCTATCATCTGCTCCCAATTCACTGGTGATCATCCTAACTGCTCTGAGGTAATCAAATGGATCATCTCCTGTGTTATATTTCGGAGCATCCAATTTCAAGTACTCCGTCATTTGAACTTTACCTCCAGATGAGCTAGGTTCATGTCTGTCAACAACAGGGGCTACTGGTTCTGTTTGTGGTGGTGGAGGTACTGGTTCATTTCTTTCTGGGTGTGCTGCACTTAGATGTATAGGGGATGGTGGATACATAGGATATGGTGGATATGCTGGGTAATAATGAGGATATGGCATATATGGCATGTATGTAGGATATGGGTCAGGGTCAAAGCGAGAGTACTCCGACATCCCCTCCATCGGATACTCTGGATCCTGAAACACAGCTGGATAATCAAATCCTGAGGCCTGACCACCTCCCAAAGATTCTCCCATACCTTCCTCAAAACTGCCTATACCCATGCTGTCATCTCTAGACTGATCATCCCTCCTTTCCTCTGATCTTCCTCCCCTCACTGTTCCTCTTCTGCTCTCGTCGACAGACCTTCTCGGGTCTATTGACGTACCTTCCCTGCTAGATCTCTGAGACCTTGCCCTTGGCAATGCAGGAGGACGAGCAGCTGGTCTCTCAGTCTCTGGTGGGACTCCAGTCAATCGAGCTGATCGACGAGTTCCTCGCATCTTTACTCTGGAAACACAACATATAACATACCACTTAGCACATAAACATCACATATCATACACAATACTCATGGCAGATCATAGCAGATAGGACTCAAGACCCTATCCTAGTGGACATGATTTCCTATTGTGCTTGATCACTTCTAACCTGTCTGAGCCCAACACTGTCTCTATAGGTCCGATCATATGAACCTAGGGCTCTGATACCAATCTGTAACGACCCCAAAAAGGACCGTCACCGGCGCTAGGATTCAGGTCGGCTTAAGGCCGCCAGAACCCGTAGCAAGCCTGCTATACTCTCTGTGTACCTGTAAACCTCATACATGATCATACATATTCTGTGAAAATAAACTCTTTTCTGAACCAAGGCTTAACCTGTGCATGCACTATCTCTGTACTCTGTACTCATGTACTCTGTACTCTGTATCCCTGACTAGAGCTTGCTCTAGATGGGCTATCTCATACCTGTTAAGCCTGGTTTTCACATACAGGAAAACATATATACATATCCAGATCATGTACAAAACATACATCACTAGGTCACTAAGTCAAGCAACAACTATTACATCTCTTTAAGATTACATGTCCACTCTAAGCTATTACAGATCTCTTTACTTTTCCTATACTCTGCTGGACTGTCCCTGTACACTGTACACTGAACCTGCAAAACTGGGGTAAGGGAGTGGGATGAGCTCTATAGCCCAGTGAGTAGAACAGTAAAACATCTCAATAAAATATGATCTCATGAAATGCACCATATCACAGACAAGCCACATCACGAGTAAACCTGTCACCACATAGTCCCAGTAACTCTGTGCCAGGGCGTAGAATCGAGCACCTGGTCTTCCTGTCATATATGTATATGTGTATATAACACCTGTGAACTTACCATTGCCAGGGCGTAGTCAAAGGCTCCTGGACTTTGCTATATACCTGCCAGGGCGTAGTCAAAGGCTCCTGGTCTTTGCTATACGTGCCAGGGCGTAGTCAAAGGCTCCTGGACTTCCTGTCTGAGACTATTGGATCATTCAGCATTTACTCACATCATCATCAAATATCAATGCAATGCAACATATTCGTGGACTAATGCAATCACCCTATGGCATAAACATGATGCATGAGATATGCTAAAAGCAATTTGTGGTTCAATTAAAAGTTATAAGTTTAGTTCCACTCACCTCCGGCTATCTGGACTGACTGACTCTGCAGGCTCTGAAACTCTGGAGCAGTACTCACTGCTGTTCTCTCTGGTTCCTCTGGTCTGTACCTATACAGATAGACTCAAATAAGGGACCAAACTACTGTATCAATACCTCTATTAAACTCTCCAAGAATCCCCTGAAACTCACTTCACTAGCCATGCAAAGCATGCAAAAGAAAAGCTGGACAGAACACTTTCGGCGGCAGGTTCGGCGGCCGAATGTCCTCTCCAGAGACGAAACTCAAGCACCTTCGGCGGCACCTTCGGCGGCCGAAACCCCCAAACAGAGCTGAACATACAAAAACACTCGGGGGCAAGCTGTGGCAACTACGCCACCATGCAAGAGGTTCGGCGGCCGAATGAACCTTCGGCTGCCGAACCTGAGTTCATCCAGAACTCAGCTTCAACGGCAAACATCTCCTCCTTCCCTTTAACAACTCCAAACATGCATATACCAACTCCTCAACACACATATACATAAGTATATGATCACAGGGGTCCAAAACTATCTAATAACCCCAAACAACAAATCAAACATAACACATAAACAAGTATCCATGCATAACTCATCAAAACTATCATGAATAACCTAAGCATACTTCTCCTTCCTTTAACCCTTCAGAAAACATATTCAAGAACATCACTTACCTCCTGAAGTAAGAAGCTACACACTCTGAACAAGGGAAAACGGATCACCTCCTCTCACACTCTCAAACTCTCTCAAACTCACTTTTTGCTTCAAACCCTCACAACTTGGTAAACGAGCAAACTTTTGCATGAGCTGCTCAAACTCAGCAAATAAACCAAGGGAGACGTGGCCAACTTCTGGCAACAAGTTGGACATAACACCTGTCCACAATGCTGACTAAGGATGGCTCAAAAGCTGGCTGACCAACACAGCTTCGGCTGCCGAATCGCATGCAAAACCATGCAACATTCGGGGGCCGAACCTGAACTTCGGAAGCCAAACATTGGGCACTTTCGGCGGCCGAACTTGGCTCCTCTGCCTTGGTTCATTTCAACTCAAAACTCAAAACTAAAGAACTGTAAAACCAGAAAACACCTCATAACACTTGAGACAACATAATTCCTACCCTTATATAGAATCCCAACACCCCGGATTCCATCAAACAACAGAAATTCCGGTGCCGGATTCGAGCCGGGTATTACACCGCCGAAGGGAGTTTCGGCCGCCGAACCCCCTTGTGGAGGCAGCATTCGGCTGCCGAATCTTGCCCCCGAAAGAAGACTTTCGTCTCTGTCTGGGAGTTTCGGCCGCCGAAGGTGCCGCCGAACCTGCCTGACTTTCGGCTCTGGAGGGACTTTCGGCCGCCGAACCTGCCGCCGAAAGTGCCCTGTTCAGCCATTTCTTGCATGTTTTTATGTGATGTTTTCATGATGTTTTAGGGGGTTTTTGGGGAGTAGTTTATAGTTTTGCTCAGGTGTGTTGGTCCCTCATTTGAGTCCACCTGTGTAGGTTCGGACCCGAGGAACCGAGGACCCCAGCAGTGAGTTCAGCTGCTTCGGTGTTGTCAGAGTTAGCCAGAGGTGAGTGGAACTAAACTCAATCTTTTAAATTAAATGTTTTATCATATTTCATGCATCATGATTATGCAATAGGATGATTGCATTAGTATTCACGAATATGCCGCATTGCATCGATTGTTGTTGATGTGGGTGAATGTTGGATGACCCAATTAGTCCATGACAGGAAGACCAGGCCCCATGCTACAGGCCTGGCACAGAGTAAGAAAGACCAGGCCCCATTCTACAGGCCTGGCACAGAGTAAGGAAAGACCAGGATCCCATCCTATGGTCTAGCACGGTTACGGGACTCGAAGACCAGGAGCTCAGAGGAGGCCCTGGGGAAATGGTAAGTAAAGTATGTTCTGACAGGAAAGACCAGGACCCCATTCTACAGGCCTGGCACAGAGTTAACTTGGACTAATTGGTGACAAGTTCACCCAACCCTTATGTGAATTGTTTGTGTTATGATGCATTCCATTTGAGCATAGTGTTAATGTGTTTTACTAGCTCTACTCACTGGGCTTCTAGCTCACCCCTCTCCCTTTACCCCCAGGCTTGCAGGTACAGTATAGTGCGGGAGTCCGGATAGAGTAAAGAAGTCATGCTTATGTAATAGCTAGCAATGGACATGATCAAATTGTAATGTAGAAGTACAGTATAGTCATGTAATGAGGTTTATGGATGTTAGTGTGTGCTTGACCATAGATTGTTGTATCCCTTTTTAACACATGATCTTAGAGATTTTTATGATGTTTATGTAAACCAACTCAACAAATGTTATACCACCCATTGGGGGTACAGATGAGATCCCACAGAGGGATCAATGTTATGTTAATGTTATGCACAGGTTGAGTTTGGTTGATGAGTATGGAAAGAAAAATTTTAATTTTTATGCATGTTGTTGATCATGTATGGGATTATACAGGTTCACAGGTTTTATGTCAGGCTTGCTACGGGTCCCGGCGGCCTTAAGTCGACCCGGATCCTAGCGCCGGTAGCGGTCCGATTTTCGGGTCGTTACATTAACTCTTATTTAATATAATTCATTTTTCAGAAAATGATTCATTTGAATTTTTTTTTTAAACAAAAATTTTTTAAAATAAAAAAATTAAATTTTTTCATTTAAATAAAAAATTTGTTAAAAAAGAAATGAATTAAATTTTTATAAAATTAATAATTTCAAATGAAAAATAAATCGTGATCTACCATACATTCATATATAAATAATTAAATAATTAAATATTTATAACTAGAGAAATTTAGTATTTAATTTTTGGATATTATTATTATTAATAAGATAGTTTCTATATTTTCAAAAATTTATTAAAATATTTTTTAAATTTTTATTTTTTCTCTCAAACAATAAAATAGTCATTTTATCATTTTTTTATTAAAAATAAATAAAAAATAAAAAAAATTTTAAAATTTAATTTTAGCTTTAAATAAATTTCCTTTTTTAGTTTTTAGATATTATCATTGTTAAAAAATCACATTTTTTAAAATCTATTAAAATGGTTTTATTTTTTTTATTTTCCTAAAAAAATGATAATTTAATTTTTTTACTATATTTTTAATAATAAAAATAAATAAATAAACTATTTCATTAATAGAAATAAAAAATTAAAAATATTTTAATAGTTTTTAAAATTAAAAATTAATTTAATAATAATAATAATATTAAAAATTAAATAATAAATTTTTCTCATCAATATTAAATATTAAATACTAAAAAATATAAAATAACTTTTATAATATAAAAATGTGTAAAATCTTAATTTTAAGTTGTCCAGTAAAATAGAATTTACGGTATGAAATTAAATTTAGCATATGAAGATCACGTCTTTCGCTTTATCATTTTTTCTTTTGGTGACGTATAACCACTATCCTATAATAATACCACATGTTTTTGTCAGCGTATTTCTCTTTGTCAGGTAACCATTTAATTTTCGGTGCGCATGTTGATAGGGCTGTAAGATGGTAGGACTGTAAGATGTCTGCGTTTGTCTATTCTCCTATCTTTCATCACATCATCAGACTATTTATTTTCTGATAAATATTTGCGTCCGTTCGATTTACTTTAATTTTATATTGAAATGCAGGATTTTAAATCAGTCTATTTTTAGAAATTTAATAAATTTTAAATTTATATTCTTTATTAAAATCTGATTTCATCCCAAATATAAGTAATTCTGACTGTAATCAATTTTAAAATATTCAATTTTATATTGAAAATAAATAATTATGTAAAAAAGTGAACAACGTGCAAATCTAAATATCAACTGATTTTTTTTTTTTATATAAAAATGAAGCAAATGATGTATTTAATTTTTTTTTTCTTTTTTCCCTTTACCCTCACTTGACGTTTTTGTCTTGTCCCATCATTAATATTAATCATTGTGATTTTTTTTTTTTTTAAAAAAAAAACAGAATGTGTCTCCTTCAATATTATAATATATTATTAGTTTGAATTTGAAAACGTGCTTACTTGATTAATAAATTATTACCCCAAACGTTATATTTGATTATTTTTCTAACGGCTAGTTTTATGTTGATCTAAAAAAAAAAAAAATTATATTCTACTTCATTGATGCTTTGTCTTTGAGGCAGCAAAATGGATTTCAATTTGCTGAGAATCACCTTCGCATATGTGAAATTGCTTTTAAAAATAGTATTTTGTGTATTGATTTTTTAATATATCATCGTCCAGAGATTTAACACTCGAACTGAAGTCGAACGCTAGAGAAAATCATTTGATAAAAATGAATAAGAAAGTACATCTGTACATGCAAATCTACGTGGATAAATGGTACTACAACAAATGTCGATTATACGTCATTAAAAAATAAAGAAAAAGTGAATAAAAGAGATACGTATTTTTCTTAATAAAATTTAGATACTTATTAACTCTATTTTCTCTTGATATCAACATCTATTATCTTTTTATAAAAAAAATTAATTTCATTTATAAAAAATATAAAACAAATATATCATTATTTTTCTGAATATATTACTATTTACAATGCATTAAAAACATAAATTTATTAATTTAAAAATTAATAATAGAGTAATATTAGTAGAGAACATATTAAGAAATAAATATATAATTTTTCATGTAAAAATAATTATCAAATTTTTTTAGGGAAAAAAGATAGTAAGAAATTAGGAAACACCTCATTTAGTGATAAAATTATTGAAAAAAAATATTTATCTAATTAAAACATTGCTAACATTTGTCTTATAATCAAAATGATTCAAATTCAATGGAGTCGAACTTTAAAAAATTTAAACTTGACTAAAAAATTTTAAGCAGGCTCAAATCCAATTTAATTCAATTAAATTTTATTAAATTCGAGTTTGATTTCATTAAAATCTCATTTAAACACAAAAATAAATTTATTAAAAAAATTTAAACTCAAGCTTGATAACATAAAATTTAAGCTCGAATTTGAAAATTAAACTTGATAACATAAAATTTAAGTTGGAATTTGAAAATTAAATCAATTCACTTTTGTAATACAAATTTATTTTTATGATTTATTAATTATTAATAATAACAAAAAAAATTACATTTATATAACAAAATGATTTAAAATTTATTCATTACAACAATATAACAAATAAAAAATAACAATTCCATCAAATAATATAAAACAACTAAATTTAACACCAAGCTTAATTATTAATTATTAATATATTATCATTTAACTTTTAATTCAAATATATTATTTATATTAAGTTATTATATATGATAAAAAATACTATATAATATAAATATAAAATATCATATATGGCATAAATATACTAATACAAGTATAATTTAATTATACAATTATATGTATACTCATCATAAATAAACTTTATCAATTTTATTATATACTTTAATTTATGAAATTAATTAAATGATAATAAATATGAGATAATTATAAAAGCACATGTATAATACAATATGAACTGTGGTGTAAAAAAGAGATTTAAGAAATATATTTTTAAAGATTAAAAAAGTGTGCACTCACAGATTTAGCCTGATGGTAAATGCATCCTAGTAAATTTGAGAGATCTCATATTCAATCCCCCACTCTCCATTTTAAAAAAAGATTAAAAAAATTAAAAAAGTGTGTACTATAATAGAAGATAAATATATAAATTCATAGTCTATTTATGATTTTTGTTCATATTTTTTTGTTATGTTAAAATTATTATTCACTTTTTTATTTAAATTATAGTAATATATAAATTGAGTTATTATAACCTTGTTTAATTTTATTTTATTTTCAAAAAATCTTTTAAAATATTTTTTAATATTTAATAAAATTTAATTTATTTAAAATGATTATAAATAAAAAGTAAATAAAAAAATTATATTTTTTAATATGTATAAAAAAATAAAATGAATAAAAATTATAACACGGATGAAATATTATATTTATCCAATTAAAGAAAAATAAATGTATAAACTTTTTTTTTAAAATAAAGGAACTACTAGGCACTAATAATATATAGTTTAATATTATTTAATTTTTTAAAATTTAAAAAAATAAGAGAAATAAATAATAAATATATATTAAAAATAATGAATATTTAAGATAATATTTCTTATCGTAAGTTATTTATAACTTTTTCTATTAAGAGGAGAATTGTCACGATCCAACTATAGATTGAACTAGCATTAAGATTTGGACTGGCCTAAAAGTTTTACAATAAGTAGTAAGTCTATCGTCCGTTAATTTTCAACTAAAGTTTAAAAGAAAAAAAAAACTCAAATTCAAAAAATTAAACGGACAGAGTTCTGTTGTAAATAAGATATATTATCGAAGAAAAAACTTAGCGGACCTATAAGATAGATAAAAAAAAAATCCACACATGGGGAGCTTAGCTTGCCTTCACAATTAGGGGTGGGCATTTGGTTGGTTGATTTAAAAATGAATTAAACCGAATAAACTGAAAAATCAAAATTTTAGTATGTGTGAAAACTGAACCGAACTGATTTTGGATAGAAATAGAATCAAACTGATTCAATTCGATTCGATTGGACTTTTTAATAGGTTTTTTTATTTTTTACATCTTATTTTTAGTATTATAAAATTTAATTGAAATATTTTAATATTGATTATGGTCTAATCTCTCTATATTATCAAAAATAATATATTATTATCATTAACCGGTTCGCTTCAGTTTTTCTGATTTTTCTGACTAAAATTGAATTGAACTGAAATAACTGAAATTTTTTAAATTAAAAACCGAATTGAATCAAAATAAATAAATTACAACTATAATCCAAAATTTTAATAAATATGTCATATAAATTGTAAACCATTAAGTCTCTACTTAATTAATTAGATCAAAATCGTAATTCTTTTAAATTATAATTTTATCCCAATGTCAATTTATATGCAATTAAGTTCTACTTGATTTAACTTTTCATTTTATTTTCTCATGCAATTATTTATGTATGTGACCCATTAGATTCTGAAATTAGCATGATTTATCAGTGTAATTAATATCCCATCATCACAAATGTCCCGATTTAACATTTAATATATGGAACAACGTTAAATCATATTAGATCTCATCTATTAGCCACCGATTGAATGAAATTTCAAATCTCATTTACTAATTTCATTCCACTTTGCGTAAGGATTTCATGATCAATGCTAGCAAATAATAAATAGGACATTCCCTAATTTAATCTAGGGTGATGAATCCTACCTCAATTACACAAATACCTTCATACAGTTCCTAATATATTCAATTCATCCCCATTCATTACTTATAAACTAAGTAAAGTGTGAGATGAATCAAAACATAAAAGTCTCTATATAAGATTATTTATTGATTTCAAGTCAAAGAATAATTTATATAACCATCACTTAATTAATCCATAAACACATGTTATTTTTCATATGAATTTTTCATGCGGGTCAGTTCAGTGTACTTATTTATAAAATAAACATTTACATATTAATTCTAGATATCTCACATATCTCAACCTATGAGATCGGTTGCATAACATAATATGCACTAGTTTTAACAACTCTAATTATTGTCCAATCATGATAAGAACATCGACCAGAAATATTTGGAGACATTACTTAAATACAATAGGAAGCTCACAATTATAACTACATTATAATTTTCTTCGCATTAATATGGTCTCATAGACTTTATTTTTACTTAAAATTCAATTAAATTAACACTAAAGATAAATAAGAACCTTTATATAATGTATTTAAATACTTAAAATGCATGAAAAATAATATCCAGCTAAACCAACAGATTGACTGTAGAGCATATTAGTAATAATCTCCCACTTACACTAAAGTCAATCACCCATATGACTTATCACACAAGTATAAATGCAGTAATTACGTTTCTACTAGAACAATGTTATAGTAAGAGAATCTTTAAGATTCTTATTAGTGAAACTCGCTTTATCTCCACATCTTTTCTTTCAATGATTTCTCTAATCAATTAAAATCACTTAAGTATATACTTGGATCTTTAATGAGATGGGTTGCTTTACTTATGCAATGGCCCAATTATTATCATAGTTCAATGTAAATGGATCAACAATGTTAAGAACTTCACCAAGTTCAGAAATGAACTTATTGATTCAAAACTGTCATAAAATCTGCAATGGTCTCTAGTTTGGAACATTTTCAACTTACTGCCCCACTATTTAGAGTGAAATTGTAACCAGATTGAGATTTTTTATCATCAAAATCTGATTGAAAATTCACATCCAAATATCTATGAATTTTGAGTTCATCAATCCCTTCAAGTGACATAGTCAAGAATTCTTGGATTCTTTTATGCTAAACCGTTTTAGCACTTTGTCAATGTAAGTGGATTGGAATAATCCTAGCAACCTCTTAAATTTATTTCTATAGATATTAATTCCCAAAATATAAACAACTTCTCTTAAATCCTTCATGATGGAATTATTGGACAACCAAATCTTTACAGCTTGTAATAATGAAATATCATTTCTTATTATTAATATGTCATCTACATATAAAATAAGAAATACAACTCCACTCCACTAACCTTCTTGTATACATAAAGTTCATCCATATTTTTTACAAAACCAAACTGTTTGACTGTTTCGTCAAAACGGATATTTCAATTTCGCGAACTTACTTAAGTCCATAAATGAACATTTGCAATTTGCATATCTTATTAAGAAATTTCTTAGATTCAAAACTTTCAGGTTATGTCATGTACACATCCTCAAGAAGATTCTCATTTAGAAATGTTGTTTTGACATCCATTTGCCAAATTTCATAATCATGGTATGTTATTATTGTAAGTAAAATTCTTATGGATTTAAGTATAGTTACTGGTGAAAAGATTTAATCAAAGTCAATATCTTGTCTTTGTCTGTAACCTTTAGCAACTAGTTTGGCCTTGTATATTTGTACATTGTCTTCCATGTCAGTTTTTCTCTTAAAAACCTACTTGCACCCAATGGGTTTTATCCCTTCAAGTGCATTAACCAAAGTCTATACTTGGTTAATACACTTGGAATCCATTTCAAATTTCATTGCTTCAAGCTAGTTTGAAGAATCAATATTAGACATTGTTTTTCCAAAGTTGTTAGGCTCATCAGGTATAAGTAAAATATCGTTATGAGTCTCCACAAGAAGGTTTAACCTTATTGGAGCACGACTTGTCCTAACAGATTTTTGCAGTAGTGCTTCAACTTGTGTTTCCACATCAAACATTATAGTTTTTGGTTCTGATTCCACTTGGATGTCTGTTTATAATTTTTGAACTTCTTCAAGTTTTATCTGACTCCCACTGTTTAGAAAAAAAAAAAAAAACTCTTTTTCTAGAAAGGTAGTATGTTTTGAGACAAACATTTTTTTTCTCAATGAGATGATAGAAATAATATCCAATAGTTTCTTTTGGATATCCCACAAACTTACGTTTATCTAACTTAGCTCCTAGCTCATCAGATACCAGACGCTTCACATAAGCATCACATTCACAAATCTTAATGCTTGATAAGACTGACCTTTTGTTAGTCCACATCTTATATGTGGTCTTATCAATAGATTTAGATGAAACTCTATTAAGAAAATATATTGCAGTTTGCAAGGCATAACTTTAAAAGGACAAAGATAAGTCTCCAAGACACATCATAGACTGTGTGGTTTCACTTATTTTTATTTCGGTGTCTATGGTTCAATTTATGTTAAATTAGTATTTTGTGATATGATTTTCTATCAATATTTCTGATAGTGTCTAAAAGTTGCTACTGTTTATTACCAGTCGTGATACCGCATATACTACTTTGACACAAAATGAATAACAGATTAAAGAGTGAAAAATCAATAAAATCATATGGTGTTTTTTGTACTTTATCCTTAAAAATATGAATTGTTGGTAAATAAATAGTTTATTCTTAATTAACTTTATTTTAATACAATAAAAAATTTAATTTAATAATTTAATAATTTTCTTTTACCTGAAAATTTTACTTTTAAATTTATTAAAAAATTAATATTTATTTATTTAGTATTTCTTCTTAATACTATTAGAATGTTAGTTATTATAAATAAAAATTAATATATTAATATTATTTTTAAAATAATAAAAATAATATTAGAAAATAAATCTTATATAAATTTAATTTATCCAAAGAAATTTTAGTCACTAAATATTATTAACGATAAAAATTTTTTAGTGTTAAAAGGTTTTAGGATATAATTTGCACTAAAAGTTTTAGCGACCCAGCGATGAATAAATTTTGTTTAGCAGTAGAAAATTTCTTCATTAAAAATATTAAAATATAATTTACGCTAAAAATTTTAGTGAAATATTATAGCGACAAACAAATTATGTTTAACCATGATCGCTTTGTCGCCAATTTTTACTATTAGTGATGACATCAAATATACGTCACTAAAAAATTATTTTTTGTGATATTAAATAAATTTTTTTAGTTGATTTTCTAATGGTATTTTACATTAGGCTGATAAAAAAAATCATAAACTTTTTCTGTTTTAATAGATTTATCCTAAATTATAAAAATTAATTAATATATTTATTAATAACAACTTAAGTTTATTTATATTCTCTGGTTAAGTTAAATTATTAAATTTAACGGAAATATCATATCGTGATTCTAATCAACTCCTTAAATTAATATTTTAATATATTTAGAAAGAATAATGATAAAAATAACCTTAAATTTTATCAATTTCAATAATTATATCTTAAATTTTTTTTTAACTGATAACATATAAAACACAAGTCCTATCCAAATCAAGACAAGTGAAAATCTTAGTCCGGACTCTATTATTTACATTTAGTTAAGGATCTATAATTTGGTCGCGTTAATGGAATGTCCAACCAAACAATTTGACCTGTTATTAATTCAACCTCTTTTAACTTAAAACTCATGAGAAATAACCTCTAATCCCACTCTCAGTATGAAACTTTGAATGTATGTATTATGATAATTTTGATATAGTCAGGAGAGATATAATTTTTATTGGCTAAATATTAAATGAGTCAATTATCTACATAAATAAGCGGCTTAAAAAACTTGTCAAAAGTGTAATCTTCCCCTTTGAAAGGACATTTGACAAGTGTATGATATACAAAGGATGACATATATACTCCATCAACTCTTGAAAAGGGTATCATTTTCTTTATCTTCTGGGAATACTTTTACTCATATACAACTTAAAGAATCTTAGTCTCCAAAATATATCACCCAGCTTCATTGCTCTCCTATTTACCACCTTGACCACTACCTAGGTTCATTTACTTCTTAAGAACTCTGTTAACCTCGCCAAGTGTCATAATTCTATACTCTTCAAATCTCAATATCATCATTAATAAATATACCAAAATTAAATTTTTAATTTAGTTTGATTTTTAATTTTAATTTGATTTACTTATAACTTCACGATATATTTTTAAGAGCCTATAACGATTTTCTAACACTTGTTTGCATTGATCATTATAATTATTACATAATTATAGAATACAAATATTATAGTGACATTAGTTATTGGAAATTAAGAATTATGATTCTCTCTGCTTGAAAAATTAATAAGCGAGAATCATAACTTTTTTATTTCCTAGAGATAATATCACCATAATACTTATTATTTATAATTATAAAAAAATTATACTTATTAATATAAAAAAATATCAAGAAAGATTTATCGACTCTTAAAAATACATTATATGAAATTATAAGTAAATTAATCAAACTTAAAAATCAAATAAAATTAAAAACTGATATTGAGATCTATTTGTTAAATATTTAAGGTATAATTGCTGAAATTGGTATTTTGTTTTTTTTTACAATAATCCCTTTTGGGTTGTATATTAGAATATTAGTCCTCTGTTTCATATTTTTATCCACTTTATTTTTTAACTACTATAAAATATTTTTAGAGATCTTTTTAAAAATAAGACAAAATTAAATAAAGTTGTAATAATTGATTTATATACTAATATGGTCCAAAAAAAGAAAATAAATAATAATTTTATAAAAACTAAAAAAAATGGATAAAAATTATGAAATGAAGGAGTAATTTAAAATATTGATTAGGATAATAATTTATTATTTCTGTTATATTTAATGATCCAACTTAAAAATATAATATAAATAAATTTAAGTGGTTAATATAGGATACATTAATTAAGTTTTATAATTTGAATATATTTTTATTAAAATACAAATAGTTCAAATTTTTTAATTATTATCTCTTTAGATTATAATAAAAATTTAATTTAATAGAATTAAATGTTAGTATAGGTTCTTAATAATTTTTGTTAAATACTAATATAAGTTTTTTACCATGTTTAATTTAAATAAAACACCAATATAATAATCAAAATCAAATCAAAGATTTTTAAATAAAAATAAAAAAAATAAATTTGTAATTCTTATATGTAAGTAAGGGTATTTTTAACAATACTAATATTTTCCTCCTACTTTTTCATGAGTTTTGTCTTTATCCTTTTCTTATATCGTAGTAAAAATAGCACAATATTTTTTATTTTTAAACTTTATTAAAATTATTTTTAAAATGCCACATCATTAATTACAGAGATGTCTGTTATTCATAAAGAGAAAAAAACGTTAAACCACAAATATTTTTTTTAATTTTTCCATAATAATATTATTATATTAATATTAATTATAGATTACAGATGGAGAAAATTTTATTATTTAGCCATTAATTAGTTTTGGCCAACTGACCTGAAAAATCAAATCTTTACAAGATATTGTGATTTTATCTTAATATTTTAATTTTAAGCCAAAACTAAAAGTTATATAAAAATTTTATTCTAATAAATTCATTACTTATTTTTTATTATTAAACGTGGCCCGCACTCACAAATTTAATTTGATAGTAAATATATATGTTATTATCAGAATAAATTTTAGAAATTTTGAATTTTAATTTTCCAATCCACCAATTTTCATTTAAAAAACAAAGTGGATCCCATTTCAACACATGAATAAACCTTAATTACTAATTAAAAAAAATCCTAAATTAAAATAATTATAATCAAATTTCATATCCTTTTTGCCCTAATAATCTTGACACAGCACATTAACGTTGCAAGGATAGTATCAGTTGCAAAGACCATAATTATCTTCATTCGCAAGCAACCATATAACTGAATCATCAACAGTTGTGACTTTGAAAAAGTTTCAATTTTTGAATCTCTCCAAATGACCCTCGTTTTTAGGGGTGATTCTATCGTATGATCTATCATAAAACTTGAGAGACTATTGTACAGAAGTAAATCTTCTAGCTCTAGAAATTGTGAATGAGAGATATGAAAAGGTTGAAAAGGGGATATGATAAATTGATATAAATTAGAAGCTAAAATAATTTTTTTTTTTTTATATTTTATCATTCTAACTTGCATACAGAGCTTCCACCCAAACTCATACCATGAAAATAAGAAAAGATTATAAAATTATAGCTCAGAATTTTCATAATTAATAATCATATTTAACACTTATAATGAAAATATAAATCAATTTTGCAATAAATAATGGCTTCATGAGACACAGAAAATTGCGTTTGTGGATTTTTTTTTCATCAACTTAATTAATTATTATATAATGCTTTTTTTTTCTCATATAATTAGCTTAATTGAGATTTAAATTTTAAAATTTTTTAATTTTAAAGACGATTTTAATATTAATAAATTAAATCATATATTTTTTACGAGTTTGAACTTTTATTCAATCATTTTATATTATAGTATGTTTATTTTCAATGAAATGATTGTTTATGAATGGAGACCAAATAATATTATATAATCTGATTTATTTTAAATAAAAAAATAATAATAATTATAAAAGTATTCTATAAAAATAAAAATAAAAATAATCTCCAAAAACATTTAAAATATAAAAAGGAAAGCAACTAAAGTAAAAATACAAAAGAACTTTAAATCTTCTTTCTTCCTGTAGAAGTTCATATTCTAAGATGGAGAGAGAATAGGGTATGTAAATATGAATGTAAAAAACTTAGTAGGAGGGGTCACAGAGTCTCTCTTTATTCTTTGTTCTCCAATAACGTATAACCATCACTCTCTACAATGCTATTCGTTCTTGTCACTCAAATCCGGACGTACAAACTTACAAACATATGAACATATCAGCGTATCAATTTCTGTCAGGTCATCATTTAATTTCTTTTTTGTGTATATACTGATACTGATAAAGTTCGTTCAGTAGAATCTATTGGATTTTAAGACTGATTCACCTGATCTCAATATGAGTATTAGAAACCCGACGGTCATTAAAAGTAATAAAGTTGTAGTCATGCAAATACAATGATTTTCTCCTCTAATCCTATCCTTCATTTTCTTAATTTGCTCTAAGCCATGCAAAAAAAAAAAAAAAAATTCCATTTTCTTTTTCTATTTTATTTTCCCTGTAATGGGTATGTGCTTAAATTATCAAATAACTCAAAATCAAAAGCTATAATTTGGTTTAAACAATCTCTTGCTCAATGGCTTTGAGTTCTCCTCTTCTCTCAACTCCTTATTGGATCCTCCATTTTCATTTCCTCCATCAACAACTAATTCATCTTCTTCTTCTTTCGTATCTTCAAAAGCAGGATGATTAAGAATGCTATTGAGAAGTTGTGTCCCTCTAAGTGCATTTGTCAAAGGCAAGTGTCCTTCAGGAGTCTCATCATTAAGTTCCCAGATGAATTCATTAGGGAAAGATCTGTAATTGTATTGCTCAACTTCAGTATCAAGCTTTTTCATCCACCCAACCTTGAGAAAAAACTTGCTGAAATCTTTGTTAGCCTTTTTCTGCCATATTCTCTTTTGAATACTGTATCCAAACTTGTTGTTACTGTATTGTTTCCACAGTTCATCAATGGCTTTAAGGTCTTTCTCTGAGATGAACTGAACTTCAGAGAAGAACACATACCCACGCTTCTGTGCAGCTTCGCCTGCAAGGACTATGAGGAGGCGGCGAGTTTCTTCATCTGCCTGGCGGAAGTTTCGGGTGGAGAGATGTTGATGGAGGAGGTCAAGGGAAAATGTTTGGGAAGATGGAGTGGTGGAGGTGGTGGGGGAGATAGAGAAGTTGGTGGTACAAGTGGTGGTGGAGGAAGAAGAAGATATGGAGAGGGAGAGAGAAGTGTTGGTGGTAGTAGAGAATGAAGTGGTGGGTTTGAGGAAAAGAGAGGAGTTGGGGGTGGAGTCTGAGTGGTGTAGCTTGACGAGAGAGTAGTGGTGGTGGTGGTGGAGGAGGGATTGGAGGGGGTTGGGGGCCATTAGAGAGAGAGAAAGAGAAAGAGGGGGTGAAGTTAGGAGGTCATTGAGGTGATGAGGGAGTTGGGGGTGGTAGTAGAAAGAAAAGTGATAAGTTTGTGGAGAGCAAAGAGATGTGGGAATTGAGGGAAGATAAGGAATTTGTGAAGAAGGAAGTGAACAAGCCAGTAAGGGCAATACAATGATGGATTTTGATTGGCTAGATGTGGGTGAGGTTGGATCTTCTCTCTCTATCATTAATCAACTGAAAAACAAGTTTTCTAATTTTCCAAAATTGACATTAAAATATTTTCTTGATATTAAACAATGATCTATTTCTCTGTTCAAATTTGATTATTGCTAATTAGTAAATCACACTTCCATAATATTTTTGGATTTTTTTTTATAAGTGAAGCTTTGTCTTGAAACTAAATTCTCCTAATTATTAGAGGATATATAAATGTAGACGAGATGGGTTGTAGAGATTTTAAGCAGATTCATTTCATATCATCATATTTCATATTACTTGAGATTTTTCTTATTTTACGTAATTTTAAATTTTAAATATAGACTTAAAAGATTTTTCATGCAAAGCCCTTATAGCTCAGTGGTAGAGCGTCAGTCTTGTAAACTGAAGGTCCGTAGTTCGATCCTGCGTGAGGGCATATGTTTTTTCGTTCATCTACCTTTGCAATTATCATACGTCACCATCGCTAAACGACTTTGAAATGGAACCCAAAAACAAGTAAAACGACATTCAACAAAGTCCATTAAATTAAATATTTACATTTAGATTTGTAAATTTATTATACACATTTTAATTATTTTTATATAAATTAATATAAATATTTAATCTAACAAATATTAATCAAATGATATTTTTATTTGGTATTGTTATTTTTTTAAAAAAATTAAAATAAATTCTTGTAAAATTCATTTCAGTCAGTTTTAAAATTAAAAAAATTAATTTAAAAATTGAATACTTTAATTAAATCAATTGAATTAAATTTTTATAAAATTTTTAATTTAAAAAAAAAAATAAAAAACTTTGCACTTTTAAATTTATTTAAAAAATCGGCTCTTGAACAAATGGAATCCAAGGAAGTATCAACATAAATATTAAAGGAACCACTTAGAGGAGGCTGCCATCTAGGGATGCGATGATGAGGGCCACGTACTTGAGGAGAAGGTATAGATACAAGCATTTGATAATAAAAAAAATTTTCAGCACGAGCAATTGTTCCAAAGGACTAGAAGTAATGGAGTAGAAGACCCATTCATTCATGCTTTTCTAGATATTCTAGCAAAGAAAGCTAACTAAGGTCAATGTCTCCTGGGAAGCATGAGAATGTGCCTGGCTAAGAAAAAGCCACCATTCCTGAAAAGCTCTATGCTCTTCTTCTCTAGGACAGAAACCAATATTGATTCGAACCAAGAAGCATTGAGACACACAAAAAAAACATAGCCACACAAAAGTATCCTCCTTTGGGTGTTTAGCTGAGAGAATCTTGAGAATTTCTGCACATTCACTTGGGAAGAAGGAAGAGTAGAGAAGAGCGTGATTCCAACCATTTGTTTGAGGGTCAATGATTATCATGATGCCACAGGCTTACAACTTTCAAATTTAGCCAATGCATGTTAGATTTGTTGAAAGAATTTTTCCACCATAATTCATCACTCATTTGTCTAATCTCCACTGTGAAATTAGGTAAAAATTTAAAAGAAGACACGATATAAGAGGGAATGATTTGAAGAACAACCTTGATCATTATCTCTCTGCTCTCTTAGAATAAAAATTTATTTTTCCAGAGTTATATCTTAATAAGAATGTGTTCCGTTATTAATATCAAAATTGATATTTAGAATGTCCCTACTCAACAGGAAGCCCAAGATATTTAGAGAAGGACCCAATACTTTATGTTAGGAAATCCAGAGATTATTGCAACCCAAATTGCGCAGCGAAAAAATAAAAATCATTGATTTCATTTCCCAGAATCCGAGTGCTTCGTTTATTTTAAAGGAAGGATACGAGACTATCCTGTTAATCTCGTCGAGAAGATACAATGCCGGACTGATGGTGCTGCTTTTTCAAACGAACACCCTCAATGGTATCCACATGAACGTCTTCTATCTTTCTAGAGTGCTAGCTCTCTCAAGGATGGATAGATTATGTGCTCCACAATCTACAACTGTTAGACTGAATTTTCTAAAAACCGTTACTCCACAATTCGTAGAAGGATTATTTATATGTTTCAGTCTTTTTATTTTCCCACAACTCTTTTCACAAAAGAGTTGTGTTCAGAACTCACTATCACAATCTCGCAGATACTCAAATATCTTATGTGATAGAGTCCTTTATCTGTAACAGTTACAGATAGACTGCGGATCTTTTAAATATTATTATCTTATAATAATAAATAATTAATAATAATAACACTTTATTATTATTAATTAATATTAATAATAATAACACTTTATTATTATTAATTATATTAATGGGCTTTAGGCTTTTAGCCCATTAATATGTCATAGCACATCAACAACGTTATTTTTTGTGTGACCCAATAGGCTCACATTAATTGACAATAGGCCCAGTCCCACAAGACCCATAAGTCATAATTAGCCTCTAGCAAGACATTATGACTACCCAACTAATATGATGATCAATAGTCCGATAAAGCCAAATAAATAGAACATGTATTAATCCATTTGTCACACGATATCTAGTTTAAACATAAGTCATGGTTAATGTCAAACTTATAATGTTCAAACTTATGATTTCTCGATCTCTAAGTAGACTGATAAATTCAAATGATATTGATCACACTATCAATTCATTTGAGCACGGCCATGCATTTCTCAGTCTCACTTATCGAGGGGCCCAGAAGATATCTCTCTCAAAGAGAGGGACAAATCCTATCTTGATTGTTCAATATCCTCTATATAATTTCTATTATGCTCAATCATAACCTTTATGATTGTCCGATTAAAGACAATGTTTGGTTATGTCAAAATATAATAGTCTTTATATTGGAAACTATGACAATCTCAAGTCAAAAGATTAAGACATAACTACTTTGAGATTCACTTATGACAATAACCCATGTAGTGATTTCAATTCGGGTCCATCCAATACTTTGTTATCTAACAAATATCTATGATTATTGAATTATATCAACATATACCTAATCATCTCATGATTATCAATCAATAATCATACTAGCTATATTTTATTATTATCAACATAATAATAAGTAACCAGGGATGATAATCATTATTATGTAACATACAAACAAATAATAATGATGATAAAAACCTCTAATATTAATAACCAAAACGACATACAAAAAGGTCCAAGATAATGGCGTAGGGCAAATACACTAACAATCTCCCACTTGCACTAGGCCTAATCATACAAGTATCTAATACCCATAGACCTAGTGTGCTGATCATGCTTGACCTGTGAAAGAGGCTTGGTCAGTGGATCTACAATGTTGTCATTTGTGTCTACTTTGCATATTTTGATATCTCCTCTATCAATGATCTCTCGAATAAGGTGATATCGCCTGAGTATGTGTTTAGATCTCTGATGAGATTTGGGCTCCTTTGCCTGTGCTATGGCACCATTGTTATCACAATAAAGGTCCATAGGATTTGCAATGCTGGGAACCACTCCCAACTCTGTGATGAATTTCTTCAACCAGACTATCTCTTTAGCTGCATCTGATGTTGCTATATACTCAGCTTCTGTTGTAGAATCTGCTACAGTGCTCTGCTTGGAACTTTTTCAGCTAATAGCTCCATCATTTAAAGTGAATATGAATCTTGACTGCGATCTGAAGTCATCTATGTCGGTTTGGAAACTAGCATTTGTGTAACCTTTTACAACTAGCTCGTCTTCCAAACTTCCATAAACTAGAAATGCATCTTTAGTCTTTCTAAGGTACTTTAGGATATTCTTAACAGCTGTCCAGTGACTTTCACTGAGATCTGCCAGATATCTGCTTGTTGTGCTTAATGCATATGAGACATCTGGTCTAGTACATAACGTGGCATACATGATAGATCCAATAGCAGAAGCATAAGGGATCTTATTCATCCGTTCTTGCTCATCAGATGTCATAGGACATTGATTCTTGCTGAGATGAATACTATGAGATATGGGCAAGAATCCTCTTTTGGAATCTTACATGCTGAATCTTTTCAGTACCTTGTTAATAGAAGTACTTTGACTCAGATCGATTATCCTCTTGAATCTATCCCTATAGATCTTAACACCAAGGATATATACAACCTCACCTAAGTCCTTCATTGAAAAAGAATTCCCTAACCAAGTGTTAACCTTTTGCAAGGTAGGGATATCATTTCCAATGAGTAATATGTCATCCACATATAGGACTAGAAACACAACTACACTCCCACTAACCATCTTGTAAACACAAGGTTCATCTTCATCCTTGATGAATCTAAAGTCCCTGACTGTCTCATCAAAATGAAGATTCCAGCTCCGAGAGGCTTGCTTCAATCCATAAATAGATCTTTGAAGCTTGCAAATCTTTCCAGAATTTTCAGGGATTACAAAACCCTCAGGTTGTGTCATGTACACATCCTCGAGCAAGTTTCCATTAAGGAAAGCTGTTTTGACATCCATTTGTCATATCTCGTAATCATAGTACGTAGTAATGGCAACGAGAATTCTAACCGACTTAAGCATTGCAACTGGCGAAAAGGTCTCATCATAGTCTATACCATGAGTTTGTTTGAAACCTTTTGCGACAAGCCTTGCTTTGTAGGTATGCACATTTCCATCCATGTCAGTTTTCTTCTTGAAAACCCATTTGCAACCAATGGTCTTAACACCCTCAGGGGGATCAATTAATGACCAAACTCGATTGTCATACATGGATTGCATTTCAGATTTCATGGCAGAAAGCCATTTCTCGGAATCTGGACCTGACACAACCTCTTGATAGGTAGTAGGCTCATCTTGATCAATGAGCAAAAGTTCACGACTATCAGTCATGAGAAATCCGTATCTCTCGGGCTGATGACGTGTCTTACCAGATCTGCATGGGACTTGTGTCACCCTTTCAGTTTCCAGAACTGTTTGTGATTCTGAAAGTGATCCTATCGGCGGTTCAATGCTCTCTTGTGGTGCTTGAGTTTTCTCAAGTTGCACTGTACTCCCACTGAATCTCTGAGAGATAAATTCCTTTTTCAAAAAGGTACCATTTCGAGCAACAAACACTTTGTTCTCTGAGGGAATATAGAAATAGTATCCTTTGGTTTCCTTAGGATACCCCCACAAAATTGCACTTGATAGATTTTGGAGCTAGCTTATCTGAAATTGGGCGTTTTACATAAGCCTCACAACCCCAAATCTTAAGAAAAGACAAACTGGGCATTAAGTCAGTCCATAACTCATATGGTGTTTTTCAACCACTTTCGATGGTACTCGGTTTAAAATGAATGCAGTTGTTTGCAAGGCATAACCCCAAAATAATAAAGGGAGATTTGTTTGACTCATCATAGATCGAACCATATCTAATAAAGTTCGATTCTCCTTTCAGAAATACCATTCCATTGTGGAGTTCCTTGAGGAGTCAATTGTGAAATAATTCCACAATTTCTAAGATGTTCATCAAACTCTTGGCTCAAATATTCACCACCTCGATCAGATCGAAGCATTTTAATAGTTCTACCAAGTTGATTTTGTACTTCATTTTGAAAAGTTCTAAACATTTCAAAAGATTCATGCTTATGTAGCTATACCTACTGAAATTATCAGTGAATGTAAAGAAGTACTGATAACCTCCCCTGGCACTAATGCTTAGTGGGCCACATACATCTGTATGTATTAAGTCCAATAAGTTTGAAGTCCTTTGACCTTATCCAGTAAAAGGGTCCTTTGTCATCTTACCAAGCAAACAAGATTCACAATTTTCAAATGATTCAAAATCAAATGAATCTAATAAACCATCTTTATGAAGCTTAGATATGCGATTCTCATTTATATGGCTAAGATGACAGTGCCATAAATATGTTGGGTTTAACTCATTTGGCTTAGTTTTCTTCGAAGTTATGTTATAGATATTGTTGTCTCTAGAATAATCTAGATTAAGGACATAAAGACCATCAGATGAATTTGCAATACAATAAAGCAAATCATCTTTATTAATGGAGCATTTCTTATTCTTAATAAGAAATAAAAAACCTTCATCGTCCAAAACAGAAACTGAAATAATATTCCTACTCAAAGTAGGAACATAAAAGCAATTGTTCAAAACTAACAAAAGCCCATTGGGCAAAACAAGTTCATAAGTCCTTACAGCTAAGGCAGCAACTCTTGCTCCATTGCCTACACGTAGGTCCACATCGCCCTTTTTCAGTTTTCTACTCCTTTTGAGAGCCTGCATGTAATACCCGGCTAGATTCCGGCATCAGAATCCCTACCTTCCGACGGAATCTCTGTTGGAATATGGAATTTTGATGATGTCAGAGGCTTCTAGAGGGGTAAAATGTGTTTTCTAAAATGTTTTTACTGATTTCATAGTTTTAAATGAAAAAGATTTGAGTTTTTGGAAAAGAAAAGACCAATGAGGGTTTTGCCAGGTTCGGCCGCCGAAAGTGAAGTTCGGCCGCCGAACATGAGTTGATTTTGGGAGCGCTTTTGGCCTCCGAAAGCTATGTTTGAGCAAACCAGGTTCGGCCGCCGAACCTCAAGTTCGGCCGCCGAACATGGGGGTGTTTCGCATGCACGTTAGGCCGCCGAAGGAGGTTTGGCTGGCCACCTATAAAAGCCCCTCAGACCGAAAATGGGCGAGATTTCTCCCCATTCTCGAGCTCAGGTGTGTTCATGTCCTCCTTTGGTCATTTTCGTGTTTTCTCTTAATCTCTTTCATATTTTTATGAGTTCCATGGTTGTTTTGAAGAGTTTTCAAGCTTAGATCTAAGTTTTGGGAGCTTGGAGCTTTTGGAGCTTGGATTCTCCACATCTCCAAGTTAGAGCTCGCACAAACCCTCGATCTTCAAAAGGTAAGTGTGGATCTATGCTTTTCTTTACGTTTCATGAAGTTTTAAGATGGTTTTGCTGGGTGGATATGCATGTTAGGGTTTATGTGGGTTTTATGCCCAATGTATGATAATGTATGTTTGTGTTGGGGTTTAGGCCAGTTTTCAAGCCCCTTTAGCATATGGGAGAGAGTATGCATGATTGGGAGAGAGTATGTGGGGTTTTCGGTTGTTTTCGGTTTATGTTACCCTTTTATGTAAATGTGTGTTTTTGTATGATATATGTAAGGTTGTTGGGGTTTAGGATAGTTTGAGACCCCTATGTGCTTGGTTGCATGTTGTAGAATAGTTAATGCGTGTTTTAGGGGTGTTTGGAAGGTTTAGGAGGCTTCAATGCATGAGAAGCTGAGTTCTGCCCTTCTGGGAAGAACTCAGGTTCGGCCGCCGAAGGTGGTTTCAGCCGCCGAACCTGCCTTTGAATGCAGGGATTGGCCGCCTAACCTTGCCCCCGAAAGTTGAGTTTTGGCTTGAAAGCAGACTTTCGGCCGCCGAAGGTAATGTTCGGCCGCCGAAAGTGCCTGACTTTCGTCTCTAGAGTGAGGGTTCGGCCGCCGAAGGTGCCGCCAAACTTGCCTGACTTTCGTCTCTGTCTGGGACTTTCGGCCGCCGAAAGTGCCGCCGAAAGTGCCCTGTCCAGCCTTTTCTTGGGTGTTTTCTATGCATGCTTCTATGATGTTTTAGGGGGTTTTTGGGTAGTCTTTTATGAGTTGTTTAGAGTATGTTTAGCACCTCACTGGAGTCCACCTGTGTAGGACCGGACCCGAGGAACCGAGGTGTTTAGCGGTGTTAGCCGTTTCAGAGTCGGCCCTGAGCTAGTCACAGGTGAGTGGAACTAAACCTTATGTTTTTAAATAAATCAAATGTTAAGCATGTTCATGCATCATAAAATGCCATGATATGTAATAGGTTGTATTGCACTAGTATTCACGAATATGATGCATTGCATAATATATGTTGTTGATGTGGATGAATCTTGAATGATCCTTTAGCCCTCAGTACAATATGAAATGATATGATATGCCATGGTATGATATGAGATAGAAAGACCAGGTCGCCCCTGGCACTATGTTATGAAAGCGAACACTAGGTGAGGCCTAATCGCCCCTAGTGTAGTTGGACATGTTATGATATGAGTTAAGTAAGCGAATACTAGGTGTGGCCTCATCGCCCATGGTATAGTTGGACGTATTACGATACGTAGAGGGCTATTGGTGACAAATTCATCCTTGATGTGATATGTTTGTGCTGTGGCGCATTTCATGAAAGCATATGTTAAAAAAATGAATTGTTTTCTTTATGGTTTCTGCTCACTGGGCTTTATAGCTCACCCCTCTCCCCTAACCCCAGGTTTGCAGGGCCAGAGGTAGTTCAGGAAGCTGTCAGGATATGGCTATGGTTATGTTATGTAATAGAATAATAGTGGACATGATGCAATGTAAAGTTATATAAGGATGCAAAAGAGTTATATTGTAATATGACTTTATATTATATGTTCAGAGTTATAGTATTGTGCTTGGCCCGAGTTGGATAATCCCCTTGTACATGAGTTTTATTTTATGTTGTTTCATGTGATGGACCGAGTTTGACTTAGGGTATGCTGCCCTAGGGGTTCTATGAGTTCAGTCATAGTGCATACACAGGTCAAACGGGTAAAGTTTACATTTTTATGTTTTAAAGTTTATGCTTATGTTTGATCATGTATGGGATTATACCAGCTGTACAGGATGCATAGTAGGCTTGCTACGGGTCCCGGCGGCCTTATGCCGATCTGGATCCTAGCGCCGGTAGCGGTCCGGATTTTTGGGTCGTTACAGAATGGTATCAGAGCCCTAGGTTCACATGGTCGGACCTATAGTGTGTCGGGCTCATAGAGGTTATAGAAGGGCAAGCACAATAGGAGAGATCATGTCCACTAGGATAGGATGTGGAGTCCTGTCTTGTATGATGATGTGAAATGCCATGATGATGAGTATGTGCATTAATGCTATGATATGTATGTTATGTATGTGATGTAGGTTCATGTGTTCCCACATGAACCGTATGATGCTAATGTTTATGTGTTGTGTTATGCTTTCAGAAGTTAAGATGAGAGGAACTCGTCGATCTGCTAGATTGACTGGAGCTCCGCCAGAGAATGAGGGCATGGATGCCCAGTCCCCTGCTCTGCAGAGGGCAAGATCTTGTAGGACTATCAGGGAAGGTACATCAAGGGACCCTAGAAGGTCTTTTGATGCAAGTCGGAGGAGATCAGTTCAGGGTGATATGTCAGCGGATGTGATAGAAACAGAGGAGGATAATCAGAGAAGAGATAGCAGTTTGGGCATAAGTATGGCAGAAGAGGATATGGGAGAGTCCCAAGGAGGCACTCAGGCCTCGGGCTTTGTTCCACCACAGTACCCACCCTACCCGCAAGGGCCAGGGTATCCGATGGGAGGTACGTCGGATTTCTTTAGTTATAACCCATATCCCACCTATATGCCCTATCCTCCCTTTTACCCACCGTACCCACAGTACCCCATGTTTCCACCCTCATCTTTCTACCCAGGTCCAGCAAACCCTAACCCAGGGAATGCTGCACCTCCTCCACCACCAGCAGAACCAATAGTCCCTGATGTCCAGATACCCAAACCTGGTTCATCAGTTGGGGGTAAAGTAAAAATGACAGATTACCTAAAGTTGGATGCCCCCAAGTTTGAATCAGGTGATGACCCTTTTGAGTACCTCAGAACGGTGAAGATGATAACTGATGAGTTGGGAGCAAGTGACAGTAGAGCCATTCAGATGGCAGGGTTCACATTGAAATGCAAAAAGGCAAGAGAATGGTTCAAAAACTATGTGAACCCAAGGTTGGAAGGCTTATCCTGGGAGCAGTTTGCCAATGAGTTCGCAGGATGGGCATTTCCAGATAGTTCCAGAGAACTGAAGATGATTGAGTTTGAGCAGCTAAGGCAGACGGAAGAGATGAGCGTAGAGGAGTTTACGGACAGGTTCCTGGAGCTGTTGTTGTTTGCAGGACAAGGTCTTGACACAGACCTGAAGAAGTCTAGGAAATATGTTATGAAGCTTCACTCCAGGTATTCCTCGTTGGTTCAATCAGCAGAAAGGGAGAGCTTCCATGCTATAGTGGACATGGCGCGGAGAATGGAGGCTAGTGCCATTGTCCAGGGGACAGTTAAACAGTACGTGGCACAGTCTTCGGGTTCCAAAGCCCCGGGGACAAGTGATGTTAATCTCTCCCCTCTGAGCGAGGCTGTCACAAAGAGTAAGAAGGGAGGCAGAGGCCTCAGAAGATCAAAGAAGAGCAAGTTTTGGGAATAGATAAAGTCTGGTCTGGGTTTAGGTGATGGTTCGAGCTCTGGTTCGGGTAACTCCAGATGTACACGGTGCGGTAGGCAGCACAAGGGAGTCTGTTTGATTGGGACAACAGCATGCTTCAGGTGCGGACAGGAGGGGCACATGGCACGTGAGTGTCCCACCGCGACCTTGGTGGCACGGTCCTAGCAGACAGTTTCGGGCAGTGTAGCTCACCCAGTAGCTCCATCCATATTTCAGGGCAGTGGTAGAGGCGGAGTCAGGGGGACAGCCCCTTCTTCAGCAGGTTCCCGTGGGGAAGGTCCATCAGCTCCAGCGCGGATCTTCGCCATGACTCAGCAGGAGGCTAACACATCGAACCCGATGGGATCAGGTAATCTCACTCTGGTATGTTCTGGTGTGTCTGTTTCATGAACCCTGATGTTTCTTTTTCCTTGTTTGCTTGTGAGCCCTTGTGAGGTTGGGTTGATAGCTTATGGGTTAGAGTATCCCCTTGGGGTCAGTGCACCCAAGTGTGATCCATCTGTGGCAGAGTCAGTCTGCCGGTATAGTCAGAGTATGTGTTGTGGGTAGATGCCTTCTAGCTGACCTAGCGGTTCTAGATTTGACTGTTTGACGTCATTCTAGGGTTGGATTGATTCTTCTACTAGTGGTACTACCTAGTCTGCAGAGACAAGGTAGTCAGGTTCAGAGGTCAGGATGGATCAGAGGTAGTCCTTAGAGGGGACATAATAGGGATACCTAGAGGTTCAGTATCAACCCTATAGGCTTGTATGTTGCTCAGGAGAAGTTGTCAGGGGTTTTGGCTCTTCGGAGAGAGTTTAGCAGTCAGGTCAGGGAGCCCGCCTCAGTGCCCGTAGTCCGAGAAGTTTTTAGATGTTTCCCCAGACGAGTTCCCAGGACTATCACCTGTCAGGGAGATAGAGTTCAAAGTAGAAGTAATGTATGGAATTGGACCAATCTCTATCCCTCCCCACAGGATGGTACCAACAGAGTTAATGAGTTGTTAGGATCAGTTGTAAGAGTTGGTAGGCAAGGGTTCCCATCTAATTGAGCACTTCGCCTCGGGGTGTTCCAGTGTTGTTACGAGGTTGAAGGATGGATCCCTAGGACATTGTATCGACTATAAGTCGTTGAACAAAGTCACTACCCAGAACAAGTATTTGTTACCTTGGATCGACGATCTATTTTAAGCCAGCTAGCAGGAGCTGGTTGCCTTTCCAAGATAGATCTGGAGTCCAGGTACCATCAGTTAAGATCAAGGAAGAAGATGTATAGAGAGCAGTGTTTAGAAACAGATATGGGCACTATGAGTTCCTAGGAATGTCGTTCGGGTTAATGAACGCCCCTACAGCATTCATGGATCTCATAAGCAGAGTTTTAGTCGGTTTCTGGATCACTCCGTTATTGTCTTCATTGACGGTATCTCGGCGAGTTCTAGAAATGCAGAAGAGTATGCCCATCATCTGAAATCAGGATTGCAGACCCTGAGAGAACATGGCTTGGGTGCCTAGTTCTCCAATGCGAGTTCTGGTCGAGGAGCATATCCCTCTTGGGTCATGTGTGACGGAGAAAAGAAAAGTGAAGTAGACCTGAGAAAGTTGAAGTTGTAGCCGACTAGCCCAGGCCCATGGTAATGACAAAGATTAAGAGCTTTTTGGGTTGGGCAGGTTACCTAATGGAGGTTCATCTAGAACTTCTCTAGAGTTGCCGCTCCTATGGCCAGATGAATCAAGAAGAACCAGAGGGTTGTGTGGTCTACTCAGAGTGAAGAGGGCTTTGAAAAGCCAAAGGAAATGTTGATGTCAGCACCAGTGGTAGCTCTGTCCGCCAGTGATGGAGATTTCACAGTGTCCTGTGATGCGTCCCGTGTGGGACTAGGTTGTGTGTTAATGCGAGTGGTAGAATGATTGCTTATGCTTCTAGGTAGCTGAAGAAGCATGAGTTGAATCATCTTACACACGATCCAGAGATGGCAATGGTAATACTTGCACTTAAGATGTGGAGGCGATACCTGTATAAGGTATGTGGACAGATCCTTACGGATCGAAAGAGCTTGCAATACATCTTGAGTCAAGGGAGAAGAACATGAGGTATAGGAGATGGGTAAAAACTGCGTGGTATTCGCGACTTCAAGGTTCGATATATTCGACTGAGGCAGATATTTCGGTAGATGCCCTCAACCGGAAACCACTTGGCAGCTTACCCCATCCCTTGGTACAGTAAGAAGAAGGCCAATAGTCAGAAAATGAGGAGAATCAGAACTGCTGGGAGTCAGCAGGAGAGTATGAAGTCATCCGCAAGAGGCATGTAGAGTTTCAGAAGAGAAGAAGAGTTTTGTCAGAGTGAGCAGCGGAAACGAGTTGAGGTTTGCTGGAGGTGTCTCCTAAAGAGAGGGTGATTCGTTATGGACAGAAAGGTAAATTAGCTCTCAGATACATTGGACTCTTTGAAATCCTGCAAAGGATTTGGGAATGTATCCCACGAGTTAGATTTACCTACTTCAAAGGAAGAGCTCCATCCGTTTTTCCACGTTTTCACGGTATATGAGTTCGTGTCGGGTCCGAGTGAGGTTCTGGAAAGAACCAGAGGTGGAGATCATAGAGGATCTCACCTATGTTGAGCAGTTAGTACGGACCGCAGACACACAAGTTAGAAAGTGTGGAAACAAGGAAATCCCGATGGTGAAAGCCCCTTAGAATCACCTTAAGATGAAAAGTGCACCGGGGAGGCCGAGAGTTTATACTCCGGCAATGACCGTGTCTCTCTTTTAGAAGAGAGGTTCTTAGGATTTGCTTGCTTGTTGCTTGCTTACTTATGTGTGTTGGATGCTATGTTTTGAGTTGCCTGTTTGTTTGTTTGAACATTCGAGGACGAATGTTCTTAAAGGGGGGAAGAATGTAATACCCGGCTAGATTCCGGCATCAGAATC
This sequence comes from Manihot esculenta, assembly GCF_001659605.2. Classification (NCBI taxonomy): domain Eukaryota; kingdom Viridiplantae; phylum Streptophyta; class Magnoliopsida; order Malpighiales; family Euphorbiaceae; genus Manihot; species Manihot esculenta. Next base: position 6,642,272 of record NC_035164.2, on the reverse strand, counting down.
CTTACCTTCCGACGGAATCTCTGTTGGAATATGGAATTTTGATGATGCCAGAGGCTTCTAGAGGGGTAAAATGTGTTTTCTAAAATGTTTTTACTGATTTCATAGTTTTAAATGAAAAAGATTTGAGTTTTTGGAAAAGAAAAGACCAATAAGGGTTTTGCCAGGTTCGGCCGCCGAAAGTGAAGTTCGGCCGCCGAACATGAGTTGATTTTGGGAGCGCTTTTGGCCTCCGAAAGCTATGTTTGAGCAAACCAGGTTCGGCCGCCGAACCTCAAGTTCGGCCGCCGAACATGGGGGTGTTTCGCATGCACGTTAGGCCGCCGAAGGAGGTTTGGCTGGCCACCTATAAAAGCCCCTCAGACCGAAAATGGGCGAGATTTCTCCCCATTCTCGAGCTCAGGTGTGTTCATGTCCTCCTTTGGTCATTTTCGTGTTTTCTCTTCATCTCTTTCATATTTTTATGAGTTCCATGGTTGTTTTGAAGAGTTTTCAAGCTTAGATCTAAGTTTTGGGAGCTTGGAGCTTTTGGAGCTTGGATTCTCCACATCTCCAAGTTAGAGCTCGCACAAACCCTCGATCTTCAAAAGGTAAGTGTGGATCTATGCTTTTCTTTACGTTTCATGAAGTTTTAAGATGGTTTTGCTGGGTGGATATGCATGTTAGGGTTTATGTGGGTTTTATGCCCAATGTATGATAATGTATGTTTGTGTTGGGGTTTAGGCCAGTTTTCAAGCCCCTTTAGCATATGGGAGAGAGTATGCATGATTGGGAGAGAGTATGTGGGGTTTTCGGTTGTTTTCGGTTTATGTTACCCCTTTATGTAAATGTGTGTTTTTGTATGATATATGTAAGGTTGTTGGGGTTTAGGATAGTTTGAGACCCCTATGTGCTTGGTTGCATGTTGTAGAATAGTTAATGCGTGTTTTAGGGGTGTTTGGAAGGTTTAGGAGGCTTCAATGCATGAGAAGCTGAGTTCTGCCCTTCTGGGAAGAACTCAGGTTCGGCCGCCGAAGGTGGTTTCAGCCGCCGAACCTGCCTTTGAATGCAGGGATTGGCCGCCTAACCTTGCCCCCGAAAGTTGAGTTTTGGCTTGAAAGCAGACTTTCGGCCGCCGAAGGTAATGTTCGGCCGCCGAAAGTGCCTGACTTTCGTCTCTGGAGTGAGGGTTCGGCCGCCGAAGGTGCCGCCGAACTTGCCTGACTTTCGTCTCTGTCTGGGACTTTCGGCCGCCGAAAGTGCCGCCGAAAGTGCCCTGTCCAGCCTTTTCTTGGGTGTTTTCTATGCATGCTTCTATGATATTTTAGGGGGTTTTTGGGTAGTCTTTTATGAGTTGTTTAGAGTATGTTTAGCACCTCACTGGAGTCCACCTGTGTAGGACCGGACCCGAGGAACCGAGGTGTTTAGCGGTGTTAGCCGTTTCAGAGTCGGCCCTGAGCTAGTCACAGGTGAGTGGAACTAAACCTTATGTTTTTAAATAAATCAAATGTTAAGCATGTTCATGCATCATAAAATGCCATGATATGTAATAGGTTGTATTGCACTAGTATTCACGAATATGATGCATTGCATAATATATGTTGTTGATGTGGATGAATCTTGAATGATCCTTTAGCCCTCAGTACAATATGAAATGATATGATATGCCATGGTATGATATGAGATAGAAAGACCAGGTCGCCCCTGGCACTATGTTATGAAAGCGAACACTAGGTGAGGCCTAATCGCCCCTAGTGTAGTTGGACATGTTATGATATGAGTTAAGTAAGCGAATACTAGGTGTGGCCTCATCGCCCCTGGTATAGTTGGACGTATTACGATACGTAGAGGGCTATTGGTGACAAATTCATCCTTGATGTGATATGTTTGTGCTGTGGCGCATTTCATGAAAGCATATGTTAAAAAAATGAATTGTTTTCTTTATGGTTTCTGCTCACTGGGCTTTATAGCTCACCCCTCTCCCCTAACCCCAGGTTTGCAGGGCCAGAGGTAGTTCAGGAAGCTGTCAGGATATGGCTATGGTTATGTTATGTAATAGAATAATAGTGGACATGATGCAATGTAAAGTTATATAAGGATGCAAAAGAGTTATATTGTAATATGACTTTATATTATATGTTCAGAGTTATAGTATTGTGCTTGGCCCGAGTTGGATAATCCCCTTGTACATGAGTTTTATTTTATGTTGTTTCATGTGATGGACCGAGTTTGACTTAGGGTATGCTGCCCTAGGGGTTCTATGAGTTCAGTCATAGTGCATACACAGGTCAAACGGGTTAAAGAAAAAGTTTACATTTTTATGTTTTAAAGTTTATGCTTATGTTTGATCATGTATGGGATTATACCAGCTGTACAGGATGCATAGTAGGCTTGCTACGGGTCCCGGCGGCCTTATGCCAATCTGGATCCTAGCGCCGGTAGCGGTCCGGATTTTTGGGTCGTTACACTGCACATTTATACAAATGTGAGAACCACATCCGGTATTCAATACCCATGAAGTAGAAATAGATAAATTAATATCTATAACATAAATACCCGAATTCGTAGTCTCACTATTCTTCTTCTTCTTGCACTCATCCAAATAGAGTTTGCAATTTCTCTTCCAATGCCCTGGTTCCTTGCAATGGAAGCAAATTCCTTTCTTAGGAACTATTTCCTTAGGAAATTTTACCTTGGCTTGCCATTTAGGCTTGCCTCGTCCCTTAGGCCCATTACCACCTTTAGACTTGGGCTTCCCATTATTTTTCATGGGCTTACCCTTATTGACATTCAAAATTTGGGTAGGCCTTCTCTTGACATTTACCTCAGCTGTCTTTAGCATCCCATGCAGCTCAGGAATGGATTTCTCCATATTGTTCATGTTATAGTTCATGACAAACTGAGAAAAACTACCAGGTAAAGAATGTAGGATCAAATCCGTGGAGAGTTCTAAACTCAGAGGGTAGCCAAGCCTAGCAAGGTGATCAATATAGCCTTTCATCTTCAAAACATGAGCACTAACTGATTCACCTTCAGCCATTTTGCAATCATGCAATGCAATGGTAGTTTCATACCTATCCTGCCTAGTTTGCTGTTGAAAAGCTTGTTTGAGATAGACACTCATCTCATAGGCCTCAAGGTGCTCCAGATCCTTCTGAAGTTCTGGGCACATAGTTGCCAACATAAGACATCCAATGTCATTAGAATCATCTATATGCTTTTTATGCTTGTTCTTAACAGTATTAGTAGCATCAACAATAGGTGGTTCTGGGATAGCTTCATCAAGCACATAGGACTTTTTCTCTTGCTTGAGAACAATTCTCAAGTTTCTAAATCAGTCAACAAAATTAGTCCCATTTTCTTTCAGTTTATCATTCTCAAGAATGGATCGCAGTGATAAAGTGGAATTGTTATTAGCAGCCATAATGATCTACGAAATATGCAAATATAACCAATTTAGCAAATTAATATTGAGGTGATAATAATCTCTCACTAAAATATGACCCTCAAAAAGAATATTGCAATAATAATATTTTAGTGGACTAAGATCCATATCTCTCCTAATTCCAAGTCAGCTTTGGCATGACGCTTAGAATTAAGTTATTTAGGTAGGTAACTCCTTACCAATTACATCTAATGTAACCCTTAGATTATAGGTATTGACATCATATGTCAAATGCATGTTATACCCCATCTAATGCCTTAGGTCCAAAACCGTTTTGATAGCCTAATTAAGCCTAATCAAAATTAAATAGATGAGTAACTATTACTCATCCTATCTTACTAAGATAACCTAAGCACTTTGCTTTGGCAAAACCTGCATTTTGGTGATCTTAGTCTTGATAGATATTTAATATATGGGTGGCATTAAAACTTAAAATTTAAAGTGAGGGTTCAACTTTTAATTTTAATTATTTTGTCTTGCATATATATATTATAGCATCCTCTATGCATACATATATATATATAGACTATCATGCATAGTATCTCATACTAATATATGACAAAATAATAAAACTATTTTACATAGTCATTTAAATCTGATTTAAAGACTAAAAGAAAATAATTTATTTTCTCTTTTTTTTATTTTAAATTATTTTCAGGGGCAGAATTGTAATTAGGGCATCATCTTCTTCCTCGGGAAGGTTGCCCTAGCCGCCACATGCTATTGCAAGCAACCCGTCGACCCATCCAGCTTCAATCGCAGCCAGCCCGACGCGCAAATATTGTACGTCTACCGGTCCATCGCAGTCGAGCTCGTCACCCAGAAGATTGCGCAATGGCGAGCTTGAAACAGCACTGGCAAGCTCGCGATTCACAGAAATCACGAGGAGCTAAGACACATCTCGACTTCAAAGTCCCCGGCAGCCCACTTGATGAAAAGTTGGCCGCTCAAACCGCCAGCCCGAGAGGCTAGAGACAACGCAGCGCTTGCGCTCCTTGGCTAGCCTGCTCTGATAACGGCAGTCCACAATTGAAACTCGGGATTCCCAATCTGCATGCCAACACATACGACCACCTCCCCATCATTGCTTTGGTAGCCAGCCGACAGAGCATGCGTCAGCGGTGGGACCCACCGCGTGCTTGCCTGTGGCCTTCATAGGTGATGGTTGGCAGTACCTGGTCCTTAGCGATTTCTGGGTTCACGATTATAACGACCCGGAAATCGAACGGCTACCGGCGCTAGGATCCAGATCGGCGTAAGGCCGCCGGGACCCGTAGCAAGCCTGCTATACTCTCTGTGTACCTGTCAATCCCAGACATGATCAAACATAACTGGAGAACATGAAAAACCTCAATCCTGTCCCATGGTTCAACCTGTGCATGCACTAACTCTGTACACAGACCCCCTTGCCAGAGCACTCATTAAAACATCTAGGTCAAGCACAATACTATACAAAACCATTACATCTCTTTACATCATTACATGTCCACACTATGCTATTACACGTCTCTTACTCTTTCTCTTCCTGTACCCTGCTAGACTCCCCTGCACACTGAACTTGCAAAACTAGGTGAGGGGAGAGGGGTGAGCTATAAAGCCCAGTGAGTAGAAACACTGAAAACAGTTCATTCATTACATGCTCTCATGAAATGCATCACATCACAAACATTTCACATCTCGGATGGACATGACCACCAAAATTCCCTCCAGTGTCAGTATGCTTGGCCCGGTCAGGTCTTACAACCTCAGTATGTCTGGCCCGGCCAGGTCTTACAACATCTGTATGTGTATGCCTAGCCCGGCCAAGTCTTATAACATCTCTAGGGCTATTGGGGTCGCCTTGGTCCATCCACATCATCATATTCATCATATTATGCAATGCGCCATATTCGTGCAACTAGTGCAAGCAACCTACTATAATCACCATGATGCATGAACTATGCGAATAGCATTTGATTTAGCATATGAAAAAGATTTAAGTGTAGTTCCACTCACCTCTAGCTGACTCTGAACTGACTCTGACTACTCTGAAGCAGTGCTCACTGCTGCTTTCTACGGTTTCTCTGGTCCGTTCCTACACAGGTGGACTCAAATGAGGGACTAAACTAGCTCAAGAACAACTCTATAAAACTTCCCAAAACCCCCTTACAAGGTCCGAAAACCAACACATAAAGCATGCAGAAGAAGGCTGGACAGGGCACTTTCGGCGGCAGGTTCGGCAGCCGAAAGTCCCTTCCAGAGACGAAACTCAAGCACCTTCGGCGGCCGAACTTTCCTTTTGGCAGCCGAACCCTTTCGGGGGCAAGGTTCGGGGGCTGAAAGGCACTCCAGAGACGAAAGTCTCTAACCTTCGGCGGCACCTTTGGCGGCCGAAACCCCGCTCCAGAGTCGAAAGTCCAACCCTTCTGAGGCGAGCTTAGGCAGCCGAAACCACCTCCTTAGCACGTTCGGCGGCCGAACCTTCCTTCGGCGGCCGAAACTGGATTTCCTAGTTAGGTAGAAACTTGTTCTGCTTCATGCAAATATGCCCAAACTTCTCTCAAACATGCAACCAACAAAACCACAACCTGCATATACTCCAGTACATGCACAAAGGGGTCTAAAACTACCTTAAAACCCCAAACAACAACATCAAAACATCACACAAGCATGCTTTTACACAAAACTCACATCAAACCTACTTAACCTACACATGCATATCTACCCAACCAACTTGCCTAAAACTTGCTTAAAACATTAAAAGATGTCAGGAAACTTCACTTACCTCTGGTAAACGAGAGGATGAAGGGTCCTAACGTAGAGATATGGGGAAAACACTCCTCAAGTCTCCAAACTTCAAGTCTTGGGTTTTATGCTCCAAAACTTCAAAAGTAACAAAAATCTTGTTAAAACCTTGAAAGATTTGAAGAAGATCATGAAAGTCAACTTGGGGAGGGTTTGGCCTCACCTCTGGCTGAAGGTGGAAGCAAAATATCATCATTCCACCGACTTGGGGCCTTTTATAGGTGGCTGGCCAGACAACCTTCGGCAGCCAAACGTGAATCCGAAACCATGCAAGGTTCGGCGGCCGAACTCGCCATTTTCTCCCTTGGCTCTTTTCACTTAAAAACTCATTTTCTTTATACTTAAAACATTAAAACAAGTTAAAACACTTTAGAAAAACATATGTACTACCCTTCTAGAGGGTTTCGACACCTGAGATTCCACCGGACTACAGGAATTCCGATGCCGGACTCTAGCCGGGTATTACAACGATGATTGTTCATCGTGAATCCAAAAAAAAAAAAATTTATTAATTTAAATTTCTAACAAAAATTACCTAAATGATCCAATCATTCATCCATAAATTTAATCATAATTATCATGCCATTCAAATAAGCATATATCACATATATCACATTAATCATGGCATAATTAACTTAAACGAAAAGTACAGGTTTACTCTGATACTACTGTTAGAAAATCCAGAGATTATTGCAACCCAAATTGCGCGGCGGAAAAATAAAAATCTTTGATTTCCTTTCCCAGAATCTGAGTGCTTCGTTTATTTCAAAGGAAGGATATGAGACTAACCTGTTAATCTCGTCGAGAAGATACAATGCCGGACTGATGGTGCTGCTTTTTCAAACGAACACCCTCAATGGTATCCACACGAACATCTTCTATCCTTCTAGAGTGCTAGCTCTCTTAAGGATGGATAGATTATGTGCTCCACAATCTGCAACTGTTAGACTGAATTTTCTAAAAACCGTTACTCCAGAATTCGTAGAAGGAGTATTTATATGTTTCAGTCTTTTTGTTTTCCCACAACTCTTTTCACAAAAGAGTTGTGTTCAGAACCCACTATCACAATCTCGCAGATACTCAAATATCTTATGTGATAGAGTCCTTTATCTGTAACAGTTACAGATAGACTGCAGATCTTTTAAATATTATTATCTTATAATAATAAATAATTAATAATAATAACACTTTATTATTATTAATTAATATTAATAATAATAACACTTTATTATTATTAATTATATTAATGGACTTTAGACTTTTAGCCCATTAATATGTCATAGCACATCAACAACGTTCTTTTGTGTGTGACCCAATAGGCTCACATTAATTGACAATAGGCCCAGTCCCACAAGGCCCATAAGTCATAAGTGACCTCTAGCAAGATATTATGACTACCCAACTAATATGAAGATCAATAGTCCGATAAAGCCTAATAAATAGAACATGTATTAATCCATTTGTCACACGATATCTAGTTTGAACATAAGTCATGGTCAATGTCAAACTTATAATGTTCAAAATTATGATTTCTTGATCTCTAAGTAGACTGATAAATTCAAATGATATTGATCACACTATCAATTCATTTGAGCACGACCATGCATTTCTCAGTCTCACTTATCGAGGGCCCCAGAAGATATCTCTCAAAGAGAGATAAATCCTATCTTGATTGTTCAATATCCTCTACATAATTTCTATTATGCTCAATCATAACCTTTATGATTGTCCGATTAAAGACAATGTTTGGTTATGTCAAAACATAATAGTCCTTATGTTGGAAACTATGACAATCTCGAGTCAAAGGATTAAGACATAACTACTTTGAGATTCACTTATGACAATAACCCATATAGTGATCTTAATGCGGGTCCATCCAATACTTTGTTCTCTAACAAGTGATTATTGAATTATATCAACATATACATAATCATCTCATGATTATCAATCAATAATCATACTAGCTATATTTTATTATTATCAACATAATAATAAGTAACTAGGGATGATAATCATTATTATGTAACATGCAAACAAATAATAATGATGATAAAAACCTCTAATATTAATAATAAAAAACGACATACAAAAAGGTCCAAGATAATGGCTTAAGGCAAATACACTAACACTTTATTTAACAAGACAAAGATTAATTGGAAAATTTCTATATATTTTCTAAAATGTGTTTATATACAGATTACAAGGTCTTGTTAAGGCAACTCTAAAGAATCCTCAATTAATTAATTAGTATCAATTAGTCTATGATTATGTAATCTCTTTTAATTATGTACATTTTAAGTTCACACTCTAACACTCCCCTTCAAGTTGGAGCATAGATGTTTATCATATTCAATTTGTTAGAAAGATATTCTATTCGAACCCATTTAAAGATTTGGTGAGTAGATTACCCAGTTGCTCTCCTGTCCTCACATAACTGGTGAAAATTTAAATTTACTTGAATCTTCTCACGGATGAAATGGTAATCAACTTCAATATATTTAGTCCGTTCGTGGTATATTGGATTGAAAGCAATGTGAAGAGCAGTCTGATTATCACACCAAAGTTTTGCGAGTAACGCAGCATCCATACTAACTTCTTTTAGCATATTATTTATCCACAAAATCTCACAAGTGGATTGAGTCATGACTCTGTATTGATCTGAATACCACATTTTGCTTCTTACTTTTCCAAGACACTAGATTTCCTTCAACAAATACATAGTAGCTCGTTGTCAATCTTCTATCATTTTTGAATTTCGCCCAATCAGTATTAGAGAAACATTCAACTGCATTATGCCCATGATCACTGTAGAGTATGTCGAGTCCAAGGGTCCTTTTTAGATAATATAGAATTTATTCTAGAGCTGCCTAATATTTCTCTGTAGGTATAAACATGAATTGGCTTACAACACTTACTGCAAAAGCAATATCTGACCGATTTATCACCATAAGATAGTTCAGATTTTCAACCAACCTCTGGTATCTTTGTGAATCATCATAAGGTCTCCGTTATCCTGTATGATACTACAAGAAAAGTACTCACTAACGAGAGAAAAATTTATCATTAAATATAAAAAATTGGTCGTTATCATTAACAACAATTTATTCAATCGTTAAGTCATCGTTAGGGGTTCTGTCGTTAAAATTTTTAACGAGGATATTGTACATCATTCGTTAATACTAATTACGACAATATTATAATCGGTCGTTAAAATTATAACAATAACGACAAGTTTGACTTTCGTTAATGATAATTAATATGGTTGTAAAAAATTTAATAACGACAGTGAAACTTGTTAAAATTTTAATAAAAAAATTATTATTTTTCTATATAATAATTTTAAAATAGTGATAATAATCGAAAATAATTAAATATTAATAATAATTGAGTGCAAAATATTTTTCATAAAAAGAAAAAGTTTAATTTGTACACATTGTGAGTTTACACGATCTATAAGTCATATTACTTGTTAATTTACAGTGACTCTAGGTGATACCTCATTCATTCTCTTTCTAATGTGGGATTCAAAAAAAAAAAATATACTTCCACTTTAACAACCAACACTCTCATCTTTAACGAGAATATTTTACTGACGGTCATTAAAGTTTAATATAACAATGATCAATTATATTATTAGTCGTTATATATATGTATTAACGAAAACAAGTTAAACTAGTCGTTATTTTTTTGTCATTAAAAACTATATTTCTTATAGTGTGAGACATATACTAAAAATCATTGGTGTGCTATAAGGTTTAGTTCATATCTTTCCAGTTTCTATAAGTCAAGGATATACTTTTTTTGAGACAAAGAAATTTTCTTTTTACTCAAGACTTTGACTCCCAAGAAAACTTAAACTGACCAAAGTTTTTAGTATAAAAATCCACATGCAAGAAGGATTTGAGAGAATAGATCTCTACACTATTATTTCCTGTAATGATAATGTCATCAACATACATAACGAGGAGAACAATATGAGTATTTGAATTTCTATAGAAGACTGAGTGGTTACACTTGCTTTTTTTCAATCCAAATTCTTAACCATGTATAGGGACTCTACTTCAAACCATATAAAGATTTCTTCAAATGGACTTTCCCATACTCCTCCTAAGCAACAAACCCAGGTGGTTCTTGGAGGTCACCATGTAAAAATGCATTCTTGAGAGCTAACTAGTGTAAAGGCCAATGCTAAGAAGCAGTTAGGGAGATGAACAAGCGAACCGATGTCATTTTGATCACATGAGAAAAAGTGTCAAAATAGTCAATGCCATAAGTTTGTGCATAGTCTTTAATAATAAGACGAGCCTCAAGCCTCGCTACAATGGATTGACTTTGATGGTAAAGACCCATTTATAGCCACAACCTTCTTGTCAAGGGGTAAATCAACTAGTTTCTAAATATGATTTTCATTTAGAGCCTTGATCTCCTCAAACGTTACATCACGCCATCCAGAATGGGTCAAGGCCTCTTCAACTATCTTAGGTAAAGAAATAGAATTTAGAGAGATAATTAAGGAGATAGAAGAAGGAGGCAGGTGATCATAAGAAAGAAAGTTAGCAATAGAATAGGTAGACTTACACTGTCGTTTACCTTTATGAATATTAATGGAGAGGTCAAGGTCATTCGGTGGTGGATCTGATGGTGAAGAAGATTCTGGTACAGGACATATATTATCGGGTACTAGTCTTTGAGAGTAAACTTGAACAATTAGCGGTTGAACAGAAGGTTGAAAACTAGGAGGAATTTCACCATCAGATTGTAGGGCTGAGCATTGTTCGGTTAGAACCGAATAAACCGACCGAACCGATTTAATTTAATAATTTGGTTCGGTTTTAAAAAAAAATCGGTTCGGTTCGGTTTTAATTTTTAAAAATTTCGGGTTGGTCGGTTCGGTTCGGTTTTGGAGTCAAAATAATTCGGTCGAACCGAACCGACCGAATTTAATTTTAAACGCAGCGTTTTATTATAGGGTTATATCCCTCGTCATTCTTCACGCGGCGCATACCTTCGTCTCTCTCAACCAAATCCCTAATCTCCATCCTTCGCGTCTTCAATCCGTAGCCACAGCCACCCACCCCAGTCGCTAGTCCCACAGCCACCCACCGGCCACCCACCCTGCCACCCTTCGCGTCTCTCTCTCACGGCCATCGCTCGCGTCTCTCTCTCTCATAGCCGTCGCTCGCGTCTCTCTCTCTCATAGCCGTCGCTCGCGAGACTCTTTTAAGTTTCATGAACTTAGCTTGTAAGTTTAGCTTGTAAGTTTCAGTGTTTCACAGCCGTCTCTCTCACAGGCTGTAGAACAAAACTTGAATCGTCATCTCGTTGGACAGTGTAAGGAGATACAAACACAGAAAGTGATTCACAACACCTAGCACAGATTCACAGAAGGAGATACAGACAAACCTAGCACAGGTGATTCACAACACTCTAAATACTCAAAGAAGGTTCAGTTGCTCAGTCTCACCGTGTTGGTAGAGTTAGCTCAGGTATTTTTTTTTTAAGAAAATTTTTTTGTGAGTAATTTCTGGGTTCTTTCTAGGATGAAATTTGGTTGCTGTAAGTGTTTGAATTATGCTTTTTTGGGTTTTGTTTCGAGTGTTTTGGTATTGTGTTTCTGGTAAATTTTGTTGCTACTTTGATCTGTTAGTGTTTTGCTGATTTCTTTTTTCCTTTAGGTCTTGTTTATGTTATTTGATTTTTTATGCTAAATGAGTGGTGCCAAGAATTATTTTAGAGATCTGCTCTTAGTTTTGGGAGCTTCTGTTTCCGAGTTTCTTGTAATTATATTTTTCTTTTCTATTATATTTGATTAAGTATATTAGGGTAGAAGTTGTTGATTAATTTGGATTTTATGATTAATTTATTGAATTTTATGATTAATTAAATATATTAGGTTTAAATCAATTTTTATTAGACCCAAATTATAATATAATTCAATGAAATTAGAAAAAAAGTTCAAAAATCGGTTTCGAACCGAACCGAACCGAACCGGTTCGGTTCGATTCGGTTCGGTTTTCTATCTTATTTGGTTCGATTCGGTTTACATTTTGAAACAATTCGATTAATTCGGTTTTGGCCGGTTCGATTCGGTACCGAACCGAACCGACCGATGCACACCCCTATCAGATTGTGCAGTAGAAAGCACACTCGAGAAGTTCCCACCATCAAATGTGATTCTATAGATGAGCCACTCATTGTCCTCCTCTTGATCAGTAGAGGTTTGTGTAATAGGAAAAAAATAAATTTGCTCGAAAAAGACTACATCTGTTAAGACCATATATTTATTGAGCTCTGGAGAGTAACATCGATACCCCTTCTAAATGTAAGAATAATCCAAAAAAATACACTTCAAAACTTTAGGATCAAGTTCAGTCACATAATGTCTGACATCCGAACATAGCAAGTGCTACCAAAAAGTCGTGGTTATAGAGGAAATAATAGCTTCTTAGGAAAGATGACATTATAGGGAGTATTATCTTTTAGTATTGTAGAGGGCATGCGATTAATGAGGAAGTATGTAATAAAGAGAGCATCAGCCCAAAATTGTTTAGGAACTTACTTTTGAAATAACAGAGCTCGAGCAATCTCAATGAGATGTCGATTCTTCCTTTCAGCTATCCCATCTTAAGCGAGTGTATCAACTTAATAAAGAATACCATGTTGAGTCATATAATCCTGGAATAATTCTGACATATATTATTTAGCATTATCGCTTCGCAAAAGTTTCATAGAAACATTAAATTGAGTCTTAATTTCAGCACAAAAGGCAGATAAATTAGAAAATACTTCCGAACGATGCTTCATAAAATAAATCCAAGTCATTCTAGAGAAATCATCAATAAAAGTGATAGAATATCTTAATCCAGTCTTAAATCCAATCGGATATGGCCCCTAAACATCCGAATGAACTAATTCAAAAGCAGACTCAACTCTTTTATTGACTCTAGGACTTAAAGAGCTTCAATGATATTTTGTAAAATGACATGATTCACACTCCAGTGAAGATACCTCATAAAATTGAGGGCATAACTTCTTCAAAACAGGTAAAGAAGAATGACTCAACCGACAATGTGCTTCGAACAGAGACATGACACTGCAATAAGCAACAGACTGAGGCACCCATACATCCAAAATGTAAAGACTCCCAGATACATGTCCTTTATCAATAATCTGCTTCGTCATAAAATCCTGAATAAGACAATGATCAGGAAAAAAAGAAATACAACAATTTAGGACTTTGCTAAATTTACTCACAGATATTAAATTAAAGGCAAAATTTGGTAAATTTAGCACAAGTGATAGAGTAATAGAAGAAGTAGGTTTAACAGTCCCAGAACCCTTAACATTATATGTTGACCCATGTGTGAGGATTATCTGTCATGTGATTCATGGCACCGAAAATCAATGACCCATTTATGCGAGGAGGAGATAAAGTAAGTTTTACCTAACTTAGTATTAGCAGTTATTGGGATGGACCCTCTCAACAAATTATGATACTGAGTATATTCTTCAACTGAGATAAGAATGGTATTCTCAGAGGAAGATCTAGATGCAACAACATTAGCAGTTTTTCAATTCTTATTTTGCAGTTTCTTGCAATTTTCACTAACATGAGACTTACTATTGTACGCCATTTTAACCAATTCAAGCTAAAATAATCACTTCACAAAACCCTTCTTCCAGATTCAAGACACAAAACCAGGCCACAAAATAATGCACCTAAGATTAAAAAGCCAAAAAATAGGCTTGAACTGAAAGAAAAGAACCTGTATAGCTCCCAACCAATGAAGGACCCTACTGCACAAGCTCCAATGACCGAAGGATGACTGGAAAATGGACAAAAATATGGCAGCAAAACTCAGAAAGAAGATCGGAGGCCCACCAGAGGTCTCAAGCGCCTACACTTGCTGGCACATGAAGGAGAAACCGAAATAGAAACTCAGCGTGTGAAGCTCACGTGCTGTCCAGATGGTCATCGGATTATGGGGATGGGCTATAAACAGAGGTGCGCTCCTCCCTTTAACAGTGGTAAGATCCAACGACCATCAGAAATAGTGACCCACGACTAACAGAAGCCAAAACCCACAACTAGCAGAAGCCAAAATGAAGAAAACAGAGACCTAATCGAGCCTAAGACTCTAATACCATATAACAAGATAAGGAATAATTTGACAATTTCTATGTATTTTTTCTATTGAAGTAAGGGCGTTTATATTCAGATTATAAGACCTTGTTAAGGCAACTCCTAAGAATCCTCTATCAGTGGATCAGTATCAATTAGTCTATGATTATATAATCTCCTTTAATTATATACAAACTATATTCATACTCTAACACTTCAAATTTGTAATCTATTAGTTACTTATCTTCAGATATCCAGAGGGATATTGGGCTAAAAGAAATATCAGATTTTGTTCTATTGATAAACAAATCCAAGGCTGAACTAAAGGCTTCTAAAATTTTCACAATTCGGATTGCTTCCTCCAAAGATGCTTGCCCGAAGAGAAAAATGTCATTGGCAAAAGGAGGTGGGTTAAAGGTGAACAATGTCTTTTGATCTTATAACCTCGAATAGAATTCTGAAGAGTTTGCTCTATACATCTAGCTAGCACAATAAAGATCAAAAGGAAAAAAATTGGGTGATATAAGATACCTTTACGAAGGCCACATGAGCGTCGGAAGAGGGTGCTTTTGGAACCATTAATAATGATGGAGTATTCCACCTATGTGATGCACTGAATAATCTAGAAAATCCACCGTTCATCAAACCCCATCTTCCTTGTGACTGCTTCTAGGAAACCCTAGTCAACTTTGTCATATGCTTTATGGATGTCCACCTTAATTGCCATGGCTCCTTTTTTTCCTCTCTTTAGGTATTTTAGGCCATGGAATCCTCATAAGCAATAAATATATTGTCCTAAATACTCCAATTAGAAACAAAAGCGATTGTAAAGGAGATATTAGAGAGTTTAGCCATGGCTTCAAGCAATTAGTCAACACCTTTGAGATAATCTTATAGGAGAAATTACACAAGCTAATAGATCAATAATCTCCCAGAAATACATAGTGCTTTTGTTTTGCGACAAGAACAATGTTTGTGTTATTTAACTTAAGAGGAAACTCTCCTAATTGAAAAAAGTTGGCAACCATTTTGAACACATCCCCATGCACCACCTCCCAATATTTATGAAAAAATAGGTCTCGAAAGCCATCAGCCTTTGGGGCCTTATGAGCTCCTAAGCTAAATGCTGCAAATCAAACCTCTTCCTCCAAAACCTAGCACACAGAGCTTCATTAATCACATCAATGACAAAGGAGGGAATGGTATATAAGTTTGCTTCTAGAATTTCCCTCGCAGCGATGGTTAAGATCTGGGAAAAGAAATTCAAAACTTCCCTTCTTATTGCCTCTTCTTCTTCAATCTAGGTCCCATCTCTATTTCTGTTTTGTTGTTGTCTTTGAGTGGATGCCAAATGGAAAAATTTGAAGCTTCGATCCCCATACATCAACCAATCGACCTGTGATTTTGAAACCAATAAAGTTCCTCTAGCTTCTATTGCTCTTGAAGTTGATTTCTAGCATTGACAATTTCAACAAGATTAACATAGTCATTAGATAGCAGGGAGTCAAGTTTAGCTGAGAGTTCTTGAATCTTTCTTTTAGAATTCCCAAACACATAACTGGACCAATAGGGGAGAACTTCTCTGCAAAAATTCAGTTTATTCTAAATGTCTGCCTGAGATGACGAGAAACACTAAAGGGTATTGATAAGAGTAGCACAATCGTCAGAAGTAGTCCAGCTCATATTAAAAGCAAAAGACTTTGGAGGTTTTCGGGTTTTTGGAGTAAGATAGAGGATCAAAAGCTTATGATCAGATCCAAAGAATTTATCATGATACAATTGATAATAAGAGAACATATGGAACCAATCAAAATTTGCAACAACTTTGTCTATGTGTTCAAAGATTTTGCCTTGCCCATGCTAATTATTGGTCTAGGTGAAATGTTAGCCTCTGAATTGGATCTCATCTAGCTCTGCCTCAATAAAAAATATGTTATAAAGACTAGCAAGACCATGATTGAACTTGCTTCCTCTTTTATCCTAGATTGAGTTACAAATATTGAAATCACCTATTAAGAGCCAAGGAACATCCCTAACAACCAAGTTCTTGGTGGAACTCAAAAATAACTCTCTTCCTTGAACTTCAAGATCCCCTTACATAAACGTAGAATGCCAATGTGAGGGAGACAAAACTAAAAAGTCAATCCAACGATTAGAATATTGGAGAATTCTGATAGTCATCCTTCCACCATAGAGAAAGACCTTTAGAACTCCCAAACAGTTCAACATTACCAATAAGGTTATTTCTTTGGGATAAGACTTTGAGTTTCAATTTTGGAGAGGCTTTTGATTTTTTGGGCTTAACATCGGGAGTGTTTGGGTTTGTGAGTGAGTTGGGTTCAAAGAGAGGAGGAGAGCTTGGGCAAACAGGTAGGTTTTCCAAGGATAAAATAGGGCTATTTTCAGAGATATAAACAAACTTACCAACTAAATCAGCCTACGATCGATTAAAAAACAAAGAGAGAGATCCACTCATCGGAGCTCTTAGCATGTTTTTGGGAAGAAAAGTTGACGGGTAAGGTTTTAGACTGACATTCTCTTATTTGATTGGTTAAAAATTAAAGAAAGTAAAGGGTAGATTTGACGTGGTGTTGTCTGCTAGGACAAAGGATAATTGACATTTGGTGCGTCTGAGTACCTCAATTTGACAGTGCTCTTGAGTGGTAGGTGAAGGAACAACTTCAGGATTAGAGCTTCTGAACGAGTTAGCTTCTTTATCATGAGAATCACGCACCACCCATTGCTCTGCTCAGCCATTGCAGATGGACCTTCAAGGAACCCTTAAGATTGCTTCCTAGGAGGTGAGTGGTTTTGAGAAGAAAACAAGCCAGCTCTCATTCAGTGGTCGTATTCTTGCCTCTTCTCTTTGTTTTATGGACTAAGAGCCTGTTTTAGGTTTCTACAGTTCCGAATTTGGTGATCCAAAACACCACACATATGACAAAACTCAGGGAGCCTTTCATATCTAAATCTTACCCTTCCATGGGACCCATCTTGCTTCTTATTAGTGAAGCCATCAAACAGAGGTTGCAGCACATTAATCTCAACTCTCAAGTGCATACAATATCCTATGGACACATCAGGCTCCATATTCCACATCTAGAAGACCCTTAAAGACTTTTGGAATCTGAATCGCATTCGACTTGGTTAGCTGATTCAGAGGGGACAATGCACCTGAACCCAAAAGGGGGCAAGAAGAGAAATCAATATCCTCTAGCTTCAGATGAGTAGGCCATTGGGCAAGAAGAGAAATCAATATCCTCTAGCTTCAGATGAGTAGGCCATTGTTTAAGGATCAATAAATGATTATTGATAGCCTAAGGGATACCTTGCAAGACTTTTTTCCTATCCCTTTCATGCGAAAAAGTGAAAAGAAAGGTGTTTTTGTACTCTGGATAGGTTTTGATATGAAAGTCAAAAGCTAGGTTCTAGATCTGCTTTAGGATGTTTTGAACAGTTTACATGGAAAATTTTGTGAAGATAATTTTGCTAACTAGGATGGGAATGGAAAGGGTTTCAACAGCTGGGCAGTCTTCATTTAATTTTTAAGGTAATATCTTAAGAGGGAGTTGGTTTTATTACGAAGGTCATTGATGAAAGGCATTGAAAGCTCCATAAACATAGGGCGGAAGGGGTACAAAGAAGAATATTTGAGAAAAAGAAAGAAAGAGGAAAGAGCAACTAATCGGGAATCCTCATCTACCACATCATTTTGGCCATAGAGAGATTTTTCTCTCAAAGATTCTTTTTTGCTTTTCTTTCTGTAGAACTAGCCTTCCTTATTGCTGGTGCATAACCATCTTTTGTTTCCACATATGCAAGGGCCAATCTTCTTCTCCATTGCATTGCTCGGAGAATGAATTTCTCCCTCCCAATGAAATGTACCAAAAAATTCTTATATAGACTAATATAGACCGGATCTATATAGATTCATAGTGAAAATAAAAGCAAAACACACATAAAACTCCATTTACACTATAAATCCATATAGACTTAATTTATGTAAAATTTTCTCATAAATAATAGCATTTTTTTTATTAAAGCTATCCAACATTTATATCTATGCTGACTTTAAGTATGGATCTATAAAAAAATATTACCTGAAACCTGATGCACCATGAACTAATATACAAGCAATTAGATCCTTTTTTTTTTTCATGGAGATATCTATTAACTTCTTTCTTAGGTTCATGATGGACCAGATGCAGACAAATTTTTCTCTAAATCTATATGTATGTATATTTGTATATATATATATATTTAATGCTTCATTAACACTTCAACTTTTGTGTTATATTTCACTCTTCATTATATCCATTTTATTCTAATTTTTCATTCATGGTAACCTAAAACAACCCCACTTCAATTGGACACATAACAGTCGTCTATGTTAACGAGCCAAGATAACCATGGCAAAAGCAGAACACAAGTTTTTACATTTTCAAATGTATAAAAGAATTGACAAAATCCAAATGAATAAAATCAGGTCTTATTTCCTGAAAAATTCAATACAAATAATTGAATACAACATATCAGTAACTAATAGCATTTCATTATTTGTTATAAAATTCAAGTTGTTTGATTTTGCGACTGCTTTGAGGAGAGAGGAGAAAATTATGAAGGACCTTTTTTCTTAATACCTTGCAGATATCTTAGTAATCTCATTACGTGGCTATTGCTCTCCAAAGAATGTAGAACCTGCAACTAAACGAGACAGGTTAGATGGCATGCACAGAACTTTGAATGACTAAAGCCTATAAACAAATCA
Source organism: Manihot esculenta (assembly GCF_001659605.2). Classification (NCBI taxonomy): domain Eukaryota; kingdom Viridiplantae; phylum Streptophyta; class Magnoliopsida; order Malpighiales; family Euphorbiaceae; genus Manihot; species Manihot esculenta. The sequence continues at coordinate 6,623,177 of NC_035164.2, read as the reverse complement.
TCAATAAAGATGGCATGCATAATTTAAATCATGGAAAAATAATTATTTAATTATTGTGATATAGAAAAAAACTCATTAATTAGTTCCTCAATTTTCAAAAATACATTAAAAATGTCTCTAACAATTTAAAAAATTTACTAATTAGTCCTTAGTTAATTTTAGCTATTAAGTATTATAAAAAATTCTAAAATATCCTTGATATGGAAGGATTAATTAGTGAATATTTATAAAACTAAGAAATCAACTTATAAGTTTTTTAAACCACAAGGACTAAATAGCGAAACATTACATAGCTAAAACTAATGAATAAATTAATTAGTAGATTTTTTAAAAAAAATTTCAAGGACGTTTTAATGTATTTGTATTTTTCAAAATTCAATGACCAAATAATGAGTTTCTCCCTAACACATAAACTAAATAGTAAATTTCATTTTAATCATTATTTTGTTTATTCCAGCTACCATCTTGGTTTGATTGGTTTATTACTGCACTATAATCAAACCCAAGGTTGGACCAACTTCACCAATGGTTGAACCAATAAACCAAATGGAATGTGGAAAACCAGCATTCAACCTGTGATTTAACTAGTTTCAGCAAAATCTGAAAATGAGAAACTTTTGATGATTCTGAATTCTCATAGATGAATTATTGTTTCAAAACTAGCACTTTTAGTTCCTAGAAAGTTTGTTTCTGACCAGTATTTTAATTATTGTCTACAAAGTTATGAAGCTTTTTTTTCATGACATTTAGTCCTCAATATTTTTTTAATATATATCAGATTACATTTTAGCTACTAAAGTTTAAAGGGTAAAATATAATTTAGTCCCTCTAGTTTAGTGAAATGTAACCTTTCGTCCCTCTGTTTTAAAAAACCTTCAATTTAGTCATTATGATTTTTAAAAACTATGCCATTAGTCCCTCCCGTTAGATTTTCAGTTAAATCACCGTTAATTTTAGTTAAAAAGACTAAAATACCCATTCTCTCTCCTTCTTCTTCCTCTTCCTCCTCCTCTTCTTCTTCTTCTCCTTCCCGATCTCCTTCTTCTGCTTCTTCTTCTTCTTCTCCTTCTTCTTCTTCTTCTCTTTTCCGATCTCCTTCTTCTTCTTCCTCTTCTTCTTCTTCTTCTTCTCCTTCCCGATCTCCTTCTTTTGCTTCTTCTTCTTCTTCTTCTCTTTTCCGATCTCCTTCTTCTTCTTCCTCTTCTTCTTCTTCTTCTTCTCCTTCCCGATCTCCTTCTTTTGCTTCTCCTTCTTTTGCTTCTTCTTCTCTTTTCCAATCTCCTTCTTTTTCTCTTTTCCGATCTCCTTTCTTCTTAAGTTCCTTTGTGATGAATTACTCAACTCTGCTCTTGTTCGTCAGCACCTTGAGCAGTGCGTGGAAACTACAACTGAATTGCAGCAGAAATTGCGGTCATTATCAATGGAATTGAAAAATCTTAAGTGTAGGGAAGAATTTCTGGCCGCAGCAAGCGGGTGAAATTTGCCACCATAATAACATGCAAGAACATGTTGGGAAAAACTCTTCAACTCCTTTAGATCATCCAGGACCTTCTCTCTCATCAGACATGAATATTCAGGATGTGGAGAATGTGCCTTCTGTTGCTTTGAAAGAGTCACAAGCATATTGTCCTGAGTTGAGCACCATTAAGGATGACATTCTTCATCTGCAGAATCTGATTACCAGCATAGAATCACAACTTCTAAAGCAAGCTACGCGGAGGGAGTTTCTGGGCAGTGATTCTATAGGTCGTTTGTATTGGGCTTCTGCTACACCTGCTGGGCATGCTCGGGTTGTTGCTGATGGGAGTTTGACTTTGCGGCTCAGGAAAATATCAGATCATAAGGGCCTATCAGACAATGTTTCAATTTTCAAGCATTCTGCTTCACTTGGCATGAACACTTTTTTGGATTCGGAAGGGTCAAGAGCTTGTTTTCCATTCATGTTTAATCCAAATGATAGTATTCCTACATGCTCACCATGGGTTTCATATGAAACTGATTAAGAGTTTGAAGAGCTTATTGGTTGGTTGGGAGATAATGACCAAATGGAAAGAGAACTGAAAGAGTCTATTATCCAATGGTTAAAGCTACGATTCCATGAGACTCAACAAACTAGAAACACGGTTCAAGAAGAACGCCAAGCAGCTTTGCCAATAGTCATGAACAATGACAAATCTCCATTTTCTAATTGTCTTGTTACCTAGGCTGCATTGTTTCTGGAGAAGAAGTACGGTGCTTGTGTTGAGCATGAGACCATTAACATGTTGAAGAAGAGAGGAAAGAAAGGCAAAGGAACAAGTGAAGAAGAAGAAGAAGATCGGAAAAGAGGAAGAAAAATAAGCAGAAGGAGATCGGGAAGGAGAAGAAGAAGAAGAAAAAGAGGAAGGGGAAGGAGAAGGAGAGAGAATGGGTATTTTAGTCTTTTTAACTAAAATTAACGGTGATTTAACTGAAAATCTAACGGGAGGGACTAATGGCATAGTTTTTAAAAATCACAGTGACTAAATTGAAGGTTTTTTAAAACAGAGGGACGAAAGGTTATATTTCACTAAACCAAAGGGACTAAATTATAGTTTACCCAAGTTTAAAATTAGTTGCAATTTAGTTCAAGAATTATTATATTGCAGAACACTTCAATCCCTCAAAATCTTGTATTTTTCACTAATGCTGGTATAGAGACTAGAAGTGAATTTTTGAACAAAAGAGACCAAAGTATATTTTAAGGAAATCTTTAGAAGGTCTTTCTGTAATTAACCCAACTCTTCTGTATACTAAACGGTCACCAATTCTTTATTCATCATAAGTTCTGGTCAGATGATCAAATCTGATTCTAGAAACATTCTTTTTCTTCCTTTTGTTGAAGGTTCTAGAAACATTCATTTGAACTTTAAAGTAAGAAGTATATGACAGGACTAGAATATATATGTTATAGGATATAGGAAGTAAATATATTGATAATAGGAAGTAAATATTAATAGATGTGTTAGTTGCTTAATTTTAGATTGCATTATCGTAGGCTTGATTTCCTTTTCTTTCTAGATAAGATTTTTCATGTATAAATATATTGTAATCTCTATTATAATAAATACAACAAATATTACCTTTTTATATGGTATCAGAGCCTCTCACGTAGAGATTAGATTTTTTTTTCCTGTTCTGTTTGAGGACTTAGGACTCCTGTTCTTTTAGGTTACCCATATAGGATAATATTTGTCTCTCACCGCCCATCCAAGAAGGATACCGAAGAGCCGGCGAAGCTGCCCTAAAGAGCCAATTGTTGTCCGGCCGGTGAGTGAGCTTCACGTGCCGCAACAAGTTTTCTAATGCAGTCCCACTCACCGGCGCGTGGAGGCGCGTCGCATGTCCGTTGCTGCTCCGGTCACCCTCATCGGAGTCACCTCGAAGCACCCTCGTCAGTTCTATGGTCCATTTGCCGTTTGGGTGTTTGGTAGAGGTGTTTTTGGTTTGGATCGCCTTCTGGTACTGTTCATTTGTTATTATCGTTGATTTAACATTTTTTGAGTCCACTCCATTCTTTCCACCATCATCTATTTATGATACCCAGGGGGAGGAAAATGACCTCTTATTATACATTGTTCGCTCTTTATCTTATTCTCAGACTCTTCCTGCACCTTCCGCTCATGTGTCACGTCGCCCTCCTATTTTTCATGTTTATTCTAGACACTTAGAGGACTCTGACTCCGCTCCGCTACTAGCTTCTTTGTCAACAGACTCTGCTCCAACCGATCCTTCACCATCTGATTTGGATTTGCCCATTGCTCTTCGCAAAAGTAAACGTATTTGCACTCATCCTATTTCATCTTTTGCTTCTTATGGTCAATTATCCTCTTCTTCTCATTGTTTTGCTACTGCTTTAGATTCTATTTCAATCCCCAAAACTGTTATTGAGGCTTTATCCCATCCTGGTTGGCGTACTGCGGTGGAAGAAGAAATAATACCCCTAGACACTAATGGTGCTTGGGAGTTAATGTCCTTGCCCCTAGAAAAGCGGGCTATTGGGTGTAAATGGGTGTTTGCAGTGAACGTAAACCTTGATGGATCTTTTGCTCACCTCAAAGACCGTTTAGTGACCAAAGGTTATGCTTAAACTTATAGAATTGACTATTCTAATACATTCTCTTCAGTTGCTAAGCTCGCATCTGTTCGATTGTTTATTTCCTTGGCAGCTACACATGATTGGCATTTGCATCAACTGGATATTAAAAATGCTTTTCTCCATGGTGACCTTCAGGAGGAGGTTTATATTAAGAAACCATCTGGTTTTGTTTTGCAGTGAACGTAAACTCTGATGGATCTTTTGCTCGCCTCAAAGCCTGTTTAGTGGCCAAAGGTTATGCTCAAACTTATATAATTGACTATTCTGATACATTCTCTTCAGTTGCTAAGCTCGCATCTGTTCGATTGTTTATTTCCTTGGCAGCTACACATGATTGGCATTTGCATCAACTGGATATTAAAAATGCTTTTCTCCATGATGACCTTCAGGAAGAGGTTTATATTGAGCAACCATCTGGTTTTGTTACTCAGGGAGAGTTAGGCAAGTTTTGTAGACTTTGAAAACCCCTCTATGACTTGAAACAGAGTCCTCGGGCATGGTTTGGCAGGTTTAATGAGATAGTCCAACAGTTTAGAATGAAGATGAGTAAGTGTGATCACTCTTAGTGGAGTAATTTTGCTTGCAGTATATGTGGATGATATTGTTATCACAAGAAGTAATGTTGCTGGCATTATATCCCTAAAAGAATTTTTCAAAACACAGTTTCATACAAAGGATTTAGGATCCTTGAAATATTTTTTGGGCATTGAAGTTATGCAGTGTAAGAAAGGCATTTTCTTATCTCAAAGAAAATATGTTCTTGATTTGTTGACAGAAATAGGAAAATTAGGTGCTAAACCTTGTAGTGCACCAATGACCCCTAATCTTCAACTTACCACAGAAGGCAGTGAACCATTTGCAGATCCTGAAATGTATAAAAGATTAATCGGCAAGCTAAATTATTTGACGGTGACTCGTCCTGATAGTGCATATTCAGTGAGTGTGGTAAGTGAGTTTATATCCTCTCCTACTGTTGCTCAGTGGGATGCTGTAGGACAGATTCTTTGCTACTTGAAAGAGGTTTCAAGACGAGGTCTCTTCTATAGTAATCATGAGCACTCAAATATTGAATACTTTTCTGATACTGATTGGGCATATTCGAAAGTTGATAGGAGGTCAACCACTGGATATTGTATTTTTCTGGGAGGTAATCTGATCTCATGGAGAAGTAAGAAGCAAAATATGGTCTCTCATTTTAGTGCTGAATCTGAATATTGAGTCATGACACAAGCCGTATGTGAAGTCTTGTGGGTGTGTCAACTGTTGAAAGAGGTTGGGTTCACAAATTCGGTACCTGCTAAGTTGTGATGTGATAATCAAGCAACTATCCACAGTGCCTCTAATCCAGTATTTCATAAGAGGACTAAACATATCGAGATTGACTATCATTCTATTTGTGAGAAGGTCCAACAAAAGATAATCTCAATAGGACATATCAGAACTGGAGAATTATAAGGGGATATCTTCACTAAAACTCTAAATGGGACTCGAGTCGATTATATATGTAACAAGTTGGGCATGATTAACATCTATGCTCCAACTTGACTTGAGGGGGAGTGTTATAGGTTATAGGAAGTAAATATGTTGATATAGAAAGTAAATACTGATAGATGTGTTAGTTGCTTAATCTTAGGGATTGCATGATCATAGGCTTAATTTTCTTTCCTTTTTACATAAGGTTTTTCATGTATAAATATGTTATAATCTCTATTGTAATAAACACAATAAATATTACCTTTCTACAATATATAAATATATATGAAGTTTGAATTCATGTGGCAACTAGTATAGGTCTATTCTACATGACTTGATAACATGATCTTTCAATTCGTCGGTTCCCCAACTGGTAGGATCTAGAATTGCAATAAATGAAGGATTAACCAATATTAGACTCATTTTAGACATTACAAAACAATAGAAGAAGACTAAATTGTTCACATCCAATGACTTTGCAGAAAGAGATAGTAAAAAGGATTCACAATACCTCAGATCCACAAGACTTCTTGATACAACAATTGCGAGATGGACCAATTCTTGTGGTGTAGCTAGGATTTACTCGATGGACTCACTATACAAGGAAAAGCACAAGGAATGTATTACTTAACATGTTAAAAAATTGTTAAGGCATAAAGCAAAAAAATTGGACGGAAAAACTAGCTTTTGAAGTCCAGTCAGTCTCTCATAGCTGCAAAAAAAAAATAAAGCATATCTTCCTGCAGTGGTGAAAGTAGTTCATGCTTTCCAATATTGTACTTATGCACATGATTTGTTGGTACAGAGACAATGCACAGAATTGAGAATAACTTCAAGTTGGATAGAACTTCAAGTGCTTTTTTTTTCCTTTTCTATTCTTTGACAATTCATTTGAATCAGATGAATTTGTATTTAGCTGCTTTAGAATTATGCTCATTTTTACTCCGAGTCATGCTAATTTTATCTTTGACTCATAGTTACTAAAGGCGCACTATGCACAAAAGAGTTCTATAGAGCCTACACCGCAATGTATGTGTGTGAAAGATGACAAAGAAATCAGGTTTCAGGATGTCTTCTCAGTATTATGTAATACAAGTTTCAGTATAGGCTCATGTGTTATCCAAGTAACACAGGAATCCAAAATATTTTAACACACACATACACATACAGACACGCACACATGACTATACTTTCAAACCAACCAGGAGAGTGACCATACTAAATATGATATCAGATGAGGGCATCAAACTTTGAAGATTCACGTGTCCCATACTCTCCCATAGCATAACTTATATCAAATATATGAATCTCAATCTTTGCATCAGTTGCCTAAGCATCAATCAAGTTGGCCTTTGTCATGTCCTTGCAATCTGTTTCCAAAGTAACCCTTGCCAACCCCAAAAAATAAGCAAATTCTAGACTTTCACAATGGTTAGTTTTTGTCAATTTTGTTAAACACACCTAAGCTCCAGGACCTTTTATTACCACCCTGGTGCACCTTACACCTTTAATGACTATGTATGAGTTGAGTGGTTATATTGCAATGGTTCTTCTTACGCAATAAATGCATATATGGCCAAAATGATGTGTTAAAAAGGCACCTTAGAGACAAGCCGCATGGATCTTCTGGGAAGAGCTTCTACTGCAGAATGCTTCACGCTTCTTAAAATTTTTGGGTCACGCTTACTACTGCTGTCTTGACAGTCACTGTCTTTAGATGGCCTCTTTCTGCAAAAATCTTCATTTGATTCCAGATTGTCAGACTTTACACCAGTTTTTTCAACTGAGTTGTCAACTTCTGAGCATCTGCAAGGAACATATCTATATATGATCAGTTTACAGTATAATATAAAGCAGTACAACAAACTTATTTAAGAATAGAAATTACACTGAACTCTCCATCACGCTAACAATATTGTTCCATTCCTGCAAAACAAAGAATATAATCACACACAGCTACTTGGCAAAATCCCAAATATGCATGCATCTTGGCAACAAAAACTTTAGGGTCTGGAGAAGAAGACTCCCAATTTTCCTTTTTAACCCAGAAAATGTTCCAATAGCAATCCATAACATGAATTGTCAATTAATTCACATGTTAACTGGGCCAAGCAGAAACCAGGTAAAGACAAAAAGAAGATTCGCCCAATGAATTAACTCACTTGTGGAATAATTCGCAAATGCTACATCAGGAATATTTGATATTTCATATAAGCAAGAAAAGCTGCATATCTTTCATTGCTCTAGCAACAAGCATAAGAAAAAGAAGAAAGAAAATGAAGAGTAAAGAAGTGTGCCAGAGTATTAGAAATAAGAATCATTTAAAACATGCTGTTATAGGAAGTGTAGATAGATATTTAACTAATGTACTCTCAGAATACCAAACTACCCAGCACAGAAGTGGGAAACTTCAACAAGATAGCAGACAAGAACCAATCAGATCCCAAGGTGGCCCAAGTAGATGTGGTGCTTATAACTAATATCGTTAGAACATTCAATGCCTGTTTGGCATTGAGGATCAGAAGCCAATAAGTGCTTTAAGAAAAGGTATCATTACGATGATGTTAAAAATTAGCAGTTTGGAAAAATTGTTTTGTAATTTTGTTATTATTATGACTAAAACCTGTCAAATTTATTTTTAGACCAATTTTTAATACTTTCTAATATATTCAAGAAAGTTTTTTTTTTTTTCTCAATAGTAGTTCCAATAGCAATGCCAATCAGACCTTCACTAACATTTTTATATAGGTACCAGTATCATCACTGAAATTGGCAATGAGCTCTTAGATCATCTATTACCTTTCAAATTTGACACTTCCATTCAACAAAGCACCTACCTTATTTGCTAAAAAGCAAAAAAATTAATTGAAGGAACAAAGGCAGAAACTATTTTAGTAAAACAGCTGATAAAGGTGGTTTAAGAAATCACATCTAAACCTTAACTTCTCACTCTTCTAAAACAGAAAACCAAGAACATGAGAGGATGCACCCCTATGCCTCAACTCAGAAAAGGCATGTAAGGTTTATCAGACTTTTTCCATGAATGCATACGTCGGTAATATTTTTGGGTAATTAACACAGACACTACAACAACTTAGGAGTCTATAACAGTAAGGTGCCCAAACTTTATTTTGTTATTCTATAACAGTAAGTGTAACCATGTGGTGCACTTGAGGGGGAAGTTTTGGGAATTTTACATTGGAAATATATGAAGATGAAAGAGTGAATATAAGTAGTTGCGTTGCAATATCAAATTGGATTCCCATTTATGCTTGTTTCTTGATAATAAAACAAATTCCAAGATTTTTGTGATGTAAAATGGTAGCTAGTTTAAGAATTAAGGTGAGATCAATGCTTTCAACCTAATTTTCAAATAGTTTTACTGTCAATTTCAACTATTGCACACCATCTCATATATTTTTCTAAACTTCACCATATATAATAATTTATTTCTTGAAACAAGGTATTAACATAAAGAGGCAGGGTAGCAAATAATTAAAAGATACAATACGGCCACATGCTCGCTCCATTTCCAAATCTAAATGCACTAAAAATATAGAACATGCACAAATGACAAATGCTATTTCACAAAGGTAGAAGTTTGATCTTAAAATAAAGTAGAGAGATAATACCCTTTCTTCAGAGCATGTAGGCAAATGGTTCCCAAGATGATCATTCTCACTTGATGTGGCTAATGCAGTTTGCTCATTTAGCATATTGTGCTTTGAATCATACAGGTCCAAGAATTCACCATTTTTATTAGGTGAACATGATGTGTCATTGTGGTAATTCCCAGCTTCTGACAATGGCATTTTTGCAGAACAACTAGCCAACGTTATGCAATTATTCTCAAGATCACTACTGTTCTGCCTCGTTGAATTCTCACAACCTTCATCATCATGCTTTGAATTCTGATGCTCAATTGCAACAAGATCCATTGAGCCATCAGATATGGAGTTAACAACAAAATTACAGGCTGTCTTTTCTGTTGTAGTATCAATGATATCTGAATCAAGAATAGCACTATCCCCATTCTTATTGAAGGATTCTATATTAGAAATTATTTGGTTCTGCACGTCAGGACAAGGTTTAGGTGAGATATGTCCCTTATCTTCCCTTAAGCAATCTGATTGCTCTGCACTACATGGTCTTGAAGGCGAGGCCACTGATGATTTATTACCTCCATCTGGATGATCAATCCCCATATTATTTTCCACAACCAAACTTGGAGAAGGTTTGCCTTGTATACAGCCATCCTTGATTTCATTGGGATCAACACTCTGAGGAAAGGGACTTTTTATTTGTTTATCATCACTTTGTCCAATGGAACCAAGCTCTTGATGAAGACTTCGAGACTTGGTACTGGCCACATTCATTGTTAAAGAAACCTGATTTTTGTATTTCTTAGTCCAGTCTGATGGGCTTGAATTCAAATCAACACAGAGTTTGATTCCCTCTTCTGAACTGACATAGAACTCAAAAGAGGCAGGAACTTTTTTATAAGTTCGTATTTCAGGAGAGGCATTCTCTATGGGACAGACACCTACATTTATGTGTCCACAACGAAACTGGGGTGTATGTTCCACACAGCCACTGAAGCTTGATGGAGTCCCCTTATGGATGACACCACCACCAGCACCTTGAGAAACAAATTGAGACTGGGATGGACCCTGAAAATATTCAATTGAGCCACCAAAGCCTTCCTGCATTGACACAGATAGAAATTTCTTAAGGAGTTCACAGCAGTTTAAACACAGGCAAAGAAGCCCAAAAGATAACATCCTCCTTTAACATTAGGTGACCAGCTGGCACAAACTTGCCACCATTTTTTGCCATTCTTTCAAACATATTCTCAAGTCAACTGATAAACGTTCTTTCCCATATTCATAATTATAAAAGATACACACTGGATAGAATAGGAATAGGATTGAAGAAGAGATTACTCTTTATGTCCAATGCAGGTTTTATTCCTACTGTGAGAACGAAATGGTGCATTTTTATAAACTCATGGAGCTTTCTATACATATCTGGAGAGTAAAGTCTTTTAGAAGTGGGGATGATGCATAAGTAAAGCTTATCAGCAAATTTTCAGCCAATGAACACTTTGGGAATAATATTTTATTAAAAGAAAAACGTAAATGAAATATAATCAAACCTTGTCATAAGCCCTCAATCCTATGCAGCTTTCCAATTCATTGTGTTTAGCGTTTCTATTTCCCCTGTAACTTTCTCCTCTAGGAGATCTCAGTTGAAAGCTATCTGTAACTGAAGCATTTGACGAACTTTCATCAGAATCAAATTTGCATTGGAAAGAAGACACACACCCAGAAATATGTCACTACTTTTTTACTTTTACAAATTTTCCAAAAGAAAATGTTGCAAACCTTTCATTACATTTCCTGTCAAATTGAAAGGGTCTTCAGTCTGCCACGCCATTACTGAAGATAGAGGAAGCGAAACCTCTTGGATCCCACCTCCGGTTTTGCCTAAGAACGCTAACCTTAAATCATTCTTCTGCAGATTTGTCAGACATCAATTTAGTGTGAGAGCACTAAAAAGAAAAGGCATGATGGCTTGTCTCAAGCAAAAAAAGAATGTGAACAATATTAAGTTACACAATTTAGTGAACTATCACATAGCATACAAATGCATAGAGCTATTTCAGTTTCTATCAAGATTTAACACATCAAATTTGCATAAACCTGTAGTTACTTTGGAGGAATGTACTGACTGGCAATTAAATCTAGGAATTTAACAAGTGTAAAAATAATATGGTAAGGACAAGGACTAGGAGGTGGTAAGGACAAACACAAGGAGGCCTGGTAAAAGCTATTCTCCCTAGAAATGCCCACTTCTTACAAGTAACAATGACAAGAAATGGGTAAAATTGAGTATCTAGATTCAAATGCTAATAATTTCATGTACGTGAACCTAGAGTCAAAGAGAGTTGTCACGTCCTCAAGATTGTTGTTCCCACCTTCAATATTCCGACATTTCAAATGTTTTAGTATGGTACATATCGAAATATATAAATTTGGGGGGGCATTTCCCATTACCCTGATATACAATAGCCCCCTCTAAGTTGCGGGCATAACGGCTGTTACATAACGGTAAAGGCCTTTAATAATAATTGAAATTCTTTTATATTCTTCCTCTTCCGCCCCTACAGTATTCTCATTTTTATCAGTTTCCACAATTTCCAACAGCTTCAAAGGCAATATTTTCTAAGTTTTCTCTTTCCTTTCTCTTTCAAATTCCAATCTTTCCTACATATTTCTCGTACAAGTTTAGTTCAATCATAAACTACTGTATTTTCAAGCTATTTCTTTGAAAAGATTAGTTAAAGTTTTTGTATTTTAGTTTTTATTTGCTTTTTTTTTCCCTTTTTCAAAAAACTTTTGTGAATTAAAGTGTTAATTTTGAGTTAAAATTATACTTTAAGCTATTAATTTACTCAATCTATAAAGATTGTGTTGGTTTTTCTTATTTTAAACCATATGATGCTTAATTTAGTTTATATTTGATGTATTTATATTTATTATATATTTGTATACATTTTTCTAAATTAAATCTAACAATATCATTTTATTTTATGAATTTTGCAAATTAATTTGAAAAATTTGCATAACACCAAGCCGATATCGTTACAGTACAACCGTTACAGGCCTGTTTCTGTTACCCATGATAGCGACCGCGATTTAAAACCATGATGCAGGCACAAGAAGAAAAAGATGAGAAGGGGGAAGATGAAAAAGAAGAAAGCCTGTAAGAAAGGAAAAATAAAAAGAAGAAAATATATTCTAAAACATAAGTGACATAGTAGATTTAAATGTTAGTGGAATAGGTAGTAATGTTAAGTTGGAGTATAAATTACTATTTCATTAGTTTTTTTTTTTGTGAAATAGGGACTGGGGATTGAGGAAGTAGAACATGAGACTTCTCAGATTTACTCAGATGCACTTACCACCAAGTTAAGCCTATGAGTGCTACTATTTTATTAGTTAAACTTTAAAATATTTTTAGAAGATATAAATATTATCACCTACTAGTCATATATTTAATTATGTAACATATATTAAATTGCATAAACATAATTTACATGTTTCAAATTAAATTGGCATACCAACTAAACGTACGACTAGTCGAGTTAGCATACCAATTAAGTCTACTCCTTATGTATCCTATGTTTTATTAATTGGCCTACCACATACACGTATGCGTACCATGACTCAAGATTACCACAATTTAGGTAACTCTGTTTAAAACTATAGGACATTAAGATATAGATCACAAAATAGCCTTCCATTTAATTTAGAATGTCAAACCCTGAATCTATTGGGACTAGGTTTTCCTCTCTTCCAATCTTTTGACTATGTAAGACTTTATTTATGATGGTTGAAAATTCATTCTCTTTGGATTTTGCATTCAAGATTTTGTTCTATTTAGAAGTAGGAGTAGGACTTATTCCCTTATATATATATATATATATATATATAAGTTTTATTGTTCAGCTTTAGAGCAGAATCTCGGGCTAATAAAACCAGTTATTTAACAGTTATTTTCATGTTTGTTTGACAAGAAAATCAGCCTAGTTTATCAATCTTTTGATCACTTTTGTTCCCTTCTTTCAATATTCCCTCACCTAATTGACAGCCTAATTAGCATTAGAACTTAGAGTTCGCTAAAAGAATTACAAGATATATATATATATATATTTAAAAAGGTGCCAAAAATTTAAGTAGATTCAGAGGAGGTTTAACACAGAACTTTTGTAATATAACAGCCGTTACACCTTTTGTAAAGGCCATTATTGGAAAAATTATTCAAAAATTCGATGTGCATAAGTTGATACAACGCAAAACTTTATCATTCACAAGCATAACAACAGATAATGGATGAATGTAAACACAATGAAACAACCAATTTGCCCAAATTCCATTACCTGAAAGAAAGAGAACAATGATTCAGCCATTTCAGAACTCGACTTTCTAGCAGGCAAGCCACATTTCTTGCACAAACTTTGAAGCTCTTTCCTTGAAAGACTGGAATAGAAACGTTGACCTTCCTTACTCGACATCTTCCAAATTCAAAATGATAACAAATAAGAACATTTTGTTTTCTCACCAAGTATGAACATGATATTCGATTAAATGATGCAATCATTTGAATAATTGTCCAAAAAATTATTCACAAAGCTCATACTCAACTCAGTTATCGAGAAAAAACCCAAGGTATAAGGAATATAAAAGAAAAAAAATCACTAAGCCAAACTGAACGTAAAACACAGGATTAATATTGTCTTTATCAATTAAAAACAACAAACACACAACTAATAAAGAAAAAAAAACACTATTAACACCATTGGCTCCAAAAACGCAAACAAATTACAAGTTTCTGTTTGACTACCAAGAAAGCGAAGAAAGCACAAGAAATTCGGATTTTGAATTTCAAGTTGTGAATACGATAATTAAATCAACTTCTGTCTCTTTTTTAACTTTAAGAACCAAATAGGAAAGAGTTCAAAATTTTCTTTACATTCCATGAAATCGAACGAAATAAAGTATAATCCTTATGTTCGTCACACATAAACCACAAGAGAAGAAAAAATTGAAAGCAAACAAAAGCAGCGAAGAGCTCTTTATTCACTTCACATATTAAAGAAAAAAAATGACAGAATCTACCAGAGAAGACTCAATTTATTCTTTTACTACATCATCCTAGCGAACAAACAGCGCGAGCTCGTTTGAACTTCTTTTTTGCTTTTTATCTTACTTATTTTTTAAGCTTCCGATGAAAGTCATAAAAGAAAAGAGAAAGGACGAGGAGAAAGAAGAAGAAGAAGCAGAAGCGTAAGTAATTTCGTGCTATTTACCTGATTGAGAAATTATCCAGGAAAGTTCCACAGAAAGTGAAGGAAAATGCAAGAAAATTTACGTTTACTTAGCAAGAAAGAATAGGCTTCTGTCCTGTTCGCAACGGGATTCAAAATGACAAAAAAATCTAGACTTCGTATTTCTCACGATAGAAAAGGAATTGAAAATAAAAAATCAAGAGCGAGAAATGGCATTGTTGTTAATAACGCGAAACGTAGAGGATAATTTTGTAAGTCGATGAGAATGAACGGTGGAGGGGCAGTTGTGTGTTTACAAATACAAAGTAAGAAAAGGTAATGCTTGAATTTGATTGGGCACTGGGGAGCTTACGCAAATAATCTGTCCAATAATAATTGTCCACAGTGGTGACGGGTAAAGGAATTTGGTGAACCCGAAATCATGTTATAAATGGGTTGAAGCTGGGACAAGGTTAAAGCTTGAGATCAGGCTCAACTCCTTTAGTTTTGGATTTGAACGAAACGGGAAGGTTCCATAAATGCACTAGAAGGCCGTACAACAGAATAAAAATTCAAAATTTTTTTTTGTTAATATAAAAATATTAATTTTTTAAACTAAAAGATGTTTTATTTTTTAGTAATTTATATTATAGTCCTAAGATTTAATAAAATTTAATACTTAGTCTCTACTTGTTTAATTCTAAATATTTAGTCTTTGAATTTTTATTTTACTAATAAAATAATCATAAAATTTAATATTTAATCCCTACTATTTATTTAATAGTAAATATTTAATTTTTAAATTTTTATTTTACTAATAAAATAATAATTCTGTTAGTTTTATTGTTAGTCAATTATTAATTAAAAATCAATTTAAATTAAAAAGACTGATTGTTATCAATGTTAAAACTATAAAATTAAATTATTATTAATTATTAAAATTAAAAAATTAAATTATTATAAAACATAAAATTTAAAAAACTAAATTGTTTGATTTAACGGTTAATTTTAATATAATAACTATTTTGTTAAAAGAATAAAATTTTAGAAACTAAATTCTGAGTTTTGTTATATTTTAGAGACTTTATTATAAATTATTTGTTTTACAAAGAATACATTTTTTTAATTAAAAAATTTTGAAAAAAAGGAACTTGAGGCATGTCACCCAAATTATTAAACTGATGTTAGATGTAGCTTTTCATTGGACAAGATGCCTAATATTTATAACGCTCTTGTAGTTAAGGGTCAAAATTGTAATACCCGGCTAGAATCCGGCATCGGGATTCCTGCCTTCCGGCGGAATCTGGGGTGTTGGATCTCTCTAGAAGGGTAGAATGTGTTTTCTAAAATGTTTTCACATGATTTCATGGTTTTAAATGAAAATGAATTGAGTTTTGAAGAGAAGAAGGCCAAGGAGGAAGAACCCAGGTTCGGCCGCCGAAGGTGATGTTCGGCCGCCGAACACGAGATGGTTTCGGATGGACTTTTGGCTTCCGAAAGTTGAGTTGGGCAGAAACCAGGTTCGGCTGCCGAACCTCAAGTTCGGCCGCCGAACATGGGGGACTTTAGGGTGCTGGTTTGGCCGCCGAATGTGGCTCAGCCGGTCGCCTATAAAAGGCCTCAGACCGAAAATGGGCGAGTTTTCTCCCCATTCTCGTGCCCAGGTGAGTTCATGTCCTCCCTTGGTCGATTTCACGTTTTCCTTCATTTTCTATGGTTTTTATGAGTTTCATTCTTGGTTTTGAAGAGTTTTAAGCTTGGATCACGGATTTGGAGCTTGGAGACCCCGGAGCTAGTTTCCTCCACACCTCCAAGGTTCGGGTCACACCAACCCTCGATCTCCAAGAGGTTAGTGTAGATCCTTGCTTTTCCTTATGTTTAATGAAGTTTTAAGCAAGTTTTATAGAGTTTGATGGTTGAGTTTGGGTAGAAATGCATGTTTAAGGTTTATGTGGGTTTTATACCCAATGTATGTTATGTGATGTTTGTGTTGAGGAGTTTATGTTAGTTTATGCTCCTTTATGCTTGTGGGAGTGAGTATGCATGATTGGGAGAGAGTATGTGAGGATTTGGGTATATTTGAGTTTGGTTTTTGGCTTGGCAGAATCGGACCTGTCGTCCAGAGGGGACCAGGTTCGGCCGCCGAACCTGCATGGGAGGCAGTCTTTAGGCTGCCGAACGTGCCCCCGAAGGAGGGACTTTCGTTTCTGTCCAGGGGTTTCGGCCGCCGAACCTGCCGCCGAACTTACCCGAGTTTCGTCTCTGGAAGGGACTTTCGGCCGCCGAAGGTGCCGCCGAAAGTGCCCTGTCCAGCCGTTTCTTGGGTGTTTCCTATGCATGTTTTAGTGATGTTTAGAGGGGTTTTTGGGGGTATGTTTATGAGTTGTTTAGAGTATGTTTGGCACCTCATTCGAGTCCACCTGTGTAGGATCGGACCCGAGGGACCGAGGAGGCCAGTAGTGCTAGCAGTTGCAGAGTCTGTCAGCATCTGCCAGGAGGTGAGTAGAACTAACTAAATCTTTTATTTTGAGAAATCAAATGTCTAATGCATCTTTTATTTTTAAGGAATTCAAATGCCTAAAGCATATGCATGCATCATGATTATATGTAATAGGATGATTGCACTAGTTTCACGAATATGACGCATTGCATAAATTGCTGTGTATATGATGTGATGGGTGGACCAAGGCGACCTCAATAGCCCGCAAGTCTGTCAATGAGTCTTTGTCAGTCGGGCAAGTACATGTAGGAAAGCCCTATGAAAGCTCCTTCGGGGCCAAGTTTTGACAGAGGGAATGTTGGGGTCATGTCTAACCCTGAGGGGAAGGACGTTTCGAGAACCCTCTAAAATCACCCGCAAGAGGAAGAGATTGCTAGCGTGAACTCAAGCGGGGAAGAAATGTTGATGTGTATTCGTTGTGATATGACGCATTTCATGAAAGCATAAATAATGATAATAATAATAAAATGAATAATAATATACCTAAAAATGGTGGAATTAAAGCAAATGTTTTTAGTTTCTACTCACTGGGCTCTTGTAGCTCACCCCATTCCCTTAACCCCAGTTTTGCAGGGCCAGAATAAGTAAGCCAGAGTAAGTCAGATAGAGCTATGGGAAAGAAGAGGTTCAAGCATGGGTTGCCATGTTTGGTTGTAATAGCTTAGCTGTGTTTTGTTTATGTTTGAGTAAAGCTTGATGTGTATGTTTATGGTTATAGTGGATGTTATGTAAGGAAGTTGTTAAAGAGATGATATGTTATGTAATGCTATGTATGTTTCGTATGCTTGTTTAGCTTAGTAGTGGACATGATGATAATGATGATATCTGGTTATGATAGATGGACTTGATGTATGGTCCTTATGATATAAAGATTATGATGGATGGAAAGAGTAATGAGTATGTTATAAAAGATAGATAATGAGTATGTTATAAAAGATAGAGCCAAGCTAAGCAAAGTATGTGAGATGTTTAGTATAGAGTTGTGCCTTGCCTAGTGTTGGTAAATCCCATGGCTTTGCATGATCAATATGAAAGTTAAAGAAAAGTTTTAAAAATGTTTTCAAGTTAAAGAAATGTTTTAAGAATGTTTTCAAGTTATATGAAATGTTTTAATGGTTTGAAGCATGTATGGCCGTGAGGGAAGAAAGGGTCTCAATCCCTTGACCCTAAAGCGGATATGTTTTTACAGCTAGCTTGATGACTCATCTAGGATGAAGTTCTATGTTTCTATACATAGGTCAAGCTGAAATAAAGAAAAAGTTTAAAGGCTTTCTGAAAAAGCTTAAGTTTTTATAAAAATGCTGATCATGTATGGGATTATACCTAGAGTTCAGGATGTCTAGAGGCTTACTACGGGTCCCGGCGGCCTTAAGCCGATCTGGATCCTAGTGCCGAGCAGTTTGGGGCCATTATAAGAGGTGTACCGGTTTCCGGGCTGTTACAAAAATACTATCGATTAAGAAATTAATATGACTTTGAAGTATAATAATTATTAGGAAATAATCGAGGTTTGTAACTATAAGTGCTACCTATGGTTTAAAGAGAAGAATGGAAGTGATTAACACAGGAGCCCTCTAAGTGTTAACACTCCATCCCTTCAAAAGAAAAAGATAGCACCAAAGAAAGGGAAAAAGCAAGATAGTGGTTTTTGTTGTTTCCGCAAAGAGAAGATCATTCGCTTCGCAAATGAAGTGAGTCAACCTTTTTTCACTAGTTGAGTTTTCTACTAAAAAAGCGATGTGAGAACATATTCTATGAAGTGCATAAGAAGGTGTTATTAAATATACGCAGATATAACTATAATTATTTATAGTTATACACCTCTTCTTTTGCTGTAGTTCTATTTTTGACAATGCATGTCATGCTTTATCAATATTTCTATTCAATTTTTTAGGAATACAAATTGAATGTTTGTCATTAATTCCACTCTTCTTTCTCGGTGCGGTGGCATCAACAATTCTCTCAGTTCTTGGTTCTCCTGAGTTCTCTTTGCTCTTACTTAGGCTTATAACTCGAGATGGCGGTTAACTAAAGCTATTAGAAAAGAGTGTATAGGTTCTAGACTCTTTACTTTCACTGTTGAAGAGTAACGATATAACAATCCGAAAATCGGACCGCTACCGGCGCTAGAATCCAGATCGGCTTAAGGCCGCCGGGACCCGTAGCAAGTCTAACATACAACCTATACACCTGTTTAATCCCATACATGATCAACACATACATAAATATTTTGAACTTTCCCATTCATTTACCAAACTTAACCTGTGCATGCACAACTCATAATCATAATCCCCACACTGGAGTCCTCATCAAATGCTCCAATGGGGTAACATCACATAAATTAAGTTTGGTTTACATAAACATCATTAAAAAGATCATGTCCTCAAAAGGGATTAACATACACTAGGGTCAAGCACAATTCTATCTTCAATACTGTAATGACCCGAAAACCGGACCGCTACCGACGCTAGGATCCAGATCGGATTAAGGCCGCCGGGACCCGTAGCAAGCCTGACATGCAACCTGTAATCCTGTTTAATCCCATACATGATCAACAATCATACATAAAAATTAAAACTTTTCTTTCATTCATTCTCTCATACACCAACTCAACCTGTGCATGCACTGAACATAAACATAACTATACACATCGACCCCTCTGTGGGATCTCAACAATGCCCCAATGGGCGATACATCATAAGTTGAGATGGTTAAACATAATCATCAATAGACATTAAGATCATGTATCAACAAGGGATTACAATAAACTATGGTCAAGCACACTTCTAAACCTCAATATCATTATACATAACATAACTATTCAATTTTACATCATCTTACAAATTTATCATGTCCACTTTCTATCTATTACAAACATATGACTTTACTCTTCTTGACTTCTCTGTCTAGCCCGTACCTACAATCCTGGGGGATTAGGGAAAGGGGTGAGCTACTAGAGCCCAGTGAGCAGAATAATAGAAAACCACATTTAAAATCCCATGTCATCATGTAATGCAACACATCACAACAAATCACATCTCGGATGGTATTGTCACCAATAGTCCTCTACATTCCAAAGTGCCGGGACGTAGAATGGGTACAACCGGTCTTTCTCTTAACATAACATATCATAACATACCAATGTACCAGGGACGTAGAATGGGTACAACCTGGACTTTCTCTTACATAGTGCCAGGGACGTAGGATGGGTACAACCTGGACTTCCATACCATATCATGCCGTAACATCATCATATCATATGAGGACTAAAGGGTCATCCAATAACCAATCCACATCAACATCATAAATGCAATGCAACATATTCGTGGATTCTAATGCAACAACCTATTTCAACACATGGCATTCATGATGCATGAACATGCTCAAAACTTTTATAATTTATTTGTTTTAAATCGTAAAGGTTTATTCTACTCACCTCTGGCTGAAGCTCTACTGACTCAGAAGCAGCTGAACTCACTGCTGGGGTCCTCGGTTCCTCGGGTCCGAACCTACACAGGTGGACTCAAATGAGGGACTAAACAACTAGAACATAACTCTAAAAACATCCCCCAAAAACCCCCAAAAACACCTCAAAACAATCATGCAAAATCATGTAAAGGAGGGCTGGACAGGGCACTTTCGGCGGCAGGTTCGGCGGCCGAAAGTCCCTCCAGAGCCGAAAGTCAGGTAGTGTAATACCTGGCTAGATTCTGGCATCGGAATCCCTACCTTCCGGCGGAATCTCCGTTGGAATCTGAAATTTCTGAAGAATGCCAAAGGCTTCTAGAGGGGTAAAATGTGTTTTCTAAAATGTTTTCACATGATTTCATGGTTTTAAATGAAAAAGAATTGAGTTTGAAAAGAAAAAGACCAAGGAGGCGTTTGCCAGGTTCGGCCGCCGAAAGTGAAGTTCGGCCGCCGAACATGGAAAGGCTTCGGAAGTGCTTTTGGCCTCCAAAAGTCTTGTTTGAACGAGCCAAGGTTCGGCCGCCGAACCTCAAGTTTGGCCGCCGAACATGCATGAGTTTAGAGGGCACGTTAGGCTGCCGAAGGTCTTTGACCAGGCCACCTATAAAGGGCCCTCAGATCGGAAATGGGCGAGTTTTCTCCCCATTCTCGAGCTCAGGTGAGTTTTTGTCCTCCCTTGGCCGTTTTCATGTTTTTCTTCATCTCCTTCATGTTTTCATGAGTTTTATGGCTGTTTTGAAGAGTTTTCAAGCTTAGATCAAGTTTTGGGAACTTGGAGACCCAAGGGGTTGGTTTCTCCCACCTCCAAGTTAGAGCTCGCACAAACCCTCGATCTTCAAGAGGTAAGTGAGGATCTTTGCTTTCCTTTAGGTTTTAATGAAGTTTTAAGTGAGTTTTAAGAGGATTTGATGGTGGAGTATGGGTAGATATGCATGTTAGGCTTTATGTGGGTTTTTATGCAAATGTATGTTTATATATGATTATGTGATGATATGTTGAAGGTTTAAGCTAGTCTATACATGTGGGAGTGAGTATGCATGATGGGAAGAGAGTATGTGAGGATTTGGGTTGTTTTGATGGTTTTGGCCTATGTGGGTCATAAGCTATCTATGTATGTTTTTAATGTTATTTTTGGAGTTTAATCTAGTTGTTTAAGCTCCTTTGTGCATGGTTATGGGTTTATGCATGTGTTTGTGAAGTTGGAGGCTTGTTTTGGGGGGTGTTTGGAAGGTTTGGGAGGCTTAAATGCATGAGAAGCTGAGTTCTGCCCTTCTGGGAAGAACTCAGGTTCGGCCGCCGAAGGTGGTTTCGGCCGCCGAACCTGCCTTTGAACGCATGGATTGGCCGCCTAACCTTGCCCCCGAAAGTTGAGTTTTGGCTTGAAAGCAGACTTTCGGCCGCCGAAGGAAGGGTTCGGCCGCCAAAGGAAGGGTTCGGCCGCCAAAAGTGCCTGACTTTCGTCTCTGGAGTGGGACTTTCGGCCGCCGAAGGTGCGCCGAAAGTGCCCGAGTTTCGTCTCTGGAGGGAGGGTTCGGCCGCCGAAGGTGCTGCCGAAAGTGCCCTGTCCAGCCTTTTCAAGGTTGTTTTCTATGCAGGTTTAAGTGATGTTTTAGGGGGTTTTTGGGGAGTTGTTTATGAGTTGTTTAGAGTGTGTTGGCACCTCATTCGAGTCCACCTGTGTAGGATCGGACCCGAGGGATCGAGGAGGCCATCAGCGTTAGCAGTTGCAGAGTCGGTCCAGCGTCTGCCAGAGGTGAGTAGAACTAACTTAATCTTTTATTTTATGAAATCAAATGCCTAGAGCATGTTCATGCATCATGTTTATATGTAATAGGTTGATTGCACTAGTTACACGAATATGAAGCATTGCATTATTTACTGTTGATGGAGATTGGACCAAGGACGACCCCACTAGCCCTAGAGATGTTGTGAGACCTGGCCGGGCCAGGCATACATATACAGTTTTTGTAAGACCTGGCCGGGCCAGGCATACGAAGGTTGTGAGACCCGGCTGGGCCGAGCATACTGAGACTGGAAGGGATGTTTTGGGGTTGGGTCCAATCCGTGATATGACTTGTTTGTGCTGTGACGCATTTCATGAAAACATGTAATTAATGAACTGTTTTCTTTGTTTCTACTCACTGGGCTTTTTAGCTCACCCTCTCCCCTAACCCCAGTTTTGCAGGTCAGTGGTAGGCCAGGAAGACGTCAAGAGTAAAAGTTTTGCTTATGTAATAGTTTTAGATTAGCACTTTCAGTGTGGACATGTATTGTACATTGATATAATGTTTTGTAAGAGAATGTAATGTAAAGTTATGTTTATGTATTAGTACTGTGCTTGGCCCTAAGACTTGGTTAGTCCCTGTTTAATACATGATGTATGTTATTCTAGATGTTGAGTTATGTTTGAACTAATCTTGTGGCATGTGTTGTGTACCACGCTATGGTAATGGATGAGGACCCTAGTGGAGGTCTTGTGTTGTGGCTTGATGCATGCACAGGTTAGGTTTGGTTCTCTGGATGTGACTCCGGCTTGATGTATGCTATGTAGACCCAGCTAGAGTTTTGATGAGGGCTCTAGTAGGGGTCCTTTTATGTTTTCAGTTATGTCGCATACAGGTCAGGTTCGGTTTGTACTTCAGATGTTTGAGTTTTTATGTTAAAGTTTTGATCATGTATGAGATTTGACCAGGTGATAGGAGGTATGTTTGGCTTGCTACGGGTCCCGGTGGCCTTAAGCCGATCTGGATCCTAGCGCCGGTGGCGGTTCAGGCCGTTACGGTAGGGTATCAGTTTCCGGGTCGTTACAGAGTGGTATCAGAGCTTTGGGCCTCAAGAGTACGGTGTGTTGCACATCGGAAAGAGGTTGGTTTAGAGGTCATAGAAGGGCAAGCACAATAGGAAGGAATCATGTCCACTAGGAATCCTGTCGTGTATGATGATGTGGAATGCCATGATTTTATGCATGTGCATTAATGTTATGTATGATATGCTATGTATGCTATGTATGTTGCAGGTTCATGTGTTTTCATATGAACCGTATGATGTTAATGATTGTTTGTATGCTTGTGTGTTGTTCTTCAGAGGAGCCAGAATGCGAGGTGCTAGTCGATCTTTGGAGTCGACTGGAGTTCCATCTGAGAGGGAAGGTATGGACACCTTTCCCCCTGCTCTGCCTAGAGCGCAGTCGTGGGGAGTCAGCAGATGGGGAACATCAAGGGACCCTAGTAGGTCTTTTGATGCAAGCAGAGAAGGAATGGCTCCAAGAAGGATGTCAGCTAGTATGAGGGAAGTAGAGATGGAGGTTCAGAGAAGAGATGTCAGTTTGGGAATCAGAGTGCCAGAAGTAGGTATGGGAGATTCTCAGGAGGATGCTCAGACTCAGGATTCCAGAATCTCAGGTTCAGGAGGGATTGATCCCTCCACTCTGAGTATAGCCTCCACAAAAAGCAAGAAGTGGGGCAGAACCCTGAGGGGGAAGAAGAAGAAGTTGTGGAGACGGTTGAAGTCTAGTCTGGGATTAGGTGGTGGTTCGAGCTCTGGCTCAGGCAGTTCAAAATGCTTGAGGTGTGGAAGGCCGCACAAGGGAGTCTGCCATTATGGGACTAATCTATGTTACAGGTGCGGACAGGAGGGGCACATAGCACGTGAGTGTCCCACTGCGCCCAGGTTGGCTCCGTCCCAGCAAGCAGCTTCAGGTAGAGCAGCTCAGCCAGTAGCTCCAGCCGTGTTTCAGGTTAGTGGTCGAGGCAGAGGAAGAGGGTCAGCCCCTCATTCCTCAGGTTTCCGTGAAGAAGGTCCGTCAGCTCCAGCTCGGATCTTCACCCAAGCTTAGCAAGAGGCAGACACATCGAACATGGTGGTGTCAGGTATGCTCACTTTTGAAAGTTCTGATGTGTATGTTTTTGTGAACCCTAGTGTTTTTCTCTTTCTTTAGTTGCTCTAGGAGCCGTCGAGAGGTTGAGTTGATAGCTTTTGGGCTAGAGTGTTCTCTTTGGGTCAGTAGACTCACGTGTGATCCATCTGGGGCAGAGTCAGTCTGCCGGTCTAGTTCTGTGTCAGTTGAGGGTAGATGCCTTCCACTCGATTTTGAGGTCCTAGACTTGACTGTCTGGACGTCAATCGAGGGATGGATTGGTTTCTGCTCGTGGTGCTATCTTGGTCTGTAGAGACAAGGTAGTCAAGTTCAGAGGACAGGATGGGTCAGAGGTAGTCTTCTGAGGGAACACAATAGGGATGCCTAGAGGTTTGATGTCGGCTTGTCAGGCTCGTAGGGTGCATAGGAGGGGTTGTCAGAGGGTTCAAGCTCTTGTTTGAGAGTTTTGCAGTCAGGTCAGGGAACCAGCCTCAGTGGTTATAGTTAGAGAGTTCTTAGTTATTTTCCCAGGCGAGTTGTCAGGTTTACCACCTGTCAGGGAGTTAGAGTTTGGAATGGAGGTGGTACTTGGTACCAGGACCATTTCTTTCCTTCCCTACGGGATGGCGCCTGTATAGAGAGAGGTAGTAGTCAGAGTAGGGGCGAGACTTGGTAGACAAGGGGTTTTATCCAACCTAGTACCTCACCCTGGATTGTTCCGGTGTGGTTGTGGGAAAAGAAGGATGGATCCCTGAGACTTTGTAACGACTGTAAGCAGTTGACCAAGGTCACTACCAAGGGCAGGTATTCCCGCGCAGGATGGATGATTTATTGGAACAGTTAGTAGAAGCTTATTGTTTTCCAAGATAGATTTGAAATCCGGGTACTACCTGTGAGAGTCAGAGTTAGTTTTGGGTTAGCAGTGAGAAGAAGCCAGTTAGTAGAGAAGATGAAGAGAAAAGAGTAAGGATCAGAGTAGGGCAGTGGAAGCGTGTCGAGTTTCAGGTGAAGGTTGGGTATTGCTAAGGTGTCTCCATTGGTAAGGGTGATTTCCTATGGAGAAGTCCATTCGGATTTCCGGATTCCTGTGTTATGGAAGCTCGTGTCAGATCCAAGTGAGGTTCTTAAAGAACCAAAGGTGGAGATCTCAAGGGATCTCACCTATGTTGAGCAGTTAGTGCGGATCATGGACACATAAGTCAAGAACTGAGGGGCAAGGAAATCCTGATGGTGAAAAGTTTTGGAAATCACCAATGGTTGATAGTGAGTGTTTGGGAGACCCGGGAGTTTATACTCCAGCAGTGCCTGTGTCTCTCTTTCAGGAGAGAGATTCTTAGGTTTTGCTTGCTGGTTTGCTTGATTGATGTTATGTTTTTTTTTAGAATGCCTGTTTGTTTGTGGAACATTCGGGACGAATGTTCTTAAAGGGGGGAAGAATGTAATACCCGGCTAGATTCCGGCATCGGAATCCCTACCTTCCGGCAGAATCTCCGTTGGAATCTGAAATTTCTGAAGAATGCCAAAGGCTTCTAGAGGGGTAAAATGTGTTTTCTAAAAGTTTTCACATGATTTCATGGTTTTAAATGAAAAAGAATTGAGTTTGAAAAGAAAAAGACCAAGGAGGCCTTTGCCAGGTTCGGCCGCCGAACATGGAAAGGCTTCGGGAATGCTTTTGGCCTCTGAAAGTCTTGTTTGAACGAGCCAAGGTTCAGCCGCCGAACCTCAAGTTCGGCCGCCGAACATGCATGATTTTAGGGGGCACGTTAGGCTGCAGAAGGTCTTTGACCAGGCCACCTATAAAGGGCCCTCAGATCGGAAATGGGCGAGTTTTCTCCCCATTCTCGAGCTCAGGTGAGTTTTTGTCCTCCCTTGGCCGTTTTCATGTTTTTCTTCATCTCCTTCATGTTTTCATGAGTTTTATGGCTGTTTTGAAGAGTTTTCAAGCTTAGATCAAGTTTTGGAAACTTGGAGACCCAAGGAGTTGGTTTCTCCCACCTCCAAGTTAGAGCTCGCACAAACCCTCGATCTTCAAGAGGTAAGTGAGGATCTTTGCTTTCCTTTAGGTTTTAATGAAGTTTTAAGTGAGTTTTAAGAGGATTTGATGGTGGAGTATGGGTAGATATGCATGTTAGGCTTTATGTGGGTTTTTATGCAAATGTATGTTTATATATGATTATGTGATGATATGTTGAAGGTTTAAGCTAGTCTATACATGTGGGAGTGAGTATGCATGATGGGAAGAGAGTATGTGAGGATTTGGGTTGTTTTGATGGTTTTGGCCTATGTGGGTCATAAGCTATCTATGTATGTTTTTTATGTTATTTTTGGAGTTTAATCTAGTTGTTTAAGCTCCTTTGTGCATGGTTATGGGTTTATGCATGTGTTTGTGAAGTTGGAGGCTTGTTTTGGGGGGTGTTTGGAAGGTTTGGGAGGCTTAAATGCATGAGAAGCTGAGTTCTGCCATTCTGGGAAGAACACAGGTTCGGCCGCCGAAGGTGGTTTCGGCCGCCGAACCTGCCTTTGAACGCATGGATTGGCCGCCTAACCTTGCCCCCGAAAGTTGAGTTTTGGCTTGAAAGCAGACTTTCGGCCGCCGAAGGAAGGGTTCGGCCGCCAAAAGTGCCTGACTTTCGTCTCTGGAGTGGGACTTTCGGCCGCCGAAGGTGCGCCGAAAGTGCCCGAGTTTCGTCTCTGGAGGGAGGGTTCGGCCGCCGAAGGTGCCGCCGAAAGTGCCCTGTCCAGCCTTTTCAAGGTTGTTTTCTATGCAGGTTTAAGTGATGTTTTAGGGGGTTTTTGGGGAGTTGTTTATGAGTTGTTTAGAGTGTGTTGGCACCTCATTCGAGTCCACCTGTGTAGGATCGGACCCGAGGGATCGAGGAGGCCATCAGCGTTAGCAGTTGCAGAGTCGGTCCAGCGTCTGCCAGAGGTGAGTAGAACTAACTTAATCTTTTATTTTATGAAATCAAATGCCTAGAGCATGTTCATGCATCATGTTTATATGTAATAGGTTGATTGCACTAGTTACACGAATATGAAGCATTGCATTATTTACTGTTGATGGAGATTGGACCAAGGACGACCCCACTAGCCCTAGAGATGTTGTGAGACCTGGCCGGGCCAGGCATACATATACAGTTGTTGTAAGACCTGGCCGGGCCAGGCATACGAAGGTTGTGAGACCCGGCTGGGCCGGGCATACTGAGACTGGAAGGGATGTTTTGGGGTTGGGTCCAATCCGTGATATGACTTGTTTGTGCTGTGACGCATTTCATGAAAGCATGTAATTAATGAACTGTTTTCTTTGTTTCTACTCACTGGGCTTTTTAGCTCACCCCTCTCCCCTAACCCCAGTTTTGCAGGTCAGTGGTAGGCCAGGAAGACGTCAAGTGTAAAAGTTTTGCTTATGTAATAGTTTTAGATTAGCACTTTCAGTGTGGACATGTATTGTACATTGATATAATGTTTTGTAAGAGAATGTAATGTAAAGTTATGTTTATGGATTAGTACTGTGCTTGGCCCTGAGACTTGGTTAGTCCCTGTTTAATACATGATGTATGTTATGCTAGATGTTGAGTTATGTTTGAACTAATCTTGTGGCATGTGTTGTGTACCACGCTATGGTAATGGATGAGGACCCTAGTGGAGGTCTTGTGTTGTGGCTTGATGCAAGCACAGGTTAGGTTTGGTTCTCTGGATGTGACTCCGGCTTGATGTATGCTATGTAGACCCAGCTAGAGTTTTGATGAGGGCTCTAGTAGGGGTCCTTTTATGTTTTCAGTTATGTCGCATACAGGTCAGGTTCGGTTTGTACTTCAGATGTTTGAGTTTTTATGTTAAAATTTTGATCATGTATGGGATTTGACCAGGTGATAGGAGGTATGTTTGGCTTGCTACGGGTCCCGGTGGCCTTAAGTCGATCTGGATCCTAGCGCCGGTGGCGGTTCGGACCGTTACGGTAGGGTATCGGTTTCCGGATCGTTACAGGTAGGTTCGGCGGCACCTTCGGTGGCCGAAACTCCCAGACAGAGACGAAAGTCTTTTTTCGGGGGCAACTTAGGCAGCCGAGGCCTGCCTCCCCAGCCATGTTAGGCGGCCGAAAGTCCTTCGGCTGCCGAACCTGGTTTCTGCCAAAGGGCAGAAACTTGGTTCCCTTTGCACAAAAACTTCTCCTTCCCATTCCAACATGCATATAACTCATTCAAATCATGCAAATATACATACATTGGCTCCTAGGGGCTTCAAACTACCTAAAACCCAACTACAACACACAACAACAACACATTGCTCAAAAACACAACATAAGCTCATAAACCTAACCTTAAGCTAAACATGCATTCTACCCCATAGATCTTACATAAAACTTACTTAAAACATGAAATGAGCTTAAGATCGGCTCTTACCTCTTGAAGATCGAGAGAGAGACGACCTAAGCTCGGAGACGGGAGAGATTTGAGTTCTTGAACCTCAAAACTCCAAAACTTGCTCAAAACTTGAAAATCTTCAAAACAAGATGAAAACTTGTGAAAATCGTGAAAGATTTGAAGGAAAAGTTCAAAGATTGGTGAGGAACGGCGGAGAGCTCACCTTGGCCGACAATGGGGAGAAAAACTCGCCCGTTTTCGGCTAAGGGACCCTTTTATAGTGGCTGGCCAGGCCACGTTCGGGGGCCGAACGTGCCTCCGCATGCATGCCATGTTCGGCGGCCGAACTTGAGGTTCGGCGGCCGAACCTGGACTTCCCTCACTTATGCCTTCGGGGGCCTAAGGCTCACCCGAAATGCATGCATGTTCGGCGGCCGAACTTTGAGTTTCGGCGGCCGAACCTGAGTTTTCCTCCAAGGTTGTTTTTATTCAAAAACTCATTTCCTCTTTACTTAAAATCATTAAAAACATTAAAACATTTCATGAAAACATGATTTTACCCTTCTAGAGGTCTCCGACATCCGAGATTCCACCGGACGGTAGGAATTTCGATACCGGAGTCTAGCCGGGTATTACATTCTCCCCCCCTCAAGAACATTCGTCCCCGAATGTTCCTCAACTAGCACATAGCATGACATACACATATCATACATACAAAGCACATAAAACTCACAAAGAACTAACCTTAGAAAAGATAAGAGTATTGCTACAGCATGGACTCCCGTGTCTCCCAAGTGCATTCTTCCATATTGTGGTGGTTCCACAGGACTTTCACCATCGGGATTTCCTTGTTTCTCAGCTTTCTGATCTGGGTGTCTATGATCCGCACTGGCTGCTCAACATAGGTGAGATCCTCTTGGATCTCCACATCAGGCTCACTAAGAACCTTGCCCGGATCTGACACAAACTTCCTCAACATTGAAACATGGAAAACCGGATGGATTCTTTCCATTGAAGCAGGCAAATCTAGCTTGTACGACACATTTCCAATCTTCTGCAAGATTTCAAAGGGTCCGATGTATCGTGGGGCTAGTTTATCTTTCTTCCCAAAGCGAACCACTCCTTTCATAGGAGACACCTTGAGCAATACCAGATCCCCCTCCTGAAACTCTACTTGCCGTCTGCGGATGTCTGCATAACTCTTCTGTCTGCTTGCAGCAGTCTTGATTCTTTCTCTGATTATGGGTACCACCCTGCTGGTAATCTCTACTAGCTCGGGCCCTGCCAAGGCCTTTTCTCCTACTTCTTCCCAGCAAACAGGTGACCCGCACTTCCTCCCATATAAAGCTTCATATGGAGGCATCCCGATGCTAGCATGATGGCTGTTATTGTAGGCAAACTCCACCAAAGGTAGATGCTGCCTCCAAGAACCGCCAAAGTCCAGCACACACATTCTGAGCATATCCTCGATAGTCTGGATGGTCCTTTCGGACTGTCCGTCCGTCTGGGGATGGAAGGCAGTACTGAAATCCAACCTGGTACCCATGGCATTCTGCAGACTCCGCCAAAACCTGGAGGTGAACTGGGGCCCTCTATCAGACACTATTGAAACAGAAACCCCATGCAGCCTGACGATCTCATCCACATATACCTGCGCCAACTTGTCCACAGAGTAGCCACTCCTGACAGGGATGAAGTGAGCAGATTTGGTGAGTCTGTCCACAATCACCCATGTGGAGTCCAATCTGTTGGACGTCGCCGGTAACCCCACTACGAAGTCCATAGCTATATTCTCCCATTTCCACTCTGGAATAGGTAGCGGGTTAAGCATTCCAGCCGGCTTCTGATGTTCCAGCTTCACCCTCTGACACACTTCGCAGGCTGACACAAACTGTGCCACTTCTTTCTTCATCGCTGGCCACCTATAAACTTTCTTCAAATCTTGATACATCTTGGTGGCTCCGGGGTGAACGTTGTACCTTGCATTATGAGCATCCCTCATAATGTCTCCTTTTAGCCCTATGTCATCTGGTACACAAAGTCTGCTCCCATAGCGGAGGATCCCCTTACTGTCAAATCTGAACTCACTGTCCTTGCCTGATTGAACAGTCCTGGCAATCTTCACTAACTCTAGGTCCTCATGCTGTTTCTGAGCCACCTGCTCCAGAAACACAGGTGTCACTCTCATCTGGGCCACTAAAGCACCTGTACCAGACAACTCCAACTGTAGACCTTCATCAATGAGCTTGTAAAACTCCTTCACCACTGGTCTCCTCTCTGCCGTAATGTGGGATAGACTGCCTAGTGACTTCCGGCTTAGGGCGTCTGCCACGACATTCGCCTTATCCGGATGGTACTGAATCTTGCAATCATAGTCACTCAGCAGCTCTACCCACCTTCTCTGTCTCAAGTTCAAATCTCTTTGACTCAGGATGTACTGCAGGCTCTTATGATCTGTAAAGATCTCACATTTTACCCCATAGAGGTAGTGCCTTCACATCTTGAGTGCAAAGATTATTGCTGCCATCTCAAGGTCATGTGTGGGGTAATTCAACTCGTGCTTCTTCAGCTGTCTAGAAGCATAAGCAATTACCCTTTCATTCTGCATTAGTACACAACCCAGTCCCACACGGGACGCATCACAAAAGACTGTAAAGTCCTCATCACTAGATGGCAGAGCTAAAACTGGTGCTGAAGTCAACCTCCTCTTAAGCTCTTCAAAACTCTCTTCGCACTGGTCGGTCCACAGAAACTTCTGATTCTTCCTGGTTAGTATGGTCAGAGGAGCTGCTAGTTTCGAGAAGTCCTGAACGAACCTCCTGTAGTAACCTGCCAAACCCAAGAAACTCCTGATTTCTGTCACTGAAGTGGGTCTAGGCCAGTTAGCCATAGTTTTTGTCTTCTTGGGGTCCACTTCTATCCCATTCTCTGACACTACATGCCCTAAGAACGAAATGCTCCTCAGCCAGAACTCACACTTAGATAACTTGGCATACAAGCCATGTTCCCTCAAGGTCTGCAAAACCAACCGCAGATGATGGGCATGCTCCTCTACATTCCTGGAATACACCAAGATATCATCTATGAAGACAATAACAAAGTGATCCAGGTACTGACTAAACACTCTGTTCATGAGATCCATGAATGCTGCAGGGGCGTTAGTTAACCCGAACGGCATTACAAGGAACTCAAAATGCCCATATCTGGTCCTGAAAGCCGTCTTTGGCACGTCCTCATCTCTGATCCTCAGCTGATGGTACCCAGATCTCAGATCTATTTTGGAGAAACTACCCGCTCCTGCTAGCTGGTCGAATAGATCGTCGATCCTTGGCAAAGGGTACTTGTTCTTGGTAGTGACTTTGTTCAACTGTCTGTGGTCGATACAAAGTCTAAGGGATCCATCCTTCTTCCTCACAAACAGAACTGGAGCACCCCAGGGTGAGGTACTCGGTCGGATGAAGCCCTTGTCTACCAGCTCTTGCAACTGTTCTTTCAACTCTTTCAATTCTGCTGGCGTCATCCTGTAGGGAGGGATAGAGATCGGTCGGGTTCCAGGCATCAGTTCTATCTCGAACTCTATCTCCCTAGCAGGTGGTAAACCTGGCAGCTCGTCTGGGAAGACGTTTAGAAACTCTCTAACCACTGGCACCGAGGCGGGCTCTCTAACCTGACTGCTAAGCTCTCTCACATGAGCCAAATACCCCTGACATCCCTTCCTAAGCAACCTACGAGCCTGAAGAGCTGATATCAGACCTCTAGGTGTACCCCTC
The DNA here is from genome assembly GCF_001659605.2 of Manihot esculenta. Taxonomy (NCBI): domain Eukaryota; kingdom Viridiplantae; phylum Streptophyta; class Magnoliopsida; order Malpighiales; family Euphorbiaceae; genus Manihot; species Manihot esculenta. Next base: position 6,590,802 of record NC_035164.2, on the reverse strand, counting down.
CTGTCTCCCCTGAAGACAACCTCTGATCCATCCTTGACCTTCTGAACCTGACTACCTTGTCCCTGCAGTCCAAGGTAGCACCATGGGTAGATAACCAGTCCATCCCTAGAATGACGTCAAAATCTGTCAAATCTAGAACCACTAGGTCGGCGGACAAGGCATCTTCCCTCAACAAAGACAGGACTGCACTGGCAGACTGACTCTGCCACTGATGGATCACACTTGGGTCCACTGACCCAGAGAGGACACTCTAACTCAGAGATCATCAACCCTAACCTCTGGACGGCTCTCGGTGTAACAAAAGAATGAGATGCACCAGGGTCCATCAAGACATACACATCTGAACAACCAATGACTAAATTACCTGCCACCACGGTGTTAGATGCATCTGCCTCTTGCTGAGTCATCGTGAAGATCCGTGCTGGAGCTGATGGACCTTCACCTCTGAAACCTGCTGAAGAAGAGGCTGCCCCTCTCCCTCTGCCTCTGCCACTAGCCTGAGTCATGGCTGGAGCTGCTGGCTGCGCTAAACTGCCTGAAGCTGTCTGCTGGGACTGAGCCATCGGGGCTGCTCTTGGACATTCTCGAGACATATGCCCCTCCTGACCACATCTGTAACAGGCTGTCGTCCCAAACCGACATACTCCTCTGTGTGGCTTACCACACCTTGCACAAACTGCATTATCAGCACCAGAGCTTGAGCCACTCCCTAGTCCCAGACTGGACTTAACCTTGTTCCAGAACTTGTTCTTCTTAGACTTCCTGGGACCTCTGTCCCACTTCTTGCTACCTGAAGCTGCTGCACTCATAGAAGAAGAATCTGGGGTCTTAGAACCAGAAGGCTGTGCCACTGACTGTTTAACTGATCCTTGAACGATGGCACTGGCCTCCATTTTTCGGGCCATATCCACTAAGGCATGGAAGCTCTCCCTATCTGCTGACTGGATCAAGGAGGAATATCTGGAGTGGAGTTTCATGATATACCTCCTTGATCTCTTCTGGTCTGTATCAAGGCTTTGCCCTGCAAATGGCAACAGCTCCAAAAATCTGTCTGTGAACTCCTCTACACCCATCTCATCGGTCTGCCTCAACTGCTCAAACTCTATCATCTTCAGCTCCCTTAAACTATCTGGGAAAGCCCATCCTGCAAACTCGTTTGCAAACTCCTCCCAAGACGTGCTATCCACTTTCGGGTTCACATAATTCTTGAACCACTCTCGTGCCTTCTTGCACTTAAGTGTGAACCCAGCCATCTGAATGGCTCTACTATCATCAGCCCCAATCTCATCTGTGATCACCTTGACCCTCTCCAGATACACAAATGGGTCATCCCCTTTTTCATACTGGGGAGCACCCAACTTCATGTAGTCGGTCATCTTGACCTTGCTCCCACTGCCTGAGCTAGGTCTAGGAGGTTGGGTAGTTGGGGCTACTGTTTCTGTTGGAGGAGGAGGAGGTGCAGCATCCCCTGGGGTAGGGTTTGCTGGATTTGGATAGTAAGGTGGAGGTGGATACATTGGGTACTGTGAATATGGTGGGTAGTAGGGTGGGTATGGCATCTGTGTGGGATAAGGGCTAAAGCTGCGGTAGTCCGATGTGCCTCCCATCGAATACCCAGGGTTTTGTGAGAAGGGTGGGTAGTAAGGTGGCTGAACAAATCCCGAGGCCTGAGTGCCTCCTTGGGATTCTCCCATTCCTTCTTCTGACATACTGACTCCCAGACTGCCATCCCTCCTCTGCTCTACGTCCATATCATCCCCCATGTCCTCTAACGCTCCTCCCTGAACTGTTCCTCTGACTGATCTGCTTCTACCCAGATCCAAAGACCTTCTAGGGTCTCTCACTGCTCTTTCTCTGCCAGACCTACTAGACATTGCCCTAGGCAATGCTGGAGGACGGGCGCTCGTGCCCTCATCCTCAGGTGGTACTCCAGTCAATCTTGCTGATCGACGAGTTCCTCTCATCCTGTTTTCTGAAAAACAGTACACATCACATAAACATTAACATCATATGGTTCATGTGGGCACACATGAACCCGCATCACATATCATAGCATATCATTCATATCATAGCATTTCACATCATCATGTAAGACAGGACTGAACATCCTATCCTAGTGGACATGACCTTTCCTACTGTGCTTGACCTTCTATAACATCTATGAGCCCGACACTCTAGGTCCGACCATATGAACCTAGGGCTCTGATACCATTCTGTAACGACCCGTAAATCGGACCGCTACCGGCGCTAGGATCCAGATCGGCTTAAGGCCGCCGGGACCCGTAGCAAGCCTGACATGTAACCTGTAAACCTGTTTAATCCCAAACATGATCAACAACATACATAAAAATTTAAAACTTTTCTTTCATACATTCTATCATACACCAAACTCAACCTGTGCATATACATAGTCATAACTTGACCCCTCTGTGGGATTCCCTCAATACCCCAATGGGTAAAATACAACATGCATTGAGTTGGCCAAACATGGACATCAATAAACATTAAGATCATGTATCAAAAGGGATTACATCATACTATGGTCAAGCACACTAAAATCCTCAATATCGTTACATTACATATCTATACATCATTATACAATCTATCATGTCCACATTCTAACTATTACATACATATGACTTCATTACTCTTCTTGACTTCTCGGTCTAACCCGTACCTGCAAACCTGGGGAATTTGGGAGAGGGGTGAGCTACTAGAGCCCCGTGAGCAGAATCATAAAGCATTTAAAACATATGCTATCATGGAATGCATCACATCACAACTAATCATATCAAGGATGAACTTGTCACCAATTAGCCCTCTACATAATCCAATCATGCCAGGGGCGTAGTGCAGGCCACACCTGGTCTTTCTCTTATACATAACATAACATAACATACATATTCCATCGTGCCGGGGGCGTAGTGCAGGCCACATCCGGTCTTTCTCTTACATAATGCCAGGGGCGTAGTGCAGGCCACATCTGGACTTCCATATCATATCATCATGTCATAACTTATGAGGGCTAACGGATCATTCAACATTCATCCACATCAACAACATATTATGCAATGCAACATATTCGTGATTTCTAATGCATACAACCTAAAATATCACATGGCATCCGTGATGCATGAACATGCTCAAAACTGATTTATTTATTTAAAAGCATAAGAGTTATTCCACTCACCTCTGGCTAGCTCTGACACTGACTGAAGCAGTTGACTCACTGCTGAGGTCCTCGGTTCCTCGGGTCCAAACCTACACAGGTGGACTCAAATGAGGGACCAACATACTAGAACATAACTCTAAAAACATCCCCCAAAAACCCCCTAAAACATCTCAAAACATCCATGCAAAACATGCAAAGGAAGGCTGGACAGGGCACTTTCGGCGGCAGGTTCGGCGGCCGAAAGTCCCTCCAGAGCCGAAAGTCAGGCAGGTTCGGCGGCACCTTCGGCGGCCGAAACTCCCAGACAGAGACGAAACTCATGCATGTTCGGCGGCCGAAACTCCCAGACAGAGACGAAAGTCTCCTTTCGGGGGCAAGCTTCGGCAGCTGAAGGCTGCCTCCACAAGGGGGTTCGGCGGCCGAAAGTCCCTTCGGCTGCCGAACCTGGTTTCTCCCAAAGGGCAGAAACTTGGTTCAAACATGCACAAATGCCTCCAAACTCAAACCATCATGCATTTAGCTCAACCAAAACATGCATACAAGCTCCTAGGGGTCTCAAACTACCTTAAACCGCAACTACAACACATCAAACACACATTACAAGCCACATTGTTCATGAACATAACATTAACTCAAAAACCTAACTATGAGCTAAACATGCATTCTACCCCATAGATCTTGCATAAAACTTACTTTAAACATGAAATGAGCTTAAGATCGGCTCTTACCTCTTGAAGGTCGAGAGAGAGACGTCCTAAACTCGAAGGTGGGGGATTTTGAGTTCTTGAACCTCAAAGCTCCAAAACTTGCTTTAAACTCGAAAATCTTCAAAACAAAGCAAAAGCTTGTGAAAAACTTGAAAGATTTGAAGGAAAGAACTCAAAGATGGTGAGGAATGACGGAAGGACTCACCTTGGCCGAAAATGGGGAAAAAGCTCGCCCGTTTTCGGCTAAGGGACCCTTTTATAGTGGCTGGCCAGGCCACGTTCGGGGGCCGAAAGTGCCTCCGCATGCATGCCATGTTCGGCGGCCGAACTTGAGGTTCGGCGGCCGAACCTGGACTTCCCTCACTTATGCCTTCGGGGGCCTAAAGCACTCCCGAAGTGCATGCATGTTCGGCGGCCGAACTTTGAGTTTCGGCGGCCGAACCTGAGTTTCCTCCAAGGGTGTTTTTATTCAAAAACTCATTTCCTCTTTACTTGAAATCATCAAAAACATTAAAACATTTCATGAAAACATGGTTTCTACCCTACCAGAGGCTTCCGACATCCGAGATTCCACCGGACGGTAGGAATTCCGATACCGGAGTCTAGCCGGGTATTACATCTTGGAGAACGAGAGGAGAGACGATCTAACTCGGAGATGGGGGAGATCTAGCTCCTTAGGTCTCCAAGCTCCAAAACTTGCTCAAAGTTTACAAATCTTCAAAAGCCAAGCAAACACTTGTTAAAACTTGAAAGATTGGAGGAAAATCATTCAAAAACAACCATGGGAGAGCATGGACTCACCGTTGGCCGAAAATGGGGAGAAAACTCGCCCGTTTCGGCCATGGAGCCCTTATATAGGGGCTGGCCAGACCACCTTCGGTAGCCTAAAGTGCCTCCAAAACTCATGCAAGTTCGGCGGCCGAACATGGGGTTTGGCGGCCGAACCTGAGCCACTTTCGGAAGCCTAACTTGCCCCCCTAAACTATCCCATGTTCGGCGGCCGAACTTGAGGGGCCGAACTTGGAAATGCCTCCATGGTCTTTTTTATTGAAAAACTCAATTCCTTTCTTACTTAAAACCATCAAATACATTAAAACATTTTATGAAAACATGATTTTAACCTTCTAGAGGTTTCCGACATCCGAGATTCCATCGAACGGTAGGAATTTCGATACCGGAGTCTAGCCGGGTATTACAAACGATGGAGGAAGGTGAAATTTTATTATAGCAGCGATTAAAGGGGATACCCTAATCAATAACAAGGGTTCAAGATTTGCAGCTCTCAATAGGGTTGATGAGGAGGAAGGTGAGTTTTTTGACTAAAATCAACGTGAACTTACTATAGAAATAAATGGCAAAACGATAGGAAGGGAATCTTATGATCATGGGAAGGCTCCTAAATCAATGCATGCAGATAGCGGTCCTAGAGGAAGGTTAGAATTTTAACTCTTTCAGAGTGATATCTCACTAGTGGCTCAGATCCCGTGCAAAAGGGGCCTTTTTCCCCTTCTATCTAGGTTGTGCAGGAAAGGTCCAAAGCCAATCATAGGAAACAGTGAAGCTTCATAGGGTCTTTCTGTTCAGGTGCAGGTAGTTTGCATCTTCACATATATGTATATTTCATCGAGCCTCTTTTTGAGACAGCGCCCAGATCATTATACCTTTCGTGTGGATCAAAACTTACTCGATAAGGAATTTTGCTATCTTAGGACCATTATAGTTAAAATATCACTAGCAGTTTAGAAAAATATAGATGCATATACATTCATTCCAAAATAATTAAAGTTTACAAAATAAATTCTAATTGGCTTCACCTCCGCTAGATTATGCAGTTAATGAAGTGGATGCAAGAAGAAGCTAAAAAATAAGACTACTAGAGCGGATAACTAAAAAGAATATATGAAATATTAAAATATGAGGGATGAGTATAACTACTCAGTGAGCGGACAAATAAATAATAAGGGAGAATAGACAAGGTTTTGATACTTAATAATACCACATAATATGGTAAAATAAGTTAGCTAGATAAATATAATCATTCTAAATAACATTGTCAAGTTGGAATAAAATCTGTCAAAAGCATTTATCCAACAACATAAAAATTCATAAAAATTTCGATATACTCATAACGTGCCTCTTATAGATAATGTTTGCATTTCAAGTGTAATAAATAAAATTACTGACAGTTTGAAAGCAATGTTGGCATCTTGGACTCTATAATAACAATATTAGCCCAAGAGCAAATAAAACTATGCTGGTCATACACATGTGCAGACCTACCCCAAAGGGTGACCACATAATATACAATCCAAAGGCTATATGTATATCAAGTGTCTTTCCAAAGACAATATAAATATAAGCTGAACTAAGAATGAATCACATGTCATCAGGGTGTTATCTGATTGATGCATATACATAGTATAATCGGCTATTTATTCAGTTGTAATATAGATTTCTTTTTATTTATTTTAAGAGCATAAATTTACTATTATCCATTCCCATTTTCTACAATAAAATATCACATATAAATATCACATTTAATAAAATACCACTATTATAAATTCATTCACTCACCTGTACTGAAGACAGAATAAAATTTAGGTAGTTGGGGCACTCTTAGAATCTAGAACAAGAGTTAGATCCTCTCCTTGAATTATAAAAAAAAATAATGTATCAAGAACATGAATTTAAATCCTAGAATGCAAATGTAGAATGTGAAATATATGATTAACTTTCAAAAATTCTAACAAAAAATTCGGCAGCATTCTGATATAAACTAGACTTTCCCCCAAATTTTTACATGCTCAACCAACTCAACAACACTCTATTCATCACAAATAATTCAAAATACCCATTTGGAGTCTTCAACTACATTTTTATAAAAATTCCATCACTCTCCATTTATCTCTACTCTTCCCTTCTAACTATATTTTCCTTCAATACACCCACTTAACTTTTTTCCAACATTAAATTCTATTTTTTCAATATTAATATATATATGTCCCAATAATTATCATAGATCCAAGATTACTCAATACATATTTTTTTTATTCTAACAATACAATAACTATTTAAGAGAATAAATATCAAATCCTTAATACATAGTGAAATCCTCCTTTTAATATCTTCCTCTTATACTAATTAGGAACTTATTATAACAAAAATAAGTCATTGAATAAAACCCCTAAACAAAGAATAATTAACCCATAAATCGACATTTAACTCTCCATAATCTCAAATCATAAAAATTACTATGTAATATACTAAGGAAATATATAAAACTTAAGAAATTTACAAAGAAAATGAAAGAAATTTACCTATTAAAGCTTGATGTCCAAGAAAAAAGAAAATGGGTGGGTTTTAGGTTAGAATTTTTTATTGAAAGAAACTAAAATAAAAATTAATTTGGGACTTTAGTTTAAATTGAAGGATTAAAATGAAAGAGGGAAAGGAGACGACAGATTAAGAGATTTTGTTTTTAAAATAAGAAGTGAGGGGGAGGAGCTCGCGCTATAGCTTCGGAAGAGAGGATTTTAAATCCTCTTTCTTTTTTTCTTTTTTTTTTTGTTACTGTGGGCTCCACTTTTTTTGTCTTATTCATTAAGTTTTACAATTCTCTCCGCCAAAAAAATATTTATTCTCGAAATTTACATACTTTGTGGAGTAAGCATTATTAATCATTTACCGACAAATTGAAATACTGACGATGAAATTACCTACCATTTACCAACGAAAAATCATAATTATATTTTTGCTTTTTTATAACGTTTGAGAGATTGGATAGAGCTCTTTGTAACTCTGCTTGGAGGATGCTTTTCCCGAAAGGTTGTGTGAACCATCTTCCTCGCATCCATTCTGATCACATGCCCATTCTGGTGAAGTTGTCAAGTTCTAATCCTAGTCAAGTAAGTCACATTAGACAGAAAAAAAAAAAAGATAAGTCACAGATCTTTTCAATTCCAAGCGGCTTGGCTAATGCATGGTTTATTTTAAGACTTGACAAGACTCACCAAGAAGGAGGATTTGTGCTTAAAGGACAATTTACAAACCTTATTAGCTACATTGAAAATCTAGAACAAGGAAGTGTTTGGTAACGTTTTTAAACAAAAGAAGACTTTACTTTGGTGCATTAAGGAAGTGCAAAGGAAGTTGGACAAGTACTCTCAGCGTCTATGAATCTTGAGAAGCAGTTAAAAGATGAGTTGGACTTAATTCTGGATCGAAAGGAACTCGTTTGGTTTCAGAAGTCTAAAGCGAATTGGCTTATAGTGGGTGATCAGAACACTATTTTTTCCATGCCAAGACAATTTATAGAAGAAAAAAGAATCGTATTGAGTTATTAAAAAATGAGGAGGGTGTTTGGGTGGAGAATCAGGATGCCCTTGGCGTGTAATTTATTTTAGAATCTCTACACATTAGAAACTTTCACGGTGTCAGCATACCACATCAAGGGTAAGTTCTCAAGCATTTTTTATTTTGGCTTACGTGTTTTAGTGTCTTTTGTAAGCCTACGGGAGGTTCATGATGCTCTTTTTGACATGAATCGTGGAAAGCACTAGGCTCGAATGGCTTCCATGCATGTATTTTTCAGTCTCAATGGAATATGGTAGGTAAAAGCGTTGTAGATGAAATTTCTAAAATCATGGCAAGGGACCAATTTTTGGAACTCTCAATGGTATTTTGATCTTTTTGATCCCTAAAATCCCTAATTCTATTACTATTGCTGATTTTAGACCTATTTTCTTATGCAATGTGGTCTATAATGTGGTTACAAAAATTTTTGCCACTCGTCTAAACGGCATTATTCCTTCCATCATTGGGGAAAATCAAACTAGCTTTATCCTTGATAGGAATATCTCTCATAATATTATTATGGCTTAAGAAGTTATACATTCAATAAGGTTCAAGAGAGGCAAAAAGGGCTTCATGCTCCTAAAAATTGATCTTCAAAAGGCATATGATCATGTTCGTTAAGACTTTCTAAAGGACATTCTTGAAGACATCGGTCTTCCTGCCAAGTTTGTAGATGTTACCTTAAATTATGTTTCTTCCTCCCATATGATGGTTCTTTGGAATGGGGAGCTTAGAACCCCTTTTATTCCCTCCATAGGTCTAAGGTAAAGGCCATCGATATCCCCCTATCTCTTTGTAATCTGTATGGAGCAGCTTGCAAATGGCATCAATGAGGCAGTGAAGGCCCCCACTAACTCATCTCTTTTTTTTTTTTTGCAGATGACTTGATGCTCTTTGCAGAAGCTGTAGACTCTCATGTTGATATCAGTAACAACGTGTTGGAAGCTTTTTTTCAAATCATGTACAAAATAAAAAAAAAAAATTAAAATCATATTTGCCCCAAAAATATTTTTGAATCCAAGGTATTTAATTTTTTTATTCGATAGTTATATTGTTGAACTGCGTGATTCACAGTAAAGCTACGAAAGTTGACATAGTCAACACTTTAAAAAAAAAAAAACAATTATGAGTCATGTTGGACACTTAGCCACTTGCATGCAGGAAGTATTATTTAAAAAAAATAATTAAAAATTATTTTTTAAAATTATATAAAAAATAATTAATAAAAATAGATAAATATACTATTTTAATATTATTTTTATTTTTAAATGGATATAAATATAAAAAAATATTTAAATAAATAATTATTTAAGAAAAATTATATAAAATTGTTATAATTATATATTTTTGGAATTTTTATTAATTATTTTATTAAATTATGAGTTAAAAAATTTAGAATTTCAATGGTAGTAAAAACACCATGAATTTTTAGAATATCATATTTGTGGGAACTTTAGAATGTCATATTTGTGGGAACTTTAAAAGTAGATCTCTTGAAAAATATAAAAAAAATTGTATAATTATATATTTTAGACTCTGTTTATTTCATAGAAATATTTTTAATTAAATATTTTTTATATTCTTTTAGTATTCGGAGCACTCAGAAAAATTAGTCAATAAATATTTTAAATAGTTTATAATTTTTTCATTAAAATATCTATTCTTTTCATATTTATGTACATCTAAATTTTAAAAAAAATAATTTAAATTATTCATTATTTAAAAAAAAAGTGTCTACTGATATTTTATATAAATTTTTCATAATTAATAATAATTTCAATTATTAATTATTTTTATATTTTTTTAAAAAATATTTTTATTTTTTTAATAAATAATATCTTGCTGCCGTGTTCGATACTTAAAATGTCAAATATGACCCATATTTTTTTATAAAGTTGGCATGTTTGATATTTAAAGTGCCAAACATGCGAACTTTGAAAATTTTATTGTCAAACCTTGCAGTTCGACCATCTCAAAATATTTTGGATTCGAAAATATCTCTAGGGTAAACATAATTTTCAATTCTTTGTTGTTTTGTGAATGATATGAAAGAAAGCTCAGGTGTTGGAGGCCTTTTGCACCGGTTTAAGGCAAAAAGTTAATAAAATTAAGACTAAAGTGTTTTTCTCTAACAATGTGGAGAGCAGTGTGAAGAGAAGACTAAGTAGTCGGTTTGGTGTGGCGGTTGTGGATGATCTTGGGGGTAACTCGGAGTCCCTTTGTTTTATACAAGGGTGACAGGATGATCTTGGGAGTAACTCGGAGTCCCTTTGTTTTATACAAGGGTGACTAAAAGGAGCTTTCAATGCCTCAGATAAATTGCAGAAAAAGATGGCTAGTTGGGATTCTACAAAGCTCTCTCTATCAGGACGTGTAACTCTGTTCCAGTCGGTATTGGCTATTATCCCTATTTATACTATGCAGTCATATAGGCTTCCGGACTCTACTTGCAAGGATATTGACAAAATCAGCTGAAAGGTTATTTGGGGAGGACCAAATGAGAACTGCAAGATAAACCTTGTTCCCTAGAAACAAGTCTTGATGCCAAAAGAAATGAGAGGTATGGGCTTTTGCAATGCTAGGATGCTTAATAGTGCTTTCTTACTCAAGGTCAGGTGGGGCTTTCTCACTAATCCGCATGCATTATGGGTAAATGTCCTTAGTAGTAAGTACAAGTGGGATCCAATTATAACGATCCAGAAACCGGATCCCTACCGGGCGCTAGGGTTCAGATCGACTTAAGATCGTCGGAGTCCATAACAAGCCTGCTATGCATCCTGTTACATCTGGTATAATTTCATACGATCACACATAAATATAAAATATTTCCATTTTATTAACCAAAACTCGACATGTGCATGTATCATAACTGAAAAAATATAAAATCAATACTAGAGTCCTCATCAAATGCTCCAATATGATCAACATTACATGGCTCAAGTTTGGTTCAAACATAACTTGTACTTTAAATTTTTACATAAAAAGATCATAGAGAAGGGATTATAAAAGAAACTTCGAGCAAAACACAATTCTAATCCATAAAAGAATTACATGTCTGCATCTAACTATTACATCAGAACTATACCAACGACTCTGCTGACCTCCCGAGCTAACTCTTGTAATACCCAGCTAGATTAGGCATCGGAATTCCTACCGTCTGGGGGAATTCGAGGATGTCAGAGGTATCTAGAAGGGTAAGAGAAAGGTTTTCTTAAATGTTTTAAGTGTTTGACGGTTTTAAAGAGAGAAAGGATTGAGTTTTGAAGAGAAAAGGCCAAGGAGGCATTTTGCCATGTTCGGCCGCCGAAGGTAATGTTCGGCCGCCGAAAATGCCCTAGATTCGGCCCCCGAAAGTCTGAGTTCGGCCGCCGAACGTTGCATGATTTTGCATGCGATTCGGCTGCCGAAGCTGAGGCGGTTGTTCATCTATAAAGGGCACCGAATCCAGAAAAAAAGGAGGAGGAGTCTTCTCTCTTTCTGGCCTAGGTGAGTTCTTGATCTCCTTGGATTGTTTTCATGGTTTTTCCTCAAATCTTTCAAAGGTAAACAAGGTTTAAGTAAGTTGTATGTGTTTTTGAAGAGTTTGAAAGTTTGGAGAAGTTTGGAGCTTGGATCTCCATATCTTCGCGTTTGGATCACACCAGCCTTTGTTCTTCAAGAGGTAAGTGTTGCTCCTTGGTTTTTATACTATTTTCTATGAGTTTTATGAAGGGAAAAGGGAGTTTATGCATGAGTTTGCATGGTTGTGCATATTAGGGTTTATGGACCCTTTATGCTTTATGTTTGCTTGCTGAGCTTGTTTGTTGGAGTTTAAGTTGTCTTAAGCTCCTATATGCTTGTTGTTTTGAGATATGGATAAGTTAGAGAGGTTGGATGCATGTTGGGAAGGATTGGAAGGTGTGGGAGGCGTGTTTATGCACGAAGCTGAGTTCTGGATGAACTCAGGTTCAGCAGCCGAAGGAGGATTCGGCCGCCGAACATGCCCGACTTTCGTCTCTGGAGGAGACATTCGGCCGCCAAAGGTGCTGCCGAAGGGGCCCTGTCCAACCTTCCTTTGCTTGTTTTGCATGCATGTTTTGAGGTGTTCTAGAGGGAGTTTGGGGAGTTGTTTATCAGTTGCATAGAGTATGTTTGGTGCCTCATTTGCGTCCTCCATTGTAGGATTGGACCCGAGGAACCGAGGTGTTTAGCAGGAGTTGCTGCTTCAGAGTTAGAGGTAGCCCAGAGTTAGCCAAGCAGTGGCTACAGGCGAGTGGAACTAAACTTCATATTTTACTTGAGAAATGACACGTTTCTAGCATGCTCCATGCATCATAAAATGCCATGTTATGTATTAGGTTGTGTTGCATTAGAATTCACGAATATGATGCATTGCATAAGATGTTGTTACTGTGGATGAATGTTGGATGATCCTTAGCCCTCGATAGAGATATGATACTATGAGATGAGTTATGGCATGAGATAGCCATACCAGGTTGCTCCTTGATAGTCCAGGTCGCTCTTGGTACTATAAGTTAGACAGACAGCCTGTCAGATCAGAGATCAGAGACGTCTAGGTGATGACCTAGTCTCCTTGGCACAGTGGGACATGTTATGATACAGATAAGAGAAGTCCAGGTGATGACCTAGTCTCCTTGGCACAACAGGACATATTATGACATGTAGTAGAGGGCTATTGGTGACAAATTCATCCGTGAGATGTTATGTTTGTGATGTGATGCATTCCATGAGAGCATGTAATGAATGACTTGTTTTATTGTTCCTCCTCACTGGGCTATAGAGCTCATCCCACTCCCTTAACCCCAGTTTTGCAGGTTCCGAGATAGCTATGGGAAGTCAGAGTCAACAAGAATAAAGAAAGCTGTGCATGAATGTATGTTTGTAATAGCGTAGTGGACATGATGTAAATAAAAGATTAGTTGTAATGTAATGTATAGATATGTACTGTCATGTACTGGATAGACTTGTGCTTTCCCTAGTGTCTTTGCTTTAGTGTGATATATGATTAATCCCTTGTACATGAATCCTGTTTTACGTTTCTTGATGAGAAATGTGTGTATCAGGCTTAATGTATGGCTTTGATGAGATACCAGTGGATTGTGTGACAGATTAAAAGGGTTTCAATCCCTTGACCCACAGCAGATAGTAGTCACTGGTAGAGGCCCTGAGGGCCATTTCAGATTGGTATATCTGAGTAGCAGTAGTTAAGCCTGGAGAGTTTTACAGGATTGTTGAGTATCTTTGATCATGTATGGGATTTATCAGGTACACAGAGCGTATAGTCGGCTTGCTACGGGTCCCGGCGGCCTTAAGCCGATCTGGATCCTAGTGCCAGTGATGGTATTGGCCGTTACAGGGGTACCGGTTTCCGGGCTGTTACAGATTGGTATCAGAGCATAGGGCCTCAAGAGTACGGTGTGTTGAGCATCTTTGTTCAAGGACTAGAGATATCCCACATCGGAAAGAGGTGTTGTCTTGTATAGAAGGGTAAGCACAATAGGCAAAATCATGTCCACTAGGATAGGATGTGGAGTCCTGTCTTGCATGATGATGTGAAATGCCATGACAAGATACATGTGCATTATTGATATGTGATATATATGTTGTGGATTCATGTTTTCTAACATGGATCATTTGATGTTTTGTGTGATGTGCTTTTCAGCAACAGGATGAGAGGAACTCGTCGATCTGCTAGATTGATTGGAGCTCCGCCGGAGAATGAGGACATGGATGCCCATCTCCCCGTTCTGCAAAGGGCAACATCAGATAGATTACGCAGAGAAGGTACATCAAGGGACCCTAGAAGGTCTGGTGATGAAAGTAGAAGAGGAGTTGTTCAGAGTGGTATGTCAGGGGATATGAGGGAAGTAGAGGAGGATGAGCAGAGCAGAGATGGTAGCTTGGGCATGAGTATGTTAGGAGCAGATATGGGTGAGTCCCAAGGAGGCACTCAGGCCTCGAGATTTGTTCCACCTCAGTATCCACCCTACCCGTGGGGGGCAGAGTATCTGATGGGTGGTACAGCGGGTTTCCCTGGGTATAACCCATATCCCACCTTTATGCCTTATCCTTCCTTTTATCCGCCATATCCACCGCCATATCCACAGTATACCATGTTTCCACCATTCTTTGGTTATCCAAGTTTAGTAAACCCTAACCCAGGGAATGTTGTACCTCCTCCACCACCAGTAGAATCAGTAGTCCCAGTTGTCCAAACACCTAAGCCGAGTTCACCTGGAGGAAGTAGGGGACACATGACAGACTATTTAAGGTTGGATGTTCCCAAATTTGAGACAGGTGATGACCCTTTTGAGTATCTCAGAACGGTCAAGATGATAACTGATGAGTTGGGAGCCAGTGAGAGGAGAGCCATTCAGATGGCAGGGGTCACATTGAAATGTAAGAAGGCAAGGGAATGGTTCAACCAGTATGTGGACCCGAGGGTAGAAAGCTTATCCTGGGAGCAGTTTGCTACAGAGTTTGCAGGATAGGCATTTCCAGATAGCTCAAGGGAGCGTAAGGAGAGTGAATCTGAGCAGCTAAGACAGACAGAAAACATGAGTATAGATAGTTACCCAGAGCATATTGATCGTTTCCCTTCGGGTGAGGCTGCTGCAAAGAATAAAAAGAAAGTTAGAGGCCTGAAAGGGTCAAAGAAAAAAGAGTTCTGGAAGAGGTTCAAGTCTAGTATGGGTTTTAGCAATGGCTCGAGTTCTGGTTGGGATAGTTCTAGATGTACGAGGTGCGGTAGAAGGCACAAAGGAGTCTGTCTCGTAGGGACAACAACATGTTTCAGGTGCGGATAGGAGGGGCACATAGCACATGAGTGTTCCACCGCGACTTTGATAACACAGTCCCAGCAGACAGCCTCAGACAGAGTGGCTCAGCCAGGAGCTCTAGCCATGGCGCTGGGCAGAGGCAGAGAGAGCGAGATCACTCCTTCTTCCACAGGTTCCCCAGGTGAAGGTCCATCAGTACCAGCACGGATCTTCGCTTTGACGCAGCAGGAGGCTCACACATCGGACATGGCGGTGACAGGTACGTTTCACTTCCATATGTTTTGATGTGTCTGCTATGATTTCCTTAGAGCTTTGAGAGCCATAGAGAGTAGGGGTTTGATAGCTTCTAGGATTAGAATGTCCTCTTTGGGTCAATAGACTCAAGTGTGATCCATCAGCGGCAGAGTCAGTCTGCCAGTTGAGTTTAGTGCGAGTTATGAGTAGATGCCTTCCAGCTGACCTAGTGGTTCTAGAGTGATTTTTTGATGTCATTCTAGGGGTGGATGGGCTAGCTACTCATAGTACTGCCTTAGATAGCAGAGACAGAGTAGTCAAGCTTAGAGATCGGGGTGGACCACAGGTAGTTTGATGAGGGGACAGTGTAGAGATGCCTGGAGTTTGATAATAGCCCTATAGGCTCTTAAGCTGTTTAGGAGAGGGTATCAGAGGTTTCTTGCTTGTGTCAGAGAGCATAGCAGGTAGTCAGATCAGGAGGGGAACCAGTTTTAGTGCCCGCAGCCAGAGAAAAGTTTAGATATTGTCCCAACAAGCCGTCAGGTTTACCACCTGCTAGGAGAATAGAATGGGATATAGGAATGATGTCTAGACCCAGAACCATTCCTAGTCTTCTCTGCAGGATGGCACCAGTAGAGTGAGAGAGATAGTAAAAGCTAAACGAGTAGTAGCTAGAGGTTAGTAAGCCAGGAAAGAGCGCGAGAGTGTTGCTATGAGATGCTATGACCTTGGATTTTATCCAGGTATAGGGAGAGTGATCTCTCATCTCCGAGTGTAGCCCTCAAGTATAATAAATAATTCAGAGAACAGAGTAAGAAATAGAAGAGTAAGAAAAGAATAAAAGAATAAGTAAACTAGAGTAGAACAAAGGAAGAAAAGAGTAAGAATAAGTATAAGTTCAGGAGGAGACTTCAGTTTGGTCTGGGATTTGGTGGTGGTTGAGGCAGAGAAAAGGGTTAGCCTTTTCTTTAGAGTCTCGAGGGACGTTCCATTAGCTTTAGCTCGGATCGTCACCCTGACTCAGTAGGAGGCTATCACATCGAACACAGTGACGTCAGGTATGTTCACTTGTGGATGTTCGGACGTGTATGTTGTTTGTTTTGAACCCGAGTGTTTCTATTTCCTTGTTGCTTAGTGAGCTGTTGATAGAGTGGGTTTGATAACTTCTGGGCTTAGAGTATTTTCTCTGGGTCAGTGGACCTGAGTATGATCCATCTGAGGCAGAGTTAGTCAGTCAGTCAGTTCAGAGTTTGTGGTGAGTATAGGCTATCCAGCTGACCTTATGGTTCTAGAATTGGCTATCTGATGTCATTCTAGGACGGAATAGCTAATTACTCATTGTAATATCTGTGTCCGCAGAGACAAGATAGGAGAGTTCAGAGTGCTGGATGGATCAGAGGTAGTCCTTGGAGGGGACAGAATATAGGTGCCTAGAGGTTTGATGTCAGCCCAGCAGGCTCATAGGTACACAGGAAAGGATGTCAGAGGATTCTAGCTCTTGTGAGCGAGTTTTGTAGTCAGATCGGGGAATTAGCCTCAATGCCCGTAGTTAGTGAGTTCTAGATGTTTTTCCCAGACGAACTGTCAGGTTTACCATCTGTCAGGGAGTCAGAGATTGGAATAGAAGTGGTGTCTGGACGCGGAACCATTTCTTTATCGATCAAAGGAGTTTATAGTGAAGAGTCTAAAACAGAGGTAAGGGGTAAAACTGCTCAGCGACGCTGAGTATACAACACAATATCTACTGGATGAGGCAGATGAGATGTTAACTGCCCTCAGTCAGAAGTCGCTTACTAGCTTCTCATATAGAAACAAGTATTATTTCAGATTGATGATCGGTTGGATCAGCTGGCAGGAGCCAGTTGTTGTCCAAGCTAGATCTGAAATCTGAGTGCTAGCTGTTGAGAGCTAGAATAGTCCCGTATAGTTAGAAGGGATCAGAAGAGAAGAAGCCAGTATAGTTAGAAGAAGAAAGGCGGGCAAGGAACAGCGTGCGTAGCGGAAGGTTACAGTGTTGTTTATGGTGTCTCCAGTGTGTAGTGAGCCATTGAGGGGTGAAAGATAAAAGGTTAAATCCATGGAATCCTGTAGAGGATTAAAGAGATAGGATTAATCTACTTCTAAGAGGAGAACCATTTGGTTTTCTTATTTCTTTTGTTCTAGAGTGGTGTTGGATCCGATAGAGGTTCTGTATGAACCCGAGGTGGAGATCTCAGGAAATCTCACCTGGATGGCATAGTTAGAACGGATCATACACACTCAGCTCGCAGCATAGAAGAATAGGAAGATTTGAGAAGAGAAGTCTCTTAGAATCACCCCAGGAGTGTCGTATGGATAGGAAACCCGGGAGTTCTTACTCCAGCAATATTTGTGTATCTCTTTGGAGAGCAGATTTCTGCTTCGTTTGTTTATTTGTATGTTTGTTAACATTCGGGACAAATGTTCGTAAAGGGGGGAAGAATGTAATACCCGGCTAGATTAGGCATCAGAATTCCTACCGCCTGGGGGAATTCGAGGATGTCAGAGGTATCTAGAAGGGTAAGAGAAAGGTTTTCTTAAATCTTTTAAGTGTTTGACGGTTTTAAAGAGAGAAAGGATTGAGTTTTGAAGAGAAAAGGCCAAGGAAGCATTTGCCATGTTCGGCCGCCGAAGGTAATGTTCGGCCGCCGAAAATGCCCTAGATTCGGCCCCCGAAAGTCTGAGTTCGGCCGCCGAACGTTGCATGGTTTTGCATGCGATTCGGCTGCCGAAGCTGAGGCGGTTGTTCATCTATAAAGGGCACCGAGTCCAGAAAAAAAGGAGGAGGAGTCTTCTCTCTTTCTGGCCTAGGTGAGTTCTTGATCTCCTTGGATTGTTTTCATGGTTTTTCATCAAATCTTTCAAAGGTAAACAAGGTTTAAGTAAGTTGTATGTGTTTTTGAAGAGTTTGAAAGTTTGGAGAAGTTTGGAGCTTGGATCTCCATATCTTCGCGTTTGGATCACACCAGCCTTTGTTATTCAAGAGGTAAGTGTTGCTCCTTAGTTTTTATACTGTTTTCTATGAGTTTTATGAAGGGAAAAGGGAGTTTATGCATGAGTTTGCATGGTTGTGCATATTAGGGTTTATGGACCCTTTATGCTTTATGTTTGCTTGCTGAGCTTGTTTGTTGGAGTTTAAGTTGTCTTAAGCTCCTATATGCTTGTTGTTTTGAGATATGGATGAGTTAGAGAGGTTGGATGCATGTTGGGAAGGATTGGAAGGTGTGGGAGGCGTGTTTATGCACGAAGCTGAGTTCTGGATGAACTCAGGTTCGGCAGTCGAAGGAGGATTCGGCCGCCGAATATGCCCGACTTTCATCTCTGGAGGAGACATTCGGCCGCCAAAGGTGCTGCCGAAGGTGCCCTGTCCAACCTTCCTTTGCTTTTTTGCATGCATGTTTTGAGGTGTTCTAGAGGGAGTTTGGGGAGTTGTTTATCAGTTGCATAGAGTATGTTTGGTGCCTCATTTGCGTCCTCCATTGTAGGATTGGACCCGAGGAACCGAGGTGTTTAGCAGGAGTCGCTGCTTCAGAGTTAGAGGTAGCTCAGAGTTAGCCAAGCAGTGGCTACAGGTGAGTGGAACTAAACTTCATATTTTACTTGAGAAATGACACGTTTCTAGCATGCTCCATGCATCATAAAATGCTATGTTATGTATTAGGTTGTGTTGCATTAGAATTCACGAATATGATGCATTGCATAAGATGTTGTTACTGTGGATGAATGTTGGATGATCCTTAGCCCTCGATAGAGATATGATACTATGAGATGAGTTATGGCATGAGATAGCCATACCAGGTCGCTCCTGGATAGTCCAGGTCGCTCCTGGTACTATGAGTTAGACAGACAGCCTGTCAGATCAGAGATCAGAGACGTCCAGGTGATGACCTAGTCTCCTTGGCACAGTGGGACATGTTATGATATAGATAAGAGAAGTCCAGGTGATGACCTAGTCTCCTTGGCACAGCAGGACATATTATGACATGTAGTAGAGGCCTATTGGTGACAAATTCATCCGTGAGATGTTATGTTTGTGATGTGATGCATTCCATGAGAGCATGTAATGAATGACTTGTTTTATTGTTCCTCCTCACTGGGCTATAGAGCTCATCCCACTCCCTTAACCCCAGTTTTGCAGGTTCCGAGATAGCTATGGGAAGTCAGAGTCAACAAGAATAAAGAAAGCTATGCATGAATGTATGTTTGTAATAGCGTAGTGGACATGATGTAAATAAAAGATTAGTTGTAATGTAATGTATAGTTATGTACTGTCATGTACTGGATAGACTTGTGCTTTCCCTAGTGTCTTTGCTTTAGTGTGATATATGATTAATCCCTTGTACATGAATCCTGTTTTACGTTTCTTGATGAGAAATGTGTGTATCAAGCTTAATGTATGGCTTTGATGAGATACCAGTGGATTGTGTGACAGATTAAAAGGGTTTCAATCCCTTGACCCACAGCAGATAGTAGTCACTGGTAGAGGCCCTGAGGGCCATTTCAGATTGGTATATCTGAGTAGCAGTAGTTAAGCCTGGAGAGTTTTACAGGATTGTTGAGTATCTTTGATCATGTATGGGATTTATCAGGTACACAGAGCGTATAGTCGGCTTGCTACGGGTCCCGGCGGCCTTAAGCCGATCTGGATCCTAGTGCCAGTGATGGTTCGGGCCGTTACATAGGGGTACCGGTTTCTGGGCTGTTACAACTCTGGTCTTACAAACCTAGATTTAGGGAAAATAGATAAGGTACAAGAGTCTAGTGAGCATAAACAAAAATAAAAACAGTTTAATAAAATATATGATCATATGAATGCGTCACAACACAGATGATTCACATCAAGATGAACTTGTCACCAATAACCCTCCATAATTACAATATTGTTCGGCCCACAATAGGTGCTTCTCAAGACTTCATCTTAAACATAAAATAACATATCCATAGTGCCAAGGGTATAGAATGGGCAACCCTGGTCTTTGCTTTACATATTGCCAAGGGCATAGAATGGGCAAGCTCTGATCTTTCCATATCCGTCATAACATATCATAACATGGTCGAGAGCTAGTGAACCATCCAATATCCATCCACAATAACAATTAATTGTGCAATGCATCATATTCGTGAATTTTAATGCAAAACATCCTAATCATATATACATGGAATTTGTGATGCATGAGCATGCTTAAAGCGTTTGATTTCTTTAAACTAATAGTTTTAGTTTAGTTCTACTCACCTCTAGCTGACGCAAGCCTAGCTCTGAAGCAGTTATCTCACTACAAGTTTCTACGGTCTCCCAAGTCCGATCCTACACATATGGATTTAAATGAGGGACCAAACATAACTTTTACAATACTTAAAACTTTCTCGAGAAATACCTATAAATATATAAGAAAATATGTAGAAAACAAGCTAAAAAAGGCTAGACAGGGGACTTTCAACGGCAGGTTCAGCGGCCTAAGGTCTCCTTACAAATTCGAAGGTCAAACCTTTGGAGGCTAGTTAGGCGGCCAAAAGGCTACCTCCACAGGCAGGTTTAGTGGCCGAACCTTGCTTCGACAGCTAAACCTGAGTTCTTCTGCGATGAAGAATCCGATTCTGTCTTAAATTCACAGCCATCAAAACGCTTCCAAACATACATGTAGAAGCTTAAAGCAACCATTTATCACTCAACACACATAAGGAACACTAAAAGCTTACCTAACCTCAACATGCATTAACAATACAAGAAAGATCACCCATTATCAAAACTAAAAACTTAAACTCTAAAACTTAAAAATGATCTTGCATGCTTCAACAACCCTTAACAATAACTAATGCCTATTTTAAAAACCTCCAAAAATAGAAAAGAGGTGAGGACTAGACTTATTTTTGGCTAGAAACACCAACATAGCAATAAAGAAGAGGTTTCGAGGAAAGGAGGGAAGAACTCTGAAGATTCCAAAAGCTAAATTTAGAAATTGACTTTGATTCTTCAAAACAACAGTAAAACTCATGGACTAATAAAGGATTTTATAAAGCTTGAAGCAAAAATCATCAAAAAAGTCTCAAACTCATCTCTGCCTAAAAGAAGAAGAGAGGAAATCTTCTCTTAAAAAAATAGGTTGGGAGCCTTTTATAGTTGGGTCTGCCAACTCATATTCGGCGACCAAACATGAGGGGTTCAGCGGCCGAACCTTGGTGATTTGAAATTTTCTTTTTTTTTTTAACACATTTCCAAAAACTTCAAATTTATTTTTATAAAAACTCTATTTTACCCTTCTAAAAATTTCGAGTTTGAGATTTCGGATTTCAATGGAGATTTCGTCGAAAAGTTGAAATTTCGACACCGGAGTTTAGCTGGGTATTACACCAATATTCAAAGCTTTTCCCTCTCACTCCAAAAGTCCTTCAAACCTATGGACTGGTATTCCATCAGTTTGGAAAACTCTTTGTGAGAATATACATTAGGTGGTTGGTAATGAGGATCGAGTCCTCTTTTGGAAGGAGAATTGGTTAGAATGAGGCCTACTTTTAAATGAGGTTGCAGAGAATGTCGAAGTGGCTATTACTGAAATGATGAGTGTCAGAGATTACGTAATCCTTAGTTGGACCTAGGATTGGAGTAAACTACATGCGATGTTGCCAACCTCTGTGATGCTAGCTTTAGCTTCTACGCCACCTCCTCATGGAGATAATAGCTTAGATAAGCCTCTCTAAAAACTCTCTAACTCTTACCTCTTTACTATTAAGTCAGCTTATTTTTGTTTGGCAGGTTTAGGAGGGGAACCAACAGATTCAGCATGGAAAGTAGCTTGGAGATGGGACCTCAACAACCATGACTCTTTATGTGGCTTTCAATGCATAATAAATTGCTTACTAATGGGGAAAGAGCTAGATGCCATTTAAGCAGCACAACAATTTGTGAGCTATATTCTTCGGGCTTGGAAATAATTTTTCATGCATTACCTGATTGTGTTTCAACTAAGGCAGTATGGAATTCCCTTCTTCCAACTGTTGAGGATGGAGTCCTTTCTGACCATGATAAACTCAAAGGATTGGTTGGTTAAGAATCTGGTTAACAAGTCGACTTTCAACTTGGAGGTGAGCTAGAATGTGGTGTTTAGAATAGCTACCTTATTTCTATGGAAGAGAAGAAACAACTACATCTTTAATGGGGAGGCAGAGGGAGCAGTTGGTGTTGTACACAGTGTGCTCAGACAGGCTAGGAATATCAGCAATGTGTGGGTTAAGTTTCCCTTACATGCCGAGGATAGCGGTTGTGAGTTGGACGAGATTAAACAGCTAAAGCCAAAAGCGGAGGTGGTAAAACTTAACGTAGATATAACGGGTAGTAATGATAGCAATCTCTTTTATAGAGGTGGTTTGTTCCGGGATAGCAAGGGCACTTGGATTAAAGGCTTCAACATCAACCTGGGAAGAACTTCCATTCTCGAGGCAGATCTTAGAGCCATATTTGAAGGCATTACCCTAGTGACGCGCTTGGAGATTAAGAGGCTAGTCATAGAGAGTGACTGCAGAGAAGCTGTTTAGATAATTCACAAAAAGAAGTTGTGTCCAGTACATGTGGTTCACATCTTGACAACCATTCATGTGCTTTTAGTGCCAAGCTGGAATGTATTCAGAAAAGTAAATTTCTATGCTGACAAAGTAGCAAGAGTAGCGATGAAGTAATAATCTCAAGGAGTCCATATCCTCGAGCATCCTCCAGATGAGTTAAACTTTTGGTTGGATTGCGATATATTGGTGGCAGTGTGCCTAGAATAGTTCAGTTTGAGCCTTGAACTCTCTTCATCTCACCAAAAAATTTATACATATATACATCTGGTGCAAATCTATCTTCACAATTCGAAAACAACTTTTCCAATTCCAATAGCAGCAGCAGCAGGAAAGAGGAAGTTCTTCTCTAATTAAAATACCATCTACTCAAGAGTTGTGTCTGCCTTAATCTTGAGGTCTCTCTCTCTCTTTCTTGTTTCAAATATTTCCTATTTTTTTCACTTGAAAATTCTTGATCTTGATTTTTAGTAGTATATGATATTAACTATTGTTTGGAGTGAGATAAAATTTATCATCTGAACAAGAAGACATTGAGAAAGAGTTGGAACTCACCATTTCATTACTCTCTGATTGCTCTGATCATCAGCAATGCAGGAGCTCTAATAATATTAATAGTTCATCAATTGAAGATTACTCAAAGAAGCTTCATGACCCCTCATCTTCAAGCCGCAGCAACAATAATATGGTAGCATTAGCTTGCTTGAATTGCCATCTCCTTGTCATACTCTCAAGATCCTCTCCCTCCTGCAAAGTCCCTTAACACCTTAAGCCTCTTGAACTAGACATGCATCAAACACAAAATTGAGAGTATGAATTAGGATATTAAGATGATGGAAATATATATATATATCTACTGTGCAATGTTCGTTTTCTTGATGATGCGATGATCAAAAAAAGCAAATATATAGAGAATGTAAGAGAAGTATTTTCAGTAATCTAATTATGTAACTATTTGCAAATTTTACATTATGCTCACTTCCTTAGCTTCCTTGGTGGAAAGAGATGACAACTTAATAACTCATCAACAATATAAGGATATTAAGCTAATTAAAAAAATTCTTGAAGTTTTGAATAATCTACAAATTAGTCCTTCTAAAAGAATTAATCTTAGTCTTTAAGGGTTTTACAATTTATTTTTGAGAAAATTACTACTTAATTTCTATTATATAGAGAAATTCACTAATTGGTCCTCAGTTTTGAAAAATATATTAAAATGTCTAAAATGTCATTTTCACAATAAAAATGTATTTCTCTCTTAGTCTTCATATGGGATATTTTGTATCAATGCCTACCATCATATCTTGGTATATTAAAGGCTTAGGAAGCCTTAGGAAGAAATCTCATCTGTGTAATTTAATTTGGAAACATAAAGCTGATTTGGTGATTATTTTTGAAATAAAATGTTCAGTATCCTCTTTCACCTTCTCCTCCTTGTGGCATATTTGGAGTATGTCAAATGTAATGTAATGGTGAGCTGCTTGAATGTGTGAGACATCCACATCTGCAGATTATGATGATAGCACGAAATTACTAAATAATTTTAATTATTTATTTTGGATCAAATGAAAACTGGGTCCAAAAGTTATTTGGGTTAATTTGGATCGAATTGTTCCATTAAATCTGTGGACGGTGTGGACGGTATCGATTCTATTGGTTTATCTAGAGGCATTTTGTGTTTGTGGAACACTGATTTTGTTTCAGCACTTTCCAAATAGCACTTTTGAAATTGGTTTCTTCTTCAATGCAATTTTAGTACCTCTAGTTTCTTAGCTTATATTGGTGCTATTTATGCATCATGTAATGAAGTTGATCATAACTTTCTATGGGAGGAGATTATCAATGTTTTATCTTCAGTTTCGGATCCAATTTTATTAATCGGTGATTTTAGTCAAGTTCTACGTGACTTGGATAGACGAAGTGGTCGATCCTCTGTATCTGGGGTTAGACAGTTTAAGAATTTGGTTAACTTCCTTTCCCTTATTGATCTGCCTCTCTCAAGAAGGAAATTTTCTTGGAGGAATTCAACCTGTATGAGTAGAATTGATCGTGGTCTGGTCTCTAATCACTAGGTTTCTCAATTTCGGAGAGGTTCTTCTGACCACAAACCCATCCCCATCCTTCTCTCTTCTGAAATTGTTGTTGATTGGGGACCTAAGCCTTTTAGATTTCTGGACACATGGTGGGATTGGCCATGTTTCTCAAACGTGTTAAGCTCTTTCTGGATTGATATTGTGCTTTATAATCCAAGTGCCTTCCTTCCTAAAAAATTGAAGCTGCTTCGTTGGAAGCTAAAATCTTGGAATTCGAAAGCTTTTGGTCATGTTGATTCAAAGATCAAGTCCCTAAAAGCTAAGATTGATGAATGAGAAACCATTTCTAAAATTAGAGCTCTTTCTCATAATGAAATTAATGAATTTCACTCCATAAAGGCAGATTACTTCGATCTGGTTGTCTCACCAAGAAAGCATTTGGAGGCAGAAATCTCGAATGACTTGATGCAAATTGGGTGGCAGGAATACTAAATTTTTTCATTTGTAGTGTTCAAACAGATGGAGAAAAAAAATTCTATTTTGCGTATCTTGGATGAATCTGGTTCACACATCAATCTTGCTTCTATAAAAAGTGTCATTATTAATCATTTCAAAAGGAGATTTTGTCAAAATCATCCTTTCACAGGGTTCTCTTTAGATCTCAATCTACCCTCCCTTTCCTTGGAAGTTACAGCTTGTTTGGAAATGCCTTTCACTTTAGAAGAAATCAAAGTAGCTGTTTGGCATTGCGACTCTTCAAAGGCTCCCGGTTCGGCTGGAGAAAATTTCTTCTTTTATAAGCGTGCTTGGCCACTCCTTAAGGATGATTTGCTGCAATTATTCAATGTTTTCTATGCCTCATCTACCTTGCCATCAGCTCTACATGCCTCTTTCATTGCTTTGATTCCCAAAGTGGTTGGGGCTGTCAAAACACAGGACTTCAGACCTATTAGCTTATTGCATGGTATTTATAACATTGTGGCTAAAGTCCTAGCTCCTAGATTGAAAAAGGTACTACCTTTGATTATTAGCCCAAATTGGTCTGCTTTTGTTTTCGAAAGAAAAATTCTGAATAGTTTTTCATCGCTGAAGTTATTGATTTTTATATGAAGAAAAGGAAATGATATTTTTCTCTTTAAAATTGATTTTGAAAAAATCTTTAATTCTATCTCTTGGAAGCATCTAGATTTCTTAATTGGTATTTCTTTTGAAATGATTTACTATTTATTATTTTATTTTTTCTAAATTTTAAAAATATATAATGAAAGGGTTAATAATTTTAATTTTGAAAATAGATTAATTTGATTAGAAATACTAAAGTAAAGGTGTTATTTTTCTATAAAAATAAACGAAGTCCTTATTTATTTATTTTAAATGTTTTCTTATCAATTGATATTATTTTTATTTGAAGTAAGATATCCCTGGTAAACTCTTAATAATAAAATTCTGAATTTTAAAATTAGTTTTTGATGATCTGAGATCCAATAGAATAGGGTTTTTGTATTGAATAATAAAGTTTAAAACATTCTGAGGAGGGGACTCCTCTTTTATACATTGTCTTGCTTGCTGGTGACGTGTAAAGGTCTCTCCAGGATTGGGCCACGCGTCTCTGCCATACAGATTCGGGTGTACTAGGGTATCAGCTGCCTGTTACATGCGTAACGGCCTCTGATTCTCCTCATGCGTACGTTCGAGCGGATCTGCCAGGCTGTCTGGTGAGTACTGTTCTGGACCCCGGGCTGGGCCGAGAGTTGGGCTGGACGCTGGGCCTGAGAGGGGTCTGCTGGTCAGGGATCAGACTGGATTGAGTGAGGAAGCTTGGTCGAGCCCGGCCCGGAAGCTGGAATGAGCCAGGCTTGTTGGGGGGTATCAAGTGCGTGGGCCTCTGTATCATGGGCCTTTGGCTGCGGTCACGCCCCTGGTCTGGGGTGAAGAAATCCAGCGGTCATCAATTGCCCCTTCACCTTCTCAGGAGTTATTGCTCCAACTGCCGATGGGGTGAATATCAAGAACCATCATGGCCGCGCCTGTTCGTGTCCAGGTGTCTTTATAATACTCTTTCATTTTTTTGTCTTTGCGCAGTTTCTGAATCTTATCTGCTCTTTCCTCTTTCGGACTTTTCTTTATTCTCCGCGTTCTCGATTATTTTTGCTTTCCTGTCATTGTTATCTGGACATGTCTTTTCTTTCTTTTCTCATGAACATCTTCTAAGGATTCTGACAGCATTAATTGAGAATTCGGCTCTGCCTTGTCCTGCAAAACATAAACTTTTGGATATATATATTAACCTCACCTCTTTACCATTCCCAGGCACTTTGTTGGAACAGAGAGATTTTCTTATTTTATCTGTGAAGGATCCATTTGGTGCCTTCTTCAAGCGGGCGAAGGCGAGCTTGATATTACATTGCTGTGTTGCCCCAGGAATTTGTTTTAATCTTACTTTTATCATCTCGACGGAAAATTGTGCTAACTTATCTCTGTTTTGGGACTCTTTCGTAGTACCTGAGACGAAGATGAGTCAATTCAAAATTTCAGAGGAGTGGATGTTACCTCTAAGGAGTTTGAATGTTGCTTTGGGGATCCGTCTGGTAGGGCGGTCGATGGGTGGGACCGTTCGGCAAGTTGCTGAAATTGTTTTGCCCAGATCTTCTGGCCGACCTCCCCCGTTGCTGCCTTCTTTGGATATGGATGGAAGGGGCTCAAGTGCTCGGTTTGTTGTTTTCTTTGATGTGAAGCACCAGTATTATTAGTTTCGTTGATGTGAAGTACCAGTATTACGCGAGACTGAGATCTGCTACACTCAGTCAAGCTTCTGCTGGTACCTTCACACGTTAGCCCGGCGATCCTCCTGAGGTCGTAATCTGAAGCCCATGTTTTTTTTATGCGTGATATACACACAGCATATGACATGTGAGTTTGTCACGCGTATCATACTTGGGCAACCGAATGACGACCTACAGAGGATCCATGGGAAACGCTTATGAGGATTAACTTCTTGGCTTTCTGCAGCTCTTTCTGCCAAACTCACATATCGAGCTGCGAGAGTTTCTCCGAACCGAAGACCGAAGTAGTAGGATAGGTGATAACGATGTAATTGTTGATGATGATGTATATGGTTATGTAAATCCTTTAAGGATAGTCTTTCGTCCCGTAGTGTAGGCCTTTGTAACGTGCTGTAATGTGCTTTTCTTTTAATGAAGTTCTCGTTTTCGTTCATACTTGAGTTGTTCTTTCTCTACCATGGATGGAGTACTGAAACTGCTTTTCTTCGTAGCTTTAACTGAAATTTGTTTTTTTTTCCGAGCTGAACTAACTGTATTCGTGAGCCGGACTTCGGATCTATTTAGCCAACTGGGCTTTCGTATTTCCAAACTGGGTTGTCGGACCGATCTATGAGCTTGGTCTCTACTTAGATGAATTGAGCTTTGAGTCTCCTTCATCCGGGCTCTCAGGTGCGTTGTCCGAGCTAGACTAGCCGACCTGAGAGCTCTGTCTTTCGCTTAGTAAAATGAGCTCTGGGTTTCCTTTAGCTGGCCGGGCTCTCAGGTCATGTTGTCCGAGCTGGACTGTTCCGACCTATGAGCTCAGCTTCTGATGAGTTGAACTCTAAGCTCTCAGCTCAGTATAGATCCGAGGTACCCTTGTTTTAACAAGTCAAACCTTATATATTCTATGTGATGAGTAGGTCTAACCTTGGTGAAGTGATGAATCTTGTGGGTTAAGTTGTCTTGGCTGGAGATCAGGTCTGAACAAGTTGGGCTCGCCTGGGCCTTTAAGTGATGGGCTATCATTGTGGACCTGGCCCTTGGTAGATGTAGACAAGCCCAATCGATCATCCTTTTGCCCCTTTACCTTCTCTCCGGTTATTACTTAACCGTTGAGAGGGTAAACTTCGAGAGCAATTAATGATCGCGTCGCTCCAAGACAAAACTGTTCAGATCAACGTTCCGTCTCATCATTGCCTTTCATTTCGAATTCCTTCTGTCTTCCGAAGAAATTAGCTCTCTTCTGCTCTCTGTCTTCCTGCGACTCCCTTTGCGTTTTTCACCTTATTGTGTTCTCAGGTACGCTCCCTTGTTCTTCAATGGCAAGTTCAAAGCTTCCTGATGTTGTTAACCTTGAGTCGCGTATTACGTCTTCCAATATAACTGATTACATCTCCCGGAGGCTTCTAGATACTCCGTTGTATTTTATTCGAGCACCTCGTCCAAATGAGAGGATAGTTCTTCCCTACCCTCCCCCTCCTGGTTTAGTGGATCCCCAAGAGGGTCGTAGCATAGTGTTTTTCCTAAAGCAGAGAGAATTTGGTCTACCATTTCCTTTTTCCCCTTTCTTTGTTGAGGTCTTTGAATACTTTGGGGTAACTCCTCGAATGTTATCCCCAAATTCCATTTTATTCATGTCCTGTTTCGAGTCTATCTGTCTGTGTTGGGGTTTCACACCTACGGCCTGTCTGTTTGTTACTTTTTTCCGCCTGGTTAGGGCGAAGCAAAACTTCTATTACTTTTCCCCCCGCAATGGGCTATCTCTTCTTACGGGCTACAAGGATTCTATAAAGGGGTGGATAGAGAATTTCCTTGTGGCGGAGCTGAAACTAGGGTCCTGCCGATCGTGGGATGTGGGCCTAAGTTGGGGGGAGATCTTTCCGGGCTGTAATGATCTGCCCGAATTGAGTCTTATTGAGCAGGTTGGGCTGCTTCGACTGACTTCCGTTGAGAGGAAGTATGATGTCGAGAAGTGTATGTTTGCGGCCAACCTTAGGGATATCCAGGACACGGGTATAGTGCTTTGTCCGGCTATTCTGTTTCTTCGTTGTTAAAAATATCAGATAATATGCTGAGTCTGTATAACTTCTTATTTTTTGCAGCTTCTGAGGTTAAAATGGACGGCATCAAATTCCCCAAGAACCTTGAACTGTCTCGGGAGAACATGCACGCAATTTTTGACGCCTTCGGGGATGGGCGTTCTGTAACTGAGATTGCTATAGAACTAGCTCAGGTCGCTTCCTCCGAGAAGGTCAGCCGGCCTTCTGGTAAAGCTTCTTCTCGAGCTTCCAAGCCGAGCTCTCACAGCACTAAATCAGCTCAGCCATCTAGCCGTGGTGGGTTGAGCTCAAAGTCTACTGAACAAGTGGGACAGGGTGCTGCCCATTCTACTGAGGAGGTGTCAAGGGGAAAGTTTAAGTCCTCTGCTGAAGACAAGGAGACCTCTGGGACGGGGATGGAGATCATCCTCCTAGGGGGTCAAAGTCCAGAGGTTTCTTGTGAAAGTGCCCCTGCCCCTGTGAGGACTGAACCTGAGGGTTCTGAGGGCATTCCAGCAAAGACCGGAGGCAAGCGCCCAGCCTCTTCTGGAAAATCTGCCTCTTCTCCTGTCCGGAAGAAGTCCAAGGTTGCAACAGGATCTTCTCCAGCTCTTCCTCCCATTGGGAAAGGGAAAGGTGTTGCTGCTGACCCGTTATTGCCTTCTCCTGGCAATTCTCTAAAGACGTCGGGTATTACATCCGAGTCTCCGGCCAGTGCTGTTGCCGACCTTCTTAGGGAGCAAATGTTTGGTGGAGCCACAGAGGCCTCGGATCCACGCCTTCTTGCTCTGACCGGCCTTTTAGCCAGCTTTACCAAGGAGCAAGCATCCTTCCAATCTCGCTCTCGTGAGGAGCTCGGATCGTCCATTAGGGAGATGCTTCTAATGGTAAGTCATTTTTCCCCCCCTCCTTTCAGTTTGCTTTGTTTCTTTTTCCTGATGGTTGCGTTTTCATGTTAGGTGACGGGCCTCTTTATGGAGGTGGATATCCGTGATCGCTCCCTCCGGGAGTCCGTAGATCGCCGAATTGAAGAGGCACGTCTGGAGGAGAATATATCTGCCACCAGTGATGCGAGGGGCAATTTGGTAGCTGCTCGGGAGCAGATCCAGTCCCTCCAGGTGGAATTGCATTCTGCGTTGGAGGCCCTCAAAAAGGCTGAAGAGAAAACAGCCGAGATGGCAAAGCATACCTCGTCCTTAGAAGATGAGTTGTCTCGGACTCGTAATGTTCTCCAGGAGGCTGATGGGAGAGCAGCTACCTTGGAGGTTCGCTGTAGAGGAGTGCTAGAGCAGCTGTCCTCTATGACAGAGGCTCTCAAGGAGAGAGATGAGGCCGTTAGCCAGAAAGCTGAAGTCCAGCGCCAGTTTGATGCCTTAAAGGCTGATCTCGAAGGACTTCAGACTCACCTGGAGGAAGTAAAGGCTCAAAGAGAGATGGCCTTAGCTCGGGTGCAGGTCCTTGAGCAGGAGTTGAGCACAAGCTCTGACCGTATCAGAGACTTGACTTCCTCGGCTGAAGAGTTCGACCTTCGCCAACAACAGCTGAAAAACGAAGTCAGAGTTTTGGAACGTAAATGTTTAGCCCTGCTTGAGGTGGTAAAGTATGCCGAAGGGAAGGCTCAGCTGAAGCGCGATCAGTACATAGCGGAGTATCAGGAGTCTGATGAGCTAAAGGGTAAAATTGAGCAGGCCTGTGAAGCTCATCTTCAGGACTACAAAGATTCTTCTGAGTTTGAGGAATTTGTAGCCGAGGCTTGTGAAGAACATCTTGATGAGTATAAAGCTTCTAGTGAAATGAAACAGACTATCTTTGATAAGGCCTACCGCATGTATGTAACTGGCTACAATCGCGGTTTAAGAGAAGCTAGACAGGCTCCTGATATTCCTTTGGCCAAGCTTCGTAGGCGCGAAGTGGACTCAGATGGCGACTCAGTGCTGTACGGGGAGGATGATTTCCCTTTGCCCCGAGGAGATTGCCGGAGGAACCGAGATCGGCCAGCTGAGTCTTCTTCAGAGGGATCCGAGCTAGGGTCGGAGGAGGACGATCCTGATTCTGTGAAAGAAGGCCTTCATCCTAGGTCAGAAATTGCCCCTACTATTGAGAGCTCTGGTCCAAAGGATTCCGAGCTTCCTTCAGTGGTGGCTGTAAATAGAAATAGTGAGGGTGTTCTTATTGATGTAAGTCCTTTAAGGACTATTCATCCTCCTTCCTCACCGGAGAAATAAATTGTAATAGTTATTAATGGAATATTAGTTTCCTTTTTGTTTTTCATATTCTTTGACATGTATTTTTACTCTTCGTATGTGTAATGTAGGCTTCATATGTTTATTCAGAAGCTCTAAATTAATCTTAAGTTGTGAGTTCAGCTCTTAGCTGTCGTCTGAGAGATCAAATTTCGTACCCATTTGATGGCAACTGTCATGCTAGTTTTTGACTTCTAGTCCTTCTTTCTTCGTTGTGACTTTGTATATTTATTTTAAATAAACTGATTTAGGCTTTTGATTATAGCCTTAGTATCCTCCTAAGGATTTGTGAGTTCTTCTATGGAGGGAGCTCGGCCTTTGTTTTTGGCTTTCGTATCTTGATCTTTTGAAGAAATGAATCTATCCGAGCTAGGAGCTCGGTCTTGGGCTTATCGGTCCGAGCTGTGAGCTCGACTTTTTTTTTTTTTTCGCAGCGCCGGTCCTCTCTATGTTTGTGAGGTCGGAAATATAGTTTTGTAAGTTGTTCCTGCATAAAGTTATGGAAATTTTCGTTTTTTGGGGATCCCTGAAGTCCTTCACCAACTAATCTTACCTTCAGGAGGTCTTACGAGATCCTGGCTGTGCCGGGGTGACCTTGGGGCCTCACCGGCTATCCTTTATTTTGTTTTTCCGGGAGTTCTACGGGATCCCGGTCTTCTTCTTTACTGAGGTCTCTATGTCTTAGGGAGGTTTTCTTTTGCCAGGAGATCTTGGGGATCCAGGTCTTGTAATTCCGGGACGACCTATCCTGGTCTTGTAATTCCGGGACGACCTTGGGGATCCCGGTCTTCTATCTCCAGGAGGTCTCTATGTCTCAAGGAGGTCTTCTTAGTGCCAGGAGATCTTGGGGATCCTGGTCTTCTGCCTCACCGAGGTCTCTATGTCGCAGTAAGGTTTTCTAGTGCCAGGAGATCTTGGGGATCCTGGTCTTCTGTTCGGGAGATCTTGGGGATCCCGGTCTTCTACCTCCAGGAGGTTTCTATGTCTCAAGGAGGTCTTCTTAGTGCCAGGAGATCTTGGGGATCCTGGTCTTGTGTCCGGGAGATCTTGGGGATCCCGGTCTTCTACCTCCAGGAGGTCTCTATGTCTCAAGGAGGTTTTCTTTTGCCAGGAGATCTTGGGGATCCAGGTCTTGTAATTCCGGGACGACCTATCCTGGTCTTGTAATTCCGGGACGACCTTGGGGATCCCGGTCTTCTATCTCCAGGAGGTCTCTATGTCTCAAGGAGGTCTTCTTAGTGCCAGGAGATCTTGGGGATCCTGGTCTTCTGCCTCACCGAGGTCTCTATGTCGCAGTAAGGTTTTCTAGTGCCAGGAGATCTTGGGGATCCTGGTCTTCTGTTCGGGAGATCTTGGGGATCCCGGTCTTCTACCTCCAGGAGGTTTCTATGTCTCAAGGAGGTCTTCTTAGTGCCAGGAGATCTTGGGGATCCTGGTCTTGTGTCCGGGAGATCTTGGGGATCCCGGTCTTCTACCTCCAGGAGGTCTCTATGTCTCAAGGAGGTCTTCTTTCGCCAGGAGATCTTGGGGATCCAGGTCTTGTAATTTCAGGACGACCTTGGGGATCCCGGTCTTCTACCTCCAGGAGGTCTCTATGTCTCAAGGAGGTCTTCTTAGTGCCAGGAGATCTTGGGGATCCTGGTCTTGTGTCCGGGAGATCTTGGGGATCCCGGTCTTCTACCTCCAGGAGGTCTCTATGTCTCAAGGAGGTCTTCTTTCGCCAGGAGATCTTGGGGATCCTGGTCTTGCATCCGGGAGATCTTGGGGATCCCGGTCTTCTAGTTTTGTTCTTTCTTTTTCAAAGAGAAGTAACATTCTTAATGGAGATAACATCATTGCGTAAAGAATGGCGTTATTTTATTTATTTGTGCCTTTCAGAGTACAATATTTTTCTTTACATATATGTCAAGGGAAGTACCTTTTTAAGTGCTGGATGTTCCAGGCGTGGGGCTCGGGGTTTCCTTGCATATCTTCAATTCGGTATACCCCGGGCTTAACCACTTTTGTCACCTTGAATGGACCTTCCCAGGTCGGTGCTAGCTTGCCTGCGGCTGCTCTTTTTCCTGTAGCTTCCAAGTTTCTTAAAGTTAGGTCTCCCACCTTTAAGCTTCTTTCTCTGACCTTTTGATTATAATATCTTGCCGCTCGTTGTTGATAAGCAGCAGTTCGGACTTGTGCTTCTTCCCTAACTTCTTCAAGAGCATCCAGGTTGCTTCTTAACTTGTCCCCATTGGTGTCCTCACTGAGAAATTGAACTCGATGAGTGGGGATCTGTAATTCAACTGGAACTACGGCCTCTGTACCATAAGCGAGTGCGAACGGTGTTTCCTTAGTGGGTGCTTTGGGAGTAGTTCGGAGTGCCCATAGGATACTATTGAGTTCTTCTGCCCAGTTTTCCTTTGCACCGTCCAGCCGCTTTTTTAATCCTTGGAGGATTGCTCTGTTAGTGACTTCCGTTTGACCATTGGTCTGAGGATGGGCCACGGAGGAGAACTTATGCCATATGCCCATGTTCGTCGTGAAGGTTTTGAAGGTGCTGCAGTCAAATTGTCTGCCGTTGTCTGAGATAAGCACTCTAGGTATGCCAAATCTGCAGATGACATGCCCCCATACAAAATCTATCATTTTTCTGGCTGTGATTGTTGCTATTGCTTCTGCCTCTGGCCATTTCGAGAAGTATTCCACAGCCACTACTACAAATTTCCTTTGCCCCGTAGTCTTGGGGAAAGGTCCCAGAATGTCAATTCCCCATTGTGAGAAAGGCCATGGACTGGATATGCTTGCTTGAGGAGTGGCAGGGGTCTACAAATTTCCTTTGCCGTTGTCTGAGATCAGAGTCATGACTTCAGCTTTTTGTTCTTTGGTGAGGTTGGCGTTAAGACTGAAAACCTTGCTTGCATCTGCTCCTGATAAGGGGAAGGTCTCCAATTCTCCGACTGGCTCTGTCCGGGCTTCTTTTGTTTCATCTCTGACCTCCAGAACTTCCGAGTCGAGTGCTTCTCCAGTTGAGCTCGGTTCTGTTACTGTGGCCAAGTATACCGCCCTTGCTTCTTCCTGGCTGCCCCGAACCATTCCCACTCCTTCTTCCGTTGGAAACTTAAGTGCCAAATACCTGATGCTGGTGACAGCTTCAAAGCTAAACAACGCCGGCCTCCCTAAAATCGCATTATAACTCAGTGGGAGTTTAACCACCAAAAACACCTCATGATGGGTGCGAGCTCTGGGTGCTTCTCCCAAGGTAAGGGCCAGCTTCACCTTCCCTTCTACAAATACCGGTGCTCCTCCGATCCCTTTGATGGGTGACTGGTCCCGAACCAGCTGTTCCTCCGGGATTCCCATCTGCTGGAAAACCCGATATGGCAATAAATTGACCTTACTCCCATCATCCACCAGAACCTTCTTCACCCGAAAATTATGAATGACTGCTTCAATAACAAGCGCGTCATCATGGGGCATCTGAATGCCCTGTGCATCTTCTGAAGAGAAAACGATGGCCATGGGTGAGTGTTCAACGATCTGCATGACCTCGCCATTGCTGATCTCTCCTTCCCGGTTTCTCTTCTTTCCTCGACGGCTCATCCGTCCTCCAGTTCCTCCAACAATCATATTAATAGTCCCACTAGACCCATCATTCACTGGTCCAGCTCCGGTTCTCCTGGGCATCTGGGCTGCCGGACTGGGCGGAGGCCTCTGCCCCTCCGGTTTCTTCACAAAATTTTTGAGATGCCCCCTTTTTATCAATCTTTCAATCTCCGTGATTAACTGAAAACAGTTATTTGTATCGTGGCCATGTGTCCGGTGGTACTGACAATACTTGTCAGGATTCCTCTGATCTGCTTCCGACCTCATGGGTTTAGGCCACTGGAGGAACTCCTTATCCTGGACTGCCATAAGCACTTCGGCTCTGGAAGCGTTGAGGGGAGTAGGCTTCTCAGGAACCCAAGGGGGGAGCACTCGTGGTTCATGAGCCCTGGGAGGAGGGGGGGGCCTTTGATCCCTTCTTTCCCAGGCCTGCTTATATGGCTCAGGCCTCTTCCCACGCTTCTTCTCATGTTTCTCCGGCCTTCCTTCCTCCGAGGCTTTCTCTTTTCCTGCCACCCCTTTAGCAAATCTACTCGTTACTAAGGCGTCATCCTGCCTTATGTACTTTTCCGCCCTCTTCATCAACTCGGCC
Source organism: Manihot esculenta (assembly GCF_001659605.2). Lineage (NCBI taxonomy): Eukaryota > Viridiplantae > Streptophyta > Magnoliopsida > Malpighiales > Euphorbiaceae > Manihot > Manihot esculenta. The sequence continues at coordinate 6,554,731 of NC_035164.2, read as the reverse complement.
AGTGAGGTCGGAGGTTTCCTGCTCAAAGAACCAAAGAACTCGGCAGAGGTTGTTCCCTTTTGCATGGCCTCTACCGCCCTTCCTTCGTCGAGCTCGGGAATCTGCAGGGCCTCCGTATTGAAACGGGCGACATACTCTCTGAGAGATTCACCAGCTTTTTGCCTAACTGTTTCCAGATAGCTTGTCTTCCTATCTGCTGGCACCCCGGCTACGAACCGGCTGATGAAGCGGAGGGCAAGGTCTCCAAAACTTTTAATGCTTCCGGCCTCCAGGCTGTTGAACCATGCCCTCGCTGGTCCCGAGAGCGTTGTTGGGAACACCTTGCACATCAGAGCATCTGACAGAGTTTGCAACTCCATGAAGGTCTTATAGTTCATGACATGTTCTCTCGGGTTTCCAGCCCCATTATAGGCCGCCATCGGCGGCATCATAAACTTTTTGGGAACAGTCTCCTGCTGCATTACCTTTGAGAAGGGAGAAGAAGTAGGCAGGGAGGTTTGGCTTTGGTCTTTCTTACCTAACTCGGCGAGGAGCTGTTCTCTCAGTTTCTTCAACTTTTGGTCCACCTTCTCGTCTTCTGGGCTGAGTTTTTTCTCCAGGTGGTACTCCTGCTCCTCTGCTTCAGTTCCCGTCCACCCGGTTAGTTCGGCGGAATAGTTATCCACCTCCTCATTTTCTATCATCTCTCTCGCCCTCCTCCCATGGATTCGGGCCTCCGGTCCTTCCTCTTCGCCGGCTCTTCTCCCTCTTTCTTCAGTATCGCGGCTGCTGGTTTGAAGACGGTCAGGTGCAGGTCGGGGGTCATTGGTTTGAGGTTCCTCCACAACCGGAAATGTATTTGCTGGGGTGTTGAGGCCTCTTTGTTGCATTATCTGCCCCAACCAGTGGGCTGTATTCTGTAACTGGAAAGCCATGTTTTGAAGATCTTGGTTAGACAAGGTGACAGCGGGAGTGTTCCCTGCCAAACTTGGCGAGGGATTAAGAGGAACATGTGTTTGGTTGTTTAATGCCGTAGGACTAGAAAAGGAGAATTGTTGCCCCTCTTGGGCAGAGCTTAGGTCATTTGGGACGTTAAGGTTACTTTCTTAGTGATTAGCCATCGTGGATCTCAGTGGGTTCCTTTAAGAGTGAAAACTCCGGTGATGAAAAGATCTCTGTCGTTTCCCACAGACGGCGCCAATTGATGATCTGAGATCCAATAGAATAGGGTTTTTGTATTGAATAATAAAGCTTAAAACATTCTGAGGAGGGGACTCCTCTTTTATACATTGTCTTGCTTGCTGGTGACGTGTAAAGGTCTCTCCAGGATTGGGCCACGCGTCTCTGCCATACAGATTCGGGTGTACTAGGGTATCAACTGCCTGTTACATGCGTAACGGCCTCTGATTCTCCTCATGCGTACGTTCGAGCGGATCTGCCAGGCTGTCTGGTGAGTACTGTTCTGGACCCCGGGCTGGGCCGAGAGTTGGGCTGGACGCTGGGCCTGAGAGGGGTCTGCTGGTCAGGGATCAGACTGGACTGAGTGAGGAAGCTTGGTCGAGCCCGGCCCGGAAGCTGGAATGAGCCAGGCTTGTTGGGGGTATCAAGTGCGTGGGCCTCTGTATCATGGGCCTTTGGCTGCGGTCACGCCCCTGGTCTGGAGTGAAGAAATCCAACGGTCATCAGTTTTTAAAATAATAAATAATTTTCAATATATTATAACATGTTAAAATTATGATAATACTGAGAGTTTCCATAGTTATTTTTTAAAAAATAAAGTTATTTTATTTTATTATGAAAATGAATTAAATTTTATAAACATTATATATTTTATATTATAAATTTACATAAAGTAATAATTTTATATAAAATATGATGGATTAGCAAAAATTGATTTCTTAAATATATGAAATATATTTTTATAAATTAATATAATGAAAAATACAATAAATTAATAACATTATTATTAATTAAAAATAAAATTTATTTTATTATTTAGATAAAAAAAGTGTTGTTATCTTTATATTTTAAAGTGTTAAATTTTTATATTTCTTAATTGGTATTTTCTTTTTTGCTAATTTAATATTTCTTTTACTACAACAATGGCCTCCTTAAAATGGCTAATCGTAAAAGAGCTACTTCCAAACTTTCCGTTTAGAACAACGTGTTCTTCGGGACAGGGTGCCCAATATTTAAATAAACAATATCGGTTCAATCGATTTAATTAAAATTTTAGTTTGATATTTTATTAATTTTAATTTGATTCAATTTTTAATTTTAAAAATTTTAATTATTTCGATTCGATTTAATTTTAATAAAAAAAATCAAAAAAATTAAACAGAATCGATTAATAATAATAATATATTATTTTTAATAATATAGAGATATTAAATTATATTAGATTTAAAATATTTTAATTAAATTTTAAAATATTAAAACTAAAGCGTAAAAAATAAAAAAGTTTATTAAAAATTTAAATCGATTAAATTGAATTAAATTGAATTATATCAATTCGATTTGATTTTTGATTAGTTAATCAATTCGATTTAATTTTTATAAATACTAAATTTTTTATTTTTAATTTATATAGTTTAGTTCAGTTTTAAACTTAACCCACTAAGGTTAACAAGAATATTATGCAATTGTACAGAACAATCCCTAATGACTCCATTTCACAATGAAAAGAATACTACGTAATATACAACAAATTGTAAAATTTTAATATTATTATATTATTATATTTAAGCTTCATTTATTTTGTAGAAAATATAATTTTTTGATATTTAAGATATTTTTAAAAATTAATTAATAAAAATTATTTCTCTAATTAAAAGAAAAATTAAGTAATTTTTTTGAAAAAATGACTTTGTATTTTAAAAACAAGAGAAATTACTTTTTATAATCGAGAATCTTATTATTACATCTATATAATAAACTGGTGGTAGTATGGGTGGCAATGTCAACAATCGAAATATGGTTATGGCAGTATACAGTGATGATAATGGCAATTAGAGGTGATCAATCGGTTGTTTCAGTTTAAAATTGAATTTAACTGAATAAATTAAAAATTAAAAATTTATTTTATTTTAGTTAAAAATTAAATCGAACTGAATCAGTTTAATTTAATTCGATTCGATTCGGTTTGAATTTTTAATAATTTTTTATTTTTTAACTTTATTTTGAATATTTTAAAATTTAATTAGAATATTTTAACATCTAATTTTTCTATATTATTAAAAATAATATATTATTATCACTAAACGGTTTGATTCGATTTTTTGATTTTTTTATCAAAATCGAATCGAATTGAAATAATTAAAATTTTTAAAAATAAAAATTAAATTGAAATAAATAAAAAATTAAATTAAATTTTTAAATTAATTTAATTTGATCGATTTTTTCAATTTAAATCGAATATTGCTCGCTTACAAATAGTGATAAAAGTTACTGAGAATAATTTTTATTTTTTTTAAGACATTAAGAATAATTTATTCAATTCATTAAAAAATTAGCGTGCAAGTGTGAATTTCACTAAATATTAGAAGTTTAGCAATTTCCTCTAAAAAAGAGAACTCAACCGATTTTCCTTTCAGATAAACAATGTATTTAGATTTTTTAATGATTTTCTACAATTATAAAATAGACTTCCTAAATATAATTCCTATGTACGCCATTATGCACAATAAATATATTACAATTACATATTCTTTATTTTTAATATTATAAAAAAAATATTTTTCAAAATATGATTTTCAACAAAAAAAATATTTTTCTAATTTAAATTATTTTCCGTAAACTTTGCATAATTTGAATTTAATTGGACTTTGCATAATTCAGCTATATTCCATGAATACAGCAACAGTTGAGCTTCATATGGGCTATACATATTGTAAGACCACAAGCAAACGAGTTAAAGCCCTAAGCACGGTAGAAGTTTGGCTGTAAGTCTCAAATTTTAATATTTAATGTGCATGGAAAATTATTATTTAATTTTTATATTATAAAAAAATTTATTATTTAATTTTGTAGTTTAGAAAAATTCATTAAAATATTTTTAATATATTAATTAATTTTTTCATTAATTTTAATTATTAAATACTTTATTATTTAATTTATATAATTTGAAAAATTCATTAATTGATCACAATTAATATTCATTAGTTAGTATCTTAAATAATTTTTTATTAAAAAATATTATTTTTAAATTTTTTTTAAAAATATTTTTTATATTTTAAAAATCTTATTAATACTTATGCATATAAATTATTAATAAATGATAAAAAATAAATTACTTTATTAAAAATATTTTCTATAAAAATATTATATACAGAAATTATATTTAAATTTAATATTTTTTCACATAAAAACGACTTTATATATAAATTTTAGTGGACTCAAGTTGAATTAACTAAAATCCTTAAAAATCAATAACCCAACTGAATAAACCATATAACTGAGACAACAGCTCACATTAAATTAATTAATGATTGAATAAACGGTATATTATAAAAGAACAGCATAAAATAGATATAATTAAAAAATTAATAAAAAAATTATATTTTTGTAAAAAAATTAAATAAATAAAAATTATAGGGTGAAGGGAATAGAATTTGGTAATTTATTGAATAAACGGTATATTAGAAAAGAACAGCATAAAATTTTATATTTTAATTAATTCTGATTAAAATTAAAATTTAAAATATATTTATATTCACATTAGTTTTCATGAGTAGAAGGGCCATAGAAGAGAGAGAGAAAGTGGAAAAAAAAGGCCATGGGCTTTATTCTCGCCGGCAATTGCGAGCCTTAACCTCGACTTTTCCTTTCGCTCGGCGTTATCTCAATTTTGCAGGTCCAGTTTTGAAGGTCGCTAATGGGATCTGGTATGGAGTTTTTCTGGTTTGCTTATGAGGATTTTGTTGTATTTTTATTGTTTGTTGTTTCCGGTCTGTGTTTAGTTCTAGCGACGTCTGGTGGTGCTCGTTGGGTGCTGGTTGGTGACTTTTCGGTACCAGTATCTGATGAGATACCATTGGTGGCTCCATGACTATAACAGACTGAATGCGCCATGGGCCTACCGTCTCTCTTCAGGTCGCGGACGGTGAATTCTTGAAGTCTCTAGTTGAATATCGGTGGTAGCTAGTTCTGATAGCTCTTTCGTGCGATTTGTGCATGTCAATCTTAGCTGGTATGCTTTCTCGTTTCTCCATCTATTCTTCTGGATTTTGGTTGATTTCTTTAATCGTTGGTTTGCATGTTGGCGATTGGGCGATTTGGCGATAGCTTTCGGTTATCGCGTGGGTCTCTGAGTTGTCGGTTGATCTGCTTCCCATTGCCGACTAGATGTATGACTGGCGGTGTTTGTCGGTTGGGCGGTGTCGATCGATCAGCGAACTAAATATCAAGACTGTCCAGAATTTTCAGTTGGATTTGGGCTGTGATTTTGGGTTGGACTTTTGATTCATTATGTTATGGGCTGGGTTAAGTGTGTGTAAACTTGGGTTCTGTCTTTGAGTTGTCTTATGCACTTATCTGCTGGGCTTTAAATGTAATTATCTACTTGCATGTTAAAAAAAAAAAAAAAAGACATGACCACGGTTTGGTTCAGACCGGAAATCAAACTAAAATCAAATCGATCAAATTTAAAATCAAAATGATTATTCGATTTAATTTTAATTTAATATTTTATCCTTAAATAAATCATTTTAAAAAATTATGTCACTTAAAATTAATATATAAACAAATTAAATTATTAAATAATTAAATTTAAATTTATTTGTAATTTGTAAAATATTATTTACATTTAAATGTAATATTATTTTATTTTTATATTATATAAATGGATATATTTTATAATTTATTTATTTAATAAAATATATATAATAATATTTATATCCAATAATATTTAAAATTTATACTTTTTTATATTTTATCTAAATTTTTATTTTTAAATTTATTTAAAATCAAAATTAAATTAATCGTTTATAATTTAAATTTAATTAAAATAATAAAAAATTAAAATCGTTTTAAAATCAAATCATAATTAAATTGAAATCATTAAAAAATTAAAATCATCTTTGAACCATTTTAAATTAACTGAATTTCAATTTAATTTAAAAATAAATCAAATCACTAATTTTAAACTGAAACCGGTCCATGGCATGAGATGAGGGGAATATATAACGATGATGATGAGAGAGAGAGGGAGGCAGTCCAGCTATTGAAGCAGTGAGAAAAGGATGTGTTCCCTCTCCAAAATAAATTTTTAAAATTAACAAGAGTTGTCTCTCCTCCATGGAGCATCCTATGGCTATAAGTCAACCCTATTCTTTTAAGTATTAGATTCACTCTATTGTAAACTATTTTAAAAAATTATTCATTTTGTTTTATAATTTTTATTTTTTATTATTTTAAAATTATTATTTATTTTTATATATTATAATAATATATAAATTAATTATTATAATACTATTTTATTTTTAAAAAATCTCTTCAAATATCTTTTAATATTTAATAAAATTTAATATATTTAAGATGAATATCATTAAAAAATTAATAAAAATTTTACTTTTTTTAATATATATAAAAAATAAAATTAATAAAAATTATAAGACGGAAAGTATTTATTTTGAAATATATATATATTTTTTCAAAGTATTCATAAAAAGATTAGTTTTTAACAAAATTACTTTTTTTAATTATTTAGTTGCAATGTTAAAAATAATGGGTGTTATTAGATTTATGTATAGGAAGGTACAATGGTGTTAACGACAATTTTCAAGGTCTAGAAATTTTTTTTTTTTGACAATATAAAGTTATTTTTTAAAAAAATGGTACATATTTTTATTAAAATGAATAATTTTATTTACTAATTTTTATGAATATTTCAAATATTAAACATTATAGAAAAAGTTTTGCTAAGTATATTTTCTGATAAACAATTCTGGATTAAAATTAAAATTAATATAAGTTTAATTTCTAAAATATTTATGAATATAATTTTATAATAATAACAGTTTGAAAACCATTAAATTTATATACAATAATTAACTTACTTAATTTTTTGCAATAAAAAAATTTCTATAAAATTATAATTTTATTAAATATAAAATAAATCATTAATTAAAATGTATTTATTATATATAATAAAATTAAATTTTTTAAATAATTTTAACTATTTAAATTATTATAATAATATTAAAATAATAATTTCATATCACCACATATGCTGCCTAAACCTATTGATTCGTAGGAAAGGAGATGTTCCCACATGATTAACTCTTCCGTTGAAACGACATAGTTTGATGGATTGGTTAGTCTTCTATTTTAGTATATTGAAAAAAAAAATTACTATGTAATTACTATATTCGAAGAAAATTTATTAGTTGATATATTTTTAAAAAATATTAAAATATTTTTAATATTTTAAAAAATTTAATAATTAATTTTTTTTATTAATTTAACTGTTAATTATTGTTAAAAAATTTAAAATGCTTTTTGATATGAGAAATTAAATAATAAATATTTTATAAATATGAAAAATTAATTAATAATTTTTTTAAATTATGAAAATTAAATAATAAAATATTTAATATTTAAAATTAATAAATAAATTAATATTTTTTAAAGTGTTAAAAATATTTTAATATATTTTTTAAAATTAAAAAATTAATTAATTAATTAATTAATTTTATAATATAAAAGATTAAATAGTAATTTAATATATATATATAAAATGATGAATACATGGAAAAAAGAAATAATTACGGGGACAAATTGGGAATAGAAAGCAGGTTGTAGACAGCAATAATGAAAGGGTGAGGGTAATGAATGTGGAAATAGCTGTCAAAACGCGTTGTCGCTTACCCCACCATGAGAAGCTCAGCGATTGATACCATGCCTTCAATGATTAGGTCTTACGACAGACAGACAGGTATATGTCACTTGTAATCTAACCTAATTTCAACTACCACATTATGCCTTTTTATAAAAGGTCGGAAAATTTTAAGTGTGAAAAAATTAATTAATTAATTATTATTATTTAAATTTAAAAATTTATAAATTAATTTCTCTTTTAATTTTAACCATCACAAATTTAATTGCTTTAAAATATTTTAATTTTTTTATAAGTGTCTAAAAAATATTTATTAATTTTTTTATAAGTGTAAAAAAATATTTATTAAAGAATATGATACGATTGTATTTAGTATATAAATTAATTTTTTAAAAAATAAATTATTTTTAAAGATTAAAAGACTATAATTACAAATATAATAAATTAAAAAATAAATTGATAAATTCAATTTACCATTTAAGTAAGTTCGGTAAGTTAAAGTAGCTCTTAGAACGTTAATTTAAAATGCTAAATAAATAAGAGAGTTTTTTTCACTTTTCGAAAGTGCTGCTTCCTTATTTACCTACTAGCAAACATGACTAAGTATTATTATTGATTTTTGTAATATAAGAAAATTTATTGTTAATTTATTTTTCAGTTTTAAAATTATGTTAAAATAATTTTTGAAATATTAAAAAAATTTACTAATTAGTATCTCATTTTTAATAACTAAAATTAACAGAAAAATTATTTAATAAACATTTTAAAATTTCAAAATGCTTTAATGTATTTTTAAAAGTATATTGACTAAATAATGAGTTTTCTATACTAAAGAATTAAATAATAATTTTACTAATGATGAAAAAATTGTTAGGTATTTTAATCTCAGAATATTTACTAATATACTATATGGAACTCGTTTAAAGTAGACAATGAGCTATCACTATAAAATAGGGTTACATGGTAAGAATCTGATAAACTAATGCACATTCTCACCCATAGAAAGGAAGGCCCAGAAGACTATGGTGCCCAGAATCAAGACAAAAGAAGACTCGGCTTCAGGACAGGTCGAACTCAGGTCGGATAGACTTGCCCTCTCAATTTCAAGACGAGTTTCCATAAGAAAATTACCGTTAAACGGCTATAATCTAGTAGATTCCCTTTACACCTACGATCACAGAATTCTCGATTAATTAACTGATGAATATCCCTTACCAATAATCGGCCACATCATCGCGAGATTATCAGATAATACTATATTTATCTCCATCTTCTTGCAATATGAAAGGAGAAAGATCACTAATGTAAAAGTATGTTATTCTCTCACACCACAACTCTTGTGCTCTAGAGATTATACTTGTCATTCTCTTTAACTTACTGACTTGAGCATTGGGTGGCTGCCATAGGTGCTTACTACCTTACATTCTCTGTTTTACAGGTGGACCAATAACAACATAGCTCTATTGGACTAATCACATAACAGCTTCATTCCGACCATGTCATCAATTTATTTTCAATAACACCATTTGGTTCCGCTGTCGGAAAATTCATTGAATCCTATCTGTTTATTTGAATTAAAGCCCAGTCTTTTATCCCATTTTCTCTTAAAAATAAATCTCTTTTTTATCTCTCAAAATGGCAGATAATTCACGAGCTGCTGCTAAGTTTGCTACCGATGAGGATGCTATCATTTCTTCCACTCCTAGCAGTAGACAAAATACACCCTCCATGGTCAACAAAGCAAATTTCAACAATCTGATCGTTGAGCAAATACTCCAGTATGTTAGAAGATTACAAGTTATTTTTTAGCAATACAAAGCTCGGAAAGAGGCGTCACTCATAGCACCTAGGGGAAGGGAAGAATTCTCTATAGGTACCCAAGAATTTGGATAGAGGCAATCCAAACGTGGTCTAAAGGGAAGGACAAGTTCAAGGAAGGAGAGCCATCAGACGAGGCTCCTAAGGACACCGGCTAGAAGTTGGTACAGGCTACTCAAAGGTATCGAGAAGGAAGAAAAGAGGATAAAGGACGGGTCAAAAACAAGGCCAAAAGCCAAAGAAGCAAAGATACAGGCGATAACACAAAAGTTACCCGGTCTCTCGAGGAAGGGACGACCAAAGTAATTATAAGAATTGCACCCCACTGAATGGCTCACGAACATATATTTTAGTGTGGATTAGGAAGCTGAAAGATGAGATCAAGAGGTTAATAAGAAACAACACACTTTAGAAGTTCATTAGAAAAAAGTAGAAAAGATAGGAGGCCCGAACTCCAGATAAAAATTTCGGGAACCAACACTGACAGTAAACCTGTAGAGATTATTCATGGCAATGCAGAAGGACTGAGTGTTAATAAGGGTAGCAATAAGGAGAATGCCACATATGTTTAGCTTCTGGGTCGAACTCCGAGTTTTAGAAACAGTCAAGTTAGATGAATGACTCTTTTATTTTATCCTTAGAAAAATATTTGTGATTTTTGAAAATGTTATTAAACTAGGATGCATTCTTCAAGCTTTTTTTTTTATAGGAAAATAAAAAATGTTGGATGGATGAAAGCGTAGAGACAAGAACAAAAGCTACAATATGGGCATTGGACCGTGGAAATAAACATTTATAAGAGACCGTAGCTCTGTCGGGCATGGGTCTCGTATATAATCCAGGCATTTGTTCGTGGAAACAAACATTCATAAGAGAACATAGCTCCGTATGGCATGGGTCTCGTATGTAATCCGGACGTTGGTCCACGGAAACAAACATTCATAAGAGACCGTAGCTCCGTCGGGTATGGGTCTCGCATATAATCCGAACTTTGGTCTACAAAAATAAACATTCATAAGAGACCGCAGCTCCGTTGGGCATGGGTCTCGCATATAATCTAGACGTTGGTCTGCAAAAACAAACATTCATAAGAGACTACAACTCTATTAGGCATGGTCTCGCATATAATCCTAGAGATTGGTCCGTGGGAACAAACATTCATAAGAGATTGCAGCTCTGTTGGGCATGGTTCTCGCATATAATCCGAGCGTTGATCCATGAAAATAAACATTCATAAAAGACCGCAGCTCCATTGGGAAGGGGTCTCGCATAATAAGGCATTTCATGCCAAGCCATAAGGCCATCCAGGCATGTGTTCTGCATAACAAGGTATTTAATGCACGGATGCAAGGTGAGTATATACCAGGCCGACCAACCGGATGTTAGTCCCGATTAACAAAAAGTTTCTAAGGCATTTGATGCCAGAGTGCAAGACGAGTATAAGCCAGGCCATATGACCAACTAGTGCTAGTCTCATTTCACACGAAGTTTCTAAGGCATTTGATGCCAGGCCGCAAGGTGGGTATATGCCAGGTTGACCTGCTGGGTGTTAGTCCCACTTCACAAGAAGTTTCTAAGGCATTTGATGCTAAGCTGCAAGGCGGGTATACACTAGGCCGACCTATCGAGTGTTATTCCTGAGAAGTTTCTAAGGCATTTAATGCTAGACCTCAAGGCGGATATTGTAATACCCGGCTAGACGCCGGCATCGAAATTCTTACTTTCTGGCGGGATCTCCATTGGAATCTGGAATTTTGAGGATGTCGGAGTTTCCTAGAAGGGTAAAAGAAAGGTTTTTCAAAATGTTTTTACGTGTTTTTATTGGTTTGATTAAGAAAATGTGAGTTTTGAAAAGAAAAGACAAAGGAGGGAAGAAACCAGGTTCGATTGCCGAACCTCAAGTTCGACAGCCGAACCTCAAGTTCGACAGCCGAACCTCAAGTTCGGCCACCGAACATGGGACAGTTTAGGAGGCACGTTAGGCTGCCGAAGGTGGTGAAGCTGTGGAGGCAGCTTTGGCCGCCGAAGGTCGTTGACCAGCCACCTATAAAAGGGTCCCTTAGCCAGATTAGAGGTGAGTCTTCTCTCTCTTTTCGGGTATAGGTGAGTCTTTGTCCTCCTTTGGTTGATTTCATGTATTTCTTCAAAGTTTAGCAAGTTTTAAGAAGGTTTTAACTTGGTTTTGAAGGATTTGAGCGAAAGAGCAAAGTTGTGAGGCTTGGACATTCCGGATCTGTTATTCTTGATATCTCCGAGTGTAGACCATCAATCCTCTCGATCTTCAAGAGGTAAGCATGGATCCTCACCTTTCCTTATGTTTTAAGTGAGTTTTGATGGGTTTCAGGGAGTTTTATGCATGGTTATGCATGGTTTGCATGGTTTTGGCTTATGTTGATCATAAGCTATATGTGTATGCTTTGTGTTGTTTTTGGGGTTTAAGTTAGTTCTCAGCCCCTATATGCATGGCTAAAAGAGTTTTTGCATGTTGTTGCATGCTTGTATGAGTTGGAATGAGTTTGGAAGGCTTGGGAGGCTGTTTGTGCATGAGGAAACCGAGTTCTGCCATTTTGGAAGAACTCAGGTTCGGCAGCCGAAGGGACTTTCGGCCGCCGAACCTGCCTGTGGTGGCTTATTTTGGCTGCCGAACCCTGCCCCCGAAAGTTGGACTTTCGGCTCTGGAGGGGAGTTTCGACCGCCGAAGGTGCCGCCGAACATGCATGAGTTTCGTCTCTGGAATCCCTTTCGACCGCCGAAGGTGCCGCCGAAAGTGGCTGAGTTTCGGCTCTGGAGGGACTTTCGACTGCCGAACCTGCTGCCGAAAGTGCCCTGTCCAGCCTTCCTTTGCCTGTTTGTCCATGCATGCTTGAGGTGTTTTAGAGGGTTTTTGGGGAGATGTTTCGAGTTATGTTAGAGTATGTTTGGTACCTCATTTGAGTCCACCTTTGTAGGATCGGACCCGAGGAACCAAGGAGGCCCACAGAGTTAGCTGGTTCAGAGTTAGTCCAGCATCTACTAGAGGTGAGTAGAACTGAACTATATTTTACATTAAATGAAAGGTTTTAGCATGAAACATGCATCATGAATGCCATGTATATGTTAGGATGTATTGCATTAGTATTCACGAATATGACGCATTGCATTGCATTATTACTTGTTGGTGTGGATGGACAACAGGACGATCCTTTAGCCCTCTAGTAATGAAGTCCTGAGGACCTCTTTGAGAGCCGGGCACAGAGTTTATTGCATGTAACATAAGTCTTGAGGAGCTCTTTGAGAGCCGGGCACAGAGTAGAGGGATTTTTGGGTCAGTCCATCCGTGATGTGATTTGCTTGTGATGTGATGCATTCCATGATGGCATATGTTTTAAATTGTTTTTATTGTTCTGCTCACTGGGCTTTTTAGCTCACCCCTTTTCCCTAACCCCCAGGTTTGCAGGTCAGAGGTAGTACAGGAAGACGTCAAGGGTAAAGGTTATGGCTTTGTAATAGATTAGTATGTTAGTGTGGACATGTAATGTAAATTGATATAATGCATTGTAAGAGAATGTAATGTAATGTAATGAACTGTAAAAGTAAGGTTTTATGGTTTAGTATTGTGCTTGGCCCTAAGGTCTGGTTAATCCCTTTTTGTACATGATGTATGTTATGTTTTTATTGTTGAGAGGTGAACCAGGCTTGATGTATGTAATGTTGACCCAACTAGAGCATTTGATGAGGGCTCTAGCATGGGGATTTTTATGTTTACAGTTATGTAGCATACGAATCAAGCTTGGTATATGAAAGATTTTAAAGTTTTTATGTTTATGTTTGATCATGTATGGGATTATACCAGTTGTACAGGATGTATGTTAGGCTTGCTACGGGTTCCGGCGGCCTTAAGCCGATCTGGATCCTAGCGCCGGTAGCAGTCCGGTTTCCGGGTCGTTACAGATATACGCTAGGCTGACCTACTGGGTGTTAGTCTCGCTTCACGAAAAGTTTCTAAGACATTTAATACTAGGCCTCAAGGAGGGTATACGCCAGGCCGACTAACCAGGTGTTAGTCCAGATTCACGAAAAGTTTTCAAGGCATTTAATGCCAGGCCTCAAGATAAGTATAAGCCAGGTCACGCGACCAACCAGGTGTTAGTCCCATTTCACGAAAAGTTTCTAAGGCATTTAATGCTAGGCTGCAAGGTATGTAATACCCGGCTAGAGTCCGGCACCGGAATTCTTGTCGTCCGGTGGACTCCGGGATGTCGGAATCCTCTAGAGGGTAGGAGATATGAGTTTCTCACGAATGTTGTGTGGTTTATTGTGTTACAGGTAAATGGAACCAAGTTTTGAGTTGAAATGAACCAAGGCAGAGGAGCCAAGTTCGGCCGCCGAAGATAAGTTCGGCCGCCGAAAGTGCCCAAGATGCGGCTTCCGAATTCAGGTTCGGCCCCCGAATGTTGCATGGTTTTGCATGCGATTCGGCTGAGTTGCTTAGCCAGCAGTTTGGTATCCCTTAGTCAGCTTTGTGGACAGGTGTTATCACCAGATCATGTCCAGAAGTTGGTCACATCTTCCATGCTTTATCTGCATGCGTTGAGCTGCTCAGGCTAAGGGTTTCACAGGGAAAACAAACTTAGTTTTGAATGTTTAGCAAAAAGCTCCGTTTGTGCGAGTTTGAGAGTTTGAGGAGAGTTGGTCCGTTTTCCTTAGTTCAGAGTGTTCAGCTTCTTGTTACAGGAGGTACGTAATGCTCTTGAACCTGTGTATGTGTTTTCTGAAGGTTTTATGGAAGTAAGGGAGAGAGATGCATGATTAAGTGAGAAGTAGTGGTTTTGATGAGGTCTGCATGTATACATGTTTCTGTGTTATGTGTGATTTGTTGTTTGGGGTGATTAGATAGTTTTGGACCCCTGTGATCATATACGTGAGTATATGTGTGTTGAGGAGTTGGAGTATATATGGTTTGAGTGGTTGAAGGGAAGGAGAAGATGGTTTGCCGTTGAAGCTGAGTTCTGGATGAACTCAGGTTCGGCAGCCGAAGGTTCATTCGGCCGCCGAACCTCTTGCATGGTGGCTTGGCTGCCACAGCCTGTTTTGCATGTTCGGCTCTGTTTGGGGGATTCGGCCGCCGAAGGTGCCGCCGAAGGTGCTTGAGTTTCGTCTCTGGAGAGGACTTTCGGCCGCCGAACCTGCCGCCGAAAGTGTCCTGTCCAGCTTTCTTTTGCATGCTTTGCATGGATAGTTGAGTGAGTTTAAGGGGATTCTTGGGGAGTTTAAGAGAGTTATTTCTACGCTTGTTTGGTCCCTCATTTGAGTCCATCTGTATAGGTACAGACCAGAGGAACCAGAGAGAGCAGCAGTGAGTACTGCTCCAGAGGTTCAGAGCCTGCAGAGTCAGTCAGTCCAGATAGCCAGAGGTGAGTGGACCTAAACTTATTGTTGTCCCTTGAGGCAACCCAAGAGGGGGGGTGAATTGGGTTTATAAAAAATTTAATGGCAAAGACAAGAAATTAGAAGAGAATAGGGAAGAGAAAAATCAACACAATGATTTATAGAGGTTCAGCTATCCAAGCCTACGTCCTCTCCTCAAGGTCCACTTGAGAGTTCAACTCCACTATCAAATCTTCTTTGGGTGAAGATCAAAACCCTTACAATCTTAGAGCAAACCTTTGCTCTTTACAAATCTCCTTTTTCACTCAAGAGCAATTCTTTGCTCAATGCCACACTCACAACAACAGAATCTCTCAACAACCTTGACTCACTCTGAAAAGCCAATCAATTACAACACAAATCAAGCTTTCAAGAAATCAATGCTTTGGCTCAAGGTTTTGAGAGAGAGAGAGAATGATAAAGCTGTAATCTCAATAAATATTTGCTTAGATGGTTGTTGTGACCTCACAACAACAAAAACAAGTTGTATTTATAGTTCTATCATAAATATGGCCGTTGGGGGTGCATTAAATGCAAATAGAGCCGTTTATGTTCAGAAATAACCGTTATACTGTGCCCAGAAAAACTCAGGTTCGGCGGCCTAAGCTTAGAGTTCGGCGGCCGAACCATTTGGGGCGAAGAAACTATTCCTTTAAAACTGAACTTTCGGCGGCCTAAACTCCATGTTCGGCGGCCGAACATGGTGGACTTTCGTTTCTGTTCCTCACTTTCGGAAGCCAAACTTTAGGCTTCGGAGGCAGACCCAAAACACACTTTCGGCGGCCGAAGGTTAAATGTTCGGCGGCCGAAAGTGTGGGACTTTCGTCTCTGTCCCTCACTTTCGGAAGCCAAACTTTAGGCTTCGGAGGCAGACCCAAAATACACTTTCGGCGGCTGAAGGTTAAATGTTCGGCGGCCGAAAGTGTGGGACTTTCGTCTCTGTCCCTCACTTTCGGAAGCCGAAGGTTACACTTAGGGGGCTGGTTGAAAACCCACTTTCGGCGGCCGAAAGTCAATGTTCGGCGGCCGAACATATGAGACTTTCGTTTCTGTCCCTGACTTTCGGAAGCCGAAAGATGACTTTAGGGGGGCAAAAAATAATTCTTTAAATCTTTGAAAAATCATAACTTAGGCTGTAAAAATCCTTTTTTCAAACCGTTTGAACTTTTGTAACCTATATTTTTAGATCTTTCATTTTGATGAAAAATAATTTCAAAATCACTTTTTTTGGAAAATTTCATTTTGGTCCCTAAAAGTCAAGTACTCAAAAATATGGCCATATCTAAAAGAACTTTTAGGAATGAAAGAACCCTTGAGCCATCACAATTAATTACTTGAAATTCACAATGAATAAAATGACAAGCATGATAAATAAAAATACTTTATGATCCCTTTCTTGTAGTATGCTTCCAAAATTGGCGCTTTTCACTTTTGTGACTGAAGCAATATCATTTGTTTCACTAAGGGACCTGCAAGCTCAATACAAACACTCTTGGAAATAATTAGTAGCACATCAATTGTTTATTAATCATCAAAACAAGGATTAGGACATTTAGGTCCAACAATCTCCCCCTTTTTGATGATGACAAACAATTGGTAAACATTAGGATAATAATCATAAGTGTAGTGTGTGCATTTTTTTTTTTAAAAAAAAATTCTCCCCCTTAATGTGCTCCCCCTGTTAAAAATACTTTATGCCATATTTAAAAAGTGAGAAGGCACATAAGGGAGGTTTTGACTCAATGCAATGCTATGAGATGTAATGGATCCTATATGAATGAATGAGTCCCAACAAAAATGCATCTCAAATGAATACACACAATATCCACAAACCAAGAGAGAAAAATATTTAATCCCAAACGAGTCAAATAAAAATAGCCAATATCCATAAAAATTATCAAAAGTATACATGAGTAATACCATCTCTCCCCCTTTTGACATCATCAAAAAAAATATCACAATAACAAAAGGGGAAAACAAAAGTAACCAAATAAACAAACAGATCACTGAGGAGGCTGAGGAGGTGGCACTCCAGATGACTGCTGAAGAAGGTGCAAAATCTGGCTCTGCTGCTCGATCAGGGTCTGCTGCTGGTCTGTAAGTCGTGCTAACTGCTGCTCCATCTGAGTCTGGCGATCAGATATCTGAGTCTGGTGATCAGACATCTGAGCCTGGCGATCAAACATCTGAGCAACCTGCAGCTCCAGACGACCCATGGCATCATACAGATCAGATGCAGTTCGTGAAGATGTACCCTGCTCGGTGGACCGCCCGGTACTAGCATCGCCTCTGGGAGCTCGCTCTGTCTCAAGATCAGTAGGAGAAGCATCATCTGACTCCTCATCAGAACCATCATGTGCCTGTGCTGCTGCATGTGCTGCTCTGCGAGCTGCAAAATCTCTCCTAGAATTATAAAATTCATTGCTTCTCCTAGTCAAACCCATGTGGTGGAGGGTAGCCTCAGTATAGGGGGTGTACTCACTAGACAAAGGTAAGGCCGACTCGGTACCTGGGTCAACACCTAGGGCTCGGAGAAGAAGAGTAAGATGACGACCAAAGGGGAGACAGCCTCAACTCAGCCTAAGGGAGTCTGCTATAGAGTGAATCATAATATGTGGCAGGTTAAGGGCTCGACCCTCTAGCAGACAAGACACTACAAACATGTCAGAGTACGAGAGTGCAGTCCTATGACCCGATCTAGGGAGAATCTCATAGGTGACTATGTGGTGAACAACTTTAGGGAGAGTGTTGAGATCACAGGCCTTAAGTCTAGAGGGCTCCTCACGATCTACATCTCCTGAAATGACCCTAGTCTGGTGAAGGGAAGAGACCTCACCAGTGATCCACTTATGAGTGGTGGAGACAACAGCCCTAGAGTTGGGGATACCTAGGTGACGAGCAATGATGTCAGGAGTGAGGTAAACCCTTTGACCATTTACAAAACTGACTAGGTGAGGAGGAGTGTGACGGGTGAAGGTGTGTAGGTTTGCATAGAACTCCCTAACAATCCTAGGATGGGTGTCTGCTGGAGTGATAAGAAGGTGGTCCCATCCCTGAACAATGAAGGGCTGTAGGAAACCCTGAGTGCGAAAAAGCTCAACACTATTATCATGGATTGTTCTCCCAGGATGAACAAACCTGAGAGAAAAAGGCTCAAAAGCTGGATCCTGCTCTCTAACTACAGGGAACTCAAAGGGTGGTGAGGCAGGACGGTCTGGGGAGGGAGACCTGGGAGCTCTACTGGATTGACCTCTAAAATATGGATGTCTACGGGCTGTGGTTTTTCTACCCATTTTAACTAAACAAAAGCTACAGAGGCATATGAAGAAAAAGAAGAAGAAAAATAAGCAACATTGCCACAAAAAAAAATTCAGCCCATAAGCACACAAAAGCCAACCAATAAGCATCACAGTCTTATATATAAAACTTGATATATAAATTCCCATCTAACAAGATAGCACAGCTAAACAACAACCCAGCTAATCAGTATGTGCATTTTAACAAAAAAAAAAGTTTTATAAATATACAACAAAATAACCCAGCTAACAAATTAACAAAAAAAAATGCCTACATTCAAAAACAAAAAAAATAAACCAAAACAAACCAAATAACCCAACCCAGCTAACAACAGCATATATATATATATATAAAATATACTCAGCAGATTCTAAATCAACAAAACATAATAAAATCACAACCCTAAAGATCAAATCAACAGAAAAAAAATAAACAAAAATAAAGAAAAATAGAGAGAGAAAACAAAACTTATCCAAATGAAAAAGTTCGAAATGGGTTCCGTGGGAAGAAACGAAGCTGATTTTTGGTGTTGCAGAGAGAAAAACAGAGTAAAAAAGGAAGTTTTTGAAGAAAATGGGGCTCAAAACGGGCGATTTGGGACAGGGAGATGAGGAGAGCTACGGGGAAGAGAGGGAAAGCTTCGGGGAGAGAGAGAGTCGCGCGAGGAAGATGATGAGCTGTCGCGGGGGTTTTTAAGGAACGCGCAGTTTCGGCGGCCGAACTAATCTTCGGCGGCCGAACCTGGGCAATTTTAGGGGGCCGAACTTAAATTTCGGCAGCCGAACTTCACAATGTTCGGCGGCCGAATAGAACCTGGAATTTTTGGGCTTCCCCTCCCCCTTTTTGTTTTTTTTAAAAAATAAAGCTATAACAAACAATTTTGACATGCTTTCAAAAAGATACACACACAAAAAAAAATATACACTCAACAACCACCATCTAGCATTCCCAATTCCCTTTTAATGGAGTTAAATCTTTCTTCATTTAAAGGTTTAGTGAAAATATCAGCTAGTTGATTGTTTGTATCCACAAACTCAAGAACAACATCACCATTTAGCACATGATCACGAATGAAATGATGTCTAATGTCAATATGCTTAGTTCTAGAATGTTGAATGGGGTTCTTGGTTAGATTGATTGCACTTGTATTATCACATTTAATAGGAATGTGATCAAGAGATACTTCAAAATCTCTTAATTGTTGTTTAATCCAAAGGATTTGACTACAACAAAGACCCGCCGCCACATATTCGGCTTCGGCGGTTGATAGTGCAACCGAATTTTGTTTCTTGCTACACCAAGAAACAAGAGATTGTCCTAGAAGTTGACAAGTACCCGAGGTACTCTTCCTATCAAAAATGCTTCCGGCAAAGTCGGCATCCGAGTAGGAACATAAACTAAAGGACAAACTTCTAGGATACCATAACCCCAAATGCAATGTGCCATGTAAATATCTAAGAATGCGTTTAACGGCATGCAAATGAGACTCTTTAGGACATGATTGAAAACGTGCACATAAACATACGGAAAACATGATATCCGGTCTAGATGCGGTGAGATATAAAAGGCTTCCGATCATACCTCTATAGAGCTTTTCATCAATAGGCTTACCCTTTTCATCCTTGTCAAGCTTGGTGTTTGTGCTCATTGGAGTTCTACTTGGCTTGCAATTCTCCATTCCAAACCTTTTGATTAGCTCCTTTGTGTATTTGGCTTGGTTGATGAAGATGCCATCCTTAGCTTGTTTGATTTGAAGCCCAAGGAAGAATTTGAGTTCTCCCATCATGCTCATCTCAAACTCGCTTTTCATAACTTTTGAAAACTCTTCACACAAGCACACATTAGTAGCACCAAATATAATATCATCAACATATATTTGTACCACAAGGATGTCATTTTCATAATTTTTGACAAAAAGAGTTGTATCCACTTTGCCTTTTGAAAAACCATTTTGCAAAAGAAAATTACTTAGTCTTTCATACCAAGCTCTAGGAGCTTGTTTTAAACCATATAAAGCTTTAGACAATTTAAAAACATGATTTGGAAAGGCATGATTTTCAAACCCCGGAGGTTGCTCAACATAAACCTCCTCCTCAATAAAACCATTTAAAAAGGCACTTTTCACATCCATTTGAAAGAGATTAAAATTCATGTATGATGCATATGCAAGCAAGATTCTAATGGCTTCTAATCTAGCTACGGGGGCAAAAGTTTCATCATAGTCTATGCCCTCCTCTTGGTTATAGCCTTTAGCTACCAACCTAGCTTTGTTCCTTATGATATTGCCATCTTCATCAAGCTTGTTTCTAAACACCCATTTGGTGCCTATGGTGAGGTGATGTTTTGGTCTAGACACTAAGGTCCAAACCTTGTTCCTTTCAAATTGGTTGAGTTCTTCTTGCATAGCAAGAACCCAACTCTCATCACCAATAGCCTCATCTATAGAATTAGGCTCTATATGAGATATGAATGCAATATTATTATATACATGTCTAATAGAAGATCTAGTAGTTACCCCTTGTGATGTATCACCAATAATTTGATCCTTGGGGTGATCCTTCTTGTAGGCCCAATCCTTTGGCAAGTCATGTTGGACTCCTTGACTTTGTGTAATTTGCATTTGTTGCTCTTGAGGTCCAACTTCATCTTCCTTTGCCTCTATTGAATCCTCCTTGGGTTGACATTGATCTCCATGAGATTGAGGATCTTCAATGGTCAACTCATCAAGATTACCTACAAGATCATCATCACAAGATACCTCCTTTCTAGAAGCGAAGGGATTAGATTCATCAAAAACAACATGCATTGACTCTTCAACTATCAAGGTTCTTTTATTGAATACTCTATATGATTTACTAGAAATAGAGTATCCTAGGAAGATACCTTCATCGGTTTTGGAGTCAAATTTGCCTAGATTATCCTTATTGTTTAATATGAAGCATTTGCAACCAAAAACTCTAAGATAACTAACTCTAGGTTTCCTTCCATTCCAAAGCTCATAAGGAGTTTTATTTAGGAGAGGTCTAATTAAAACTCTATTTGAAACATAACAAGCCGTATTTATGGCTTCCGCCCAAAAATAAGTAGGTAAATTATACTCTCTTAACATAGTCCTCCCCATATCTAAAAGAGTTCTATTTTTTCTTTCAACAACACCATTTTGTTGGGGAGTCCTAGGAGATGAAAAATTATGAGTGATCCCTAACTTATTGCAAAAAGTTTCAAATTTTTCATTTTCAAATTCTCTACCATGATCACTCCTTATAGAAGAAATTTGAAAACCCTTTTCATTTTGAACTTTCTTTGTAAAACTTTTAAAAGCATCAAAACAATCATCCTTATGAGCAAGGAACACAACCCAAGTATACCTAGAGTAGTCATCAACTATAACAAACCCATAATGCATGCCACCAAGACTAGCTACTCTAGTTGGACCAAATAAATCCATATGCAAAAGTTGCAAAGGTCTAGAAGAGATTACCTTGTTAATAGCTTTAAAGGAACTCTTAACTTGCTTACCCATTTGACATGCATCACATACTTTGTCCTTTTCATATTTGATCTTTGGAAGACCATCAACTAGCTCATCTTTGCTCAAATTTTTGAGGAGATCCATGCTAGCATGAGAAAGCCTTCTATGCCAAATCCAAGAGTTATCACTTTTCCATTGTCTCCAAAGGTTACTTGTCCACTTCCGTCTTTCTTTTCAAGAGAGATGAAGTGACTTGAGTTTCCGGTCATGTGCCTTGAACATCCACTATCTAGATACCATTTGCTTTCAATTTTTGAGGATTTCAAGCACACCTAAAAGAAAGAATTCAAACACTTTTAGGTACCCAAATGTACTTGGGTCCTTGGGGGTTAGTCATTCCACTATCCAATTTCCATATGCTACCATATCCAAGATGCAATTTTCTAATAGAGCACTTATAGTTGGTGTGACCAAACTTGCCACAATAGTGACAATGACCATTGAACCTTCTTACTCTAGGTCCATAGGTGAGTGAGTGTGTTTGAGTTCTCATATGGCCATTTCTCCTTTGCTTATTAAAAGCATGTGAGCAAGAGATATGATTAGAGTGGTGATTTTGTGAACTAGAAGTGTGTGTTCTATAATGATCATTTCTCTTATATGCAAATTGCCTAGGTGTGTGTCTTATATGAGTGTTGTAACTAGTGGATTGGTGTACATGTGCATTCCTTGTAGGTGCATTCCTCATAGACATATTGCTACTAGAAACTTTAGGCACATTTCCATTTGGGCTAGAAACCTTAGGTTCATGTGAGTTGGTAGCTTTAACAAAAACGGTTTTAGAAAAATTTGCTTGAGTTGATTTATCATAGCCAAGGCCATACTTGATGCTAGGAGACCTTTGAGAGTCTAAAATCTCATCAAGTTTGTCCTTGCCTTTTAAAAATTTTGAAAGAGAATTTTTCAACTCAAGGATTTCATTTTTCAAATTTTTATTTTCTAGTGAGAGCTCATCCAAGGATTTTTGTAAAGAATCATTTGAGGGTAAAGGTTCCTTAAGTGAGTTCTCACTTTCCTTTTTAAAGCTAGCTAACTCACATTTCAAAATTTTATTTTTCCTATGACTCTTTTCAAGCTCATCATTCATCAATTTTAAAGCACCTACAAGTTCATCATATGAAAACTCAACATCATCATCATTTAAAGTAAAGTCATCAAGAGTAGTTACCTCATCGGAGCTTTCCTCTAGAGCCATGAAGCACATGTTGGCAATTTCATCACCAACTTCCTCTTCTTCGGAATCACTTGACTCATCCCATGTTGCTTTGAAGGCCTTCTTCTTGAACTTCTTGATAGGCTTCTTCAACTTGGGACAATCCACTTTATAGTGACCCGGCTTATTACATTCATAGCAAATGACTACTTCTTTTTTGCTTGATTCACCCTTTTCCTTTCTAAAATTCTTCCTTGGGATGAACCTTTTATTTTGGAGAAGCAACTTCCTTATTCTCCTAGTTACCAACGCCAATTCTTCCTCACTTATCTCTTCTTCTTCCTCACTAGTATCTTCGGAGGCTACCCTTAGAGCAATGTTCTTTTTCATCTTGCTAGGTTCCTCCACTTGCTCTCTCTTTAGAGTCATCTCATAGTCAATGAGATTCCCCAAGAGTTCATCCAATTGCACTTTGGTCAAGTCTTTGGCATCCTTTAAGGAAGTTACCTTTGGTAGCCATTCTTTAGGTAGACATCTTAGGATTTTCTTCACCAACTCTTCATTTGTGAATGTCTTCCCAAGAGATTTCATCCCTCCAATGATCTCAATGAACCTATCATACATTTGGCTAATAGTTTCATCGGATTTCATCTTGAACAACTCATATTGATAGATGAGGGATTCCATCTTGTTTTCCTTGACTTGATTGGTACCTTCATGAGTGACAACCAAAGCATCCCAAATTTCCTTGGCGGTGGACTTCATGCATACTTTGTTGTACTCACTTCTACTAAGAGCACAAAATAAGATGTGAATGGCTTTGTCATTGAGGGCTACCCTTCTCTTCTCTAGCTCACTCCATTCACTCTTAGGTTTTTGCTCTTGGTTTCCATCAATGAATCTTGTGGGAAAGAAAGGCCCATTCTCTACAATGTCCCACAAATCAACTCCTTCCGATTTAAGGAAATAATACATTCTATTTTTCCAATATAGAAAGTCATTTCCATCAAAGAAAGGTGGTCTCACAACCGATTGACCTTCTTGAGAATTGAGGGCTGTCATTTGATCTTTACTCCAAGATAATTATATCTTCAAGAGAGGGAGACTTTGCTTTGATACCACTTGTTGTCCCTTGAGGCAACCCAAGAGGGGGGGTGAATTGGGTTTATAAAAAATTTAATGGCAAAGACAAGAAATTAGAAGAGAATAGGGAAGAGAAAAATCAACACAATGATTTATAGAGGTTCAGCTATCCAAGCCTACGTCCTCTCCTCAAGGTCCACTTGAGAGTTCAACTCCACTATCAAATCTTCTTTGGGTGAAGATCAAAACCCTTACAATCTTAGAGCAAACCTTTGCTCTTTACAAATCTCCTTTTTCACTCAAGAGCAATTCTTTGCTCAATGCCACACTCACAACAACAGAATCTCTCAACAACCTTGACTCACTCTGAAAAGCCAATCAATTACAACACAAATCAAGCTTTCAAGAAATCAATGCTTTGGCTCAAGGTTTTGAGAGAGAGAGAGAATGATAAAGCTGTAATCTCAATAAATATTTGCTTAGATGGTTGTTGTGACCTCACAACAACAAAAACAAGTTGTATTTATAGTTCTATCATAAATATGGCCGTTGGGGGTGCATTAAATGCAAATAGAGCCGTTTATGTTCAGAAATAACCGTTATACTGTGCCCAGAAAAACTCAGGTTCGGCGGCCTAAGCTTAGAGTTCGGCGGCCGAACCATTTGGGGCGAAGAAACTATTCCTTTAAAACTGAACTTTCGGCGGCCTAAACTCCATGTTCGGCGGCCGAACATGGTGGACTTTCGTTTCTGTTCCTCACTTTCGGAAGCCAAACTTTAGGCTTCGGAGGCAGACCCAAAACACACTTTCGGCGGCCGAAGGTTAAATGTTCGGCGGCCGAAAGTGTGGGACTTTCGTCTCTGTCCCTCACTTTCGGAAGCCAAACTTTAGGCTTCGGAGGCAGACCCAAAACACACTTTCGGCGGCCGAAGGTTAAATGTTCGGCGGCCGAAAGTGTGGGACTTTCGTCTCTGTCCCTCACTTTCGGAAGCCGAAGGTTACACTTAGGGGGCTGGTTGAAAACCCACTTTCGGCGGCCGAAAGTCAATGTTCGGCGGCCGAACATATGGGACTTTCGTTTCTGTCCCTGACTTTCGGAAGCCGAAAGATGACTTTAGGGGGGCAAAAAATAATTCTTTAAATCTTTGAAAAATCATAACTTAGGCTGTAAAAATCCTTTTTTCAAACCGTTTGAACTTTTGCAACCTATATTTTTAGATCTTTCATTTTGATGAAAAATAATTTCAAAATCACTTTTTTTGGAAAATTTCATTTTGGTCCCTAAAAGTCAAGTACTCAAAAATATGGCCATATCTAAAAGAACTTTTAGGAATGAAAGAACCCTTGAGCCATCACAATTAATTACTTGAAATTCACAATGAATAAAATGACAAGCATGATAAATAAAAATACTTTATGATCCCTTTCTTGTAGTATGCTTCCAAAATTGGCGCTTTTCACTTTTGTGACTGAAGCAATATCATTTGTTTCAATAAGGGACCTGCAAGCTCAATACAAACACTCTTGGAAATAATTAGTAGCACATCAATTGTTTATTAATCATCAAAACAAGGATTAGGACATTTAGGTCCAACACTTATGACTGTTAATTGAACCACAAACTGCTTTTAGCATATCTCATGCATCATGTTTATGCCATAGGTTGATTGCATTAGTATTCACGAATATGTTGCATTGCATCGTTATTTGGTGATGTGAGTGAATGCTGAATGATCCAATAGTCTCAGACAGGAAGTCCAGGAGCCTTTGACTACGCCCTGGCAGGTATAGCGAAGTCCAGGAGCCTTTGACTACGCCCTGGCAGGTATAGCAAAGTCCAGGAGCCTTTGCCTACGCCCTGGCAATGGTATGTACAGAGGTGTTATATACACATATATATATATAACAGGAAGACCAGGTGCTCGATTCTACGCCCTGGCACAGAGTTACTGGGACTATGTGGTGACAGGTTTACTCTTGATATGGCTTGTCTGTGATATGGTGCATTCCATGAGAGCATATTTTACTGAGATGTTTTACTGTTCTACTCACTGGGCTATAGAGCTCATCCCACTCCCTTAACCCCAGTTTTGCAGGTTCAGTGTACAGTGTACAGGGACAGTCCAGCAGAGTACAGGAAAAGTAAAGAGATCTGTAATAGCTTAGAGTGGACATGTAATATTAAAGAGATGTAATAGTTGTTGCTTGACCTAGTGATGTATGTTTTATACATGATCTGTATATGTATATATGTTTTCCTGTATGTGAAAACCAGGCTTAACAGGTATGAGTGAACCCATCTAGAGCAAGCTCTAGTCAGGGATACAGAGTACAGAGTACATGAGTACAGAGTACAGAGATAGTGCATGCACAGGTTAAGCCTTGGTCAAAAAGAAAATGTATGATCATGTATGAGGTTTACAGGTACACAGAGAGTATAGCAGGCTTGCTACGGGTTCTGGCGGCCTTAAGCCGACCTGAATCCTAGCGCCGGTGACGGTCCATTTTGGGGTCGTTACAGATTGGTATCAGAGCCCGAGGTTCACATGATCGGACCTATAGAGACAGTGTTGGGCTCAGACAGGTTAGAAGTGGTCAAGCACAATAGGAAATCATGTCCACTAGGATAGGGTCTTGAGTCCTATCTGCTATGATATGCCATGAGTGTTGGATGTGTATGATTGATATGTGATGTTTATGTGCTAAAGTGGTCTGTTATATGTTGTGTTTTCAGAGAGAGTAAAGATGCGAGGAACTCGTCGATCAGCTCGATTGACTGGAGTCCCACCAGAGAGTGAGAGACCAGCTGCTCGTCCTCCTGCATTGCCAAGGGCAAGGTCTCAGAGATCTAGCAGGGAAGGTACGTCAATAGACCCTAGAAGGTCTGTCGACGAGAGCAGAAGAGGAACAGCTAGGGGAGGAAGATCAGAGGAAAGGAGGGAAGCTATGGAGATTGATCAGTCTAGAGATGACAGTATGGGTATAGGCAGTTTTGAGGAAGGTATGGGAGAGTCGCAGGGAGGTGCTCAGACCTCAGGTTTTGGCTATCCAGAGTATCTGATGGGAGGTATGTCGGAGTACTCGAGTTTTGTGCCATATCCTCCTTATATGCCTTATATGCCTTATCCTTACTATCCACCATATCCTATGTATCCCTCTTCCCCTATCCATCCAAGTGCAGCACACCTAGAGCCAAATGAACCAATACTACCACCAGAACCAGTAGCCCCTGTTGTTGACAGACATGAACCTAGCTCATCTGGAGGTAAAGTCCAAATGACGGAGTACTTGAAATTGGATGCTCCTAAATACAACACGGGAGATGATCCATTTGATTACCTCAGAGCAGTTAGGATGATAACCAGTGAATTGGGAGCAGATGATAGGAGAGCCATTGAGATGGCAGGTTTCACATTCAAATGCAAGAAAGCCAGAGAATGGTTTAAGAATTATGTGGAGCCCAGAATGGACAGCATGTCATGGGGAGAGTTCGCCAATGAGTTTGCAGGGTGGGCTTTTCCTGACAGTTCGAGGGAGATGAAAGTCATTGAATTTGAACAGTTGCGACATACAGATGAGATGAGCGTTGATGAATTCACAGATAAGTTCCTGGATCTGCTTCAGTACGTGGGTCAAGCCTATGATACTGATCAGAAGAAAGCAAGGAGATATACGATGAGACTGCATCCCAGGTATGCTTCCTTGATTCTTCCAGCAGAAAAGGAGAGTTTCCATACCATAGTAGACGCAGCCAGGAAAATGGAAGCTAGTGCCAATATTCAGAAACAGTCAAAGGCACAGGCTTCGGGTTCTAAAGCCCCCACACCAAGCAGTAAAAGATGGGATAGAGCAAAAGGAACAAAGAGTAAGTTCTGGAGTAAAGTCAAGTCAGGTCTGGGAATAGGTAGTGGCTCAAGCTCTGGCACAGCTCCAGTCTGCAGACGATGCGGAAAACCACATGGAGGAGTTTGTCGGTTGGGATCTACAGCTTGTTTTCGATGTGGACAGGAAGGGCATATTGCTCGGGATTGTCCGCAGATGACTTTTGCACCATCCCAGCAGATGAGTTCAGGCAGTGTGGTACAGCCAGATGTACGGCCAGCAGCTCCAGTCATGCCTCAGACTAGTGGCAGAGGTAGAGGGAGAGGGGTAGCCTCTACTTCAGCAGCAGGTTCCCGAGGTGGAAATCCGGTAGCCCCAGCACGGATTTTCACAGTGACACAGGAGGAGGCTAACACGTCGAACACAGTGGTGTCAGGTAATCTCATCATTGGGTGTTCTGATGTGTATGCTTTGATGGACCCCGGTGCTTCTCATTCCTTTATTGCTTCGAGAGCCATAGAGCGATTGGGTTTGATCAGTTCTGAGTTAGAGTATCCTCTCTGGGTCAGTGGACCCAAATGTGACCCATCAGTGGCAGTGTCAGTCTGTCGTTTCAGTCCAGTGTTTATAGAGGGTAGATACCTTCCAGCTGACCTTGTGGTTCTAGATTTGACGGATTTTGATGTCATTCTAGGGATGGATTGGTTATCTACATATAGTGCTACGTTGGACTGTCGAGAGAAGCTAGTGAGTCTCAGAGACCAGGATGGGTCAGAGTGTGTCTTCAGAGGAGACAGGAGAGGTACACCCAGAGGTATGATTTCAGCCCTTCAGGCTCGTCGTTTGCTTAGGAGGGGTTGTCAGGGGTTTCTAGCTCATGTGAGAGAGCTAGATAGTCAGGTGAGGGAACCAGCCACAGTACCAGTAGTCCGAGAGTTTCTCGATGTGTTCCCAGACGATTTGCCAAGACTACCACCTGATAGGGAGATAGGGTTTGAAATTGAATTGCTGCCAGGTACCAGACCTATCTCTATTCCTCCCTATAGGATGGCGCCAGTAGAGTTAAAAGAGTTGAAAGAACAGTTGCAGGACTTGGTAGATAAGGGTTTCATCCGCCCTAGTACCTCACCTTGGGGTGCTCCAGTGCTCTTT
The DNA here is from genome assembly GCF_001659605.2 of Manihot esculenta. Lineage (NCBI taxonomy): Eukaryota > Viridiplantae > Streptophyta > Magnoliopsida > Malpighiales > Euphorbiaceae > Manihot > Manihot esculenta. The sequence continues at coordinate 6,525,654 of NC_035164.2, read as the reverse complement.
GTCAGAAAGAAGGATGGATCCCTCAGACTTTGTATCGACTACAGACAGTTGAACAAGGTCACTATCAAAAATAGGTATCCCTTACCTCGGATTGATGATCTATTTGACCAGCTAGCTGGAGCAGGTTGTTTCTCGAAAATAGATCTGAGATCTGGGTATCATCAGTTGAGAGTCAGAGAGGCAGATGTGCCTAAGACAGCTTTCCGGACCAGATATGGGCATTATGAGTTCTTAGTAATGCCGTTCGGGTTGACTAACGCCCCTGCAGCATTTATGGATCTCATGAACAGGGTATTCAGTGAGTTTCTGGATCACTTTGTCATTGTGTTTATCGATGATATCTTAGTGTATTCCAGAGATGCAGAGGAGCATGCCCAGCATCTGAGGATCGTTCTGCAGACACTGAGAGAGCATGGTTTATATGCCAAGTTCTCGAAGTGTGAGTTTTGGTTACGGAGCATTGCCTTCTTGGGACATGTGGTATCAGCAGAGGGTATTGAGGTAGACCCCAAGAAGATAGAGGCTGTAGCTAACTGGCCCAGACCCACGACAGTGACTGAGATTAAAAGCTTTCTGGGACTGGCAGGTTACTACAGGAGGTTCGTTCAGAACTTCTCAAAGATAGCAGCTCCTATGACCAAATTGACTCAGAAGAACCAGAAGTTTATCTGGTCAGACCAGTGTGAAGAGAGCTTTGAGGAGCTCAAGAGGAGATTGACAACAGCACCAGTGTTAGCTCTGCCTGTCAGTAATGAAGAGTTCACAGTGTTCTGTGATGCATCTCGAGTGGGATTGGGTTGTGTATTGATGCAGAGTGATAGAGTAATAGCTTATGCTTCTAGACAGTTGAAGAAGCACGAGTTGAATTACCCTACCCATGACCTAGAGATGGCAGCAGTTATCTTTGCACTTAAGATGTGGCGGCATTACCTCTACGGGGTTAAATGCGAGATCTTCACCGATCACAAGAGTTTACAGTACATCTTAAGTCAGAGAGAGCTGAATTTGCGGCAGAGAAGGTGGGTCGAATTGCTCAGTGATTATGAATGCAAAATCCAGTATCATCCGGGTAAGGCGAATGTTGTCGCAGACGCCCTAAGCCGGAAGTCACTAGGCAGTTTATCCCATATAGCAGCAGAGCGGAGACCAGTTGTGATGGAGCTTTATAAGCTCTTTGACGAGGGATTACAGCTAGAGTTGTCTGGTACAGGTGCGTTGATAGCACAGATGAGAGTGACACCTGTGTTTCTGGAGCAGATAGCTCAGAGACAGCATGAGGACCCTGAGTTGATGAAAATTGCCAGGACTGTTCAGTCAGGCAACAGTGCAGAGTTTCGTTTTGACAGCAAAGGGATCCTTCGCTATGGGAGTCGACTTTGTGTACCAGATAAGGGCAGTGTGAAGGAAGACATTATGAGAGAAGCTCATAATGCGAGGTATAGTGTTCACCCAGGAGCCACCAAGATGTATCAGGATCTGAAAAGGGTCTATTGGTGGCCAGCCATGAAGAAAGAAGTGGCGCAGTTCGTGACAGCCTGTGAAGTGTGTCAGAGGGTGAAATTAGAGCATCAGAAACCAGCCGGAATGCTTAACCCATTACCGATTCCAGAGTGGAAATGGGAGAACATAGCCATGGATTTTGTAGTGGGTTTACCAGTAGCGTCCAACAGGATAGACTCGATATGGGTGATTGTGGACAGACTCACGAAATCTGCTCATTTTCTTCCAGTACGGAGTAACTATTCTGTGGATAAGTTGGCACAGATCTATCTAGATGAGATAGTGAGATTACATGGAGTTCCAGTGTCTATAGTTTCAGACAGAGGACCTCAGTTTACCTCCCGCTTTTTGCGGAGTCTGCAAAGTGCGATGGGCACGAGATTGGATTTTAGTACTGCTTTCCACCCACAGACTGATGGACAGTCAGAAAGGACCATCCAGACCATTGAGGATATGCTTCGACTATGTGTGTTAGACTTTGGCGGTTCTTGGAGGCAGCATCTACCTTTGGTGGAGTTTGCCTACAATAACAGCCATCATGCGAGCATCGGGATGGCTCCTTATGAAGCTTTGTATGGGAGGAAGTGCAGATCCCCTGTTTGCTGGGAAGAGGTAGGAGAGAAGGCTCTTGCAGGGCCAGAGTTAGTAGACATTACCAGTAGAATGGTGCCCATGATCAGAGAGAGAATCAGAACAGCGCAGAGCAGACAGAAAAGTTATGCAGACGTTCGCAGAAAGCAGGTAGAGTTCCAGGAGGGTAATTGGGTATTGCTGAAAGTGTCTCCAATGAAAGGAGTGGTTCGGTTTGGAAAGAAAAGTAAATTGGCTCCACGGTACATTGGACCCTTTGAGGTGTTGCAGAGGATCGGAAATGTGTCGTATAAGCTGGATTTACCTGCGTCTATGGAAAGAATTCACCCGGTATTTCATGTTTCTATGCTACGACAGTTTGTGTCAGATCCGAATCAGGTTCTGAGTGAGCCTGAGGTGGAGATTCATCCGGATCTCACCTATATAGAGCAGCCAGTGCGGATTCTGGACACGCAGATCAGACAGCTAAGGAACAAGGAGATTCCGATGGTGAAAGTTCTATGGAACCACCATAATCTAGAAGAGTGCACCTGGGAGACGCGGGAGTCTATGCTCCAGCAGTATCCATATTTGTTTTAAGGTTAGTTTTCTCCATTTCATGTGTTAATTGTGTGTTTTAGGAACCTTCGAGGACGAACGTTCTTAAGGGGGGGAGAATGTAATACCCGGCTAGAGTCCGGCACCGGAATTCTTATCGTCCGGTGGACTCCGGGATGTCGGAATCCTCTAGAGGGTAGGAGATATGAGTTTCTCACGAATGTTGTGTGGTTTATTGTGTTACAGGTAAATGGAACCAAGTTTTGAGTTGAAATGAACCAAGGCAGAGGAGCCAAGTTCGGCCGCCGAAGATAAGTTCGGCCGCCGAAAGTGCCCAAGATGCGGCTTCCGAATTCAGGTTCGGCCCCCGAATGTTGCATGGTTTTGCATGCGATTCGGCTGAGTTGCTTAGCCAGCAGTTTGGTATCCCTTAGTCAGCTTTGTGGACAGGTGTTATCACCAGATCATGTCTAGAAGTTGGTCACATCTTCCATGCTTTATCTGCATGCGTTGAGCTGCTCAGGCTAAGGGTTTCACAGGGAAAACAAACTTAGTTTTGAATGTTTAGCAAAAAGCTCCGTTTGTGCGAGTTTGAGAGTTTGAGGAGAGTTGGTTCGTTTTCCTTAGTTCAGAGTGTTCAGCTTCTTGTTACAGGAGGTACGTAATGCTCTTGAACCTGTGTATGTGTTTTCTGAAGGTTTTATGGAAGTAAGGGAGAGAGATGCATGATTAAGTGAGAAGTAGTGGTTTTGATGAGGTCTGCATGTATACATGTTTCTGTGTTATGTGTGATTTGTTGTTTGGGGTGATTAGATAGTTTTGGACCCCTGTGATCATATACGTGAGTATATGTGTGTTGAGGAGTTGGAGTATATATGGTTTGAGTGGTTGAAGGGAAGGAGAAGATGGTTTGCCGTTGAAGCTGAGTTCTGGATGAACTCAGGTTCGGCAGCCGAAGGTTCATTCGGCCGCCGAACCTCTTGCATGGTGGCTTGGCTGCCACAGCCTGTTTTGCATGTTCGGCTCTGTTTGGGGGATTCGGCCGCCGAAGGTGCCGCCGAAGGTGCTTGAGTTTCATCTCTGGAGAGGACTTTCGGCCGCTGAACCTGCCGCCGAAAGTGTCCTGTCCAGCTTTCTTTTGCATGCTTTGCATGGATAGTTGAGTGAGTTTAAGGGGATTCTTGGGGAGTTTAAGAGAGTTATTTCTACGCTTGTTTGGTCCCTCATTTGAGTCCATCTGTATAGGTACAGACCAGAGGAACCAGAGAGAGCAGCAGTGAGTACTGCTCCAGAGGTTCAGAGCCTGCAGAGTCAGTCAGTCCAGATAGCCAGAGGTGAGTGGACCTAAACTTATGACTGTTAATTGAACCACAAACTGCTTTTAGCATATCTCATGCATCATGTTTATGCCATAGGTTGATTGCATTAGTATTCACGAATATGTTGCATTGCATCGTTATTTGGTGATGTGAGTGAATGCTGAATGATCCAATAGTCTCAGACAGGAAGTCCAGAAGCCTTTGACTACGCCCTGGCAGGTATAGCGAAGTCCAGGAGCCTTTGACTACGCCCTGGCAGGTATAGCAAAGTCTAGGAGCCTTTGCCTACGCCCTGGCAATGGTAAGTACAGAGGTGTTATATACACATATATATATATAACAGGAAGACCAGGTGCTCGATTCTACGCCCTGGCACAGAGTTACTGGGACTATGTGGTGACAGGTTTACTCTTGATATGGCTTGTCTGTGATATGGTGCATTCCATGAGAGCATATTTTACTGAGATGTTTTACTGTTCTACTCACTGGGCTATAGAGCTCATCCCACTCCCTTAACCCCAGTTTTGCAGGTTCAGTGTACAGTGTACAGGGACAGTCCAGCAGAGTACAGGAAAAGTAAAGAGATCTGTAATAGCTTAGAGTGGACATGTAATATTAAAGAGATGTAATAGTTGTTGCTTGACCTAGTGATGTATGTTTTATACATGATCTGTATATGTATATATGTTTTCCTGTATGTGAAAACCAGGCTTAACAGGTATGAGTGAACCCATCTAGAGCAAGCTCTAGTCAGGGATACAGAGTACAGAGTACATGAGAACAGAATACAGAGATAGTGCATGCACAGGTTAAGCCTTGGTCAAAAAGAAAATGTATGATCATGTATGAGGTTTACAGGTACACAGAGAGTATAGCAGGCTTGCTACGGGTTCTGGCGGCCTTAAGCCGACCTGAATCCTAGCGCCGGTGACGGTCCATTTTGGGGTCGTTACAAGGTAGGTATAAGGCAGGCCACGCAACCAATCGAGTATTAGTCCCGTTTCACAAGAAGTTTCTAAAGCATTTGATTTCAGGCTGTAAGGTGAGTATACGCCAGGTTGACCTATTGGGTATTAGTCCCGCTTTATAAGAAGTTTCTAAGGCATTTGATGTCAGGCCGCAAGGTGGGTATGCACAAGGCCGACCTACCGGATGTTAGTCTTGAGAAGTTTTTAAGGCATTTAATGCCAGGTCTTAAGACGGATATACGCCAGCCCGACCTACCGGGTGTTACTCTCCCTTCATGAAAAGTTTATAAGGCATTTAATGCTAGGTCTCAAGGTGGGTATACGCCAGACCGACCTATCGGGTATTAGTCCCGAGAAGTTTCTTAGGCATTTGATGCCAGGTCTCAAGGCGGGTATAAGCTAGGCCAATCTCCTGAGTGTTAGTCCCGCTTCATGAGAAACTTTTAAGGTATTTGATGCTAGACCATAAGGCGGGTATATGCCAGACCGACCTATAGGGTGTTAGTCTCAATTCATAAGAAGTTTCTAAGGTATTTGATGTCCAGACCACAAGACGGATATGAGCCAGTCCCCACAACCAAAAGCATTAGTCCCATCTCACAAAGAGAATCACAGGCATGTGTCATTGCTCTTCCAATCACTTCCGGAGATCTAAAACTTTTTGCAAAAGAGAAAGGCCCATTGTAGGCGGGCAAGACTTTTTGACGATTGATGAAGACAAGGCAGGCTGCCAAGTGAGTAAATGAAGTTTGCAAGGGCTAGAAAAATGCCCTAGAGCTTAATAGGGCTGTAAAAAGTGAAGGAGCAAGTCAGGACTGAGAAAAATGCTCAGAAGCTTGTTAGGGTTGAAAAAAGCCAAGAAGCTTGATAAGGTTAGAAAGGGCCAAAGAGCTCGTCACGGATGGAAAAATGCATGGAAACTTGTCAGGACTGAAAAAATATGCGGAAGCCCATCAGGATTGTAAAAGGTCAGGAAGCCCATCAGGGCTGTAAAAAGCTAAGGAGCATGTTAAGGCTGAGAAAATGCTTGAAAACTCGTCAGGACTGGAAAAATACACGGAAGCCCGTCAGAATTGCAAAAGGCTAGGGAGTCTGTTAGGGCTGTAAAAAGCGAGGGAGCTCACAAAGGCTAAAGAATGTCCAGAAACTCGTTAGGGCTAATTGAGGTAAGAGAATGCTCGAAAGAATGCCAAGACTGAAAAATGCTCAGAAGCTCGATAATGCTGGAAAAGGCTAAGGAGCTCAAAGATGCCCGGATGATCCCCAGGGCTAGAGAGAGCCCAGAAGCTCGTCAAGGTATTACTATATCACTCGGATCAATTTTTGCCAGATAAGATCTTTGACTTGATTGGTCGGCAGGACAAGTAAGTAGAAAGCAAGGACATCGTGTGTTCATCCTGGACAAACAAGCCACATGACTCAAATCATGAAGACAATTATCACCTTCGAATCTAAAGAATCGAAAACCAGCGGGGGACCTTTGATGCTATATAAAACTCACCCAAAGTAGGCAGTGAGCTATCACCATAAGATATAGTCATGTGGTAAGGTCTGATAAACTAATATGCGGTCCCAACCCTAGAAAAAAAAGGTCCGAACGACCATAGTGCCCTAAACTGAGAGAAAAAAAGATCCGGCCTCAGGACAGGTCAGACAAACTTATCCTCTCAACTTCACGGTGAAACTCCATAAGGAAGTGACCATTAAACAGCTCTAATCCATCAGATCCCTTTTACTCCTGCGATCACGGGATTTTTGACTAATTAGCCAGTGAAAATCCCTTACTAATAAGCCGGCCACATTATCGGGAGATTATCAGGGATATTTATCTCCATCTTCTTACAGTATAAAAGGAAAACTATCACAGAAGCAAATGTACATTATTCTCTTACACCACAACTCTTGTGTTCTAGAGATTATACTCGTTTTTCTTTTCAACTTACTGACTTGAGCGTTGTAGTGGCTCCTATAAACAACAACCACCTCATATTTTCTGTCTTACAGGTAGACTAATCATAACATAATTATGTTGGATCAATCACAGTGTAATTTTATTTCGGTCACATCATCAATATATTCGATCACATCATCAATTTATTTTCAGCGATATCAAATATGATATAATTTCATAATAATTTGTCATCTTAAAAACTTTTATTTTTTAAATAATTTTACGTGGTGGCAATTAATTCATTGATTAAATTAAAAAGAAGTAAACAATTTTCATTTTCAAACATGATTTAAAAAAATAAAAAAAATTGAATAGGAGTAACATTGTAAAAATTCGATTCTTGATGACATTTGTTTTGCTTTAAAGTTATTGAAATTTCCTTTTCCTTTTTATATATGTAGTTATAAAAAAAAAATTATAAATAGATAATTTCATTTGTAATTTAATTTATAAATAAATTACAAACAGACTTTTATTCATCTGTATAAATCTCGTTTATAAATTTGCGGACCAAATGCTTAAATTAGAAGAATTGGATTGCTTAATTTGGTGTGGTTGTTGAGACTTGAAGTAATGGCAGTATCAAATGCAGGAAAAAAGAGTTGAAATTGAAGAGAGAGTAAAGGGATATTTTAATTTGGATGGCTGAAAAAAAACTATCCTATCCATATACTTCGATTTAAGCAAAATTTTACTTTGATCATTGCAGCCGAGAGTAAGCTCTCAGGAAGCAGATCCCTTTTTTTTTTTTTTTCAGGAGAAACAAATAATTATTATGTCCGATCAAGAATAACTAATCAGATTATCTTAATTAAAGGAGCATTCAATTAGTTTGGTTTAAAATTAAAATAAACTGAATAAATTAAAGACTGATATTTAAGTATTTATAAAAATTAAATCAAATCGACTTAAAAAAAATCAATTTAAATCGAACTGATATGATTTAATTTAATTTAATAGGTCAATTGAATTTTTTATTCTTTATATATTATTTTCGCATTTGAAATTTAATTAAAATATTTTAATTTTAATTAAAATTTAATTTTCTTATATTATCAAACTATAATATTTATTATAATTAATTGATTTGGTTTTAATAAAATTTTTTTATTAAAACTGAACAAAATAATTAAAATATTTAAAATTTAAAATGAAATTAAATAAAATAAATATAAAAAATAAATTAAAATTTTATTTCGATTTAAATCTAAACACTACCCTCTCTTGATTTTACTTGAAAAGTCGAAATATTTTTCTCTAAATTGTATTGAAGATATTCAGATTCAACTCCTTTAGACTACGACAACAACAAAAGACAATCAAGAGGTAGTGGTGATTTTCTTGTATAATCCAATGATGAGGAAGAAAAAATAATTTATTTAAAATAAAAAATTATTATGTTGATAAAGGGAAATTATTTAACATTTTTTACTGTTACTGTTAATGACTGCTATTAGCATCATCGGTTAGTGGATTCAGTTTTAAATTAAATTAAAATTTTAAATAATTAAATTATATATTTTTAATAATTTAAATAAATCAGTTTAATTTAAATATAATTGATCGGTTCTTTTAAATATATAAATTTTATTCATGCTGCCATTATTACGTGTATGTAATTGATTATGCCATTATTACGTGTATGTAATTGATTATGCCATTAATGGCATAAATGTACACGAATTAAACTGAAATGACGGATTATCTGATTGAATTAAATTTAATATTTTAATTTAATTTAATTTAATTTATTTAATATTTTAATTTAAATCGATTTAATTTAAAATTAAATTCAATAGACTTATAATTAAATCTAATTGTGGCCGGAGTTTATTTCATAACTTAATTATCACTTAAATCTTTTTTTTTTTTGTCAAAATTCACAATAGAAGAGATAATGTATAATACTTGAATCGAGCTTAAGAGGTGTGCTCTTCTACTAATTCAAGCACTTATCCAGGAAAATTGCTTGACTTGCATATAATATAAAATTTACCTAATTTAAATAATAAAAAAAATAAAATCATGATAAATTTATATATTAATTTAAAAAATTTATTTATTTATTTAATTAAAATTAAATTAATTAAATATATCAACTTGGAATTAAATATGTAAATTATTAAATTAAATTGTTCTCAATTTGTAAATTATTTCCAATTGAAGTCATTCAAGAATGAATGTAAATACAAACAATCCATAGGTGATGTCCCAGCGGAAATGGATCCAAACAAAAGGAAAGTTTGGCCACCATAACGCCGAAGGACAAAACAAAACCGGCTCTGTCCTTTAAAGTTTGCCACGTGTCAGCTTCCCATTCATTACGCAGTAAAATAAGAGCCGTTGACACAGTATCTAACGGTCGCTATCATTTCTGCCGTTCTTCTTGGCGCGTTACAATGCCCAACGTCACCTCACTCAGAGATCCGTTATCAACGGTCACATTTCTTAACGACTTTTTGAATTAAATAAAAAAGTGGTCCTTCTTCAATAAATTAATTCAACGATTATTTAATATCTTATTTAAAAATAAAACCTACCATTTATCTTATTTAGTTTTAATAAGTGAAATATTGTATTTATTATAATACAAAAATTTTGTAATACTCTAAATTTTAAAATGACATATGTCATGTCTGAAATTAAAATATATCAAATTTTATTTTTAGGTATAAGAGGATAAAGCTTCCATCTACTTATTTTGAGATATTTAATTTTACAGTAGAAATAGAAGCAATCAGGGAGAATATTTCGTCAATTTATTTAAAATTGAATCGAATTAAATAAATTAAAAATTAAAAATTTTAATATTTATATAATTTGAACCGAATTAATTTTAATTAAAATTGAAAAAATTAACTCGAACCGATTAGTGATAATAGTATATTATTTTTAATAATATAAAGAGATGAGATTATATTAAGATTAAAATATTTTAATTAAATTTTAAAATATTAAAAATAAAAAATAAAAAATAAAAAATTATTAAAAATTTAAATCGATTAAATCGAATCAAATCGAATTAAATCAATTTGAATTAATTTAATTCAGTCAATTTTTTTTATTTGAACCGAATACTGCTCACTCTTAAAGGTAACGGCCTCCATTATGAAGCCTATTAATTATACTTAGGTTTTTTATTAAAAAAAAATTAAAAAATTACTATTTAATCATGTAATATAATAAAATTTATTAATTAATTCTTTAATTTTAAAAAATATATTAAAATATATCATAATTTTTAAAATTTTTATTAATTTTAATTAAAAAAAATCTAAAATGTAATAATATATGATAAACTAATTAGTAAATTTTTTTATAAAACTCAAAATTAACTAATAAATTTTTATATATGAAATTAAACAATAAAATATTTAATGATTAGAAGGTTAAAATTAATGAAATGATTAATTAATAAATTTTTTAAATATTTTAATTAAAAAATCAATTAATACTATAAGAATTAAAAAAAATCATGATTTTCAATTATAATAAAATGGATGTGTGGCATCTTACAATGTGATTAATACGACAAACAATATTTCCTCCTAAGGGCAGAAAATAAATAATATTTGGAGGCGAGATTAAAAATTATAAAAAAATAATTAAAAAATTGAAAAAAATAATTTAAAAATTAAAAAAAAAAAAACTTGGAAGCTCTAATAAAATACTAGTGAGTTGCTCACACAACCAAACAACAATAATGGCAACGCGTTTTTGACAAAACGCAAAGCTTTTTTTTATTAAATGAAAGACTTAGTAAGCAATTAATTAACTATCACACATTACGCGTCAAACAAAAACACTAAGCCCAGCCAAGTAACCAAAAGCATAAAGCAAAAGCCGAAGCCAACGCCAGCTCTAAAGAGTAAAGACACGCAAGCGTTGGCTAAAATTGCCACATAGACACTAATAAAGGTGTTACTGGTTGCACCGAATAATTCCCCATATGGAATCGGTTTGCCTTGCGTTTCCCATCCTTCTCTTTATATATATCCAATGCGTAGAAACGCTCAGATCAATTAGTCTCCAAAATCTTCTCAACGAACAAATCTCTCCACACTGATCCATTCCTTTGAGTCTCAAGTATTTTGCTAACGCAAGAAGCTCAGGATCTCTCTTCTTCCTTCTTCTTAGAACTCCCACAAACCCAGTTCCGTCTTTTAATTCCAAACACCTCCGCCGTCATCAGAACAAGAATGGATTCAATGGAGCTCACTCGCGTCTTCCAGATGTTTGATAGAAATGGTGATGGGCGAATAAGCAAGAAAGAGTTGAATGACTCGTTGGAGAATCTGGGTATCTTTATCCCTGATCCAGAGTTAACCCAGATGATTCAAAATATAGATGTTAATGGAGATGGGTGTGTTGATATCGATGAGTTTGGTGCTTTGTATCGATCGATTATGGATGAGCGAGACGAGGAAGAAGAGGAGGACATGAAGGAAGCCTTCAAGGTGTTTGATCAAAATGGTGATGGGTTTATTACTGTTGATGAATTGAGATCTGTGCTTGCTGCTCTTGGGCTTAAGCAAGGGAGGACTTTAGAGGATTGCAAGACAATGATCATGAAGGTTGATGTTGATGGCGATGGAATGGTGAATTTTAAGGAGTTTAAGCAAATGATGAAAGGATGTGGTTTCAGTGCTTTGGGTTAATTCATTACTGATCGATCCTTCAGATCTTTGATTCAAGGTTTGTAGATATTTTTGAATTTGATCATCAAATTTGAGAGAGAAAAGGAAGAATTGGTGATTTGATGTTGTTGAACATTTGGATGTGCTACAGATACTGGGTTGTTGACACGTGTTGAATTGATGTAATGCCAAATCATCACCAGACTGAAACAATATTTTTTGTCACCAAAAAGGACTATTGATGAAAATTTCGAGGGGTGTGTTTTAGTTTTCATACCTTTGTAGGATTGGCTTGTTTCTAATTATAATTATTCTCAGTATTATTTTTTTTCTATTTTTTCATTTTTCCAATTATTCTTCTTAATTACTCAATTACATAATTATTTTATTTTGTAAAATTAAATTTTTAATCTTTTAATTAAATCTACATATTTAACCTTAGTAAAAGCTAATAGCATAAATAGTTAAAGAAACTAAATAATATACATAAATAAAATTATATGAATTAAATAGTATAATATTTAAGATTAAAATAAATTGATAATTTTCTCTAATAAAAAATAAGAAAATTTAATTTAACAAAATAAAAGATATTTAAATAAAGTGATTAAAAAATATAGACTAAATAATTAATTTTATAAAGTATCTCTTTTTTAATTTAAATTAATTAATTTTTAAATTTATTCTAGTAAAAAAATACTCTGATTTTTTAAAATGTTATAAAAAAAATTAATTAAATAATTTTTTTTAATTGAAATAAGGCTTTAATGATAATTCACCTAAAACTCAAAACTCTCACTAGAAGAAGAAAAAAAAACAAAGAAGAAGAAAACAATGTTAGTGAAAGTCAAAAAGAACATTGCTGGAGTACTGCTGTCTGTGTCTTGTCCTCAACTCTGCGACAGATTGAGATTCCATCATGCTTCATGCAAGTCCATGTTGGCAATTGGCAATTTTTCTCTGACAAAAACAAAAAAGAAGAAAGGCAATTTTTTCCACTATTATGCTTGACTCTTTATTATTTTTATAGGAATTGTTTTCTTATTCTAGCTTTCAGATAATCAAAGAAAACTACCTACAAGTTTAAGTTTAATAATTTTTTATATTTTAAAAATTAAAATTATTTATAATGATAATAAAAAATAATGGATAAAACAAAAAAAAAAACCAAATAATTGGTCTTGCCAAAAGAATTTGAGAGAAACAAAGAATACAGTTGACTCCCTTTTCTAACAAAGTCTGCTCAGCAATTGGTTTGAAGAAGAGATCACTGTTAAGTTTCAGGTGTGAACATTCAGTACTAATATTTTTCTGCACTCAGATTATGTTAAAAGTGGAAACATTCCAGAGAGCTTCACAGGCTAATGAGATAGTGCTCAGACTCTAATAAATCAAGTAAGAGTGAGTTTTGCCATTCTCTAGTTTGGCTTTCATTGATCTATCTAACTAGAATTATATTCTTATCTGTGGTTCACAACTACAGATTGCCAAGTTCAATTTCTTTCAAGTTGTTAATAATGTCTTCAACTCTTATAGACATAAACTCAGCATGTTCTTCAATATCTTTAAGAATCCTGTGTAGCTGATGTTGAATTGTTGCTGATCTTTCTCTTTCACGCTGCAGCTCATCATATAGATCCTGGATTTTCTTATCCTTCTCTTCCTGCAATCATGTCGTTGAAGAATGTTAGTAAACCCAAATGTGGAAGTATGATCATAAACATGGAGAGAATAAAAAGGATTAAGAGAACTGGGAGAATGAATCATGCTGTATTACTATTTTGCCAGCATCATGACAAACAAAGAACTTTAAGATCTTCAGATATATTAAAAGAAAAAAAAAAGAGAGGAATCTTAAGGACGCACATACAAGTGCAAACTAATGGTCTTACACATGTATTGATAGAGAATGGATTTTTTAGACTTTGCCTTTTTGTTAATATGCGTGTAGCAGCCTAGCTCAAATTGAGCGAAATAACTTGTGGACTCATTTTTCACTTGGCTCAAAATAATTAATCCAAGTTATTCATTAGTTTTTGCCATTTATATTATATACAAACTCAAATTTCGGTACATTAGATGTGGGACAAGTTCCCACATCATGAACATGCATTCCTGGTAGCTATGCAAGCTTTTGACAGTACTAATATAAACGGATGAGAGTGTCTAGAACAAGTATCATATGGATTATAGTAACCATAAAAACAGCAACAGACACAGCACTGAAGTTTATATAATATATACTTGTCAAGCATGGATAGCTTGCTGATAAAAACTGCTGGTTAACTCCATATACAATGTTGTGAACAATGTTTCTGTTTTTCATATCTACATATATACATTGAAGACATTACTCAGTTTCAAAATGTTGAATCAGTTCATGAATTGTAGCAGCAGAAGATATGGGTTTTGGACGAGATGGGGTGTACTAGCCAGGTGAAAAACAATGAGTGAGGTTCAAGAACATTGATTCAGTGGCTGTTAGTGTGAAGTTCAAACTCCGAGACCTAAAAAATCCATTCTGTGACTCAATATGCACTATTGCAGCCTAATTATGAATAAAAAAAACAGTTTGACCTAATGCTATCTAAGACATACCTCGCTGAGTATATTTATGGTTGGCAATTCTCCGGGAAAATTACAGTGGTTCATGAGTTTGTGGTTGTGCTCTCGCACAAATTTGGTAACTACCCATACTCCACCATCTCTTGCAGCCAACCTTATCATGGCTTTGCATCCTTCTCTAGTAATAGGCCGAGGAGGAAGAATTCTATCTTTTCTCAGTGCATGCTTTGCAGCACGAAAACCTTCTCTAGAACAAACAAAGTCTCGTCCTATGACTGCCATGTTCTTTAGCGAATGTCTAATCCGATTTGTTCGAATAGTGAAACCTGTCCGCTTGGCATATTCATAATAGAAATCTCTTGCATCATCTAATGACGAGAAAGTCATCCCATTATATGGTTCTACATTGTTAGCACTTATATATTCTATTGATGATTCTGGTGAAGTTTTTGCACCATGTTGCAAATTGCAGTTCAGTAACAGCCCATCTTCCGTGTCTTCATGCTCACAAGTTTCAAGGGTTTCATCATCTAAGCCTCCATCACTATCTAGAAATTCATGTCTGTCAGGAATGCTAGTCATTACGTCCCCTATAAAGGGAACTCTGTCCAATAGGCCTAACAGAATTGATACAATTGCACTCCTAACCATAAGCAATGGTTACAGAAGCCATACACGTAAACACCTTCATCACTGTAGCTAAGAGAACACATGTATTCTGGCTGGTAAACAGGAATAAAAGAATAAGAACATTGAATTGCAGATTTGCAAGAAGGAAATTCAAGAAAACACAGTTTTATACGATACACTTTCTGCCAAATACATATTTAGACCCCTACACTGTTAAAGATTAACCCACTAAAGTAGTAACCTTTCAAACACCTGAACTTATAAAAATTATAATAATTAAATACAAATTAACCATTACCATCAATGAATTTGTTAAAAGAATAAAAAAATACTTTCATTAATTACTAAGACACTATAAATTTTTATAAAATGATAAAATTATTCTCGTCTAACTTTGTTAATTTACAAAAATTTGGAGCAAATTCAGCAAAATCTACAGTGCAGCAAGCAATATGTATGATCAACCTTCATTTCTTTCAATAAATCACTGACAATATGACTAATTTGTGTCTAATTGTTATGATTTTTATAAGTTCAGATGTTCAACAGGTTACAATTTTAGCTCAAGTGTCCAAAGGGTTAATCATAGCTAGCATAGGGGTGTAAGTATATATTCAGCCATAAACTTTCTGTCTTTCTCAGCGAAAATTCAATTCAATGCCATCTCGAATTCTTATATCTTAATACATCAAAGAATGGTCAACTAATCATGAAAGAACTACATTTGGATACTGTTGTTGATTTATTCCCAAGGTATTCAAACTAAGAAAGCAAAAAACATCAAAACTAAAGCCAGAAAAAGATTCCAGCTCTTACAAACAAGAGTATGAATATATTACCTTCACTATCAACATCTCCCACCCCTACTCCTCCACCCAAAGAAAAAGTGGAAAATATTTTCAACCATCCTTTTCAATTACATTCCATTGGATACTAAGTATATGAAGGAAAAGCAAACAAAATAGAACCTGACACTCTCATTTCAAAGTGACAAACAACAAAATCCACAGTTAATGCATTATTCACTTTCCTCAATCCCCATCTATGAATTAATAGGGTGTTTTTATCATTTATTTGCTTCCAGGTAATATAAATACTGCATTTAAAACGAACAACCATGAAAAATTTTGCCTTTAAAAGAGGATTTTTAAAAGTTACTTGTAGATTCACCTAAAGGCATGTGTCTTTTACAGAAGCATATTAGCTACAAATTACAAAACCCTTGTTTGATTTCCCAGATTAAAAATATATGAATCACAAGCATTTAATGTAACTGAAACAACTAATTAACTCGATCAAAGTTTCTCATTTTCTTTAAACCCAAAAAGTCCAAGTCTCAGAGCACCATACAACAAATAAACACACATGTCCATTCAAGCTCTTACTTTCTCAGCAATCAAACAGAGAAAATGAAAGCAAACAAATTGCATCATTTACTCACATTCTCATCAATCCATCAAAAACCCATCCATCAAATCACTCAAATATCCTCTCCCCATGTATTCAGCTTCAAAAAACTACATACCCTTCAAAGATTAACCAAACACACCCTCAAAAACAGAAAAACAAAAAAGTGAAGAGGGAAACTAAGCTTACTTCTCTAGTTGAAGCGAGTTTTGATGGCAGTTTTTTGAGATATTTTTCGCCGCTCAGCAGTTTCAAGTGATCCAGTGTGGTTCGGGTGTGTGCTCCACAGTAGAGGGAGTACGGAAAGATTGTTTATTGAAATGGAGATGAAGAGAGGAATTCGGATATGAGATCTGGATGCAGATATTTAATCTAGCGGCCAATATTTAGCATGTACCAACGACACAGAAGCATCGTCAGATTTAAATTTTCACGAAACCTTCAATTATTATTATTATTATTATTATTATTATTTAAAGCAGATCAAAAAGCTTCAACTCTAATCTTGCTTTATATTTAATTAATAAAAATTTATTATTTTTTTAAAATAGAAATTAAGGATTGGAATTGTAAATTTAAAATTTTTTAAATTTATTAAAATGTACTTTAAAAATTTATTATTTAAAATTAACAGAATATATTTTAAAATTATTTTACAATAACTAAGGATTGAAAATTAATAAAAAAATTAATTAATAAATTTTTTAAAATATTAAAAATATTTTAATTTATTTTTTAACATAAAAATATTAATCAATATATTTTCTTATAATTAATAATATTTTTTCTTTATTTAATTTCAAATGAAAAAACAATTGTAAATTATAATATAGGAGTTAAAAGCTTTATTTTATATTTAAAATAAATATTTTTTTATTTTATAACTTTTGTCAATTTTTTAATTTTCTCAAAATTATTATTTATTTTTTTTTAAACTATAATGTTTCTTATTTCTTATAATTTTTATCCATTTTTTCTTTTTAATTATTTTAAAATTATTGTTCAAATTCTTTTTTAACTATATTTATATATAAATTTACTATTATAATTCTATTTTATTTTATTTTATTTTTAAAAAATTTCTCAAAATATCTCTTGATATTTAATAAAATTTAATACATTTAAGATGAGTATAATTGAAAAATTAATAAAATAAATTATATTTATTAATAAATATGAAAAATAAAATAAATAAAAATTATTCAACAAAACAAATAATACATAAATTGAGTATTATAATTTTATTTTTAAAAAATCTTCTAAAATATCTTTAATATTTAAAAATTTAATATATTTAGAAGGAATATATTTAAAAAATTAACAAAAAATTATATTTTTAATATATATAAAAAAGTAAAATGAATAATTAATTATGGAGGAATAATTATTTTCTATAAAAATACTTTTTTAAAAATTCCTGTAAAAAACTCTTGTAATAATGGATATGGTAGAATAAATATTGATAACTCTAAATCTTCTTGGGTTTCATATCCGATAGATCTGGTTCTTTCTCGTCCCCTGTTATATATATGTATCTGATTCTTTTTTGGGCTCTTTGATGGGTCTGTCAAATGGGTTTCTCCACGTTCTCTTTGAGGAAAGGACCTGCAAAATAAGGGAAAAGGGGTCAGGGGTCCACCGGGATCCTCGGCGGAGACCCTTCGACGCTCAAGTCAGATTAGAGTAGTGTGGATAAGTAAGAGAAAATAAAAATGTAGTTAATGAAGAAGGAGCAGGAGAGAGAGTCCATCTCTTGAAGGAGAAGACCCTCCAGTATATAGTGTTTTCCTGTCCTTTTCACTCAGTCCCGTACGTATGGTTGTGTCAGGCCCCTGCTCCATGCGTAACGGCCATTTAATGCTCTCCAGAGCTCATGCGGGTAGGGCTGGTGAGTGATTGGGCCTACTCCCTTATGGGGCTTGTGCTCATATCTGATCCGGATCACCCTGGGTTGCCGGCCCAGACTCGTGAAGTCGAGCCGCTTCTCGAGCATATGATCTGATGGGCTTTAAACCTGTGACTTTCTTTTGAACTCAACCTTATTCCTGGGGCTAGGAAAGATCTGGAGGTTATCAAATATATTTTATATTTATTATATAATTCTAAAGCATAATATATTATTTCATGTTTTATGTCAAATTCTTTATATTTAAATGCGAGAAAAGAAGCCTACTATTTCTGTTAAGATGTTTGGAAAATATTAAAATTGCTACAGAATTTAATTATATTTATTTTAAGATATAAAATTTAAATTTAAAAATATCAATTGTATTATAATTTACTCTTTGTACAAAAAGTCTTACTTTATTATTTAATATTTAATTTTTTTATATAAATATTTATTAATGCAAATCTTTGAATTTCTTTTATTTAATGGGACCTTTAAAAAAATCTATTTTTTAAGAATTATTTAAGAAAAACTATATTAAATAAAATGAAAAAAAAATCTTTAGCTTTTTTAAATGGGTAAAATTTGCTCCCGGAAAGATCATATTTGATCCATTTTAAAACTTTAAAAGAGTTATTTGACTTATTTTAATTATTAAAGGGTTTGTTTGTAAAAAAAAAATACTAAAATCTTATATTAAGAATTAAAACAGATATTTTTTTTTAATATTATAGTCTCTAAACTTTAATTTATAATATAAAATTAATAAAAAATCGTTTTTAGTCTTTTGTGAAATTTTAAATAATCATTTAAGTTTTAATCAATTATTTTTTGTGGTTTAAACTCTTTTTATTTTAAAAATGTTAAATAAGCTCGAATTTTTTTTTAAAACGATACGTAAAATGAAACTAGACGTATCTTAAAAATTAAGGGAGCACAAATGTTAATTTTCAACTCTCTCTCCTATTCCTTCTCTACCAACTCTAGCTCTCTTTAAAATCTCATTTTCCATTATTTGCAACCACTTCATCATCATTTTCAAATAATTTAATTGAAATAGCAAGATTGTTTAGGATGATAATAAGATATGGACAAGAAAATATAACAAACTGAACATGACTTGATACAATCTAGAAATAAATACAAGTCTTGATCGACCTCTTTAAAATTTGAAATGAACGAATAAATCTCTTCAAAATTTATACTATAATAAAATATTGAATGCAAGTGCGGTCGATTTCAGTGATAAAAAGGAACTCACCTTGTATAGATCGGGTAAGCGAAACATGATATGATATAATCAGGATAGGATAGGGTGCTGACCTCCAACACGACAGTCCTCTCTAACCCTTTTAAAATCTTTAATGTACATACTATATATCCGGTTGATATGACATAAAATGAATGGAGATATCTCCACCCAATCTGACGGGAAGTGAGAGAATATCAAAAAGATAATATAAATATTCCTGAACCAACCATACCATCGGAGACTGGACTTGAATAACTCTTTGGCCCGAATTCTCTCTCTCCCCACTCATGAGGATAGCGCTCTCTCTCACACTCACATGAGAACTCTTGAACTCTTCCTCTTACGGTCACTCTCACAATGCCCTTTATTATCTTTTTCTCTCTATTTTATTTTTTTTACACCATTGAAAAGTCTTATCTCATTAGCTATAAAATGTGAGAAATAATATAATTAAATTTATAGTATGTCTTTTTAATTATATTTTTATTATTATTAACTAATACATAAATAAATAAATATATATGATTTGATTTTAAAATAAATTGACGAGAGATTGAAAAGTGATACAATTAATTTTAAATATTTATGATATATTATATAAATATATTTATAATTTTTAATATATTTATAATTTTATTTCTATATAAAATAATAATTAATATATATAATAAATATGATTTATTATTTTTTAATTATTATTAATGTATAACCTTTTAATTTTTTTTATTATTTTTTAATATAATAAATATTATTTTTATTGTATTAATTGTATTTATTATAATAAATACAATTTATTACAAAAGAGTAACTTGCTTAATATAATTGATATACTAAATTTTACCATTTAAAAAATTAACATATTTGAACGATATTCACTACCACCCACTACCGTTTAATAAATTTTAAAAAATATAATTTTTTGAATAAAATTTATTATTACACATTAATAATATACGATAATAAATATTAAAATTTTTAATTTTTTTTATATATTAATAATATACGATAATAAATATTAAAATCAAAATAAATTTATAAAAAAATATTATTTTATAAAATAATATCATATACCATAGCAATACAAAAAATTTTAATATCCGCACACCGTACGTAATTAAATCCTTCACTTGTTTCATTAAGATACAGCATCACAAATAACATACTATGGTTGGATATCCTCCTAAATGACTAGATTCATCAATAACTAATGTAAACAAATGAGGAGTCAAAAGCAAATTTCAGATGTATAACCAAAATTGAAAACTATACAAATTAAAACTGAGAGACAATGATGGTTCCACTTGGGTAATTAAACCTCCACTCTCCACTTCATAGAAGGTTCCCTCCTCTCAAACAACCAACAAGACAACAGAAGAATGAAAACATCTGTATGCTAGTGCTCATAAAATACATTCCAAACAGAAAAACAAATTCTGTTCTATTATATTTTACAGTGAAACACAATTGAATCTTAAATGGTTCAAACACAATTGTACAAGCTAAAAGAAAGAGCAGTGAACATATGAAAACATCATGCCAAATTTCATGAATAACTTGTGTTACTTTCAGCAAAGATATGTCATTGATTCCATGAAGATTTCTCAATCCAAGACATAATAGAGAGACCATTGATTTTCTCAGGAAAATGTACTTCAGGGATCACAGAGTTGTCCAAATTGACAATCTTACCAAATCAAACTCTTTGTTTATGTGAAAAGTAGATGCCTGGCTAGGATCAATAGCTCATCTTTCACAACAGAGGAAATGAGAGGACATGCGCTGTTTCTATATTGATTTCATCCATCGTCAGAGTCATCAGTTTGTTCCTCCTCAATTTCTCTGATGCTCTGTACAACATCAGCAACTTTCTTAGAAACGTGTTCTGTGTGTTGTTCCAGATCTTTTAGAATCATATTTAACTGTTCTTCATAAGCAGCACAACGTCGTTTACACTTTTGTCTCTCATTGTACAACTCTAGGGATAGTTCACGGATTCTCTTATCCTTCTCATCCTGCAAAAGAGGTGAACATTTTGACTATTAGAAGGACATTGTAATAATGGATATACTATTGTGAAAAAAGGAAAAGAAAACTGAAAGCAAGACCATTTTAACCAGTTAGCAAAATTGCCAATGTGGGAACCCTTCATTTTCACTCCATGATACAGCTTGTCCGGATCACTAAGGCAGAGAAGGAGGGATGTACTTGAGGATACACCCCCATTCCCAATCCTCGCCCACAAGCCTGAGGTTGAATACCCCAATAGACCAGACTATGGCAAATGCCAATTCCAAAGAAAGGACTGTAATGGATCACACATCCTTTGTTTAAGTTTGGATATTTCTTGTTTGAGAGCTTAATTGAAAAAGTATGGTGTGATGTAGTTGAGGAATTTTGGAGGAAAGATGGTGTAGTCATTTGCCTGGGATTTGGATCTGATACCATGTAGAGAATATGTAAAGGGCTTTCCTATATATTTGATATAGGCATGCAACCACATATTTATACATGGAAGTGTATCAAGAAGATCATGATGGTTACAACAACCTATCTAAAAGAGCTAAAGATTACAAATATTCAAAACTTAAACAAATTATTGCTTATCCATTACAAGGACAACTCAGTAAAACCTTTCACGTTTAGGCAGCTGAAAAAGCTAACTCACAGCAGGATCAGGCTTGGAAACCTAGTATCCTGCAATGATTCCTCATAGTGAGAAGGATCAGCTTGTTTGATCCAGTAATCTTTGAAGAATAGTTTTCATATAATATTGTTGGTGAAAAAAAATCAAACATACCTCACTAATTAAGTGCTTTCCGGAACCCCTCCATGGAACTTTATTGGGACTCATTAGTTTATGAGTATGCTCTTTAACAAATTTGGTAACCACCCACTTAACCCCATCCCTCAAAGCAAGCCTTATCATTGCTTGACAGCCCTCCCTGGTGACTGGCGGTGGGGGAAGAACTCTGTCTTTTCTGTATACATACTTCTTGGCACGGAAACCTTCCTTTGAACAAACAAAATCTTGACCAATAACTTGATTGTTAACTCGAGAACGACGATTATGGTGTATACGTACAGTGAAACCAGTACGTCTGCCATAGGAAATATAAAATTCTCTGGCTTCATCCCTTGATTTGAACTCCATGCCTACATATGGCTCTAAACCTTCAGAATTTATAGGTAATCCAACAGATTGTTCCGATATGCTGTCATCTTCGCTTGTGCAGAAATCCAAGTTATTTGGGAGCTCATCGTCTATACTCCCACACTCATAGGCTTCAGCTTGCATATCTAGATCACTTTCATCTGAGCCAAAGCCATGACCAGATTGACTATCCATTTTACTCTACACACAATTGATAAATTAGTTGGTGCATCATTTTTACCCGCCAGCAAGAAAGGAAATGCAACTGGAATTGATTCAAAACAACCCAATTCATCAAAAACTCAGTATATCAAAAGGAAAAGAGGAAGAAAAATTCTATTGTAAATAATTTCTGGATCACAAAATTCTGAGTGTTAAAAAAATTGAACTCATTTATAAGTTTCGTTGCTGCGCTTAAAATGTCTCAAAGCATAGCTCGTTGAGAATTGAGATAAATGCATGGTCAAAAGCTAAATAAAGCAGTGCCTGATGCTTAGGCTACACATTTTCTCATTGCAAAGTGGTTGAAAATGCCACTAAATAGTAACTATATAATTAGGATACAGTAACGGTAACATAAGCATGAAAAGAACTAAATGTAAAGGGAAGGAATCAGCACAAAAAAACAGAGCTTCCTGGCTCATGTTCAAATTAGCAGACATCAGAAACAGTGCATCATTAATCGGTCCATCAGCAAATTGATAAATTAGTTGGTGCATCATTTTTACTCGCCAGCAAGAAAGGAAATGCAACTGGAGCTGATTCAAAACAACCCAATTCATCTAAGTATATCAAAAGGAAAAGAAGAAGAAAAAGTAGACAAGTGACTTTTTACAGTAAATCATTTATTGATCAATATTATAGCGTGAACACAATCTGTACATAATTAAAATAAATTGCAAAATCATAGGGCTAATTGATACTAATCGATGTATAAAGGATTTTTAGAAGAAAGATTTGTTATCTTAATAAGGTCTTGTAATCTGTATATCAACACCATTGTTACATGATATCAGAGCCTTCAATTTTTTTAGGTTTATTTTTTGGGTATCCGTAAGATGTCCAAAGGCTGCGCATGGCTTTTTTGTTGCCTCTACCTTGCAGTTCCAACTCTGTGTGCTGTTTTTTTTTTGCACCTCTTTCTTGGTGGTGCTTTGCAATGTTGTATTCTGTGGAAATTTTTTACTTTGCTGGATTGGGTCTCGTTCCAATTTGATTTTCGGTATATGAGAAATTTAAAAATGGCCATCAATAGTAAGTCAATGATTGCCATAGGAGGATGGAAAATAATAATCAAAGTGGAAATACTGCTGCTTAGTATCAAGACCTACTCAAAAGGTCCACTTTAGTCACAACTATTGTTGAAACAGGTAAAACATGCCTCATTTCCTTATCAAATAAATGGATCATTAATTCTGGTGCCACGAATCATATGATAAGTAATTCCCATACATTCTCTCATTTTCAATTACATAAGGTACCTTCTTCTGTAACCATAGCTAATGGATCGCAATATAATATTGAGGGTTCTGGAACTGTCAAACCTACTCCTTCCATCTCCTTCCATCACTTTATCATCTATGTAAAGTTTACCCAACCTTACCTTTAATTTAATCTCTATGAGTAAACTTATCAAAGACCTAAATTGTTGTGTCTCTTTCTTGATCATTGTCTTTTTCAGGATCTTATGACTAGTGTTATTAAAGCGAGAGATAACATTATAGCGATAGAGCCCTATCACTCTAGGCGAGGGGCTAGATGAGAGGCGACGCCTTTTTAAAAAAGGTAACAAAGTCAAAGAATGTTTATATATATTTTAAATATACATGTATATATGCATAAAATGTATCACTAACTATAGTTTATATATTTTAATCTAACTAAATATTAATTTCATTAGGTATATTAAAATATCTAAAATATAGTATGGTGATAAATTATATCTATATAATATATATAAATAAATTGAATATATATATATATAAAACTATAATTATAAATAAAATATTTATAATTAAATAATAATAAAATTAAATAATTAATTAAATAATAATATTAACTAATAATAAAATAATGTATAAATTTCTAAATTATACAAATTATACATACTATACAATATAATAATTTATATAATAAATAAATTATTGTATTTGATGGTCTCTAAATTTTAGATGCATAGATGCCTCAGTCAATTGCTTGTTCTATTGTAATCTCTCTATTTGAAGCACATAGCCGGTTGGGACATCCTTCTCTACCACTTTTGAAAAAATTATAGCCCCAGTTTCATGGCGTACCTTCACTGGAATGTGAGTCTTGACGTTCTGTAAAATACCATCATATCTCACTTAGTCCCAAATTCAATAAACGGGCTGAATTTGCTTTTGAACTAGTTCATTCAAACATTTGGGGACCCTGTCCTGTTGGGTCTATAACTAGATTAAGGTATTCTGATACTTTTGTAGATGATTTTTCTCGGATGACCTGTATTTACTTTATGAAGAATTGCTCTGAGGTGCTTTCTCACTTTTTTCCTTTTGTGTTGAAGTTAAGAATCAGTTTAATGTTTTTGTGCATATATTGAGGAGTGATAATGACAAAGAATACATGTAAGGATCATTTCAGACTTTTATGACCCAACATGATATCCTTCCCAATCGTCATGTGTTGATACACCTGTTTAAAGGATAAGCATCTCCTTGAGACTGCTCGAGTTCCATTATTTCAAATGCAAGTTCTTAAACAATTCTGGGCTGACGATATCTCTATCACATGTTTTTTCATTAATCGCATGTCGTACTTAATGGTGATACTCCATATAGTATTCTCTTTCCTAATAAGTCATTGTTTCCTTTGGAACCATAGATTTTTTGTAGTACTTGCTATGTTCGGGATATTAGACCTTATGTGATTAAACTTGATCCTAAAACTTTAAAGTGTATCTTCTTGGGATATTCTCGTCTTCAGAAGGGGTATCGGTGCCTTATATGGGCCATGGGCAATAGCTCAAGGGGCCTAGCCCAGATTTAACATAGTATCAGAGCCTCCCATCGATGTTGGGCCTCCCATAAATATGTTACGCTCCAGTGTTATCCTGACGTAAGGGGGGTGTGATGAATTCCACATCAGTTTGAAAAAGAGGGAATATGCTCCTTATATGGGCCATGGGTAATCTTTCCTCTTGAACTAGCTTTTAAGGTGAGTTAGGCTTGGCCTAGATTTAACATGTGTTATCCTCTAGAACTTCACAGGTATTTCGTCTCAATTGATATAGTATTTTTTGAGAAAATTTCATTTTTTCCTGCAACACAGACCTCTACTGCTGAGGGAAAGGAAGATGAGTGGCTCATCTATAAGGTCACATTAGATAGCGAGTCTAATGTGATTTCCTCTAGTGTGTCTTCTCTGGCACAACCTGTTGAAGGTCTTCCTCCTAGTATTTAATCGTCAGCCAAACCACCAGTAGTTCAAGTTTATTCTAGAAGACAAGTAACTAATGATACATGTCCTACACCGAAATTTTCTTTGCCATCAAATCCACCACTGAGTGACCTTGATATCCCCATTAATCTTCATAAAAATAAACGACAGTATAAGTCTATTTATTTTGTTGCTAACTTTTTTTCTTATGATCGCTTGTCTCCCTCTTCTAGCTCCTTAATTGCCTCTCTAGATTCCATTTCCTTACCTAGGACAGTTAAAGAGACTACATCTCATTTTGGGTGGCGTAGTGCAATGCTTGAAGAGATCAAGACTCTAGATGATAATCATACTTAAAAACTAGTTGATTTACCCCAAGACAAGAAGATTGTGGACTGTAAATGGATTTTTACCGTCAAAGTCAATCCAGATGCTTCTGTGGCGAGGTTTAAGGCTCATCTTGTTACTAAAGGATATACACAAACCTATGGAATAGATTATTCTGACATTTTTTCTCCTGTGGCCAAAATGATCTCGGTTCGCTTATTCATTTCCTCAGTTGCTTTTCAGCATTAGCCTTTACACCAGCTAGATATAAAAAATGTCTTTCTGTATATGATCTCCAAGAAGAAGTGTATATGGAGTAACCACCTAGGTTCGTTGCTCAAAGAGAATATGAGAAAATCTGTCGTTTGAAGAAATTTTTTTATGGTTTGAAGTAGAGTCCCGTGCTTGGTTTGGCAAGTTCAGTGATGTTGTTCAAGAGTATGGGTTAAAAAAGAGCAAGTGTGACCACTCGGTCTTCTATAGGCATTCAGATACTGGTATTATTCTCCTTGTTGTGTATGTTGATGATATTGTCATTACAGAGAATGATTATGTAGGGATCTCTTCTTTCAAATTCTTCTTGCATGCGAGTTTTCATACCAAAGATTTGTGTTAGCTTAAGTATTTCCTAGGAGAAGTTTTGAGAAATAAAAAAGAGAATTTTCTTGTCTCAAATGAAATATGTCCTTGACTTGCAGAAACTGAGAAGTTGGGAGCCAAACCTTGCAGCACACTAATGATTCCTAGTGCATGTCTCGTGAAGGATGATGGAAACCCTTATGATGATCCGTTGGTTGGAAAGTTAAACTACCTTACGGTGATGACTCAGCTAGATATTGCTTTTTCATTAAGTGTTGTAAGCCAGTTCATGTCTGTACCTACAATGAAACATTAAGCCGCTCTAGAACAAATTCTATGTTATCTAAAAAGGACCTGTGGATTCAGTATACTCTAATCATGAGCATACTACAATTGAGTGCTTTTGAGATGTCGATTAGGCGGGATTTAAAAGTGATAGAAGATCCACAATAGACTACTCTGTATTTGTTGGAGGAAATCTAGTGTCTTGGAAAAGTAAGAAGTAGAATGCAGTATCCAGATCTAGTGTCGAATCAGAATATAGGGCTACGGGTCAATCCACTTGTGAGATTATGTAGATAAATCATCTATTGAAAGAAGTTATTGTGGATATTGCGTCACCCGTGAAACTTTGGTGTGATAATCAGGCTGCTCTTCACATTACTCTTCACATTGCCTCTAATTTAATATACCATAAACGGACTAAACATATTGAAGTTGATTATCATTTTATTCGAAAGAAAATTCAAGAAAATTTAATTTTCACCAGTTATGTAAAAATATGAGAGCAACTTGGTGATTTATTCACCAAGACATTAAATGGGCCTAAAATAGAATATTTTTGTAACAAGTCGGGTATGATGAACATCTATAGTCCAACTTGAGAAGAGTGTTATATTGTGAACATAATTTGTACATAATTAAAATAGATTGCAAAATCATAGGACTAATTGATATTAATTGATAGATAAAGGAATTTTAAGAAAATGGTTTGTTATCTTCACAAGGGCTTATAAACACCTTGTTCAATAGAGAAAACAACTATTTTCTACAAATCTAGTTTGTTACAATCACCAAATTCGGAGTGTTGAAAAAATTGACCTCATTTATAAGCATTTCATTATTGTGCTTAACATGTCTCAAAGATAGCATAGCTCACCAAGAACTAAGATAAAGGCATGGTCCAAAGCTAAATAAAGCAGTGCCTGATGCTTACGCTACACATTTTCCCATTGCAAAGTGGTTGAAAACACAGCTAAAAGATAACTATATAATTAGGACATAGTGACGGTTACGTAAGCATGAAACGAAAAGGACTAAATGTAACCTTAAATAGGGAAGGATTCCGCACAAAAAAAGGTTTCTTGGCTCATGTTCAAATTAGCAAACATCAGTAACAGTGCAAAATATGCAATGTTTTTGTTCTCAATGAATTAAAAGATAACTGAAGATATTCTATGTCATTAACCTACGTGAACAAGTGAATTTCATAAATTCTAAGGAATTCTTTTGCAATTCCGTAGTGTTATATTTGGAATAGATTTCTCTATTTCAATTGTACTATTCCAATTCCATACAATTCAACTAAACCAAAACAAACTGTTTCACAATAGGTAGAATTTCACATAAATTCCAAAAGACTAAAAAAAATCAAGATATAACCAAAAATTTTCAAGACATACCGATTGCTTTACCTTCCTTTTCCCTTCACAAGAACAAGGAGTAAAATATACTCTCTCTCCCTCTCTCTCTCCCAAAGTGCAATTTCAGAAAGTGTGATTATTATCCCAACAAAAGTAAAAGAGAATATAATTGAATTTTTATATTAATATATGGTATGGCAAACAAGGAAATTAATTCACAAATTAATTCCATATAGAATTGAATACAGAATTCATTTAGAAGTAAAAGGCTTGCTAAACTAGAATTGGTTTTAGATAGTGTGAAGTTTGGAAATTGGACCCAGTATAGGTTTAGAACAGCTTGTGGTTCCCAATAACATAAAGATTTGGGGAACACTGAATCTGAACCACCAGTATTTATGATTTCAAGGCTATTCACAGAACTTCTAACTGTAATTCCCCTCTCCAACCATCAAAATCAATTGTGTACATGCACAGCATATTACTGCCTCAGCAATAAAATAATAAATACCAGTAAATAAATTATTAATCAAGTGAATAACAGATGAAAGGGACTTTACAAATGAAAGGCAATACTAGCATCTGTATTATTTTGACATGTCCATAAAAGTAGAACATTTAAACAGGCAGTTGATGATATAACAACACAAGCAGTGAGCTATTGTTCTCTGAATCTAATCTCTCTTACTCTCTGGCTTGCCCTCTTCCCTGTATAGCAAATTCCTCTCTTGTATAAAATTCCGTGTTCACACTTACTCTTAGTATCAAGGATCAAATATACTTATTTCAAACTTGATGTTTGTGTGACCTAGCTTCAGAAGAGAATCTCAACTTTTGAGTGACTGAACAATTTTTTTTTTTATTTAAAAAATAACGATCTTGAACAAGAATATTCATCACTGTCCTACAAATTAAGAACCCAAGACTGAACCTTCAGTTCTGATATCATTTTCAACAGATTTAAATAATGCTGAGGGGTAATATGAAGAAAGTCAGAAACAAACACATCAACAATAGAAGTACATCATGTAGATCACCGTTTTGAGAATTAACAAGGATTACAAGATAAGAACAATCCAATATAGAGGTAAAGAAAAAAAAAAAAGAGGTTCACATCTGAAGTAAATCCAAACCCATATCATCTCAACCATTAAACTTAATCTTCCCCACGATTAAATACCTTGTTGCATGATCTATACATGCTGAGGACTAAAGACAGGAAAAGTTCATGAAATAACTTTGGGGAGCTCTGACATAAACATTTTTCACGGACAGGATTCACCCATTGAGTATGAAATAACTACTAAGAGTACCAAGCATAAGGGATTGAAAAATAAATTAAAGCTTGACTTTGTCTAGGAAATGAAGCCACAAATAAATATTTAAGTGAAAGAATTTGATCTTAGAATCTAGGTCACTTCCCGTTTAATCTATATTAATAAGCAACAATTCTATTTTCCATAAACTTATACCAATTTATTTTCCCAGTAAGCATACTTAAAAGAGATTATTTCTGAATTACTAAAACTAATCCATTTTGGAGTGTTGCCTAATTCATGGTTCAACATGGCATGCAATATGGGCAAGGATACGAGATATACAATTTTTTATAATTCATGAGATGAGGGTACACTCAATTGGTACGCTATATAGGGTCACCATACACTAAAAAATATTGCTCAACTCGCCTTATATATATATATATATATATATGAAAATCATGCAATACAAAGCAGCTATTTTATAAAATTTGAGGTGAATGTGTACATAAATTCAAGTAATTTGGATGAGGGTCAAATTTATTTTTATGGACAAAATTAAATTATTATATTTACCTATCTCTTCTCACCACTTGAAACATTTTTAATATTTGGAAATTCTTCCATTGATTGCATGCATAAAGGCCTCCCAATCAAGGCTGATATAGACAAATCAAGGTCAATAATATGTCCAAGGACATTAAGGTGACTATACATAAAAATGCCAGGTTTCACATGCCTTGATGGCAAGAATGATATCCAGCTATATCAACAGGAGTATCAAATGTCTTAACTAAAGGCCCCAAGGAGAACTCAAGAAATCATGTCTCCGATGCAAATGAATTTGCCCAAACTAATTCAGGTTATAATTTCCACAATTCAGGTTCTAGCTTTGAAGTGTCAGTCCCCATGAAAACCATTGCCCTTGCTCGTAGCTATGAAATATCAGGAAATCTGATAATTTTGCAGGCAAAAGAAAATTCAGAACACATGTAAGTGAAGAAGGTGAATTCTAAGAATAAGCAAATGGGTTCAGCTCTTAGCTATGAAATTTCAAGCTTTGAAAGCAATCACCAATCTTGGGATGTTTGAGCAAACAGAAAACAAGATCAAAATTCACAGATGAGAGTGTAATTAATTGCCTTCTTCTACCATGACTAACAGAAGTAAAGTGAGAGACTATAAAATAACGAAGAAGATGCTAAGAAAACGTAATTTTCCAGTAGAAAAGAGGGAGAGAAAGATGAACGCACCAGTGAAAGCAACGAATTACATGAAAGAAGAATGTGTTGGCGTTGGAATCGCAGGAAGAAACCCTTTGCAGATTCTTGGGAAAGCAAATGCAGAGTTGGGATCTTAGAGTTGTAGAACTGATTGAGATTTTACAAGGATAAAGTACACGCCTGAATGAAGATGTCATTATACGTGTAGTCACCGGTGACAAGGTAAAGCCCAATGTCAGGGATTGATTTTAGGAGAATATTCACCTGAGAAAACACACCACTTAATTTTTTAATTTTAAAAAATATATTAAAACCTTTTTAAGGTTAAAAATTTTACTACTTAATTTTTTCATAATTTTAATAATTAAGTATTATAAAAAAATTAAAATATTTTTTTATAAATAAATTAATTAATAAATTTTTAAAAATTATAAAAATTAAATAATAAAATATTTAACAATTAAAATTAATAGAAAAATTCATTAATAAATTTTTTAAAATATCAATAATATTTTAATATATTTTTTAAAATTAAAAAATTAATTAATAAGTTTTTCAATATTATAAAAATTAAATAATAATTTTTTTTAATTTTATAATATTTAGACAAAATTACTACTAATTTTTTAATTTTTTAAAAGATTTATTAATTTATCTATTTTTGAAAGTTATATCGGTTCAAAATAACTAAAAAGAAAAATTTTTAATTTTGAATGAAAAAATATATAATTTTCAAATTTTGTTATAATTATAATAATTTTTTAAATTAATTTAATCATATTAAATTAATTTATACATAGCACATCATGTATTATTATCGAAAGTGAATTTGCTTTTTCCACTTCCGAGTGGTTTGTGCATGAATAAGTTCTTCATTTGTACTTTTTGCTAGTAGATTAAGGTTTCATGAGGACCTTCTTTTAGATCTACCTTTTGTTAGGTTTTTTTTTTTGTTTGATTTTTCTTTGCATGCAGAGATTCATCAGATTGGGCTTGAAGGAAATAATTTTAGTTATACTGATGATCAAATCTCCTAGCATGGCTTCAGTACCTTGAATTTTCTTTTGAGAATTGCAAAGAGTTCTTAGGCATTTGTCGATAGATATCTCTGGGGCCTTCATCCACCGTAATTGCAGACTTTTCTTTTCTCCCTCGTATTTTATGGCTAATCCACACCGCATGAATGTCGGTGAACTTTATCCATCGAAACTTTCTGTCTCTCATCCTTCGGAAGTCCATGCTTGTTGACGGAGATGCTGGATTTTTTTGCTGAGATCTTTGCTGTCTTCTTCTCTCCTCAGCATTGGAGCTCTATGTGCCCAATAGATGGATTTCTCCGTGCGATGTTGTCTTCTCTATTTGGTGTGATCTCTTGGCTTGACAATGGCGGTGAATAGTTTTTCATTAAACTTGAAGAGGACCGGCATTTTTTAGAGGATGAACATCGCCCTTTTGAGTTCTTGTGCTTCTCCGCGTCGGGTTTGGAAATCCAGTTAGAACTAGGGTCTTCCTTTTCCTTTGACCCAATGTCTGGTTATGGGTTAGATTGGGGCGAGCTACTATAAAAAATAATTTTAAAATCATGCGTGTCAACCCAGAGTAGCGTGTTCGGCAGTTATACTGCGAATATGTTAGAACCATAGTGTCGAACTTTTGGTGAAGTCAGTTTGTTCGGTACTTATAGTGCCGAACAAGCCGATCCGTGCCACGGGAGCAGTGTCATCTGCTCCCGTGACTGTCAGAGAATGCCGAACACGCACAAAATTCAAGGTTTCGTCAAGAATCTCTGACGAAACCTAGACCAAAAAAAGAGTTTGGTACTATTAGTGTCGAACTTTTTCTTTCCTTATTTCGCATGCAGGTCCGCGAGGCTCTGTATATGCAAAGCCACGCGGACCTACATATACAAATTCGGGGAGACTTTGGCTTTTAAAGCCAAGTCATTCACCATCTCTTTCTTTTTTCCAATTTTCATTCTTCCTCTCCAGCTCTTCATTCTTCCTCCGGTTCTTCTTCTCCTTCTCCAGCTCTTCACTTCTCCCTCTCCGGCTCTACACTTCACTCTCTCCACACTTTGCTCTCCGGTTCTTCTTCTCCTTCTCAAGCTCTTCACTTCTCCCTCTCCAGCTCTTCACTTCACTCTCTCCGCACTTTGCCATAGGCCATCACCTGTACACCTTCACTTTCATCACGCTAAAATACTCTTCTTCATCAAGTATTTCTAATTTTTTTTTTATTATGAAATATATATATAATTTTTTTAAGTTATATATAAAAATGAAATAATAAATTAAAATATTAAATCTTAATTAAAAAAATATAAGATATTTCATATTAAATGATATTATTAATATAATTTTTATGTAATTTTTATAAATTTAGAAATATTATTAAATGAAGTTTAAAATTTATAAAGTAATGTCTGAAGAAACATTTTAAATCATATTTGAAAAATATTTTTTTAAAAGAATAGAATATTTTAAATTCAAATATTATAATAATATATAAATTGATTAGTATTAATTATATTATATATTTAAGTTTTTGTAATTATTTTTTTTATTATAATAAAATTAATTTTTTGAAATTATTTTTTGTATTATAATAAAATTAATACGATTAATAAAATATTTAATTTTTGTATTATAATAAAATTAATAAAATTATAATAAAATATTTAAAATGAATTTTTGTATTATACTGAAATTAATTTTTTGAAAATAATAAAATTATTTTTTTGAAATTATTTTTTGTATGACAATAAAGTTAATAAAATTAATAAAATATTTAATAAAATCTTTAAAATTAATTTTTGTATTATACTGAAATTAATTTTTTGAAAATAATACAATTAATTTTTTGAAATTATTTTTTGTATTACAATAAAATTAATAAAATTATAATAAAATATTTAAAATTAATTTTTTTATTATACTAAAATTAAATTTTTGAAAATAATAAAATTAATTTTTTGAGATTATTTTTTGTATTATAATAAAATTAATACAATTAATACAATATTTAATTTTTGTATTATAATAAAATTAATAAAATTATAATAAAATATTGAAAATTAATTTTTGTATTATACTAATATTAATTATTTGAAAATAATAAAATTAAGTTTTTGAAATTATTTTTTTTGTATTACAATAAAATTACTAAAATTAATAAAATATTTAATATTTGTATTATAAAAAAATAAATAAAATTATAATAATATATTTAAAATTAATTTTTATATTATTGGATAGAATATTTGTTGTGATAGAATATTTGTTGTGATTTTTAATAGAATATTTGGTTGAATTATTGAATAGAATATTTTTGAATTAGTAGTATTTATTGTGATTTATGGATATAATCTTTTTGTAATATGTATGTTATTGTAATGTTAAATTATGTACTGTTATTTAGTAAATAAATGATGTTTGAATATTGTTAGTGATTATGAATATAATAAAGTTTGTGAATATGTATTTGTATAATATATGATATTGTATATTATTTTGTATAATTAGATATGGAGGGAAGACGCAACCGTCGTGATCGCCGTGATTACATTTTATCAGATCTCATTGATCCATCGTTGCTGTATAAACAAGCCGAATATCGATCTGAGGTTATATGACAACAAACTATAAAAAGTAGGGTGATAGGTTGCAGAAGAACAGGTACAATTTTACATTTGGACGATATTACAGATCAATTAATACCTCACCTGCATCGTACAGGTTTCTATGGTGTAATACGGCTTGGTTTTTTTGCTCTGAATTGGTATTTAATTACGGCTCTTGTTGAGCGGTGGCAACCAGAGACGCATATATTTATGTTTCCTGAAGAGTAAATGACCATAACCCTTCAGGATGTAGAGCTAATAACCAGGTTGTCTGTCAATGGTGCAGTTGTTACTGGCCGATCACGCCACCATTGGCCATCAGTTTGTGAGACATTGTTAGGTGTCGTTCCACCTAACAATGCCATAAGAGGGTGTTATCTGAAAATGATCTGGCTAGCTGAGGAATTTAATCAACTTCCAAATGATGCTATCAGGAAGTTGTAGAGCGGTTCGCACAAGCATACATTTTGAGGGTCATTGGATCCTTGTTTAGTGATACTTGAATCAATTTTTGCCACGACAATATTTTAAACCTGACGGATCGGCAGGGCAAACAAGAAGAAAGTAAGGACAAACAAGCCACATGACTCAGATCATGAAAACAACTGTTATCTTTGAATCTAAAGAACCGAAGACCAACTGAGGGATTTCTGGTGCTACATGAGACTCGCCCAAAATAGGCGTGAGCTATCACCATAAGACTAGACCATGTGGAAAGAATCTGATAAACTAATATGCGGTCGCACCCGTAGAAAGGAAGGGTCGAACGACTATGGTGCTCGGATCCAAAAAGAAAAGGAGACCTGAGCGCTTCAGGACAGGTTGGCCTCAAGTCGAACAAGATTCGCCCTTCTAACTTTCGGATGAGACTCCATAAGAAAGTTACCATTAACAGCTACAATCTAGCATATTCTCTTCACACCTTCAATCACGGGATTCTCTACCAAGTAACCGGTGAAGATCCTTTACTAATGAGCTGGCCATTTATCAAGAAATATTACATTTATACTCACATTCTTACAGTATAAAAAATAGAGGCAAAGATACACTATTTTTAAACACTACTCAAGTTCTAAACCATTCATTGCATCCTCTTTATTCTTCAGGATAATGACTTCTTCAGGATATTAACTTAGGCGTTGGAGTAGCTACCCACCACCTCACCTTACAGCTGCATTCCGACCACATCATCAATTTATTTTCTACAACATAACCCTATATAATTTTATCTTATTTTTTTTAAAAAAAATATTTAATAAAATTTAATATTTAATGTATTTAAAAAGGATATAATTGAAAAGTTAATAAAAAAAATTGTATTTCTTAATATGTATAAAAAAAATAAAGTGAACAAAAATTTAAAGAAAAAATCAAATATTTATAAATTTATACACATCTTTATTTTTATTATTATTATTATAGCTAAACAATAAAACTTAGTTTTTTTCGTATATAGCGTCTATCTACAAATTCTTAACCATGAAAATTCATATTTAAGAGTTATAAAATTTAAAATAATGCATAATCATACAATTTAAATTTTCAAGAAGTTAAATTGAAGTGGACCAAAAATTTTGGGAGTCAGTAAAATTTACTAAGAAAAAACTATTGGGAAAAGGCCTAGTGAAGCTAAAAAGGAATACATATCCTTTTATAGAATATGCAATAAAATATTAGCTCACTTACAATTACGGACCAGTATCAATAAATTCACTTCAGTGCAATATGAAAATCTATAAAACCGAATAAACTGAACTGAATGAACAAATTAAAGTTAAAAAAAAAAAAACTAAATTAAATAGAATTGAACTGATTTGATTTGATTCAGATCGTTTCATTGGTTTCCCAAAAAAAATTCCTAACAGCAGAACCAATCCACTCAAAAACTAAAAATTTCAGTATTTCACTGAAAGTCATCAAATTCAAATCATCAATGACAAATAAAAATTCAAAAGATAATCCATAGAATGAAGAGCAACACAAACCCAGACAACAAACAAATTCATGGTGATCTAGTTTTCAATATACGAACTCATAAATATAACCAGTGTAGATTTCAATTTCAAGAATCATAATATATTCTTTATTGAAACAGAAAACGAAAAAGGAAAATCCTAGAAAAAGATCAAGCAAAGGTTAACCAACACAGAGCTAACTATCACTGCTGCTGGTCATAGGGGCAACCTCTTTGACCTTGACGACATGTTTTCTTATGTGGTCTGCCACGGTGTGGAGGTGCGAACTGAATACTGCTCTTAAAATGTTGATTTTTCCGTTTGACATAGTTCATTTTGAAATGTGTTCTGTATTTACAGTTTCAAGTACATGTAAATTGAAAAACAACCATTCAAACACATACAGTGAAATCAAAGTTAATACCATTTTGGACAGAAAAGTAGATGATAGTATTAGTAAATATATAATGTTTAAGCATTACAAATCAAACACGTGTATCCTAATTGTTAATAGCTAATACAAACGTGCAATACTTAATAACCTAATCTACATTCTTCAGCCTCTCAAAAACGGCCTCAAGTAAATTTTCAGTCATGACATTAGGAAGCCATGAGGAATTTGTATGACATTCTTGCATGATTTTAAGCAAAAACCCTATGCACAATAAGAAGAGCAAACTCCAACTTTCAAATTTCGTGGTAGAGGAAAATTTTTAATTAAATCTAGTTAGAATCTGAACTGTCAGGCTCTTCACACTCAAGTTCTCTCACTTTGTTAGATACTGCTTCAATCTTAAGTGATAGCCGTTGTGTATGCTCCTCAATACATTTCAAGACTATCTGTAGCTGCTCCTGATAAGCAGCTGATTTCTTTTTCTCACGATGCAATTCTGTGGATAGCTCGCGGATTTTCAGATCTTTTCCGTCCTGCAAAAAGAGACCTTAAATATATTTGATCCAAGGAGAAAACCATCTTTTAAGAAACATAACAAGAACATTGTATACTTGTGAGCATTTGCTTTCCCTTGAGACAACATGAATAGAAGAGATGCAAATATATGCACTTCCTAGAACTTGATATGCAAAAGACAGTGACCATGATATAGAAGAACTAATCATGAAACACACCTCATTGAATGCAATCCTATGCGATCGACGAGGTGGTATTTTGATAGGATTCAGCTCATGGCTGTGTTCTTTTACGAAACCATATATAATCCATTTTCCTCCATCCTTTGCAGCTATCCTTAACATTGCGTTGCATCCCTCCCTAGTGGCAGGCCGTGAAGAAAAAACTCCATTTTCTCTCTTTGTACTTTTTCCTGCGCGAAACCCTTCTTTCGAGCAAACAAACTCTCGACCAATTATTGAGTTATCTTTAAGTGAGCGACGTGTACGATTGTTCCGTATGGTAAATCCCATACGCCTGCCATACATCTCGTAGAATTCCCTAGCATCCTCTGCCGAGTCAAACTCCATTCCAATAAAGGGTTCCAAAGCTATATGAAAATTTTGAACAGATTGCCGAACAATATTATCATTTCCATCCAAATTATCAGATAGCTCATCTTCTGTTGTTTCTGGACCATCAAAAGTTTCATCTAGCCAACGCCTATAATTTCCATTTGAATGGAATTGATGGCTGGAAGTACTTGCCATCACAAACCTATTAGAAATATGAGACTAGTATCAAGCACAACTGTAAAGCCAAAAACCAAAAGTATAGAAGCAAAAGGAGACAAGACCTTAAGTAGTTTTTTTGCATATCCAAGTTTCAGATTCTTCAAAACAATCCTTAAGGGTCCAACAGGGCAATTCATGGCAGTACAAGTTATCACCAACATGCCCATGTGGTGCACAAGGGTAATAAAATGTAAGAGAGAGATGAAAAGGCAAAAACATGCAGCATAAGAGGCTGCTAGTTTGTAGGGGTTTTCAGCCACATGATGATTCAATTTGCTTATTAGCGCCTATCAATGAGATCGTCCAAGTCAAATTAGCTTTGCATATTTCTTGTGTTCGACTTATCGTTCATGCCTCGCAAGCCAACATATGGTGGAGATAAGTTCAATGACTCAGCAGATGTGAAGTGGCACTAATCTCTTGGAGAGAGGAGCCAAGTACCATGTGCTAAGGACTTAGAAGAAAATTTGGCACTATCATCAGATTACTTAGTTCATTAACAGGCATGCAATGAGAAAAGGTGGTGCATCATAGACATCAACGGATACCCAACGGCATCAAGGTTGGGGAATAAATATTTGGAAGGAGGTAAATCAAGAATCATTGATTTTGAAATGAAATCAATGATTAATTAGACTAACCAAAAGAAAATGAATGCTATATGGCTAGATAGAATCTGCAGATGCCTAATTAGCCCTATTAGCGCTTGAAGATTTGTGAAACCTTACTTCTGGAGGACAAGATCCAATTCTAAACCCCGAACAATAATCATACTAAAGAAAACAAATAGATTGAGTTTATTATGCATCAATCCTTAGAAACACCAAATTCAATATGTAGAAAGCAATCAAAATCTTAAGATTCACACTTGAATTACACACAGGAAAAAAAAACTCCCAATTGCATAAATGAACAAATAAAAGCACAGAAACGGAAATTACTTACTGAAGCAAGATTTAAGAATCAAATGAGCAACATTTGAGCAAAAAGGGTTCTCCACCGAAAGATTTGACTTCCTCAATTCATAGTTAATCAACACAACCCACAAGAACAAACCAATCTTAATTGCAATAGAAAATTGAAGCTAATTTGTGGGTTTATGCATATGGATATGTTGGAAGTGATGGGATGAGGTGAGAGTGATGCTGAAGCCCTAAGCCTCGCCTCGCTGCCTCGGACCTCAGTAAACCCAAAACAGGAGCATAATCCATTACTGACACTGACTTTTTTTTTTTTTTTTTTAAATATCAATTTATAAATTAGTCGAATTCAAATCCAATTTTACTTGATAGCTAAACCCTATTTTTAATTAAGGTAATTCAGCCGATTAATTTAAATTTTTTAAAAAGTTATTAAAATTGTGTATATTTAATTGATATTTTTTAAAAAAATTAAAAAATTTTCTTCCATTATATGAGAGAAACTATTTATTTTTGCTAATTAATTAAATTATTTTTTACAAAATTTATTTTCAGTGAATAATTCATTTAAATTAAAAAAAGTCTAAATTTCACTTGTTATCTTTTAATTTTAAAACTATTTTCAATTTAATCTCTTAATTTTAATTTATTTTTAAAACTCATCTAATTTTAGTTTGAATTGTATTAAATTCACTCTTATTTGTTATCATAAGTTTTTAAATTAATATAAAAAATATTTTTTTTCCTTACGTCTCTCATAAATTTATCTTTACTAATTAAATTTAATAAATTTTTTTATAGATAACTTTCACTTACAATCCTTATTTTAACTGTATTTTTATTTGTCATTAAAATTTTTAATTTTTTTTATAAAATTTCTTTCAATTTTAATTTAAATATTATAAAAAAATTTTTACTGACTATTGTAGATTTTCAAAATTTTTACTGACTATTCAGATAGCCACAGGATTCGGTTGATTTTTTTTTCTCTTTTGCTTCATGCACGAAAACTATGCTCGATGCATGATTTTTGGATGGGTGTTAGAAGGTTCTCCTTGAATCTTTAACAACTATTTACTCGTTTGGAAGGAGGCGGGTGAGACATAAGCTCCTCTGCAATGACCACTTACCCATTCACCATATTGGTACAAATCCATGATTTTAAGCAAAGGATTCATGTCGCAGGAGATGGCAAACCTTTTGGGCAATTTCATCAGGGAATTTCTCGACTATGATTCTAAAGTCTTTCAGGATTCTGATCAGGAGCAGCATATGAGCATTAGGGTTGTGATGGACATTAGAAAACCTTTAAAAGGAGGAAATGGCTAGCTAACGTTGATGGACAAATGTTCTATGTGAAGTTCAAGTATGAGAAGTTAAAAACTTTATGTTATCTATGTGGTAGTGTTGGCCACACAGATACGTTTTGTAAACTGAGATTGCACAGGAAGCTGAAAGAACTTGAGGCGGCATGGGATGAGTCGCTCCAAGCACAGCCGCATCGGAGAAGTAACCAACTAGCAATTGGATTCATAATATGGAAAGTAGTATTGTTGGTGCTAATAGGGGGGTCTCAAATAGGGAAGTCAATGACAGATCACAATTCTTTATGGCTCGAAATCAATTATTTGGAGGGCAATCAGATAGTATCATTTCTAGACCTAGGAGAAGTATGGACTGTGAAGGAGTTGGGCCGGGTTAGGGGCCCCAGTTGGATTTGAGTGAGGAAGCTCCAATTAACAAACCAACTGATTTGAATAAATGACCTCATTTTACTAAAAAACGTAATGCTCATGCAGTTTCCGTGCAAAATAAGGATTCTTCATCGAGCACCAACCCAATTCCACAAACGACTAGGCAACGAGAAACGGCTGATCCTAGGAAATGGGATAGCTGACGACAATGAGTATCATCAACTGGAATTGTTGGGGCTTGGGCAATCCCAGAGCGTTTCGTGTGCTCAAAGAGATTATCTCGAGTTACAGGCCTAATCTAGTTTCTTATGGAATTATTAGTACAGAGAAAATAATGGAGGAGATTCTTCGAAAACTTTTCTATGATAGTTGTTTTACAGTGGATAGTATTGGCAAAAGTGGGGGATTATGTTTGTTGTGGAAGAGTGAAGTTGATGTTTCGATTAGAAGCTTTTCTAGTAATTTTATTGATGCGCATGTTAAGTTTCAAGAAAAGGAATGGAGGTTGACTAGCTACTATGGCTTCCTGAAAGCTCAAGACGTCAAGCTTTCTGGAATTTACTTTGAGACTTATCCATGAGAGACTCTCGGCCTTGGCTTTGCTTAGACGACTTTAATGACTTGTTAACTGAGGATGCTAAACTTGAAGGTGCAGCAATACAAAGGCACTTGATTAATGGTTTTGCAGAGGCTATCTCGAATTGCGAACTGACTGATATTCCATGGTTAGGGTTTCACTACACTTAGGAGATGAAAAGGAATAACGTGGTGGTTAGTCATAAAAAATTAGATAGAGTAATGGCTACAACAAGCTGGTCATCACTATTTTTCAATGCAATTTCACAAACAGTGGTGGCTCCGATTTCAGACCATTCTCCAATATGGGTTCAGACCATTCTCCAATATGGGTTCAATTAAATGGCAAGCAAGCAGGTGGGAATTATAGAAGGTTTGATAACAGTTGGCTTGGAGAAGCTAAATTAGAACAAGAGGTGAAAGCATCATGGGATCAATCTTCTATATATGATTTTATTAGCCGACAGAACCATTGTATCGATGAAATAGAGAAGCGGGGCAGAAATCATAACTCTTAATTTTGGAAAAAAAAATAGAAGCAACTACAAAAAATATTGGAAGAGGTACGAGACAAAATGCAAAATATAAATAGTTACTGCACGGTGACAAAAACTCAAAAAATTTTCATACATCAATCCGAGCTAGACGCAGGAAAGCTGCAATTGAGAAGTTACAAAATGAAGCTACCAGAATAGTTACTGACAGCACTGATTTGGAGGAAGAAATTACTGATTATTTTAATAAAGTTTTTTAGGGTGGTTTATGGAATAGTGTTGAAATTTTGAATTTGGTTCGGTCGAAAGTAGTAGAATTGCAAAATAACATTCTCACAGCACTAGTATCACTTGATGAAGTTAAAACAACAGCATTTGATATGCAGCCAGAAAAATCACCGGGACCGGATGGACTTAATCTGACTTTCTATCAGAAGTATTGGCATGTGGTAGAAGAGGATGTTTAGAGGGCTTGCAAATTATAGCTTGAAACGAGTACTTTCCTGGATTCTTAACTGATATTCAAATTGTTCTTATACCTAAGTGTGAAAATCTGTGAGTCTGAAAAATTATCGCCTTATCTCACTTTGCAATATGCTCTATAAAATTGTGGCTAAGATTTTAGCTAATAGGTTTAAGAAATTGATGCCTTGTTTGATTGATGAGAGTCAGTCGGCTTTTGTGCCTAGGGGATTGATTTCGGATAATGTTGCAATGGCTTTTGAATTATTACATAATATCAAGGGCAAGAAGAGTAATAAGGGTGGGGCTTGTGTTTTAAAAATAGACATCTCTAAAGCCTATGATAGAGTCAACTGGGATTTTCTCACGAACATGATGGTCCGGATGGGTTTTTATAATAAATGGGTAGAATAGATATTATATTTTACTTAAAAGCAAGAAGTGAGTCCTATTATTCCAGGTAGAGGATTAAGGCAAGAGTGTCCTTTATCACCTTATCTGTTTCTATTTTGTGTGGAGGGCCTTTCTCTTTTGTTCCATGAAGCTAGTAGGTTGGGTATTTTGCACAGTGTGAAGGCAACTAGAAGTTGCCTAAGTGTTAGTCATTTCCTTTTTGCGGATGATTTGTTCTTCTTTTTTTAAGGCTCGATGGAGGATACAACTACTGTAAGAGATATTTTAGTAAAATATGAAAATAATTTTGAATAGTCTATCAATTTTACTAAATTTGGGATTTTCTTTAGTCCTAATTTAAGTAGAGAAGTGAAAGATAATATCTCTACTATTCTGAATATTTCTAATCCACTTAGGAATAACAATTACATTGAAATTTCATCTTTGATTGGAAGATCTAAGAAGCAAGTATTTGGGTTTCTTCGGGATCGATTAAAGAAGAGGATTGGTAACTGGTCAAGCAAGTTCCTTTCTATAGCTGGGAAGGACACTTTAATCAAATCAGTGACTCAGGCTATACCCACTTATTGTATGAGCGTGTTTAAACTTCCTTTTTCTGTATGTGACACTTTGCAAACAAGGATAAACAAATATTGGTGGAGTGAGAAAGTGGATGGGAGGAGGAGCATTCATTTGATTGCTTGGGATAGGATGTGTGGGCATAAAAGGATGGGAAGGATGGGTTTTCGTGATCTCCATTATTTTAACATGGCCATGTTGGCAAAGCAGGGTGGCGTCTTATGACGGAACCAAATGCTTTTTTTCAAAAATCTTCAAAGTAAAATATTTTCATAATAGAGATTTCTTAGAGGCATCTCTTGGTAGGTCTCCTAGCTATATTTATTGGAGTATTCATGCTTCTATTGGGATGTTGAAACAAGGAGTGAGGTGGCAAGTGGGTGATGGGGAGCACATTGAAGTTATTAAGCGTCCTGGTTGCCCATTGACCATAGCTTTGGGGTGGAAGATAGTAGGGAATTTATTTCACCAAACATGCAGGCGTGTGAACTTGTTGTGGAGGGGGAGAGGAGGTGGGATGTGAAAAAAGTGATGAGCTTATCTAGTTTGAGGGAGTTTAAAGCAATTCTTAGCATTTCTCTTAGTTTGAATGCTTGCCATGACCGTTTATTATGGTATTGGGATAAAAATGGTAGATATAGTGTGAAGTCGAGGTGCCATGTAGCGTGGCGTTTACTTACGAGTAGCGGTGAGAAAGTTATTGGAGACGGGTGAGAAAAATTATGAAAAATAGAGGTTTTACCAAAAAATAAAGATTTTTTGTGGCAGGCCATACGAAATGTTTTACCTATCAAAGAGAGGATTAGGAGTGGAGTTGAGTTGAGGTTGAATTAGGTTGTCCATGTTGTGGAGAGGATGAGGATTTAAATCATGCTCTAATGTTGTGTTGCAAAGCAAGAGGAGTTTAGAGGCAAGGAGGGTATGAAGTGGAAGATACTAACCACTATTTTTTTAATTTTTTTGTATAGGTATTAAATGGTGGTGACAAATCTAAAATTCAAAGATTTGTTATTTATGCAAGATATATTTGGTTAGCTAGAAATAATATGCTTTGGAACAACAAGAGGACAACATGCTACATAACATATTTGGAGGCTTTACAATTTTGGGGGCTATGGAATCACACAAGGAACCTAAAGACAACCTCTTTATCATCATCAACAAGTACAAGGCAGTAGAATTCACTATATTCCTCGACCGGCAGCAGCAACAACGAATGGCAAACTTTCATTGATAGTGTCAGTTTTGTAAAAAAAGGCATGCTTGGCTTTGGTGCAATTATGGAAAACACTTAAAAGGCGAATTTTTTCATGCTATTTCCAGACACTATATCAGTGGGGCTGATCCTTTTATAGCAGAATCACTGGCACTCTGGCACTCTGGAATATTTTGGTTCATCTTTGGCAGCAGTAATTTGATGGAGGAACTATATTCATAAACTCTCAAATTTTATTTTTTGAAAATTTTATGGGTTTATTA
The DNA here is from genome assembly GCF_001659605.2 of Manihot esculenta. Lineage (NCBI taxonomy): Eukaryota > Viridiplantae > Streptophyta > Magnoliopsida > Malpighiales > Euphorbiaceae > Manihot > Manihot esculenta. The sequence goes on along the minus strand of NC_035164.2, from coordinate 6,480,956 downwards.
CAATTTAGTTAATATAAATAATTTTTTTAATATTTAATTTCGTAAAAAGGTAAATGATAAAGAGAGAAAATTTTTTAATAATATCAAAAAATATAAAAGTTTATATTTAATAATTAAAAATAATAAGAAATTTTATATGTGATGTGGTTAGTATAAATATAATATCATTAATTAATCCGTCTCTTAATCTATTCTCTCTTAATTTTACCTCCTATATATTTTATTTACTATTAGAATTATTTATTTTTAATAAATTTTTATTATTAAATTCTACGAAATATATTTATTGTCTAATTTGATTATCTGATTTTAAATTTAAAATAAAAAAAATTATCATCATAATTTTAAAATTTTATAAATTAGCTATAATTATTCTTTAAACTATAGAATATTGATTTATGAAAGATAATTAACTCCATAATAATAATAATATCACTAACAAGTTCAATTTGCATTAATTAATTTAATAAAATTTAAAATAATAAATCAAATAAATGATTTTTTTAACAAGGGCAACAACTTCCCTTTATAAAATTCATTAAAAACTTTTATTTATTATTAATTTTACATCAATAATATAAAAAATATAAAAAATTCATTAATAAAAGAATTTATCGATAGACTTTTTAAATCTCAAAATATTTTAATATATTTTTCAAAATCAACCAACTAAGTAATTTTTACTCGAAATTTCAGGGCTAACAAGCTTATTTGCAGGCTATACCGATATCCACGCATGACCTAACACATGCCCAAACAGCCTTACCGGCCCCAATGAGGTGACTACCTACATCCCTAAAGAGCTTTAAGAACCAATTGAGCTATGGTAGGAGGAGACATCACAGTGTCACAATCCTAAAAGATTCAATTTTAGGTATTTTGACCTGTTTTTTTACATATATCTTTAGAAAAATGTAATCTAATTTCACAAAAATTGTGAAAATCTTTGAAGCTTATTTAAGGAAAAATTACTATGAAATTAAAAACAGAAGAAGAGGAGAGTTTATCAGACCCGCATCCCACGCTCGCTAAAGTCAATCCTCTGTAACTAGTTTCTATCTGCAAAAAAATTAGCATCTACAGGATTTGACATCAAACGCATTACAGCAGCTCCATCAACTTTTGCACTTGCACATTGATATTACAAACAGCCAACTTGATTCTCATTTTCTTGCTTTGACTGTGTTCATCAATTACAAATCAGCAAACAGGAAACTATCCTGTAATTACATCTATAGTTAGTATGGCTAAATTTCTTCATTCTAAACATGTCTAGCCTAGATGTACGGCAGAAGGGGAATTTGCACAACAAAATAACTCAGGAGTCTAATATTTACGTACTTCAAAAGTGGAAACTATCTATGCTGTAGAAGCTCCTGCTCTATAGACTCGAATTCTTTAAGATTTCCTACAACCTTTTGAACTTTCTTGGTTAGCCGGTCACTATGTTCTTCAACAATTTTTATGAATGCATTTAGCTGTTCTTGATACATGGCGCATAAGCGCTTCTTATTCCGCAGTTCCATGCTTAGCTCTTGAATTTTCTTGTCCTTTTCACTCTACAAAATAACACAACCTTTAGATCACATCTTGTATCTGCAAACTTAACGTTAATGGTTTAACTAAAGCAACTGCGCAATGGTATCAATTGGCAAAGCCAACAGGCAAGGTCCACTACTTTCTACCAATCACAAGACAAAATATTAAGAAAAAGCCAAACGTATGAAAAAAGAAAAAGGAAATGTTAAAAAGAACACGGATGGAATGTCTGCCGGTTTAAATTCCCAACTGATTGTTAACCTCTAACATCGAGGTCCTAAATGGCAGATCTGTTTCCGAATATTTCCCCTTGTCTTAAACTCTAGTAACTGGTAAGAGCATATCATAAAGCTCTGGCACTGGCAGCAGAAGTATGGTTTTTGTGTACATACAAGATTTGGGGTATGCATAATTAATGTTTGAATTGCCATTGAGAAAAGCACCATCTTAAAAATGCTTATCTCAGGGCCTTCGAATTTTTATTTTAATTTAAATATGACATATTTAAGCCACAAAAACTTCAAAAATAGCAAATGGTGAAAAAGGATCCACTTATATAAAGGAACTGAGGCGGTTTGGGACTTTGAGTTGTCAAGTTATATTGTTAAGCTAAAGACTCACAATCAAAAGTTGTTTACTGATCTCATTGGAATATGAAAACTAAAAAGGTAACATTTGAATTTATGCAATTCATGCATATAAGTAAATCTACAATGATTAAACTTGCATTAATAATAAAATGAATGAGATGAGCGATAAGATTGGGGAAAGAAAAGCACTAAACATATCAGCCTTGAAAATAAAGGAGACTGCATATCAAATCCACACACACCCAAAAAAAAAAAAAGAGCAGATATAAGTTGTTGATCCTTCCAAGTTCTTGAATGGAAGATGATTTTGGCTCTTGACTACAAAGGTACAGACAAACTCAAAAGAAAGCATTTAACACAAAATTAGTGAAGGATAAAACTGTCTCCAAACTCTCACTTTCAGGAATCCACATACTAGGGCAATTACATTGTTCACTAGGTTCCTTCAAATAAAATGCATTTTCAACCATTAGAAATTTCTTGATAGCATCAATGAGGGTGAGTATATTTGGTTTAAAAAGAAAAAACTGACTAAACCAATTCAATTTGGAAATTCTGTCTAGTTCTCTCAGTAAATTGGTTTGTTCAATTTTTATTTTAGGAATTACGTTTATTAGGTTTAGTTTCTAGAGAAAAAGAATAATTTACTTTTTCAAAATAATTAATTGTTGTAGGTCTCAGATTAGAATTAAAAATATAAAGATATCTTAAATGAATCCAAAAACCCAAGATGAAGGCCCATACTGACAAACAGAACCAAACCAGTTCAACTTTCTCCCTAATTCAGTTTGGTTTGGTATAGTCTGCTATAAATTTCAGCTTATTTGGTTTTCCAATTTTCCAGACCGAACTGAACTGACCAATGATCACTCTTAGCATCAATCCAGATTGATGAAGATCTTAAGAAGAATCCTCTTATGTCGGGGCAATTCCAATTCTAGTTTTAGTGCAATTCCAGTTCAGTCCCCAACTTATCATATAATTGGACATCCAAGGGATTACCATGTAAGTTTCACAATAATGGACCTGAGTCTTCCAATATTGTTTCACAACTTTGGAAACTTAATAAATTGATTGATAACACATGTAAACCATGCAATCCATAGTATAAGCTACTAGGCCCCAAAACCCCAACAAATAGATTATGAAATGAGAATGGGAAAATATGAGAAAAAAATAGTAATATGTTAATTTTCAAACTGCTGATTTAAATGCTATGTTTAACAACTTGTCCATTAGGCCTTGCCACTTGTTTCACCATCAAGCCCTTGATGTATAAAATAGTGTTAATTGATTTTAATTTGACCATGCTTTATTTGAAAGTTTGATTGGACTTAATCCTTGAATTTTCTATTAAAAACATCTTGTTCCTTTAATTTCTACACTTTTCATTGATGGTAATTTAAGGAAGAAATTTGAAACAATTGAAAAGTAAATTATGTCAAACCGCAAAGGGTTTTACTACTTTACCCCAGTAAACAAAAGGGTTATTTGGTAGCATAAATTTCTAGAGAATATAAGCAAGAGTTGAAGGCAATAAGGAAAAATAGTTTCTAATAAAATTACGCAAAACAAGTCAATTTTAGGGGCTGCTTCTGATGCTGATGCTGTATGAGTAATGAGCTTCTTTTTTTCTTATTTTTTATTTTTTTAATTCATCGAGAGAGTAACAACTTGGGTTTTTCTATGTTAGTTTTTAGAGTTCAAGGGGATGGAATTAATTGCATCATGTTGCTTAGGTCCCAGCCCTATGAGCTAATAAAATCACACAAGACATGCAGTCATCAATCATAAAAAGAATATAAAAAACAAACTTTTCCACAAAGAAATGATCACAAACTCTGTGAAAGTTACTTCATGGGAAGTGTTAAATTAGCCTAAGGTTAGAATGGTAACAAAATTACCTATAAAGTAACATAAACAGAGAATGGCAAGGATGCAGCATGTTAAGATTAAATAACACAAGAAAGAACTCACCATTGTTTGACGAGCTTCACGTGGAGCCACTACAAGAGGATGATTATGGTCCTTGACAAACTTTGTTATCACCCACTTTCCAGATTTATCAAACTTAACATGAATCATTGCCTTACAACCTTCTCTTGTACTAGGACGCGGTTTTCGAACATTTCCAAATTTGCCACGGATGCTAACACAATAACCCTCCTTATTACAACCAAGTCGACGGGCAAGAATTCTTCCATCTCTTTCAGAACGACGGCAAGACATAACACGCATGACAAATCCTACCCGCCGAGCATATTCATCATAAAATATCTTGGCAGCATCTTCGGATTCAAATTCCATACCTTCATATGGTTCTACAATTGAATCATTTCCCTGCACATTAGAATCACTTTCCTGTACAACCAACTCTTGTCCAGCAGAGCTCTCTGCTATTTCAATTCCCTCATCTAAATCCACTGCCACATAGCACCATTCACCATTATATTAAAAAAAAGTTAAAACCATCTAAAATTATTCTTTCTCTTAACAATTGAACTGAAAAACCAATAAGAAAAATCTAACCATCCTTCAAAGGTAATTAAATTCTACTTCCTTGAAAAGCAAAGCAACTTAAAAGAGCAAAATCTTTGTCCTCCTAAGTCCTACCTCCTATCATTTTCCTCTGGTATCTCATTGAACAAATTCAGACCATATGCACAACAAAGAAACAAATTTCAATAGTTTCTTCACCTCATAATTAATTTTTCAAACAGTTAGCGGGTGCTAAAAGCATCATATACACACTAACAAAAAAAACAATGGAACTTGCATCCAAAACCACACAAAAACCAGCAGCACTAACCATAAAAAACATGCAAATTACAGTATCCAATAATAAAAGGATAAAATTCATCATCCCTACAACAGAAGCAAAAAGCAACACAAACGCGAACCCAAATAAACTGTATCCAAGTTTCATCATATGAACCTAAACCTACACTTCCAACCCATATCAGATTGAGCATTGAAGGACCAAAACAAATGTAGGGGTAAACTGCAATAGAGTGAAAAGATAATGGGCAAAAGTTGAATTACGAAAAAGTGTAGTGCCTTACTTGATCCAAGGATCAGAATTGACGGGCGTTACGTTGAGAGAGAGATAGAGAGTGGCTCTGAAAAGTAACTTTGTAGAGGGATGGAGATTGGAGAGGCTACTTCTGGACTCTGGCAAGTGCTGATAAAATCAACGCGAATCAACCGTTAGATGATTGTGAATGTCCACTCGTTACGTGACACGTTTACATTTGTCCGTGACCGATTCAGGAGCCCAAGTAAGCTTGCCCACGGCCTAAATAAGCCCAGTGCGATTAACAGGATTTACACGTGTGCGTGGGTAGGGTTTTTCACTCAAATCTTTATATTTGTATTTTAAAAGGCATCCTTTTTCAAAATTTTTTAATTATTTATTTTTTAAAAATTACTATTTAATTTATTAGTTAATATTTCCTTTTTTTAAAAAATAAATTAAAATATTTTTAATATTTTAAAAAATTTATTAATTTATCATTTTATTAGTTTATCAATTAAATATTTTATTATTTAATTTTTATAATTTTAAAAAAAATATTAATTAATTTTTTATATTTCTAAAAATTTTATTAATTAATTTTTATATATTAATAATATTTTAAATTTTTTTTATAATATTTAACGGTTAAAAGTTAATAAATATATTAATTAATAGTTAATTAATTTTTATGTATTAAAAGTATTTTAATTTTTTTATAATATTTAATAGTTAATAATTAATAAATAAATTAAATGGTAAATTTTTTTAAAACATTAAAAATATTTTAATTTGACATGTATATTATAAAATTTAGAGGGGATGACTATTCGGTTTAAATCGAAAAATCGATCAAATTGAATTAATTTAAAAATTCAGTTCGATTTTTATTCATTTCGGTTCAGTTTTTAATTTTAAAATTTTCGGTTATTTCAATTTAATTTGATTTTAATTAGAAAAAATTAAAAAAATCAAACCAAACTGATTAATAATAATAATAATAATATATTAAAATTTTAAATTATTTCAGTTTGATTTGATTTTAATAAAAAAAATTTTGAAAATTAAATCGAACTGATTAAAAATAATAGTATATTATTTTTAATAACATAGAGAGATTAAATCATATTAAAGTTAAAATATTTTCATTAAATTTTAAAGTATTAAAAATAAAATATAAAAGATAAAAAAATTATTAAAAATGTAAATCGATCAAATCGAACTGAATCAAATCGGTTCAGTTCTGTAACGACCCCAAAATGGACCGTCACCGGCGCTAGGATTCAGGTCGGCTTAAGGCCGCCAGAATCCGTAGCAAGCCTGCTATACTCTCTGTGTACCTGTAAACCTCATACATGATCATACATTTTCTGTGAAAATAAAACTCTTTTCTGAACCAAGGCTTAACCTGTGCATGCACTATCTCTGTACTCTGTACTCATGTACTCTGTACTCTGTATCCCTGACTAGAGCTTGCTCTAGATGGGTTAACTCATACCTGTTAAGCCTGGTTTTCACATACAGGAAAACATATATACATATACAGATCATGTACAAAACATATATCACTAGGTCAAGCAACAACTATTACATCTCTTTAATAGTACATGTCCACTCTAAGCTATTACAGATCTCTTTACTTTTCCTGTACTCTGCTGGACTGTCCCTGTACACTGTACACTGAACCTGCAAAACTGGGGTTAAGGGAGTGGGATGAGCTCTATAGCCCAGTGAGTAGAACAGTAAAACATCTCAGTAAAATATGATCTCATGGAATGCACCATATCACATACAAGTCACATCAAGAGTAAACCTGTCACCACATAGTCCCAGTAACTCTGTGCCAGGGCGTAGAATCGAGCACCTGGTCTTCCTGTCATATATGTATATATGTATATAACACCTCTGTACTTACCATTGCCAGGGCGTAGTCAAATGCTCCTGGACTTTGCTATACCTGCCAGGGTGTAGTCAAAGGCTCCTGGACTTCGCTATACCTGCCAGGGCGTAGTCAAAGGCTCCTGGACTTCCTGTCTGAGACTATTGGATCATTCAGCATTCACTCACATCACCAAATAACGATGCAATGCAACATATTCGTGAATACTAATGCAATCAACCTATGGCATAAACATGATGCATGAGATATGCTAAAAGCAGTTTGTGGTTCACTTAAAAGTCATAAGTTTAGTTCCACTCACCTCTGGCTCTCTGGACTGACTGACTCTGCAGGCTCTGAACCTCTGGAGCAGTACTCACTGCTGCTCTCTCTGGTTCCTCTGGTCTGTATAAACACATAACGACGTAAATGAGGGACCAAACTACCTTAACATAACTCTATTGAACTACCCAAGAATCCCATTAACCTCACTCTAAAACTCATGCATAGCATGTAAAAGAAAAGCTGGACAGAACATTTTCGGCGGCAGGTTCGGCGGCCGAATGTCCTCTCCAGAGACGAAACTCAAGCACCTTCGGCGGCACCTTCGGCGGCCGAATCCCCAAAACAGAGCCGAACATGCAAAACAGGCTGTGGCAGCCAAGCCACCATGCAAGAGGTTCGGCGGCCGAATGAACCTTCGGCTGCCGAACCTGAGTTCATCCAGAACTCAGCTTCAACGGCAAACCATCTTCTCCTTCCCTTCAACACTCAAACCATATATACTCCAACTCCTCAACACACATATACTTACGTATATGATCACAGGGGTCCAAAACTATCTAATAACCCCAAACAACAAAGCAAACATAACACAGAAACATGTATACATGCATAACTCATCAAAACCACTACTTCTCACTACACATGCATCTCTCTCCCTTACCTTCCATAAAACCTTCAGAAAACACATAAACAGGTTCAAGAGCATTACTTACCTCCTGTAACAAGAAGCTGAACACTCTGAACTAAGGAAAACGGACCAACTCTCCTCAAACTCTCAAACTCTCACAAACTTAGCTTTTTGCTTCAAAACATTCAAACCCTTGTGAACAATCAAAACACTCTGCATGAGCTGCTCAAACTCAGCAAATAAACCAGGGGAGACGTGGCCAAGCTTCTAGCAACAAATTGGACATAACACCTGTCCAAAATGCTGACTAAGGATGCCCAAAAGCTAGCTGGCCAACTCAGTTTCGGCTGCCCAATCGCATGCAAAACCATGCAACATTCGGAGGCCGAACTTACCTTCGGAAGCCGAACATTGGGCACTTTCGGCGGCCGAACTTATCTTCGGCGGCCGAACTTGGCTGAAGTCGCCATGAACTATTTTCTCTTCAAAACTCAAAACTATATAACTTACAAACCTTAAAACACATCATAACACGTAGAAAACAAAAATCCTACCCTTTTATCGAAACCCAGCACCCCGGATTCCACCAGACAACAGGCATTCCGGTGCCGGACTCTAGCCGGGTATTACATTCTCCCCTCCTTAAGAACATTCGTCCTCGGATGTTCCTAAAACACACAATGATATGCCATGAGTGTTGTATGTGTATGATTGATATGTGATATTTATGTGCTAAAGTGGTATGTTATATGTTGTGTTTCCAGAGTAAAGATGCGAGGAACTCGTCGATCAGCTCGATTGACTGGAGTCCCACCAGAGAATGAGAGACCAGCTGCTCGTCCTCCTGCATTGCCAAGGGCAAGGTCTCAGAGATCTAGCAGGGAAGGTACGTCAATAGACCCTAGAAGGTCTGTCAACGAGAGCAGAAGAGGAACAGCTAGGGGAGGAAGATCAGAGGAAAGGAGGGAAGCTATGGAGATTGATCAATCTAGAGATGACAGCATGGGTATAGGCAGTTTTGAGGAAGGTATGGGAGAGTCGCAGGGAGGTGCTCAGACCTCAGGTTTTGGCTATCCAGAGTATCCGATGGGAGGTATGTCGGAGTACTCGAGTTTTGTGCCATATCCTCCTTATATGCCTTATATGCCTTATCCTTACTATCCACCATATCCTATGTATCCCTCTTCCCCTACCCATCCAAGTGCAGCACACCTAGAGCCAAATGAACCAATACTACCACCAGAATCAGTCGCCCCTGTTGTTGACAGACATAAACCTAGCTCATCTGGAGGTAAAGTCCAAATGACGGAGTACTTGAAATTGGATGCTCCTAAATACAATACGGGAGATGATCCATTTGATTACCTCAGAGCAGTTAGGATGATAACCAGTGAATTGGGAGCAGATGATAGGAGAGCCATTGAGATGGCAGGGTTCACATTAAAATGCAAGAAAGCCAGAGAATGGTTTAAGAATTATGTGGAGCCTAGAATGGACAGTATGTCATGGGGAGAGTTCGCCAATGAGTTTGCAGGGTGGGCTTTTCCTGACAGTTCGAGGGAGATGAAAGTAATTGAATTTGAACAGTTGAGACAGACAGATGAGATGAGTGTTAATGAATTCACAAATAAGTTCCTGGATCTGCTTCAGTACGTGGGTCAAGCCTATGATACTGATCAGAAGAAAGCAAGGAGATATACTATGAGACTGCATCCCACGTATGCTTCCTTGATTCTTCCAGCAGAAAAGGAGAGTTTCCATACCATAGTAGACGCAGCCAGGAAAATGGAAGCTAGTGCCACTAGTCAGAAACAGTCAAAGGCACAGACTTCGGGATCTAAAGCCCCCACACCAAGCAGTAAAAGATGGGATAGAGCAAAAGGAACAAAGAGTAAGTTCTGGAGTAAAGTCAAGTCAGGTCTGGGAATAGGTAGTGGCTCAAGCTCTGGCACAGCTCCAGTCTGCAGACGATGCGGAAAACCACATGGAGGAATTTGTCGGTTGGGATCTACAGCTTGTTTTCGATGTGGACAGGAAGGGCATATTGCTCGGGATTGTCCGCAGATGACTTTTGCACCATCCCAGCAGATGAGTTCAGGCAGTGTGGTACAGCCAGTTGTACGGCCAGCAGCTCCAGTCATGCCTCAGACTAGTGGCAGAGGTAGAGGGAGAGGGGTAGCCTCTACTTCAGCAGCAGGTTCCCGAGGTGGAAATCCGGTAGCCCCAGCACGGATTTTCACAGTGACACAGGAGGAGGCTAACACGTCGAACACAGTGGTGTCAGGTAATCTCATCATTGGGTGTTCAGATGTGTATGCTTTGATGGACCCCGGTGCTTCTCATTCCTTTATTGCTTCGAGAGCCATAGAGCGATTGGGTTTGATCAGTTCTGAGTTAGAGTATCCTCTCTGGGTCAGTGGACCTAGATGTGACCCATCAGTGGCAGTGTCAGTCTGTCGTTTCAGTCCAGTATTCATAGAGGGTAGATGCCTTCCAGCTGACCTTGTGGTTCTAGACTTGACAGATTTTGATGTCATTCTAGGGATGGATTGGCTATCTGCATATAGTGCTACGTTGGACTGTCGAGAGAAGTTAGTGAGTCTCAGAGACCAGGATGGGTCAGAGTGTGTCTTCAGAGGAGACAGGAGAGGTATACCCAGAGGTATGATTTCAGCCCTTCAGGCTCGTCGTTTGCTTAGGAGGGGTTGTCAGGGGTTTCTAGCTCATGTGAGAGAGCTAGACAGTCAGGTGAGGGAACCAGCCACAGTACCAGTAGTCCGAGAGTTTCTCGATGTGTTCCCAGACGATTTGCCAAGACTACCACCTAATAGGGAGATAGGGTTTGAAATTGAATTACTGCCAGGTACCAGACCTATCTCTATTCCTCCCTACAGGATGGCGCCAGCTGAGTTAACAGAGTTGAAAGAACAGTTGCAGGACTTGGTAGATAAGGGTTTCATCCGCCCTAGTACCTCACCTTGGGGTGCTCCAGTGCTCTTTGTCAGAAAGAATGATGGATCCCTCAGACTTTGTATCGACTACAGACAGTTGAATAAGGTCACTACCAAGAATAGGTATCCTTTACCTAGGATTGATGATCTATTTGACCAGCTAGCTGGAGCAGGTTGTTTCTCGAAAATAGATCTGAGATCTGGGTATCATCAGTTGAGAGTCAGAGAGGCAGATGTGCCTAAGACAGCTTTTCGGACCAGATATGGGCATTATGAGTTCTTAGTGATGCCGTTCGGGTTGACTAACGCCCCTGCAGCATTTATGGATCTCATGAACAGGGTATTCAGTGAGTTTCTGGATCACTTTGTCATTGTGTTTATCGATGATATCTTAGTGTATTCCAGAGATGCAGAGGAGCATGCCCATCATCTGCGGCTAGTTTTGCAGACACTGAGAGAGCATGGTTTATATGCCAAGTTCTCGAAGTGTGAGTTTTGGTTACGGAGCATTGCCTTCTTGGGACATGTGGTATCAGCAGAGGGTATTGAGGTAGACCCCAAGAAGATAGAGGCTGTAGCTAACTGGCCCAGACCCACGACAGTGACTGAGATTAAAAGCTTTCTGGGACTGGCAGGTTACTACAGGAGGTTCGTTCAGAACTTCTCAAAGATAGCAGCTCCTATGACCAAATTGACTCAGAAGAACCAGAAGTTTATCTGGTCAGACCAGTGTGAAGAGAGTTTTGAGGAGCTCAAGAGGAGACTGACTACAGCACCAGTGCTAGCTCTGCCTGTTAGTGACAAGGATTTCACAGTGTTCTGTGATGCGTCTCGAGTGGGATTGGGTTGTGTATTGATGCAGAGTGATAGAGTAATCGCTTATGCTTCTAGACAGTTGAAGAAGCACGAGTTGAATTACCCTACCCATGACCTAGAGATGGCAGCAGTTATCTTTGCCCTTAAGATGTGGCGGCATTACCTCTACGGGGTTAAATGCGAGATCTTCACCGATCACAAGAGTTTACAGTACATCTTAAGTCAGAGAGAGCTGAATTTGCGGCAGAGAAGGTGGGTCGAATTGCTCAGTGATTATGATTGTAAAATCCAGTATCACCCGGGTAAGGCGAATGTTGTCGCAGACGCCCTAAGCCGGAAGTCACTAGGCAGTTTATCCCATATAGCAGCAGAGCGGAGACCAGTTGTGATGGAGCTTTATAAGCTCTTTGACGAGGGATTACAGCTAGAGTTTTCTGGTACAGGTGCGTTGATAGCACAGATGAGAGTGACACCTGTGTTTCTGGAGCAGATAGCTCAGAGACAGCATGAGGACCCTGAGTTGATGAAAATTGCCAGGACTGTTCAGTCAGGCAATAGTGTAGAGTTCAGATTTGACAACAAAGGGATCCTTCGCTATGGAAGTCGACTTTGTGTACCAGATAGGGGTAGTGTGAAGGAAGACATTATGAGGGAAGCTCATAATGCGAGGTATAGTGTTCACCCAGGAGCCACCAAGATGTATCAGGATCTGAAAAGGGTCTATTGGTGGCCAGCCATGAAGAAAGAAGTGGCGCAGTTCGTGACAGCCTGTGAGGTTTGTCAGAGGGTGAAATTAGAACATCAGAAACCAGCCGGAATGCTTAACCCATTACCGATTCCAGAGTGGAAATGGGAGAACATAGCCATGGATTTTGTAGTGGGTTTACTAGTAGCGTCCAACAGGATAGACTCGATATGGGTGATTGTGGACAGACTCACGAAATCTGCTCATTTTCTTCCAGTACGGAGTACCTATTCTGTGGATAAGTTGGCACAGGTCTATCTGGATGAGATAGTGAGATTACATGGAGTTCCAGTGTCTATAGTTTCAGACAGAAGACCTCAGTTTACCTCCCGCTTTTGGCGGAGTCTGCAAAGTGCGATGGGCACGAGATTGGATTTTAGTACTGCTTTCCACCCACAGACTGATGGACAGTCAGAAAGGACCATCCAGACCATAGAAGATATGCTTCGACTATGTGTGTTAGACTTTGGCGGTTCTTGGAGGCAGCATCTACCTTTGGTGGAGTTTGCCTACAATAACAGCCATCATGCGAGCATCGGGATGGCTCCTTATGAAGTTTTGTATGGGAGGAAGTGCAGATCCCCTGTTTGCTGGGAAGAGGTTGGAGAGGAGGCTCTTGCAGGGCCAGAGTTAGTAGACAGTACCAGTAGAATGGTGCCCATGATCAGAGAGAGAATCAGAACAGCTCAAAGTAGACAGAAAAGTTATGCAGACGTTCGCAGAAAGCAGTTAGAGTTTCAAGAGGGTAATTGGGTATTGCTCAAAGTGTCTCCAATGAAAGGAGTGGTTCGTTTTGGAAAGAAAGGTAAATTGGCTCCACGGTACATTGGACCCTTTGAGGTGTTGCAGAGGATCGGAAATGTGTCGTATAAGCTGGATTTACCTGCTTCTATGGAGAGGATTTACCCGGTCTTTCATGTTTCTATGCTACGGCAGTTTGTGTCAGATCCGAATCAGGTTCTGAGTGAGCCTAAGGTGGAGATTCATACGGATCTCACCTATATAGAGCAGCCAGTGCGGGTTCTGGACACGCAGATCAGACAGCTAAGGAACAAGGAGATTCCGATGGTGAAAGTTCTATGGAACCACCATAATCTAGAAGAGTGCACCTGGGAGACGCGGGAGTCTATGCTCCAGCAGTATCCATATTTGTTTTGAGGTTAGTTTTCTCCGTTTCATGTGTTCATTGTGATGCTGACTAAGGATGCCCAAAAGCTAGCTGGCCAACTCAGTTTCGGCTGCCCAATCGCATGCAAAACCATGCAACATTCGGGGGCCGAACTTACCTTCGGAAGCCGAACATTGGGCACTTTCGGCGGCCGAACTTATCTTCGGCGGCCGAACTTGGCTGAAGTCGCCATGAACTATTTTCTCTTCAAAACTCAAAACTATATAACTTACAAACCTTAAAACACATCATAACACGTAGAAAACAAAAATCCTACCCTTTTATCGAAACCCAGCACCCCGGATTCCACCAGACAACAGGCATTCCGGTGCCGGACTCTAGCCGGGTATTACAAGTTCGATTCGATTTTTGATCAAAATCAATTTGATTTAATTTTTATAAATATTAAAATTTCAGTTTTTAGTTTATTCGATTCAGTTCGATTTTAAACTGAACCGACCGAATACTCACCCTAATAAAATATGATTTTGTTATAACTATTTAGAAGTTTCATTTGGAAATATTTTTTTTTATTACGACTTTTATATATGAAAATTTATCTAATTAAAACATTTAACACATTTTAAAATTTCAACTTTTAAAATCTTATCTCATATCAAAATTAATATTTAAATCCCTTTACTTCAAAATATATATATATAACCCCTCCAAATTAATAATAACATTTAAAATAATAAAATTATCTATTAACTCTCTATTCTATAATTTTTATTTAAATTTTTTTATTATTTTAAAATTATTATTTATTTTTTACTATAAAAACATATAAATTGATTATTATAATTTTATTTAATTTTATTTTATTTTAAAAAACCTTCTAAAATATTTTTTAATACTCTCTCTATAGGATAGAAGGAGTATTTAATAAAACTTAATGTATTTAAAATTGGTATAATTAGAAAATGAGAGATTTATTATTTAGTCTCAATTTATACATTTTCAGAAATCTATTAAAACGTTTTTATTTTTTTTATGCGTCAATGAAATAATTATTCTGTTTTTTTTTCATTAAAAATAGATTATAGATGAAAGAGAAAATTTTTAAAATTCAATTTTACTCTCAAATAAAATTTCTTATTTATTTCCTGAGTATTGTCATTATTAACAAGTCAGTTCATGTATTTCAAAAATATATTAAAACGTCTTTATCTTTTCTCTCCATCAACGAAATAGTACTTCTGTCCCATTTTCCATTAAAAATAGATGAGGGATGAAAGAGAAAATTTTTAAAATCTAATTTTGCCCTCAAATAAAACTCTTTATTTAGTTCCTAAATATTACTATTATTAACAAGTCAGTCTCTATATTTTCAGAAATCTATTAAAACTTTTTTTCGGATATATTAAAACGTTCTTATCTTTTTTCAGATCTATTAAAACATCATTCGTTTCTCCCTATCAACGAAATAGTGATAGAAGGTCGACTACAGGTTATTGTGTATTTATTGGAGGAAATCTAGTATCTTGGAAAAGTAAGAAGCAAAATGTGGTATCCAGATCCAATGCTGAGTCAGAATACATGGTCATGACTCAATCCACTTGTGAGATTATGTGGATAAATCATCTGTTGAAGGAAGTTGGTATGGATGTTGTGTCACCCGCGAAACTTTAATGTGATAATCTTTTCACATTATTTCAAATCCAGTATACCATGAACGGACTAACCATATTGAAGAAGATTTAAGAAAATTTAATCTCCACCAGTTATATGAAAACAGGAGAGCAATTGGATGATCTACTCACCAAAATTTTAAATGGGTCTTGAATAAAATATCTTTCTAACAAGATGGACATGATAAATATCTATGATACAACTTGAGAGGGAGTGTTAGAGTGTGAACATAATCTATACATAATTATAGGAGATTATGTAATCATAGGCTAATTGATTGATAGATAATTATTAGGGATTGCCTTAATAAAGTCTTGTAATCTGTATATATACCCACTTACTTGAATAGAAAAATATATTGAAATTATCCAATTATTCATTATCCAATTATTCATTATCTTGTTACGTTGTTAAATTATTATCTTATAATATAATTTTCATATCAACATTTCTGATTGTATTTAAAAATTATCGCTATTTATTAATTGTGTAATAACATATATATTATTTTAATCAAAATTAAATCATAAATTTTAAAATAAAAAATAGATAAAATTATAAAGTTTTTTTTTTACATTTCATTTCTAATTATATTATTGAATATTAAATTAAATTTTAATGTAAACTAAATTAAACTAATGAAAAATATAAATGTTAAAAAAAAACACTCTCAACCTTTACTCTGTCTCCTGAACAAGGGATTAGCAGAGTAAGTATAAGAATTATATTCCATTAAATGACTCATGAATGCAAAATTTAATATGTATCAGAAAAAATAACAAGAAAATTAGGTGACTGTCCAAACTCAATCCCGATAAAGTAGAGAGGCAAGACAGAACCAAATATTGCCGTTTCCACGAAGATCACAGTTATACTATAAAAGAATGCCAACAACTGCAAGATGAGATTTAGAGGTTAATAAGGGATGGCACACTTTGAAAGTTCACCAAGAGGGGTAAGGAAGAGAGGAGACTTGAGCTCGAGGCAACAACTCCCGAAACTATTTCTAAACGAGAGCCTGTGGGGATTATTCATGTAATAGCAAAAGGACCTAGTGATGATTAGAAAAAAATAAGCAAACCCAAATGTAATAGCCGGTTTGGTAAGTTGGGCAAGAACTGAAAATGACCATTTAGGGTCTCGAAGGTTGTGCGTCTAGAGTTCTATAAGATGGTCACATTATTCTTCATCCCTGGAACATTTATGATTTGAGAAAAATTTCATCAGTGACAAGTTAACAAGGTATTTTTCACATGTTGTGTTCTTTAGTAACAAGAAACAATGGGATTGCCTTCCTCAAAAAGTTTGAGACAAGAAAAGGCTATAAGACGGACTCTGACACGCCAGGTCTCAAGGCAGATTTTTCCAGGCCACAATTCGAGCATTTGATCCCACTAAACAAGGCCACAAGGCGGACTCTGTCAGGTCAGGTCATAAGGTAGATTCCGCCAGAATACAATCTGAGCGTTGGTCCCACTAAACAAGGCCATAAGATGGGTTCTGTCAGGTCAGGTCACAAGGCGGGTTCTGCCATATCATAATCTGGGCGTTGGTCCCAATAAACAAGGGCACAAGGTGGGTTTCGTCAAGTCAGATCACGAGGAAGGGTTCCGCCAGACCATAATCCGGGTGTTGGTCCCACTAAATAAGGTTACAATACGGGTTTCGCCAGGCCAAGCCACGAGGTGAGTATAAGCCAGGACAGAAAATCGGGTGTTGGTCTCCCTAATCAAGGCCACAAAATGGCTCCACCAAGCCATGTCACAAGACAGGTATAATCCAGGCTAAAAGATCGGGTGTTGGTCCCACTAATTAAGGCATTCGTGCCAAGCCACAAGGTAGGATTCGCCAGACTATCGAGTGATAACTCTAAGTAAGACTTTCGAGACATTTGAGACCCAAACCACAAGACGGGTGTTCACAGCTAAGCACTAGCCCTTAGATTATAAGAAATCCTATGAGATATTTCAAACCCAAGGCTGGCACCCACTAAACCATATATCCGGGTGTTAACCCACTATTCAAAAGTTTTCAAGTTATTTATCACCATTATGGTGGACAGGTGTTCATCCTTAGTAATTTTTTAAAAATTATTTAAGTCTTGAATAACGGTTATGAATGAGCTTAGAGCATATAGACACTCGGTGAAAATAATGACAATATATGAAAAAAATATTTTCAGTAAGGTCATTAAAGATTACACAGGAGCAGGGATATGTTTAGATTCCTCCACCCGAGTCTCTATTACATCAGTAACTTCTACATCATTTGGTTTAGTATTTTCTACATCTATTATATTATCTGTAGAGACCCGATCGCGGGGACTGCTCTCAGCTTATCCCTCCCCCTCTTCTATCACATCTCTCTCTTCCTCCAGAAAATGTCGTCTATTCAAGTAAAGCCTTCAGAATGAAACCGTTTCACCAGCTTCTTCTTTACCGAGTCTTGACCTTGCATGAATATCTCTCTACCTTGAGCCATAGTCTCCTAAAGTTCTGCCTCAAGCTTAGCAACCTTGGTAGAAGTAGTCTGGGTCTCCTCAGCTTGAGCCTGAAGCTCCAAGACATGGCGATGCAACACAACCATATGATCTTCGACAGTTTTTGTCTGATTCTCAAGGACCAGTTTGAAAGCATTGGCCTTATTCAACTCAACCTGAACCTTATCCACCGACTCTAATGTCTCTTTCATGGTGCCCTTCACTTCATCGACCCGAGTCTTCAATCTTGAATACACCTCGACTAAGAACCTCCTATCTGTCTCTTGAGTGCCAAACTCACCAATCTCCTTCATGATATATTTTTTATTTCTGCTACATCTCCTTGCTAGGATATATTTGATTCAATTCAATTATTAATTAATTATTTCTAGAAAATTCAAATTTTTAATATCAATTTGATTATTCTTTATTTAATAACCAAAATAACCTAAGTAATCAATTTTTTTTATTAATTTATATATTTAATTATAATTTTATTAATAAAATATTGTTTTTAATTATGATTTTTATAATTTTATTAACATGATTAATTTTATAATCATTATTTTATTAAAATAAGTTATATTTATTATTTTTAAATAAAAATTATTTGTATTATATATTTTATTTATATAATTAATTAATTAATAACGTAAAATAAAATAAAATTCAGTTAATAACCAATCAAATATTTCAGTTTCTATTAATATTACAAGTTACAATGTTAATTCATTTAATCAAATGCACCCTTTGGCTATTTATTAATACTGCTAATTCAGTAAATGCCCAACCCTTCGGCGCATCATTAGTATTGCCGATTCAGTCAATCTAACCAATGTACCTCGTACGGGAGATTGTTCAATAGGCGGTTTATTAAAAAAAAAAGAAAAGAAAGGAAATGAAGACAGAGAAAAAAGAAAAGAATAACAATATCAGTTATGAAAAATTTAGAAAGTGTTGTTTCTGAACTTCCTTCTTAGAAAATCTTCGTAGCCATTTAAAAAGCTTCTTCAGCCGGATAAATGAAGCAGCAGAAAAAGGTTTTAGAAGAGTTAATGGTTGATGTTCTTTCTGGAAATGAAAATGTTTACTCAATCTTGTGCTGAGGTTCATTAACTAGATAAATTGATTCAGTGCTCCTTGTCTTTGATAAATATGTATACTGCCCTACTAAAGTAGCCCCAAAACTGCATTGATCTAGATGGAAAGTTTGCACATATTCCTTCACAACTGGTCTCCTTGAGGAAATGGAAGATCTAATAATTCTAAACTATATACCCAAAAGTTCTGTACATATCAGCTGGGAAAGAGAGATTCTTCAATATAAGCATCTTCATGAATATGAAAGATTTCTACTAAATTGTCTACTTTCAAGGCTATGGCTTTTCTACCGAGACAATAAGGGTAAAGAAGAGATTATCTTAACAAGGTCAGAGGCAGTGATGTCGAAGCCATCATTTTCCAATAAGAGAGAAACACCCCCCAAAAAAAAAAAGAAAAGGCATGGATGCATAGATATTGTAAATCATAATACATACTCAGCATGCGATGTGAACTGACCAATTTCTAATTTTGATATAGTAGTTGCAAATATGCCTTGCAATTACAAATCTAGCTAAGCTAAAAGAATACATCAATCTCCACTTCTCCATAGAATCCTTCTTCATTGGTACATACTAAATTTTTCACCAAGATTGTGATACTTCTACCTGTGACTGCAAAAACAATGAATATATGTCAATAGACTAGCAATACAACTTTGCTCGACAAAATGCATAGCTGTAAAAGGCGCGCCTCAGGCTCAAGACACAGGAGGCTTCAGAGTCCTGTGTCTTGCACCAAAGCCTCAACCAGAACCACATTCCTTTTGCATGAGGTGGGCGACTTCAATCAGGTGCACCCAGGCTCAAGGCACGCCTCAGCAAGCCAAATAGAAGGTATATTAGAGAGCCATGTGTAAACTAACCAAGACAGAATAAAAACATAGGATCTAAATTCTATAAAAGGAGATGAGAAGTCCAAAAAATCTGACAGGTGTTTATTCCAATTTGTCTAGTGATGACTTAAAACCCAAAAAATCTGACAGCCAAAACTTGTCCTTCAGAAAAATTCAATTTACCTTGTGATTCAAAAGCATCTAAAAAGCAAGAACAAATCAACCAAATGACTTCATTAGACAAGCATGTTATCTTGAATAAGCTTCAGGGGCTCAATTAATGTGACGATGCACAATCAAGGACTAATTCATATGGTTGCTATGTTAAATACCTTAGTTTAATGTTTTTGTCGGATGATATTAGGATTTCATATTTGGAGTTCTAACTATTTTTTCTTAACCCTTAAAATACAGCTCACAGTAGTAGCATAATCTTCTTTGCTGTTCCCAAATGAAAAATCAGGATACAAGCCTATTGATTAGATTACTCTGACAAATCATTTCCGTAGCGTATACCCTCTATGAGCCAGCCTTTTTTTTTGGGCGAAAGCCCTCTATATGCTTCTCTAGTTAAAAAAAGATGCATAGACATAACCTCATTTTCCAAGTTTTTTTTTTAATCAGTAACAGCATTGGCAGCTTAAGGCATCCTTTCATATTATAATTAAATTGACTTGCAAATGGTGGAATTCATTAGAGATCTTACTCATAGGAACGAGGTTCACTGGTTTAGCCTCTATTCTCCAACAGCATTCATCCTAGACAACTCTTTCTCCCTCCAAATTGCATGCACTTCATCAGTTCGAAACCTCTGGGTGAAAGTTGATTCCTCTAGTGGAGTTGTTATACCATTTGCGAAAGCCAAGAGACCAGTATAAGCAATCATTGCTCCATTGTCAATACAATACCTGTCATCAGTTGCATACAGTGTTCCACCCCTCTCAGAGCACATAGTTTTCATCATCTCTTGCAACCGCTCATTGCACCCCACACCACCAACAATGAGAACATCTTTCTTGTCACAATGTGCCATTGCCCGTTCTGTGATCTCTACAAGCATGGCAAACACAGTTTCCTGCATCATATCATAGTTTTAACACATTGAGTAAATCGTAATAAGATATACACACTGCTGAAGAAAAATTATATACTTGTAAAGATTATAGTTTTGCAATAAAAAAATTGGTTCACATTCCACGCCAGTGATTTCTCTCTTAATAAAAAAGGTTTTTAAAAAATCACCTGTAGGGAGTAGCACAAGTCTGCAGGGGTACATTCATTATTTTTAAGCTTCTCCTCGGCAGTAGCTTCGATAAAGCTCAATATTCCACTAAAAGAAACATCCATTCCTTTGACAACATAAGGAAGGTCTAGAAATTTTTCTCCCTTCTTAGCAAGCTGGTAAGAAGAACACCACCCAAGTGAAGATTAAAAGGTTTTAAAAATAACTGGAGTGAAAGATGCATAGCAGTCGCAATTGCAGAGGAAAAAATAAGTGTTAACAATTAAATTAGAGTATTTAATAGCATGTCAAATCCTAATAGAAAACTAGAGGCTCAAAAAAAATCCTTGTTTCCCTGCAAAAAAGGCATCAGCTTCAGATGGAGAAGTGATATAATTTGGAACAATAAGGAAAACAGATAAAATGCAGAAAACCAGAGATCAAAGAAGAAGTGCAGAATCAATAATTCCTAAACCACAAAGATGATTTCCATTCACATCAACATTCTCTTATAATGCTTTCATCACTTCATATGAAATATATGTACAACTGTCACATATTCTAGAAGGAATAAGAAGGCTGCCAATAAGTGACAGCTACGAGTAGTATTTTGGGGGAAATAAGCTGGTTTAAGTCAAAAAGTTGTTAGAGCAGTTATGCTCAGGATCGGGTATAAAAGGGGGAACAGCTGTATTGTAAAGCATTGAAGAGAGAATAAAACAACTATTCTTTTCCCCCTAAATTCTATTCTCATCTTTCTCTGAATTCTTTTCTCACCTAAATCTATTTTCTCCTCTTCTCACCTCAAATTCTGTCATCACAGATCCAGATCTGTTATAGTAACTCACAAGTTATAGCAGTCAACCAATATTGCTATAGATCAAAACTTATCACAGAAAAAATTAATTGGTCAGAAGACTGATATATAAACAAAAGCTAGCACAAAAATATCTCCAAGCAAGTAATTTTTACATGCATCATACATGTAGAAAAACAAACTTCAGTGAGACCTTACATAATGTACTAACATCAAAGATACCTGCTCAATATTATATCCCGGGGCAGGGTCATTAGAGAGCTGTAAAACCCTGGCAAATCGATCCAAACAATTCCCAACAGCAATATCAATAGTCTCCCCAAAGATTCGATACCGTCCTTCACTATAAGCAATAACCTGCGTGTTCCCACCACTAACATACAACACAACAGGGTCATCTGCCCCAGTAACAATCCTACCCATCTCAATATGTGCAACACAGTGATTAACAGCAACAACAGGCTTCTTCCAGAGCTGTGAAAGGACCCGAACCACAATTGCAGAAACTTGCAGGGGTGCACCCATGCCAGGACCCTTGGTGTAACAAAGACAATCAATTTCATCCGGGGTTACTTGGGCAGCTTCTAAAGCAGATTTAACCAGTGGAAGCACATGTTGCAAATGATGTTGGGCAGTTTCACGAGGTAAGAATCCTTGGCCAGGAGGGGTGATGTAAGTGTGCCTGGGGTTTGATAAAATCGTCCCATCTAAGGTCACAACTCCAACGCCAATCTTGTTAGCCGAACCCTCAAATCCTAAAGCTATCATTTTCTTCATCTTACCCAAAAGCACAGTATCTGTAAGCAAATATACAGAAAATGAGTTCACTAAACAGAGAAAAGAACAAGCACTTCAACAACACAAGACCAGAGTAGCAAAGGTCGAGAAAGAATATGCAGTGAAAAGTGGTTGCTCTGCAGAGTGAGAAGCGAGGGCTCAGTCTCTGTTTCCTTTCCTTAAAAAATTATAATGTAACTATTGTATATGGAAATTCCAATTAAAGATATAATGGAATCCAGAGTTTCTATTTCTAGATTTTTGCAAACAGAGATGAGAAAACTAAGGCTTAATTTTATTAGTAATCATTTCTTTAATATCTTTTTTTTTTCTTAGGTGCTTTTCAACCTTTCAACCAGAAGCTATCTAAAGCAAATCAATTAAAATTGAAAGACTTCACACAATTCAGATTGTGTATAGTAGAAAACCATTAAAGAGAGAATGGTGGCTGACCTGCGGCTGGAGGCGCCGCTGAATGGTGGCTGCGATTTCCTTCCCTCAGCCGAAATTGCTGCTGATTCGAAAGGCTGTCGGCTGGGTACAAAACGGGAGAAGGGCTGTCGGCTGGGGGAGTGGCCGAGAAGGACTGATGGTGGCTGTCGGCGTGATGTGGGGGAGAAGGGGCTGTCTGCCCTGGAGAGTGGGAAGGGGCTGTTATCGGGTTTGAATGGAAAAGACTACGATGTACAGTAAAGTTGATATAAATTAGGGCGGATGGTTTTGTACTTTATTTTATTTAAAAAAATATTTTAAATTTTAAAGATAATAAATTATTTTTTTAAAATTTATTTATCCTCGTGCTTTAATCATCCAGCAAACCACAAGGTCCTCCATCTCCACCCTTCCTCTCCAGCAAATCACCCACCACGACATCATCCTGCCCCTTCTCTTCGAAACCCACTGCCATTGAACCCGACTCCAGCCACCTTTAATCCCCAGTTTCTTCTCTAAGCCCCTCTCACAGCACCTAAAACCAGCTGCTCCCAACAGCCGGTGTCCACCAGCGATCTCAGCAGACAGCGAGCAGCGAATCGGCCACCAGCGAGTCGAGCACTCCAGCTACACATCGGCACCCACTTTTTTCATTACCCAGAAATAGAGCCATTGAAAACCATTCCCAATTTTCTTCTCCATTTCAGCTCATTCACGTTCCTCTCCTTCGACGGCTCTCACCAAATCCATCAACAGCCGACCGCAGGTTCACCGCAACAGATACATTCTCATCCAGCTGCGCGCCAGTCCAGAATCGGGGGTTCAAAGGTTGTTTCTTTTTTACTTTAATTTACAATTTTTTATGTCCTTCACGAATAAATGCAAAAATACCCCATTTTTGGATTCTGATTGTTATTGATTGGGAGAAATATGGACGGTTATTCAATTGGTTATACTGGAAATTTTCATCTCTGTTATTGGCGTGGTCCATTTTGATGCGGTTTGAGAAGTCACCTTCCATTCGGCCAGAATCTATTTACTGTTATTGTTTGTCCTTTGATGATTCGTTTAGTCCTATTACTTCCCCGTGTTACGGTGGTGATTGAAGGGGAATGATATTTGTGATAAGAGTTGCTGCTTGATATTTTTGGGTGGGGAGTGTGTGAAGAATAGTTTGTTTTGGTGTTTCAGTTTCACTGATGTGTTGATATTGTTGTACTGTGTTAATGCCATGGCTTTACTGTTATTTTCGATTCATTGGGATTGCTCAATATGCTGTGACTTTTACTTTGGCTTATGTCACTTGCTTATTTTGTTTCTAAGGAATCAAAAGAAGGTAGCTAATTGTGGAGCCTATTCGGTTCAAAACCGAACCGAACCGAATAAAACGAAAACCGAAATTTTAGTTTTTATGAAAATCGAACCGATTTTGGTCAGAAACTGAATCGAACCGAACCGGTCTGATTCGGTTCGATTCGGTTCGGTTTGATCGATTTCGATTTTTAATATTTTTTTAATTTTTTACACTTTATTTTTAGTATTTTAAAATTTAATTAAAATATTTTAATTTTAATATAATTTAATTTCTCTATATTATTAAAAAAACATATTATTATCCCTAATCGGTTCGGTTTTTTCGGTTTTTTCGGTTTTTTTCTGATCAAAACCGAACCGAAATAACCAAAATTTTTGAAATTTAAAACCGAACCAAACCGAAATGTATAAAAAACCGAACCAAATTTTCAAATCGGTTCGGTTTGGTCGGTTTTTTCGGTTTGAACCGAATTCTGCTCACCCCTACTAGGGACGAGCAAGCCGGAACTCAGTTCAAACCGAAAAAATCAATCCAACTTCTTTAATTTTTCTAATTAGAGCTGGGATGACCATTCGGTCGGTTCGGTTCGGTTTGAGTTAGGAGTGAGCATTCGGTCGGTTCGGTTTAAAATCAAACCGAACCGAATAAACCGAAAACCGAAATTTTAGTGTTTATGAAAACCGAACCGAACCGAGTTTGGTCAGAAACGGAATCGAACCGAACCGGTCTGATTCGGTTCGATTTGATCGGTTTCGATTTTTAATAATTTTTTTATTTTTTACACTTTATTTTTAATATTTTAAAATTTAATTAAAATATTTTAATTTTAATATGATTTAATTTCTCTGTATGATTGAAAAAATATATTATTATCACTAATCTGTTTGATTCGATTTTTTCAGTTTTTTCTGATAAAAACCAAACTGAATCGAAATGACTGAAATTTCTAAAATTAAAAATCGAACCGAATTGAAATATATAAAAAATCGAATTAAATTTTTAAATCGATTCGGTTCGATTAATTTTTTCGATTTGAACTGAATACTGCTCCCTTAATTAGAGTGACGCTTTTTCACTGTCGGCTACAAAATAGAGTTGATATATAAAGATTGAAATGGATATATATGTAATAATATGGGAGATAATAAAAATATATTAATTATAAATTAAAATATATATAATAAATGAAATGGTGAAAACTATAATCAATATGTTTTAAAATTTAATTTTTTTTAATTGTAAATTACTAAAGCTCAAATCAAATTAAAAGAAAGATAATATCTAAAAATATAATAGACTTCAATAGTATGTTTCAATATTGATAATTTTAATATTTAAATTGCAAATAATGTAATTGATTAATAATTTATTTTAAAGATATAATATATAATTGTTAAACAATACTAACAAAGGGGTGTATTTGGTTTAGTGGAAAAGAATAAGGAGAATCTTTTTGGGAGGTTTTAGGGTACTGTGCACCTGCTGCCCGAATAAATAAGCAGGTTTGGATTAGCAGACCCGAACCCATCCCATTAGGTTTTGAGTGGACCGAAAAACCTGCACGAGTATCATCCTCTGATGGAGAGAGAGATTAAGATTTGAAAATTTCTCCACACTTGACAGTTCAACGTAACTAAAGAAGCTTTCTTTTTCCTCAGACTATTGAAAATGGGGAAGAGTTGCTGTTGTGGAGATTGAGGAACTGAGAGTATGACTGAGGCATGAGAGTAATCAATGAAACTTGAGCAGGAGGAAGAGAGCGGGGCTGCCACTGAAGTTCTCTCTCGACAATGATCGCCAATTCATCAGCAATGTTACAGTTTCACTCATGTGGTTTGAATTTTGAATAACCCATTTGTTTTTAGAACTTGGGTAGCCTTTTATTTTCCTTCCTGCCCCTCTTCCTTATATCGGAATGGCGAAAGCTTTGTTTCGTAGCCTAAGAAGGGTTTGTTCACTTGTCAAGCCATCATCATCCATCTTTTCCAGGTATTTTTTTTTGCCCTCTTGCAAAAAGAAAATATATTACCTTCCCAGCTGTTTTAATAAGTTCTAGTTTTAAGAAAACTTGATTTGTGAATGTTGGACGATTGGGTTTTATTTGTTTATTTATTTATTTGTTTCTGCTTAATAGGCCAAATTTTCACTCTCCAGAATCAGTTTTCTTTTCGTCCAGACACACAATTCCACTGAATCTACCAAACCCATCCTGGGTGTTTAGAAACTTGAGTCATGGTACTGTAAACCTGGTGATATCAGAAGGCAAACCCAAGTTTGAAATGCATGAGGTTGATCCTCCAAAGAAGGAGAAATGGCAGACGAAGAAGAGGCTAAAAATGAAGAGAAAGATAGAGAAGCAGAAGCGTAAAGAGGCTAATAAGAGGGACCCACGTAGTCTTACTGTCAAGAGGAAGAAGCAGAAATTTGCTAATGCTGAAGAGAGAATTAAGTACAAGCTTGAAAGGGTAAGCATACTCTTATTTTTTATTTTTATTATTTTTTTAATCTTGGTATTTGCTAGACATTGAAATGCTATACTATTTTCTTGGCTGCATTTTACCCACTATAAGTGCTCTTTAGATGTGGGAGATTATTCAATATCCACCAGAAAATTCTACTTCCTCTCTCACATTCATGTGGTATTCATTTTTCCACAGCTTCAGGTAAACCTCATGGGTTTACGAGTACAAGATACACTAATTTTTAGTTCACCAGGTGCCCCCTATAAAAGATTTGGAATTTTATCATTTGTAATATTAGTTCTCTTTCTTTTTCAATGATGATTAATACAGCTGAATGCTATGTGACAGATGTAAATTTCTTTTGATATTGGTATTGTTGGAAAGCCTTTTTTCCCCAAAAGCTTCATGGTCAATTTTAGTCTTCAATTGATCAGTGCCTTCTAAGAAACATTCTAATTTCTTCAAGCTTGGGAAGTTGAGGATCTCTGTTTATAGTAATTTGTAGTCTCTCCTTCCCTTCAGTCAATTTTGTTAATTGCAGCGAAGTAATTCAAATTATGAAGCTAGGTTTAGTGTTGCAGAGATGGAGGAAGTTGGCCTTTATGGATGGGGCAAAAATGATAATATTAACATAAATTGGGCGCCACGTGCAAGAAGAAACTGGACATGGAACTATAACAAGTGAATATGAGTTACTGTCCAACCTAAAGGAGAAGAATGACGTTTTTTTTTGGTATTATTGCTACCAGTACTGCGGAAAGGATTTGCCTTGAGGGGATTTTCTTGGCAGGATGGTCTTGAAAAGGATGAATGACAGAAAAAAGCAAGAATTTCCAACAAAGTTTCAATTGTGACTAACAAGAACAGTTTGTGAGGGATTTTTATCAAAGTTGTTAGGATATTGTTAACCTGCATTATGTATGGTTTTATATTCCCAAAAATTCTAAACTTAAAGTAATGCATATTTATTATATTGGCCAATTTGTGAGGATTTTGGCTTAAAAGTTCTGCATGGCCCAACCTTGGCAAGATGGATGCTAAGTGCGTTCTCCTTATTTTCCTTCATGTTATCTTAGGTTTGTTTTTTCTAATCTTCTACCATGCATTGCACTTTACCCTTGAAGTACTTTCTAGTCCACAATGCATGCAAAGACCATCTTAACCTCACTTATCTTAAGTTTGCCTTGATAGGTGCCACTTCCACTTCCCTACAATCGCGTCCAAACATCTTTTATCTTTATTTTTGCCATGATGATTTGTTAGGTGGAACCCTAACAGAGAATTATTCTCGGATGAAACAGAGAGTAGGAAGAGAAAAGTGAGGGAGAACTATAGACAGATAGAGAGAGAACAGAGAGAAATAGATTAGATTTAGCAAAGAAGAGATTGAGATTTATCGATGAACATTCTTGAATACAATCTCTGGAGCATTCTGCTGTTATATACAGATTCCCTCCAATTCCTCAACTAACTAACTGCTATTAACAACAACATTTCCCTCTAAAAGTAAAGTTACAACTAACAATTGTTCCTATAATGTCATATATGGAGTTACTAACTAAAGTTACCAATTTGGCCTAAAATATTGTTTAACTAAATGTGGGTGGTTAGTAATTTCTGGAGAATGTGGTCCTACTTTTAGTTGTGAGTGAGTCTCATAAATTGAATGTTAATTTACTATTTTTCTTTGTCTATTAGTTTCAAGATGTGACGAGACCAAAAGAAAAAGAAATAGTTAGGATTGATCCTTCTTTCACTCCCTTGACCAACTGAAAGTTTTTACTGAAGTTTCATTATTATTAGATGTACTCTTTGATATTCAGTACCTTTTCTTAAATTACAGGCCAAAATCAAGGAAGCTTTGTTGATTGAAAGACTTAAGCGGTATGAGGTTCCTAAAGTGCAGGGCCCTGAGGTCAAACCACATGATCTAACAGGTGAGGAACGATTTTTTATGAAAAAGATGGCCCAAAAAAAATCCAATTACGTGCCAATTGGCAGGAGAGGAGTATTTGGAGGCATCATTCTTAATATGCATATGCATTGGAAGAAGCATGAAACGGTAAAGGTCATATGCAAGAATTGCAAACCTGGCCAAGTACAGGAATATGCTCAAGAAATTGCCAGGTTGAGTGGTGGGATCCCCATACATTTTATTGGAGATGACACTGTTGTATTTTATCGGGGGAAGGACTATGTGCAACCAGAAGTCATGTCACCAATAGATACGTTGTCCAAAAAAAGGGTATGTATTCTGTCTTCCAACACTATCGAATAACATTTCCTGTTTTCCATTATTGTGATGTTCAAGCCATTTTCATGTAGGATGAAAATATCATGGAACTTTAAGTTATTTAAATTTGGACGTGTTCCTTGTGCAGAATATGTTTTCATCATTATTAAATAGCCTTTGGTTAAAGGGTCTTATGGAGAATAAGTATGAAGAGAGAGAGGTAATAGGTTAAAGGGAACTGTGGGACTCCTATAAGGAGCATTGCCAACTTCTTCTCTTCTAAGTCATACGTATCACGTGCCTATTAGAGGTCACATGTCTTTCCTTGGTTGATACCCTATTACCCTATGTGCCATGCAACTCGGCTGCACCTTTAACAAATATGTAAAAAAACCATATATCAATTAGTTTATATTAAATAGAATCAAGTAAGTTGAAAAAACTGATGGTGGTGCTCATAAGATAGAAGTGATACCTTTGTTTTGACTTGCAACTAGAAAAAGCTGCATGCTCAGGCAATAAGGAACATGCCTCAGTTCGTGTAGCCTAACTATAATAAAGGTGCTAGACCTAACACTTAAAGGCTTGAGCCTGGCACACCTCTAGGGCCCTAATAATTGTTTGTATTAGTTTGTCCATTCATTCATTGATACATTCACATAGGTCCAAATTGTGTTTTGTTTTACTTATAGGATTGTTTTTGGTGTAAATAACAAATAAAATGGTTGAGTTGGATTCAACTTGGCATCCATCAACATCAAATGATGAGTACGGTGATGGAGCTTTCTCAAGTCAAGACTAGCCTAGTTTAAGGAGCTTAATGGGATGGTCAATGTATTTGAAGCCTAGGAATGGTTGTTGCTTGTTGTGGGTCGAAAAATTGCAGGTTGGATCTCACCATGTGTGACCCTACGATCAAGAAGGAAGGTCAAAGACCGGGTGGAGGGTCCCCCTATCATTGGACCTTTGATGATTGCATTAGTAATTGAATATAAATAAAATACCTAAGTTAGTAATTGCTAGAGGAGTCAGTGGCATGGAGCCTTGTGGCTAAGTTAGTGTTTGACCGAGTAACATGATCGACTCTCTTATGCTTTGTAGTATAAATGGTAACCCTTGGCTCTATGTTGCAGCCAATGACAATGAGAATGATATTTCATATTAGGACTTTGCATGCCTTATTAGACTGTTTGGAGAAGTATATACACATATTTGGAAGCTTGAGATTGAGACAGGTGGTATCCTCCAATTGGTGAAGTATATGTAAGCATTGGAGATGTTGGGTGGTTAGTGTGTTATGGTTTGCTAGGCACCTTTGGCAGTCTTAGTGATTTGTGTCAAATTCCATGTCTGAGATCTCTTCTTACTATGGTGAATGCTTTATTTATTGCAGAGTGCTTTCTCCATTAGTGGTCAGCCTATTGAGAATATCCTACTTGGATATAAGTTGGTCTTTATGGTCCGTAAGTTCTTATGAGCTTGATGTTGGCTTGTCCAGATTGAGTCAATTTCCTTTAAGAATGCAAGAATCAAAGTCAAATGTCCATTGATAGGCATCGAAGCTGCCAAAAATAAATTTCTGTTTTCCAAAATAAATTGCGATAGTGGTGAGGAGAATCGATCCTACAGAGATAGGAAGGAAATTAACTCTTTTAAATAGATAGAAAATAAGAATACAATGGGGGTTTTGATAAATTTATTTAGTGAAAATAAAATAAATTAATAAAGAAACAAGCAATTAAATTTTACTAGAGAAAGTCAATATTAAATGATTTCAATAAGGATTAATCTCAGTTTCAATTTTATGGTTGATCACATATTAAAGTTAATTTCAGTTATTTCTTAATAAATCAATTATAAATTTTGAAGACGCTTCAGATATTCAATTCTTAGTTTTAAACTAGCTAACATATGTTCGTTAACTAGCTCTATCTCTTGGACAATTGTAGGAGATGCTCCTATAATTTAATATAATTACTGCATTAAAAATTAGAAAGATCTTATTCTAACTAACAAACACGTGATTGGTTATATCTTTCGTTAGGAAGGCCTTATTTAGTCTAATTTACCACTTGTTTCAAATTAAATTCAATAAACGGATTTAATCAACCTGAATAACAATGTATTATTCTATTACTTGAGCAATAACGCCTTAATGCAACAACTAACAAGAGTAATAATAATCAATAGGTATAGGAACAATATAAATATCAAGAAATAATAATAAAATAATAAAATTTGTTATAGGTTATAGGAAGTAGATATGTTAATATAGGAAGTAAATATTAATAGATGAATTAGTTGCTTAATCTTAGGATTGTATAATCATAGATTTGATTTTCCTTTTTGTTTAAATACCGTCCCTCATGTATAAGTAAGTTGTAATCTCTATCGTGAAATACAACAAGCAAAATATTATATTTCTACATGGTATCAGAGCCACCCTGGGTCAGACAAATTGTGCGAAGCTAGTGAGTCTGTGAGGAAAGGGCTACCCGTGTGAGAGACGAGGTGGAGCCGCCCAAGGTACTTGCGAACCATAATACCCGAAGGTCCAGTCTTGGTTTAGCAATTGTATTCGATTCAGTCGCAACCAGAATGTTGCAAATTTAGCAGGAGAGAATGTGACGTCCACCTGCTAGCTTGTGGATTCAGTCTAACATTTAGAGACTTAGGGTTCTGTTTATTTGGTTATCCATAAAGGATAATATTTGGAGGCTTAGGACTCTGTTCATTTGGGTTATCCATAAAGGGTAACATTTGGAGACTTAGGGTTCTGTTCATTTTGGTTACCCATAAAGAGTAACATTTGGAGACTTAGGGCTCTGTTCATTTTGATTACCCATATAAAGGGTAGCATTTGGAGACATCCGGCTTCATCAGGCACGGTTTATCGGGTACTGTTCACAAGTATTGTTCACCGGTTCTGTTTTTCTGATCCTTTATTTATTTTGATTGTTTTGGGTTGGTTGTTCTTATGACTGAAATTGATTATATATGTAACAAGTTGGGCATAATTAACATTTATGCTTCAACTTGAGGGGAAGTGTTATAGATTATAGTAAGTAAATATTAATAGATGAATCAGTTGCTTAATCTTAGGATTGTATAATCATAGATTTGATTTTCTTTCCTGTTTAGATATCGTCTCTCATGTATAAATAAGTTGTAGTCCCTTTCGTGAAATACAACAAACAAAATATTATATTTCTATAAAATTAATTAGATCTCACAATAAAAGGGACTGACACTTCGATTAGAATAAGAATGTCTTTAGCCTCTAAAATTAATCTAGAACAAAAGATATATTTGTACATCAAAATACTATCCTTTAAATCCTAACAATAAATTCCTAGTTTCTAAAAGTCCAAATTATTGCAATCACTAAAATTCCTTTTCAGCATGATGGTAATTATCTTCACCAAAAAGAGTTGAACGAGTTGAGCAGATAGGAAAATTCCTTTAAATCTCGTATCTCAACGATTTTTTCCAGGATAGGTCTCTATCTCTTTTTTGGGGATTTCTTGTACCCATAACCTAGTCCATAACATATGCATTTGTTGATCAAAGAGTCAAAGTTTGGGATGAACTCTATATCCTCATATTCTAGGTTATGTCCACAACACTTTCGGCTTTCAGTACCCAAAACAGGCTTGACCTTTTGTCCTCTTTTTCTCCAATCCTTATCCTATTAAAACTCAAAAACTCAAACAAATAAGTCTGTTCAAGTGTTTAAATATTAAAACTATGCAAAATATGCAGATCATCATCGATGGAGTTGGAGTAGAGGACATTAAATCAGGTCAAGTACTTCTCATCCTTTTGTCATGGAACTCTCAAGTAAAACATCATCAAGTGCTGCTGCTTGTATATTGTCATCATCTTGTAAGGCACACATTTTTAGCCCGTACCACTGCTATTACTTTTTCCTTGCATTTCTGTAGGCAATCTAGTGTCTAAAGTGCTTGGGCTGCCTGATTGAAGGGATTGTTGTCATCATCAGATTCAATATTTGTTGATACCGAGTTTGAATGTAACCAACATCAGATTTCTTAACAGCTGCTAGTGCATCATTTCTAGCAATCTAGGATACACATCGGTGTTGGTTTGGTTTCAAACTAGATTCTTTTTTCTGGGCCACACTATGCATAATTAGATGCACATTGTTGCGCTTTTCTTGATGCACTTATAAATGAAGGATGAAGACACACAGTGGCGGAGCCAGGCCCTTCACTTTGGTAGGGCACCACCGCCTCCAGTGCACTCCCCACCTCCACTAGTCCCCTCACCTCCACCACCGGTGCTTTCTCCTTCTCCACCAGTCCAATCTCCTCCCCCACCACCCCCAGTGCGATCCCCACCTCCACCTATCCACTCATCACCGCCGCCGCTGCCTCCAATGCACTCCCCACCTCCACCAGTCCCCTCACCTCCACCACCGGTGCTTTCTCCTCCTCCACCAGTTCAATCTCCTCCCCCACCACCCCCAGTGCAATCCCCACCTCCACCTGTCCACTCACCACCACCACCTCCAGTGAACTCCCCACCTCCACCACCGGTGCTTTCTCCTCCTCCACCAGTTCAATCTCCTCCCCCACCACCCCCAGTGCAATCCCCACCTCCACCTGTCCACTCACCACCACCACCACCTCCAGTGAACTCCCCACCTCCACCAGTCCCCTCACCTCCACCACCGGTGCTTTCTCCTCCTCCACCAGTCCAATCACCTCCCCCACCACCCCCAGTGCAATCCCCACCTCCACCTGTCCACTCACCACCACCACCACCTCCAGTGCACTCCCCACCTCCACCAGTCCCTTCACCTCCACCACCGGTGCTTTCTCCTCCTCCGCTGCGGCACCTTCATCCCCTTCAAAGTATTTTCCGGTCGCCGGTACGGCACGTGCCCCCCCTTGCCGTACCGTCCCTCCGCCCCTGAAGACACAGCCTTACCAGGATGCTTAAAGTGAATTCATCACTTTTATATTCCACAGGTATTGATCCTTTTGTGATGAGAAAATTAAGAAGAATTTGCAGTCATGGTCCAGTACTCAACTCAACTAAGCCTTGCTACCAATTTAGTTGAGGTGGGCTGTATGGATGTCAGACTGTTCGTTCTCCATCCATTTGGTTAAGGTTATATATGCGGAAAGGTGTAGATTTGCTTGGCCTATTTTTACTGTTTCACCTCACATCATCAATTCATCATAGTTTTTGTTTACGCACCAGCTGAAGTAGGCTTAGTAGTAGTTGCAAGATGCATATGCCATATTTGCTAGCTTGACTGGTGGTCTATGATGGAACTTTCAGCTTCTAAGATGAGATCAAAGAATAGTGAGGTAGTATCCCAGGTTCTCATACCCAAAAATCTGCAGGTTCAACCAAATGCCTGTGAGCTTCATCCTTATGTAGAGAAATAACATAAAAATTACCGAGGTGACTGAATATTCTCTCCAAGGATGAGATGTTGTGAAATTTGTTAAAGAAACAACAAAGCACATAATTTATTGAGAATTAGTAGGATTTATTTTTTTTATATAGTATGCTTAAAGAACTCTTCCTTTCCTGAAAATTTAGTGCCTGGATTTTATTTGTAGAAATTAGCTCATCAAATTCTCAGCCTGCCTTCCTTCTCTCGTTTAGCCTTTCTAGCTTCATCACGCAATGATTATGCTCTTATTGTTCACAAGAACATGTTCACTTAGATATGCTTTGAAAGATTTCCTTTTCTCATTCAGTTCTATGGAAGAGGAAAGCAATCCATCAGGCATTTTTTTCCTACTATTCTTATTGTTCTATATCTGATAATGGTGAAGACATTGAAGTAGAATAATTTATTTTCATGTGACAGCTAACTAACCCCACTATTCCTTTTCTTCACAGGCACTGGAAAAATCCAAGTACGAGCAGTCGCTTGAGACCGTGAGGCATTTCATAGCTGTCGCAGAAAAGGAATTAGAGCTTTACTACAGGCACATTGCACTTTATGGTGATCCAAATAATAGGAATCCCCTTTCCATCTTAGACTGTCCAACAAATTACTTGAAGGAATCTCAGAATCCGGAAAAGCAAACCGATGCTTTGTCTTGTGATGAAGTTTCTACAGGTGATTCAGAGACGGAAGTCAATTGGGATACTGAAGAAATTGAAGATGACTACCTCCTATCCACAAGTGAATCAGATTCTTTAGGTAGCTCAACTGATTGGGATACTGAAGAAAGAGAAGAAGGCATATCTTTGATGACAGAAATGAGATCCTCCACAAGATTAGGTGCATCATGTGAGTTTGAGAATAAATTTGAGACTGAAAAGGAAGATTATTCAAGTGAAAGGAATTGTGGGTATAAATCTTTCTAATTCACGAAATCATGGCCTGATTTTATCTTGCCTTATTCTTTTGGTTGTGCCTATGTATCCCATGTTGTTCATTGATGCTTCCTTCCTTGAAAGCATGAAAAATTCCAAGATGAATTAGTAATTTGAAATCATGTTCAGGGCGAGTTGAGCATGATCTTTTATAGTGAAATAATAAAATTCAATGAGGGTAATATAATAGTTTATATTGTAAAATTAATTTATAAGTTTAGTATTTCTAAATATTAAAATAAAAATTTGATAATTTTAATTTATTTTTTAATTTATAAACTAAGACTATAGGATTTCTGTTTTTTATTTTTTTAAAACTAAAAACAGTTATTTGATTTTTGCATCGCTGCAAAATTTCTGTTTTTTATTTTTTTAAACTTAAAAACAGTTTTTTTTTTATTTTTGTTATTTACTTCTCAAAAATGATTTGTTAAAAAATTATTTGTATAAAAATAAATATAAATTTTTATATAAAAGTGAAATAAAATATTAGTTTTAAAATATGATATTTAAAAGTAAAATAAAGATAGAAATAATTTTATAAATGTTTATATAAAAAATAAATAAAAAATTATATTTATGATATTATAATAAAAAATTATTATTTAATTTTTGTAATATAAAAATTTTTATTAATTAATCTCTCAATTTTAAAAAATATATTAAAATATTTTTAAAATTTTTAAAAATTTATTAATAAATTATTTATTAATTTTAACCGTTAAATATTATAAAAATAAAAATTATTATTTACTCAATGTAATATAAAAAATTCATTAATTAATCTTATAAATCATATAAACTATTTTTTAGGACCGTAAATGAATAAAATTATTTGTGAATTATTCGAAATTCGACTCGATAAAAATTCGACCGGACTCAATAAAAACTCGATCGGATTCGATTCGTTTTTTAAATGAGCTGAATTCAAACTTAAATTTTAGGCTCATTAATTTGAGTTTAGTAGTATTCGGCTCGTTAAGGTTCGCGAGCTGACTCATTAAAAGGTTCACAAGTTAGTTCGTTAAGAGACTTGTAAACAGACTAGTGAACAGACTCTTAAACTAGTTCGTTAAGAAACTCGTGAATAAACTCGTTAAGATGCTCATTTAGCAAACTTGTTAAGAGACTCGACTGGATTCCATTACACTCCTATTTCAAATGAATCAATTACATATTTTTTTAACCACTTAATTTATTTACTGTATATATTATTAATTTTTATATTTTTATTCTTAATTATATAATTATATTATTAGTTTATATATTTATTTTTCATTAATTCTTTCTAAATAGACGTTTTTTTAAATTATTAAATTTTTTAATAAATTATTGTTATTATTATTATTTTTATATGTATTTGTATAATTATTTTTCTACTTAATATTATTCATTTAATTTTATAAATTAAAATTTTTATATAATTTAAATATAAATCAATATGATTTTATTGATAAAATTTGAGTATAATGTATATATATAATTATATAATTTAAATGAATTATACTTGTATTAATATATTTATTTTATGTAATATTTTATATTTATATGATATGTAATACTATATAAAATAATTTAATACAAATTATATATTTAAATAAAAATAAATAATGATATATGAATAATCAAAATGATAATATATAAATAATTAATAATAATATATTAATAAATTTTATATAAAAATATTTATTGATATTAATAATAAAATTATATAAATTTAATTAAAATTATATAATTTAAAAAGAAATTTCATCTCTCCCTTATTTGTATAGACAATTTATATATAAATTTATATATTTATTATATATATTTTTTAATTAATTTTTTATATAATATAAATATTTAAATAAATTATTATTAAATTTAGTATTGTATTGTTAATTCTATATTAAATATATTTTATATAATTAATTAAAAATTTTATAATTAGTATTTAAATAATAAATAATATTTGATGTTATAAATAGATAAATAAATATTAAAATATTAAAATTTAAATAATAAAAAATAAGAAAAATGAATCATTTGTTTGATGATGGAATAGAATTTAAAATTTTAGAAAAATAATTTTTTATTAATTATTACACCACAAATTTATTTTTATTAAATTACTGTATGGTATTTTATATATGAGATATTGAAGGTTATTGAAATATTTCCTATACCATATCATAAACTTATAGAGATGTAGGGAAGAAACTCCATTATAAATAAAAATTTTACTTTCGTGATATAAATTTTAATTAAATTATATTTAATTTTATTAAAATATTTTTTAATTTAAAATTTTAATAAAAAATATTTAAAAATTTAAATTAATTAAATTTTATTAATGAGATTTTAATCAAAATCTTAAACTTGAATTAAACTCGTTATTCATTTAAATAAATTTTTTACGAATCAAACTCGATTATAATATTTAATTTTTAAATTGAATTTGAATTAAATTCGATTATAATATTTAATTTTTAAATCGAAATTGAACTAAATATTAGAGTTTGAATTAAATTAAAATTCAAATTCGAATTTATAAAATTTTTTAATAAACGAGTCTCAACTCTATAAAACTCGATTCGATTTAATTCGATTACACACTGTTATTATTAAAATAAATTCTACAATTCCCTTACTTTATTCTTAATAATCTAAATACACGAAAGATAAAACTGAAATACAAATTAAAAACGTAACGAACTTAACCACTCTTTAGTCCTATATAAGTCACACCGGTGCAAACAGTTCCTTACCTTTTTTTTTATTTATTTTCTTTAGATATGATGAGTACTTGTTTTCATTGATTAATTAAAGAGTACATGTGCATCTTCCCTTCAAAGGCAACCTATACATTAATTAATAGATTAAAATTAACATAATAAATCATTAATATAAAATTAAATAAGTTATATATAATTTAAATAAAGAAAAAAAATCTCAAAATTTATTTTTTTCAATCATCGTTAAAAAGTTTAATAAAATTAAATAAATTGAATATAATTTACATTCTTAAATCTTTAAGTTCGGTGATTTTTAAGAGCGAGCAGTATTCGATTTAAATTGAAAAAATCGATTGAACTGAATTAATTTAAAAATTCAGTATGGTTTTTTATTCATTTCAGTTCGATTCGATTTTTAATTTTAAAAATTTTAATTATTTCAGTTCAATTTGATTTTGATGAGAAAAAAATTAAAAAAATCAAACCAAACTGATTAGTGATAATAATGTATTATTTTCAATAACATGGAGAGATTAGATCATATTAAAATTAGAATATTTCAATTAAATTTTAAAATATAAAAAATAAAAAATTTATTAAAAATTTAAATCGATCAAATCAAACCGAATCAAATCAGATTGATTTAGTTCGATTTAATTTCTAACTAAAATCGATTCGATTTATTTTTATAAATACTAAAATTTTAATTTTTAATTTATTCAATTCATTCAATTTTAAACCAAATGAACCGAATGATCACTCTAGTAATTTTATTTAATTTTTTAATAATAATATGAGAATAAATTTAAATTAAAAAGTAAAATTTAATAATTCTATTCTGATTTTATAAATTTTATTCTGATTGTGTATATTTGATTGTTATTTTTTAAAAAAATTTTTGAAGGGTTAAAAATTTTTTTTAATAAAAAAGTTATTTTTTTAATTTAATTAAATTAAAAAAATAACCGATTTAAATCAAATAATAACTTTAAAACTTTTAACCTAACATTAAATAAGAGTTGCTTTCTCATATAACAAGTACACTGTTTACGTCCTTGGAAAAGCTGGTTTTGCTTAGCTGTGTGTTGCAGGTTAATTATCCCTGTCTCAAATAATGTGCTTCTCGTGCTCACCAGTCCCATGGCCCACCTGTTTACCTACCTTTAGATTTTATCTATTAAAATTAAATAAAATTATTATTTAATTTTTATAATATAAAAAAATTTATTAATTAATCTTTTAATTTAAAAAATATTAATTTTATTTTATTAATTTTAATTATTAAATATTTTAGAATATTTTAATAAAAAATTAATTAATAAATTTTTTATAAAATTAAAAAAATAAAAAAACTTACTCTTTTAACATTAATTGTCAAATGTATGGTGTGACTGAATAAACCATTTCATCTTCACTACCTTTATAAAAAAAACTACTTCACAATTCTTTTTTAAATAAATATATGAATTAATTATACCTATTTAAATTTAATGGCTTATTATTAAAAAAAATTAAAGTTTAGAGTGTAATTATAAAAAAAAATTATAAAGTTTGAAATTTTTTTATTATTTATCTTAAAATTGTAATTATAACTTTTGTTCTCTTTATTTTTTTACAAGAAAAATAAATTTATTATTATATTTATTTTTAATTTTCCTCATAAAAATATGAGCATAATAAAGAAAATATTTTTATATTTATCTACCTATTTTTAAAAAGAGAAGTAATTTGTATTTGAATTAAAATTTTATATTAATATCGTTTCTATTTTTTCTCCTTTTTAAAAATAAGAAAAAAATGTATATTCCTCCTTTTCTTCAAGTTATTTTTTAAATATTAAAATATTTTTAATTTTAATTTAAATATAAATTTTTAATATATAAAAAATTTATATTTTTATTCTTAATATTTTCAAGGTATTTATTATTAATTTAAAATTAAAATTTTATTTTATTTAAAAATAAAATAAATAGAAAAATATGGAGAATATTCCTTCTTTTATTATTTTTTTTGATAACTAATAATAATAGATGTGGTGTGCTTAAATATTAAAAAATATATTAAAACGTTTGTTAATGTTTTAAAAAATATACTACTTAGTCCTTCCATTAATTTTATCGTTAACTATTTTATTAATTTTACCGTTAACTATTTTATTATTTAGTCCTTATAATTTTAAAAAATTTATTAGTTAATGTCTCAAATTTTTAAAAAATTTACTAATTAGTCCATCCGTATCAATGGTGATGACTGTTGGGCCTTTGCTACTCGAGCCGCAGTCGAGCCCACATAGGAAAAACTCTATCAGAGCTCAATATGCAAGCATATTTTCTAGCATGCAGCTCAAGTCACACTCGAACAGATTGGGCAAAACAGGGCTCTGATTAATCAGTGGGGAACAAATCCCTCCACATCCAGAATCATGTTAGTACATGTGTCAGAGGAAATTAAATAGTTGGCTGACGATAGAGAAAGGGGCAATACGTCCATACGTACGGCGCTACATGATAGCGATATATGATACTATAGTAGGATGACAGTTACACACGTACTAGAAGATAAAAGAAAAAAAAA
Source organism: Manihot esculenta (assembly GCF_001659605.2). Lineage (NCBI taxonomy): Eukaryota > Viridiplantae > Streptophyta > Magnoliopsida > Malpighiales > Euphorbiaceae > Manihot > Manihot esculenta. The sequence goes on along the minus strand of NC_035164.2, from coordinate 6,440,383 downwards.
ATAAAGAAAGAGGGCGTGAACTATACAGACCAAACTTTTACACATACCCTAATCCTACCATCTTCTAGATCTCAAATTATTAAATCACATTTTAGACTTTTTTACAATATTTAACGGGTAAAACTAACGAAAAAATTAATTAATATATTTTTTAAAACATGAGAAACATTTTAATTTATTTTTTAAAATTAAAAAAATTAAATAATAAAATTTTCTGTATCTTAAAAATTAAATAATAAATAAATAGTATTACTGAACATGACCAAACTCGGTATCAAATGGTAATAAATATTATTACCCAACATGACCAAACTCGGTGTCAAATGGTGTTATGTTTGAGCCAATTTGTTGGAATGGTTAGGTGGAATTGGTGGGAACGATTAGCAACCTTCAACCTTCAACCCACTTTGGAAAATCCCTAACAAGATATCGATTAGATTTAAGTGAAAGCTGCCATATACACACCCATGCTTTCTTTTGGAATTTTATATATACATATATATTTAAATTTTACTAAAAATATTTGTCACTTTAAACTTTAAAAATGTAATATGATATACTTAAATTATTAAAAAATATAATTAAAATCAAATTTTAATTTTAGTGATTTTAATTTTAGTATATAAAAGCATAGACTATAAACGCTCTATCATATATTACAAATCTCAAATTGTTGTTTGATTTTAATAATAATAATATACTTATTTTGGAATTGATCTGATCTTATCATTTATATAATAAAAAAATACTTTATTTGAATTAAAATTAATACAAAAATCTTTTTCCATTTTCGGACAGAGTTGAGTTAAATGTTATCCCGATACATTTGAATTTTAATTCTTAAAATTCTTCAAATAAGTTAGGGTTTACCTTTTGATTTTGAAGTTTTACCTTTGGATTTAAAGTTTTAAAAGTTCATCTCTTTTATAACTTTACTTTCTCCATCCCCTCTAATTTGTGGTTGGTATTGTTTTTTTACGAGTTAAGTATTGTGATTGTGAGTTTAAGTTCAAGGTTTGTTTTAATTTTGTTGATACATGTTAATTTTTTCCATTGTTTATATCGGTTTAGACCTTTTATGATGATATGGTTTAATTTTTAGTTATAGTATGTGAGTTTAGTTGCGTTTTGAGAACTATTGACAGAAAATAAAATTATAGAAGAGTTCAGGTTCGACCGCTAAAGACGGCCTTGACCTGCCTTCAAAAGTTTAACTTTTGTTCTCTAAGAGTAAGAGGACTTTAGGCCATCGAATCAAACACTGAAAATTCATGTTCAGTCATTTTTAGCTCGTTTTATATATGTTTTTTTATATGTTTTGAAGGAATTCTTAGGGTAGATTTAAGAGTTATAAAAGTTATATTTGATTTTTTTATTTAAATTCATTTGTGTAGGATCATACGTGAGAAACTGGAAGCTGACCATTCAGATTTTCAGATCATTACAGATAAATTATAAATTATAATCGTAAAACTAATCCACAAATAAAAAAATTACTGTTAAAAATCTAGGCAAACACACACACCATATTTCCAAGCTGAAAATCAACAAAACCAACAAATATTATCAAGATTAAAAAAAAAACTAAAAAATGCACAACAATGGAAATATGCAAGTTGAAATGGGATTATGTAACAATTTCAAATTATAAAGATGTTGTAATTTTTTTCAAAATATATGAATCAAATTATTAATTATGCTAAATTAAATAACTTTTTTTTTTAAATTTATCTATTTCATTTTATTTTTTTTTAAATTAATTAATCACTAAAGGTGTATATTAACTTGTTATATGTAGGCTAAATTATATTTTAGTTCTTAAATTTTAATGTAATTAACGAATTGATCCTTATATTTTTAAAATCGAATACTTAAATTCCTATATAATTATTTCATCCAAATTTGATATCCTTCAAATTATAATTCTGTTAGTCAACTGGTTTAAGGGGAATGAATATTTCAAATACCTAAAATACTTTTATGAACACTTAAATTCTTTTTAATATAAGTGAAAATTTTATATATATAAACTATACTTTGATCCCAAAATTTTAGCGTAGTTAACGGATCAGTCCTTCTATTTTTAAAACTAAATCCTTAAATCTCTCTATATTTAATCTATCTAAAATTATAAATTTTCCATCCATTATAAATATTAGTTCAAAACTATTGGATGATCAGAAATTAAGATTTCTTCCTAAAAGTTTACTAGTTACTTAACTGATACTTGGTACCACTTAAAATTATTTAAAACTGTAAGTATTTTCTGAAAATTTTAAATTTATAAGTATCAAAGTATTTTAATGAATGAAAATTGAAAAATAAAAAAAATTAAAAATTAGTTAATGTGATTTTATTGACAAAAGTTAATAGAAACTTAAGTTTTCTTTTAAATAAAAATAATTAAGGATTAAAATATTTAAATTACAATAGATGAGGACGGACTGATCATAGAAGAATTCAAGTGTACGATTTTAAAAATATAGGGACCGATTCATTAATTATGCTAAAATTCAATTACTCAAATATAGTTTATCCATTTAAAAAGAGTAATAAAAATATTTCTACATTTTTAACAATAAAAATGAATAAAATGACCTGTAATTTGGACGGATTAATTATAGAGGAATTTAAGTATTCGATTTTAAAAATATAAAAATCGATCGTTAATTATGCTAAAATTTAAGGGCTAAAATATAATTTAATCTTATATATACGTACTGTATATTATGAAAAAAAAATAATTGAAGGACTGCATTCTAATTTATCCAATCCATTTTATATTAACTATATGAGAAAAAAATTAATTATAAATTTTTAATGAATCCTCTGTCGTTTACAATTGCTTAATATATGAAGCAAGTTTGGCATTGAGACAAGCAAGATGTTTCCAAATATGTAAAGTTGCAATGTATGAATAAATAATATGTGAATTTTGACATAAACATTTAGAAATGTAGATGGCGTAGTCAATTCTTCTCAATAAATGAATTTGTCACCATATTCCTTTTGATTTTTCATATATATATAATGGTACAAGTTTCAAAATGCTTCTAAATTTTTTTAGTACGTAATTTTAATCACATTGTTATCAATACGATGATATGAAGCCACCTGAAATAATGGTAAACCGTTATATCTAAGTTGCAGTCCTAATTTAGTAAAATTATATATATAATACAGTAAAATTATATTGAAGATATCACAAAATTATAATGAAAAAATTCGAGTCAACTATATAGCTGAAGATAGAGCTGTACTGTAATTAGTTAGACCTGCAAGAAAGAGAATGTAAGGTAGTGGATTTTCACGGCAGTCACTCCGATACTCAATTCAGTATACTGGAGAATAAGACGAATGCAATGAATTGTTCAGAATTTAAGTAGTGTAAGAGTTAGAGTTAAACATAACATTTTTTTATAATTCAAGCATTTTCTGATAATCCAACGATGATGTGATCGTCACATCTCGCCGGGTTAACTGGTCGGTGATTCGTGATGATGATGATGTGACCGTCTGCTTGATAAGAGATTTTCGCTGGGTTAACTAGTTGGTGATTTCTGATATAGGCGTAATGGATATATGCTGGATTGTGTCTATTAACGGTAATTTTATACTGAGACTCGACTTCTTTAGAGAAATATGAGTTATGATGAAGAAATTGATATAATTTGAGTTTTCTTTTTCTTAAACGAGACTGCATACCCACTTATCAAATTTTTAATATGTGATCCTATTTTATAGTAATTAACTCATGACTTTTTTTGAACGATAGTTCCATAATATCAAGATATAATGTTACTTTATATCTAGCAAATAATTTTACTTATATATCAATATGTTCATCTACCTTAATCCTAATGGTCAAATTATCAATAATATTAAAATATCATAATTTGCCATATAATTTCAATGACATGATTATATATTTTAATCATTGACTATTGAATTTTAAAATTTAATTTCAAATTTTATATTTACTAAATATTTGCAATCAATAATTTAAAAGCATAAAAATTAAAGGGAAAATGGTTTTCCATGAATATTGATAAGCAAGTGCACTTTTTTAAAATTAAAAAATTAATTATTAAAATTTTTTTTCATAATATAAAAATTAAATAGTGAATATATAATTGCTAAAGAAAAATTTAATTAAAAATATTTTAAAATTTTAAAAATATTTTAATATATTTTTTAAAATTAGAAAAGTAATGAATTATTTTTTTATTATAAAAATTAAATAATAAATTCCATCATCGTATAATTATTTTTAAAATCTCTTGAAATATTTAAAAAAAGTGAATATGTAATTCTTAATTAAGGTGTTGGATTGACCACTTGCTTATAAAGACGACAAACTTCCATAATATATAAATATAAAAATAAATAAAAATATCATTTAAAAAAATAAAAATAAAAATATGAAAATTAAATAATTAAAAAAAAAAGCATGGAGATTTAGGAAGAGACAGAAATGGAAAGAGAAATGGAGATGTTTCCACGTTGGAATTTATAATAAAAATGGGTTTCTCTCACATTGCTTTAATCATAAGCTTAAGTAATCACTACAAACCCACCAACCAACCAATCGTATTTTATTATTTATTTATTAATTAATATTTATTTTTAAAAAGATTATTTTATTCAATCTTCTTCGTGTCTTTTGTTGTAGGTTGTTGGGATCTTTCCATGCTTCCTTCCGATACAAGACACTGTGTTGGTTTCGAATTTTTTCTAATAATAATAACAATAATACAATGAGAAAATTTGGTGACACTTATATATACTAAATTATTTTTAGGAGAATTACTGTTTGAATTTTTTCTTTTCAAATGAAATTGAATTATGAGATAATAGAATTTAAAACCTTTTAAATTTATTTAAATATATTTATTATCAAATTAAATTTGTGGATTACAGTTTAAATTAAAAAAAATTATTAATTTATTTTTATTTTAAAATTAATTTATTTTTATTTTATCCTTTATAAATAAAATTAAATAATATAAATATTTCAAATTATAAAAATTAAATAATATGTATAAGTGAAATAATAAAAATTAGATGTTAAATTTTAATAAATAATTAAATAATTAAATTTTATAAAATATAAAAATATTTTAATTAAATAATTTTAAATAAAAATATACTCATTAATTTTTTTAAAAACTTAAGGCCTTTATAATTGTTTATTCAATTATTTAGGATGAATTTCTTTATTTTTTAATAGATTTATTTAATTCAAATATAAATTAATAAAAATAATTATTTATAAAAAAATATATTTCTAACTTTGTAAACTAATTGGCTTCCGAGCAGTTGGTTATATTAAAATCACCTCTTCAAATTAAAAAAATTAATCCAATTGAATTAATTTAAAATTTTAATTTAATTTTTTATTTATTTTAATTTAATTTGACTTTAATAAAAAAATCAAACTGAATTAATTAGCGATAATAATATGTTATTTTTATTAATATAGAAAAATTAGATCATAATTAATATTAAAATATTTTAATTTAATTTTAAAATATTAAAAAATAAAAAATTTATTTAAAAATTTAACTGATTAAAATGAACTGAATTAAATTAAATTAAATTAAATTGATTCAATTCGATTTTTATTTAAAATTAATTAAAATTTAATTTTTATAAATATTAAAATTTTAATTTTTAATTTATTCAAGTTATAAAATTAAATCAACCAAATCCTAAACTCTAAATTAGGCCTCTTTCAGGTATGTATTAAAAAGAAGGTAATCCTTGGATTTTGCATATTTTTAAATTTTTTTAATTTATATAAATTAAAATAGGAAATTTATTAACATAAATTAAATCAAAGCAAAAAAATCATATGAGTCATGTTGAATAAATGAAAACATAATAAAAATTTTAAAAATGATTTTTTAATTAGATTAATATCAGTGAATTTTACCATGCTTAGAATTCATACATTATTATTATTTTAATTTATAAAAATGTTTAATTAATTACCCTGTCAGATATTTTTCCTTTGATTGAAAGTTTAGTGTGATCTCAGATCTACACTAGAATTGCCTTGATTGAGTAGTTCAGCCATTCTGTGTCACAGCTGTAAAGCAAGCAATTGATTGGATGGTTGGATGAATCATAAAAAAGGTAATATAATGTTTTGTGTAGTTTAAAGTTTAAACTCTCTAATTTACTGAACTAAATGTATTTATTATATTAATTATTATTTTATTTTTTAATTAAATATTAATTATTATACCCTTCCATCAATAAAATAATAAAAAAATACCCATTACTAATATTTCTCATTTATTTTATTTTATTTTGTAACTTTCTAAGTAATTCCTTTAATTTTTTAAAAATTAAATAATAATACATTTTAATTAAATTTTTTAAAAATAAAAACTAAATAATAAATTTAATAAATTACAGGGCTACAATAGTAATTTACAAATTATAAAACCATGAGCAGAAGTGACCCACCTTAAAAAAAAAAAAAATTGCAGAAACGGTGGGTACCGTACGTGTGTCGTCCATCTCTCTTGTCTGAAAATTCACATGTCTCCAACCCTTTCCCATTCTGCTTTCCAGCATTCCTGAAAAAGTTAAATCTTTTTTAAAATTTAAAAAATAATTATTATTTAGTTTCTATATCATTAAGAAATTAATTAAATAATTTTTTAATTTTAAAAAATATATTAAAATATTAATGTGATTTTAAAAAATTGTTACTGCTATTTTTAATAATAAAAGGAAAAAGAGATTTTTTTAAAAAAAAATTGTCTTTCTAAAATTATTTTTAAAACTAATTCTTTATTTGAAATCAATAATTTTATAATAATTTAATTGATTTTTTTAATAATTTCTTTTATTTAAAATGAAAAAAAAAACTAATTTCTTTTATCCCAACCAAACAAAATTAAATTTATAATTTAGTGAAATTTATATATTATCTCTTATATATAAAAAGAAACTAGATATTTAGTTATTATAATTTAAATATAAAAAAGTCATGATTATTGGAAATTTTATTATAACATATTATTATATTATTTATTTTGAAATTAATTTATTGTACGTATTTAAAAATAAAGATTAATTTGTTGCACAAATTATAAACAAGTAAGGAAATTGCAATTATTTTTTGCACAGTAATGATTAATTTATCAGTTTTTTAAATATTAAAAAATTATTATTTAGCCCTTATAATATAAAAAAAAATTCATTAATTACTCTCTAAATTTAAAAAAATGTTAAAACGTTCTGACATTTTAAAAAATCTACTAATTGATCGATCCGTTAATTTTAACAGTTAAATATTTTATTATTTAATTCTTATAATTTTAAAAAATTTATTAATTGATATTTCAAATTTTTTAAAAAATTATTAATTAGTCTTTTCATAATATTTAATGGTGAAAATTAACAGATAGACCAACTAGTTAAACGTGAAGTATATTTTAATATATTTTTTAAAATTGATAAATTAATTAATAAATTTTTTCATATTATAAAAATTAAATAGTATTTTTTCTTAAATATGCAAAATCTAAAATAATTTACTAATAGAGACAAACTATGAATAAAAAGTATAAAACTTTATACTATGATTTTTTTTCATGAAAATTTAAAATAAATAATTCATATAAAAATAATAATAACAACTATTATAATATAAAAATATTTGATCACTTGGATAAAACAAAAGAAATCATTTTATTCAATCAAAATCTATATTTTTTTCAACTTTAAATTTATTATTTTAATACTATAAAGACAATAATTTAAAATTAATTTAAAATTATTTTTAAAAAATTTACAATATTTTAATATATAATATATTTTAATAAAATAATTTTTTATATTTAATAAAATTATAATTTTAACAATGTAAAATGGAAAATAATTCATTACTTTTTATTGCAACAATAAATACAAATAAGTAATTTTTAAATTATTATCGTTAATTTATGATTATAATTTAAATATATCTAAATAATAAATATGAGAAATAAAGAAAAAATATCTCACAACAAATCCTTATAAGGTATGAAAAAATGTTGAATATCTGCCACTAATAATACATCTGGCTATAATCAAAGATAATTTTAGAAGGGATAATTTAATAAATTAAAAAAATAATACAAAATAAAAAAAAATAAATTAGGAAAATGAAAAGGGCTATTCACGTGGAAGGTGACTATTCAAAAAGAAATGTGAGATAATAACTGAAAATATATGCACTCACCTATATGATTTGGTGATAAGTGTATCTGAATAAATTTAAAATTTTAAGTTTTATTATTTTAATTCTCAATTTTTATTTATAAAAAATAAAAAAATACATTAATAATAAGAATTATTTAATTTTAATAAATTAATGTTCTGATTTGGTATCCAATTTTTTTAGAAAAAGAATTAAATTTTATCAACAGAATCCAATTCATTTCTATTTATAGAAAAATTTATTTATTTAGAATTAATGTAAATGTAATAGAATTCAATTAAAATCTTATATATTAGATAAATTAATAATAAAATTTAAATTGATTTAATTTATTCCTATTTTTATTATTTTTAAATGAAACGGAAATATTTATTCTTATAAATAACAAATATTTTTATCATATTCATTGAAGAAATATTGTTAATATTTTTGTAATATTTAAAATTTGAGTTTTACATAATTTTTTATCATTAAAATATAAAATTATTTTTTTTAAATTAATAAAATAATATAATAAAATTTTAATATTAATTATAAATGTATTAAATATTAATAGTCATTATTAAATTACAATAATTTTTATAACAAGAAATTATTAATTAAAAATAGTTAATAAATTTAAAATTAAAAAAAAAACAAAGGATAAAATAAAAAAAATAAAAATTATTTTCTCTGAATTTTGTTAATCTTGATCAATTTCAAAATAACAATTAATCTAATTTGAGTCATTTATTTTTATTAAATCACTAAAAATATATACATTGTGGAAAATACATGTCCTTTATAAATCATTGGTGGGCCCAATTATATCCATAAAATATATAAAGAAATAAAACCAATTAAAAATTTCGAGTGGTTTTTCATTAATTTAATTTAAATTACTGATTAATATTAAAAATCACTTCTCCCTCTATAAATACAGTCCTCTCTTCCTCCATTTCTCCTCTCTCCGAATCCTATTATCACGCGCTCTCTCTCTCTCTCTCTCTCTCTACACAAAGACTTCATTGTCTCTTCTTCTCTTCCTCTATAGATCTTTCCCAATGGCGTCAGCGCTGTCCAATGGCGGCTCCAATTCTTCACTCATCGTCAGCTTCGGCGAGATGCTGATCGACTTCGTCCCCACTGTCTCCGGCGTCTCCCTCGCTGAAGCCCCTGGTTTCTTGAAAGCACCCGGCGGGGCCCCAGCCAACGTCGCTATAGCCGTTGCTAGGCTTGGTGGGAAAGCTGCTTTCGTCGGAAAGCTCGGAGATGACGAGTTCGGCCACATGCTCGCTGGGATCTTGAAACAAAACGGCGTGATCGGTGATGGTATCAACTTTGACAAAGGAGCAAGGACTGCTTTGGCCTTCGTGACTCTACGCGCTGACGGGGAGCGTGAATTTATGTTCTACCGGAACCCTAGCGCTGATATGCTCTTGAAACCTGAAGAGCTCAATCTTGAACTTATTAGATCTGTAAGCCATTTATCAAATTTTGTTACTTGTGATGTGTGGAATTTTTTATTTCAATGGAGACCGGGAAAGGGGTGAGGGAGTGAGCTCACGCGCCATGGGAGTGGATGGGGAAGTTTCATGGTGTCACCACGTCAGCCCGATAATTATGAGGTGGGGTCCGCTTGAATCCAGATCTCTTAGTGGCGAGAATCCAGCGCCAGATCTCTTGCGTACAATAATCGTAAAATTTCAATTTTAAGCATGCATGCTGGGAGGGAGAAGCTACGGGTGGGCAGACGGACCGGTCTGGGTCGATTCCTAATTAAAACCGATCTCAGGGTTTATCAAATCCATTTTTAAAGAGAAAACAAATCGGTCCGGTTAGAAATGGAACCGGACCGAGGCGGAAAGCTGCTAATTTCACCGACGGTGATTATATTATTGTACTAATATGTCTACTTACGGTCCCACTATTTTCCTTAGTAGATCGCTGATGGTCCAACGTGCACTTCACGGGCCCTACACGTGAATCTCGTATCGTATTAGTCTATTTGAGCTATTTATTTATTTGGGTCCCACTTTGTATTGGTAGGTGGCGTGGTAAGAGTGAAATTTCGATTTGGAACAGAGGGCAAAATAGGATTCTTACAAGTGTAGATCTGTCAATTTGCGTTTTAGACTATTTGGAGAAATTGTAACCACGCTCCTCCTGGTCAGGCGAGTGGGGATCAATTAATCTTGTTGTGTCCAAAAGCATTCGGTTGTTGCGCTTTTATTAAACGGCTGAAAATTGAAGCTTTGCTGACTAATAATTTGTCTTGATACGCAGGCCAAAGTATTCCACTATGGATCCATAAGCTTAATAGTGGAGCCATGCAGATCAGCACATCTAAAGGCAATGGAAGCAGCAAAGGATGCAGGAGCTCTGCTATCCTATGACCCAAATTTGAGACTGCCACTGTGGCCTTCGCCTGAGGAGGCTCGTGAACAGATAATGAGCATTTGGGACAAGGCAGAGGTTATCAAAGTCAGTGATGTTGAGCTTGAGTTCATCACTGGAAGTGACAAAATTGATGATGCTGATGCCATGTCACTTTGGCACCCTAACTTGAAGTTGCTCTTGGTAACCCTTGGTGAGAAGGGTTGCAGATACTATACTAAGGTATTAAAATTTTCATCTCTATTTATTTATTTATTTTTCTAATTGTTGGTAGGTGTAATGCTATTTTTATCAATGGTCTGACTTCTAGCTGAAATGGGTAGGTAGTGAATTTTATGGCTATTTATTATATACTTAACAGGCCGTGCATGCTTTGCTATATGTGGGACCTAATCCTATTTTCAACATATTTAATAAGGAAATGTTTATGCCAACCACTTGATTTATATTTAATACAAGTTGTTCTTTTGTGAATGTCTAATGTCTTGACCCTTAATCTAATCCATTGGACACATTTGGTTGGCTTTCAGAATTTAATTTTTTTTTTTAATTTTGAAATCATGATTTTAATTCCAACTTGTTATTTTATATACATGATATTCTCTTTAATGCGTATTTGTACAGTTATTTTGTGTTTTGATTTTTATGTTTTTTTTTATAAAATAATGCAAAATTGATGTGCATAATTTTTTTTTTCAATTTCATATTACATATAATTATTGTGTGTCTTTTTATTTATAGTAAAAAAATATTTTAATCTCCATTTAAATAAAAAGACCACAACTACCACCATATCTTACTTATGCCATGCTACACATGGTGGTGGGTGGATCTTTGGCCCACCTTGAGTATTAAAAGCTATTGATTATTTCCTACTCCCAAATGCTATGCAAACAGGGTAATGGCCATTATTAGTCACAATCAAAGCAAGGATTTTTTTTAAATATAGTCTGGATTAGAAGGGAAAAATTAGAGGTCATATTAAGGGCCCACTTAAATTTGACTGTTAGATGAAATTGATCTTTTATGGAAAGCTTTGTCTGCTTTTGTACTCGATCATTCATTCTGCTATTATGGCTTGATCTTACATGACCCAGAAACTCTTCAAGTTGATTTATTATAGAACAAACTCCTTTATTTGTCATAAGAGCAAGAGTTTGTTGCATACGTTACAACAATTTTAAGACACTAATAAACTAAAAGTCACTTCAGAGTTGTCTTTGCTGATCTCATGGTACATGCATATTTGTATTTACTCTAATGTTTATAGGTGGGTATAGTATGCCTGGAAATTTGGCTGGTTCTGCCAATAAGTTACTCTATGACAACTGTGTAAATACTGAATTTTGATAATTTTATTGTCAAAATACAGGATTTCCATGGATCAGTGGAAGCTTTCCTTGTGAAAACTGTGGATACAACAGGTGCTGGTGATTCATTTGTAGGAGCTCTATTATGCAAGCTTGTGGATGATAGATCTATACTTGAGGTAAACAGTGAATGCTAGTTTTTCTTAAAAAAAGGGGAGTATTCTTTTATGAATCCAGTCAATCATTGTTTGGTGGTGTTGATATAATATTCAGGATGAAGCAAGGTTAAGAGAAGTACTAAAGTTTGCAAATGCATGTGGAGCCATTACAACTACCAAAAAAGGAGCTATACCTGCCCTTCCTACGGAGCAAGATGCCCTCAATCTAATCAACGCCTCAAAATAGACAAATTCCAAGAAAAAAAAAAGTTGTGCTTTTCTTTGTTTTTAATGATTTTTCATTTGCCTTTTTTTTTTTTTTTTTTTGCTCTTTTTGTTTTGTTTTTCAGTTGTAATCTTGGCTTGGTTAGGAATGGGTTGCCAACTGGAAATGAAGAGAGTTTTTCTCACATTTCTCGTAAATGTAATGATGAAAGACTATTGCTTCAAGATGTGGCTCAATAAAATTTTTTGATGTTTGTCTAAAGAAATATCCAAAATGGTGTTATATGTCTGTTATCCAATCATTTAAGAAAGAAATTGACGGCTAAAATATTGTTTGTAGCAGTCAATCAAACAGCAACCTCCTCTCCAAGCAACATGTAAATTAATGAGAAAGAGCATAGATAACTCCGTCGGCCCTACCAAATATTTAAGACTCTTGGGCTATGATGTTCAAGTGAAGCCCCTTGTCTCCATCTCCCAAGTCCCACCTACCCATCACCACCACCACCACCGCCAACCTTACTTGGTTGGAAGAATGATGGTCATATTTCCAAATTGGAAGTTGGATTTGATGAAATCAAATTTCTAATTACAGTCGAGACTCCTAATTCAGTATTTTCATCCGGAAATAATTAATTCAGTATTCACTATTCAGTATTTTCTAAAGAGAATAATTAATAAAAAAATCAATTAAATTAAATTTTTATGAAATTTTAAATTCTAAATTGATCAAAAGAAAAGTAAATCCGAGGAAAAAAATGCAAAGATATACTTTGTTTAGAATACATGATTAGAAAAGGAATAATTATGAAAACTCAATTGAAGAAAAATAGAAACTCTTGCAGCTTGTTCATCATTTAGAGAACATTATCAATGAGTGATAGAGAAGGTTTATGTAGTTGTTTTACTAAATTTTTTACAAAAGATGATATTTATCTCCATATAGATATATATAATTTTCAAACCAATAGGAAATAACTTTCTACCTTTGAAATTAGAAAATACCTCCTCATGTAGATAGAAAGCTAAAGGTAGGACCCATAAAGCAATTGTAGGAATCAAAGATTCAAATTTAACAATTTCTTGTTACTTTGTCAAATTCAGACAACCAACTCCTCAATGAGTCTAATATAAATCCCTCATTTTTAAGGTTTCCATAGAAAAGAAAGCTAGTCAGCTCAGTGCTAATGTAAAGAGACTCTTTCATGCAATATATACACATTTTAAAGCCAAAAAAAATCTGTGTTAAGCAATTAATCACATCCTAGGAAGTTTGTCCCTCAAACGACAATTGCTGTATAAGAAACAGCACTCTTTCTTGGCGGCCGGGTAAAGGGACTGTAGTGTTTGGTGGCAAACGGCAGGTTAACACTTATCACTACAACACAATTGCTTGTGGATAGTATTCACTAACCTCCATCTGCAGTGGCTTCCAAACGCTTTTGCACTTTTTCCATCTTGATTGCATTTGGGCCAGAAATGCCTCAGCCCATGGTTCCTTGCTTCCTCCCATGCTTAGTTCATAAGGTACTGAGAAACTGCAAAGCATTTAAGAAAATCATGCAACATAATTTATAAACAACAGTGACAAGCTTAGACATTCAGAGAACAAATGCTGAATAATAACAGCAATAATGATGTTTATTATTAAATGTCAAGGATTATCAGTTCAGGAACCAACATAGTGTTCATGTTCTGAAAGTCGTTAAGAGTTCTAAGTTACGATCGTCAGTTTTAGGAGGTACCCGTACAGCCTAAGATGGCAATGAGATCTGCTATCGGTCCCGCCCTACCCCCATCAGATCAGGTAAACAAGAGAGGAAAAGGTGAATTCATGGGAAAGGACAACCAGGGCAGATTAAAGTCCGTGAAAATGATCTCCGGCCTACCTAGATCAAATTTAACATGCATATGAAAATAACCCTACTCTTCGTATATCAATTTCAACCACTGCCAATAAGCTTCTCCTTTCCTCTTCCGGCTGCAATCAGCAAAATCTCAGGTGTTCTACAACCATTTCTCCTCCCATCTTCATCTTCTATTCATAAATCTATACAGATTTTACACTAAATTACTCTAATATCAGAGTGAAGTTCTCATTAAAAAAGCACATTAATCTCAGTGTCTGCAGTGTTGGCTAGTTTAGGTTTGTTGAGCAAGAATTTTATGTAAGGTAATTGTTCATAGCTTCTACATCAACAGTCATTGGCAGGTATACCTACAGGGAGTTACACCGGGAAGATTATGGAGATAAAATCCTGCCCTGACTTCGGTAGTGGAGGGGGAAAACCAATCCGAAGGTGAGGCAGGGCAAAAAAGGCCAACCCACCTCCATCTTAACCTGATGTTAGTCCTATAATATGTCAAGCTCCATCCAATAAGTGATGATATGATAACATAAGAGGCAAAAACATTGGAAAGGATTGTATTTAACTTGAGCAGTTCACACCATATCACTGATGAGCAAAATTACTTGGGTCTGCTTCCTGGTAGCATGTAGTAAATGATTTTACTCCAATAATTACACCCTAAACTTTTCTTTAACAAATGTACCTGCTGTTATCAAATTGATTAACTTCTGTTAAGTTCAATGACTGTTGGTAGCCATAGGGTACAATTAATTCAATGGCCACAGTTTGGGGTATAATTGTTTAATAAAGAAGTTTAGCGTATAATTAACAAAATTAATAAAGTTTAGGGTTTTTTGCAATTATTATCCCTTTGTTTCAAAACTAAATGCACACATTTTAGTTATGGTAATTGTTTTTCTAACAAGAACAAGCTTTAGTACCAAACTGATGTAGAACAAGAAGAAATCAAAGGATAAAAAAAAAAATTTCAATTTTATTAATTCCCAATTATCATCTATAAACAGTATCAAAATAAAAGTCTGTGTAGAAGGATAATATTTGTGTAGAAGGATAATATTTGTTGTTATTGTTTCACAATAGAGATTACAACCTATTTATACATGAGAGACAATATCTAAACAGGAAGGAAAATCAAGTCTATGATTATACAATCCTAAGATTAAGCAACTGATTTATCTATTAATATTTACTTCCTATATTAACATATTTACTTTCTATAACCTATAGCACTCCCCCTCAAGTTGGAGTATAAAAGTTGGAGTATAAATGTTAATCATACCCAACTTGTTACATGTATAATCAATTTCAGCTATAAGGACAACTAACCCAAAACAATCAAAATAAATAAAGAATCAGAAGAACAGAACCCGTGAACAGTAACCTATGAACAATACTGTGAACATTACCCGATGAACCATGCCCGATGAACAGTGCCCGATGTCTCCAAATGTTACTCTTTATGGTAACCCAAATGAACAGAGTCCTAAGCCTCCAAACGTTACCCTTTATGGGTAACCCAAATGAACAGAGCCCTAAGTCTCTAAATGTTACCTTTATGGGTAACTCAAATGAACAGAGCCCTAAGTCTCCAAATATTATCCTTTATGGGTAACCCAAATGAAGAGAGCCTGTGTCTCCAAATGTTATCTTTTATGGGTAACCCAAAATGAACAGAGCCTAAGTCTCCAAATGTTACCCTTTATGGGTAACCCAAATGAATGGAGCTCTAAGTCTTCAAATGTTAACCTCTATGGGTAATCCAAATGAACAGAGTACTAAATCTCCAAATGTTAGCTTTATGGGTAACCCAAATGAATAGTATCAAAAAAAACTCTCCACCCAACACCCAAACGAACCACAAATCTGACAAGGGAGCTGCAAGGCGACTTTGGCATCCTCTTTAGATGAACGGTGAGAGACAAATATTATCCTAGATGGATAACACAAAAGAACATGAGTCCTGAGTCTCAAAAAATTTAAGACTTGACGAGAGAGAAAAAGATAAATCTCTACGAATCTGGCTATGATACCATGTACAATGATAATATTTGTTGTTGTTTCACAATAGAGATTACAACCTATTTATACATAAGAGACGGTGTCTAAACAAGAAGGAAAATCAAGTCTATGATTATACAATCCTAAGATTAAGTAACTTATCTATCTATCAATATTTATTTCCTATATTAACATATTTACTTTCTATAACATATAACAATCTGTAATAAAAATCCTAGATGAAATTTATGTTCTTAGTAAAATAACTAGTCCTATTCCTACAAAGATTAGGAACTCAAAACAACTAAATTTCTAAATAATATACAATACTAATTGCTAAATATAATAGTATTCATAAATAATAGAAATATAGTCCTCTTAAATTTATATAATAAAATAATAAATTAAAAAAAATCCCTAAATCTAGTCTTGTTGGACTGCATCAACATCATTATCTATTTTTTCCCATCCTCATACTCCTTGATCATTACCTCCTCAAGTACCTCCATTACTACCATAACTGCTTCATATGCCCTCTCATATCAAACAAAACTGGCCTCTTTTACAAATTGTTGTGACTACAAACCAATAGTATATCTGTGTATGGATCAAATGAATGAGGAATTCATTTAATTTGCATTCCATTAATAAAATTCATTTGTAAATGAATTCTCATGTTTTGGATCATAATGCTTAATAATGGAATTTATAAGGTAAACTAATTTTACTGTAAGTCAAAGTTAAGCCAAACTTGAGCTTACTAATGTAGGGTTCATTGCAATTTTGGTAGGATTTGGTTCCATAAAATTATTGAATAGAATTGGAAATCAATCTTTTTGCAAACCAAAAATTTGATGGGTATGCTCCGTATGGATTTGCATATTGAGTTCACCTATATACCAAACAAGTTTACAACCTAAAATAATGGTGCCACAATAAAAAATATATATTACCTCATCAATTCTTCTGGCTGTGATCCTTTATTGGGTGAAATATTCCTGCAGAAATCCATAAATTGGCAATGCTAATTAGTTTAGCCTCAACTGATAGCATCCACCATTTCCATGTTTGATAAGAAAACCAATATCCATCAATCACTATTTCACAGATCTCAAACATAAAGTTTACTAGACCCTCAACTGGATTCCAGAGTATAATACCTACAACCTGACTGTAACCCTTTTTTTTATGAGTATCATTCAATAACCTATCGACCTAATTTCCAAAAAATCCCCTGTATTTTGACCTCTCTTTCAAATCTAGCCAAATCCTTTTCTTTTATCAATTAATAATGTGTACTTTAATAAGTGTCACAAATCTAACCTTTGTTCACAATCTGTCACCTTGGGTTTTGGAAGGTTAAATTGCAGAGTTGGCATCAGATCCCAAAAACCTTGGAAACTAATAAAGAAAAGGTGAAAACTTGAAATAATAAACCGAGTCATCCAAAACTCACACAATATTTTTAATTATTATCTGTCCTATAAACATAGATCAAGAGCAGAATTGCCAGAGGTTACTGCTGCAATGCAAGTAGTGATGTGTAGGCACCATCACCACCACAGTCCACAGCTACCCACATTGAGAAGAACAGTGTCGAGGAGGTTGTTAGATGTTTCAGACATCTTTTTGCATCAAGTACAGGTGTGGGCTTCTTTCTTGTTGTTTCACCGCTACTATTGACAATTTGAAACTGACTTAATGATGATAGTTAAGATCTGGAGAAGAAGAGAAACCTAACACCCTTCCCCTCGAGAACCCTCAACCTTTAGGGCCTGCTTTTCATATAGAAAGAAAATTAATAAATAAGAATGACAAGACACTGATATTAGAACCCAAATCTGGTTTTCCTATCAAGAATGACACATCACCCAAAAGGAAACTAACAAAGATGAAATTTTACACAGATTTTTATTTTGGATAGGTCACAATACCCCTTAAACTATGTGGTTATGTCCCAATTTGCCTAAAATCTTTAGTTTGGCACAATTAGGGTAGCCTTTATATTTTAGAGTCAATTTCCATGAGTATATATACACATAGACACACAAAGTACTCTCTCCTTCCCTCCACTTTGTTTTTGCATACCTTACTATTACTGCTACCATATCTCTTCACCAATAAAAGTACCTTTGAGTAAGGCATTGTAAACAAAGCACAGAAGTGGCCAAGCAAAGACACTGCCATAGCCCAGAAGTTAACTATCCCTCTTATCTGCCCACACTTACTTAAGCCAATACCGGCTTCCCTGCTAAACATGATCCATCTCCACCTGCATCTTGTTAATCTGCACCCACCTCAGCCACTTTCCTCAATTGCGACTGAATAAGGTCAGTTTCAAGACCTATATTGATGCCACTGTGGTCTTGTTGCCTTTGTTGCTTGGGTTGTCTTGGTTACTTGGGTTCTTTCAATTATTCAAGCTTATGTTGTCTTAGTTGCTTGTGGAAGCTAGGCCACTAGGAATGCGGTGTCACATACCATCGCAGAAATAAGAAGACATTCTAGAAGAAGTGGCTATTTGCAATGATGAGCTGGACAAAAAGTGGTTTAGTTTTCCCATTAAAGAATATTCTGATTTTTGTTATGCGTTCTGTAATTATAGCGTCAGTATATATTGTAAGAGAAAAGGACAAAAACAGTTTTTATTGAGGAATATACAATCATTCCCTCTCTTCTCTCTCCTTTTCTCTCTTTCTTCTTCTTCTTCCCCAGTTCTCTGTGCATATTCACTGTCTTGATTCATTTCTCATTTTCTACCTAACTGGTATCTTGCACTGCTTTCAAAGCATCGATCCTTGTGATTCATATAGCGGAAGATGAGGTTTTGAAGTTCTTCCGGAAAAGGAGGTTAACATCAGAACAAGCTATCAAGGAGACAAGGTAGTGCCCCAACTTCTAATTAAATGGCAGCAGTACCCATCAGTGGATTCAACTTGGGAGGATGCCTCCTTTATTGCTGAACAGTTTCCAGAATTTTATCATTCTTGGGGACAAGAATGTGCTGAAGGAGAGGGCATTGTCATTTGTCACATGCCATCACAGAAATAAGAAGACATTCTAGAAGAAGTGGCTATTTGGAATGATGAGCTGGACAAAAAGTGGTTTAGTATTCCCATTAAAGAATATTCTGATTTTTGTCATGCATTCTGTAATTATAGCATCGGTATATATTGTAAGAGAAAAGGACAAAAACAGTTTTATTGAGGAATATACAATCATTCCCTCTCTTCTCTCTCCTTTTCTCTCTTTCTTCTTCTTCTTCCCTGCCTCATTCTAGTTCTCTGTGCATATTCACTGTCTTGATTCATTTCTCATTTTCTACCTAACTGGTGTCTTACACTGCTTTCAGAGCATCAATCCTTGTGATCCATATAGCGGAAGATGAGGTTTTGAAGTTCTTCCAGAAAAGGAGGTTAACACCAGAACCAGCTATCAAGGAGACAAGGTAGTGCCCCAACTTCTAATTAAATGGCAGCAGTACCCATCAGTGGATTCAACTTGGGAGGATGCCTCCTTTATTGCTGAACAGTTTCCAGAATTTTATCATTCTTGGGGACAAGAATGTGCTGAAGGAGAGGGCATTGTCACATGCCATCACAGAAATAAGAAGACATTCTAGAAGAAGTGGCTATTTGGAATGATGAGCTGGACAAAAAGTGGTTTAGTATTCCCATTAAAGAATATTCTGATTTTTGTTATGCATTCTGTAATTATAGCGTCAGTATGTATTGTAAGAGAAAAGGACAAAAACAGTTTTTATTGAGGAATATACAATCATTCCCTCTCTTCTCTCTCCTTTTCTCTCTTTCTTCTTCTTCTTATTCTTCCCTGCCTCATTCTAGTTCTCTGTGCATATTCACTGTCTTGATTCATTTCTCATTTTCTACCTAATTGGTATCTTACATGTGGATTGTGGAGCAATGGAGGGAGGAGAAGGTATCGCTCTGACCTATAATTTACACAATCATTGTGTATTTTAATGATTGTTCTGACCTCTATTTTCACATTGAAAACCCTAAATCTATATTTGGACAGGTTCAAGAAGATGACACTACTTTCTTTCCATTAGTTTGGTTTAAGAAAAGGTCAACTTTGTGCATTTTGTTCCAAAAATTACAAGATTCCATTAATTAATTTTTCTAAAACAAAAGCTTTCATAGAAGAATTGCCGGACAACCAAGAAGCCAGCATGTTTTCAGAGAAGTTTTCTTAATACTAAACCATAATTTATTACCATTAGAGATCATCCTTCAAATTGTGTATGACCTGTGTAGTGTTTAACATAATCCAGACAAGAATGAGGAAAAACAAACCTGCTGACTGAAATTCTGAAGATATGAAGATACTTGGTGGAAAGATTATAAATGGCATCTGCAATGTGCTCCTTGCTGAACAGGTAAATGACCGGATAACCAAGAAGCCAACTGAAATAAATTAAAATACAAAATTAGTGTATCATAACAAGATGATACTAAAACAATACTGTGCTAATTTAATCACAATCTGAAAACAAATAAGCTACCCAATTACAATCGAGTCAAAGTTACAAGCATGATGGATATAAGTTTATATGGTCAATCATGATCTA
The DNA here is from genome assembly GCF_001659605.2 of Manihot esculenta. Taxonomy (NCBI): domain Eukaryota; kingdom Viridiplantae; phylum Streptophyta; class Magnoliopsida; order Malpighiales; family Euphorbiaceae; genus Manihot; species Manihot esculenta. Next base: position 6,419,636 of record NC_035164.2, on the reverse strand, counting down.
CTAGGAAATGGAGAAAAAAGATGCTACTAGTTAAAGATGCAATACGCTTTTTGCAACAACCTTTCAATCTGGAAACTCTATTCATTGTTCACTTTTTAACAGCCAGGGACGAGAAACCTTTCAGACCCATATATACATAATAATGCCAGAAAGGGACATGGTTTGACAAGACATAACTAGATCAGGATATAAGGATAAGTATGTTCTATACAATGAAGTAAAGCATATTGTGATAATAACATACCAGTGAAATACATATAGATCATGGTTTTAAATTGCAATCATGGTTGTAGCCGCAATTGTGGCCACGGTCAAGAGCAACGGAAATAGACCTATAACGGCTGTAATGTAATGGTAACGGGCATGCTACTTTTAAAATGAATTTGCAAAGTTCATGAAATAAGTAGATACAAGCAGAACTAAGATATACAACTATATAATAAACATAAATACATTAATTCTATTATTCTTAAAAATCATTAGCATTAAGCCATTAATGAATATATATTCAAAATAATTATGTACACAGTAAATAACTAACTATATTACTGCCATAACAAATTAATCTTTTAAATGTTAAAAACAGATTTCTATTAGAAAAATTACGAAATATTGTTTTTTCAATTTTTTTTCAACTTACTATTCAAAAAAATATGGTACTATACTTAAGATAAATATTAAATTTACAATTAAGTTTTAAACTTACTATTACTTCAAAACTTCAAAACTTATTATTAATTTAATTTTCCCAAGTCTAGAATTATAATTAGAATAAGAATCCTATTATTAATTGTAAATCCTATTACTTTAAAACTTTAAAACTTATAATTGAAAAGCTAGAATCCTATATACTAGTGTATTGCCAATTGAGTACTGTCTCAAAGATGCTAGTATCTTGGTTCTATCATTGATATTGTACCATTATCTTTTGAATCACCTTTAGTATAAGCATTGTGCACATTAGTAATCCAAGCACATAGAACCATTACTTAGAATAAGAATATACCCATTTAAAGTTGGCACTGTGACCTGAGAGTCCTGCAGGCAACTACTGAGATCAATAAATTCAGAGGACCAAGAAGTTATGGGTTTATTGGTGGATGATTCAGTGTTATCTGCAGTATCCTTCATGTGACAAGATGACAAGAGATCATTGTCCAATCCGTTAAGAGGAAAAAACAAAGAGAATAAGTTCTGCACTCTCAGAAGTTCTGCTACTAATGAGCTTTCTTCTGCTTGCGTCACCATCTGGATGGAAAACAAAATTCAGGTCTTGATGAAAGAGTGCAAAATGAACATCAACAGTGATGGCAAAAACAGCCTCAAGTAAAAGTAAAAGTGGCGAAAACCTTTGGAGGATCTTGTTCCAGGTTCACAAAGAGCAATTCTACTTTGGAGTTCAAGCTTGACTTGACATACTCTGCAAGCGCTCTTACATGTATCAAATATATCATATCTTCAATAACCATCACCCTCAAACGCTCAAAAATAGCCGACTCCTGGAACAAGTGCTAATCATGGTATTAAAGGACATTTTGGAGTATGCATCTAAAACTAACTTTTGCGGATAAAACTGAGAAATGAATTCAATGTCAGGCATCAACTAAAGTTATAATGTTATCCTTGTAAAACTTCTACTAAACATGACAATATACTATTAAATTCTAACAAAAGACTAACAACGTAAGTCCTAATCATTGCCCAATGACAAACTAGCGGGTAATTTTTACTCATAGTCCCTCCACTTTAAAGTTTGTTACATTTCAATCCCTCATCTTAATTTGTTATCATAAAATCCCTCATTTTCAAAAATGTTACATAAAAATCCTTCATCTTTAAAAACATTACATAAAAATAGCTCATCTTTACAAATGTTACATAAAAATCCCTCGAACCAATTTTCATTATCTATCAGACAAACTTGATAGGTAAAAATATTATAGTGTAAAAAATAAAAATTAAAAATATGCAAGGGGAGATAATGCTATTAATATTTTAAGTGGCACTTTGATTTTCATTTTCATTTTTTTTATTTTTATATTGCAACATTACTATGCTTAAGTTTTGTGAGATAAATAAATGAAAAATGACTTGAAGAAATTGTGGGCCGTTTTGATGCTTAGGAAAATGAAAGAAACAAGAATTGCATGGACAATAGATAGCCAAGGGATGATACTAGCCCTACAAATAGAAGATCAAACACAATGTCACTAACTATTCTATACCAGGTGCGCAACTAAAAACAAAATTTTTGATGCTATTATTGATAGTGGAAGTTGTGAAAATACTGTAAGAGGGGAGACCGTGAAAAGTTTGATACTACCAATAGAAAATCATCCCAATCCATGCAATTTGAAATAGATTAAAACAGCAGCTAATTCCATTAAAGTGAATGAAAGATGCAAAGTACCTCTTTCCATAGGCTAATACAAAGACGAGGTCTATTGTGATGTAGTGGACATAGATGTATGTCACTTATTGTTTGAAAGGTCATGGCAATATAATGTTAATGCACAACACTTTGAGAGAACCAATACTTATTGCATTGAGAAAGAGGAGTGAAATATGCCTTGCTATTATAAAAGAGCAAGACGTAAAAGAAGGAAGCTCGTACTTTCTTGACAATCACCAAAGAATTTAAAATGGAAGTCAAAGAGACAAAGCAAGTCCATGTGTTGATGGTGAAACAAGTACTATTGAAGGAGTCTCACGAGCTTGTTTGATCATTGTTGAAAGAATTTGAGGAGTTTATGTCAGAAGACATACCGGATGAACTACCTCCAATGCAAGATATTCAACATTAAATTGACCTTATTTCCGGTGCAAGTTTGCCAAACTTGCCACATTATCACATAGTTCGAAGAAGAGTGAGATACTCAAAGAGAAAGTGGAGGAGCTCTTGTGGAAGGGACTGATCAAAAAGAGCACGAGTCCATGTGTTGTCCTTGTATTAACACCTAAGGATGGGAGTTGAAGGATGTGTATAGATAGTTGCGCCATCAACAAGATCACAGTGAGCTATAAATTTCCAATTTCTAGATTGGACATGTTGGGACTTGGTGCTAAATGGTTTACAAAGTTTGACTTGAAGAATGGTTATCATCAAATCCAAATAAAGCCTAGAAATAAGTGGAAAATAACATTTAAAACGAAGGATGGGTTCTATGAATGGCTTGTCATACCATTTGGATTGCCCAATGCACTAAGTACTTCCATGAGATTGATGAATCAGGTATTAAGACCCTTCATTGGCAGTTTATAGTTGTATATTTTGATGATATCCTAATTTATAGCAACTCAAAAGATAAACATTTAATGCATTTAAGAAAGATCTTGATAGCCTTGCAGGAAAATAAATTATACCTCAACTTCAAGAAGTGTAGTTTCCTAACCAACAAACTACTATTCTTGGAGTATGTTGTAAGTGTATAAGGCATTCATATTGATGATGAAGCAAAAATAAAAGCAATAAAAGAGTGGCCAATCCCAACTAATGTGTTGGCTGTTCAGAGTTTCCATGGGTTAGCCACTTTCTACTGATACTTCATCATAGACTTTAGTACCATTGCAATACCAATAACTGAATGCTTGAAGAAAGGGATATTTTTATGTTTTTAGAAGATGATTATGTCTCTCACTTGTATTTAAGAGCAGCAACTCAATAAAAGAATTATAAGAAAAATTTTCAAAGTTTTCAAGTGCTTCAAGTCAATAGATTTTCAAATTCTCTCTAAAGAGTTTGTTCCATTGCAACCATAGATCACAAAAAGAAAATTTTGTCCACAAAAAATTCTAGCAACAAACCCATAACTTGATCCATTTCTATTGACCGTAATAGGGATACATCTCAAGCAGGTTAGTAATGTTCTTAGGTTTGCATAAGTTTGTAGTCAAGAAGAAGAATGTTTTAAAGAGCATTCCTCTCATGTGAACTGCCAATTGAATTTCAAGAAAGCATAAAAACAAAATAATTTCTTCCACACAGACTTAGTCTATGCATAGGGGCATAACTACCAAATTCCAAATTGGGACTATCATAACAAGGGAAAAAAAAAGTTTGCACAATTATTGTAAATAAATCCTCCCAAGGAATTGGTTATGAACAAAATTTCTACTTTTGTAATACCCGGCTAGACTCCGGTATCGGAATTCCTACCGTCCGGTGGAATTTGGGTGTCGGAAACCTCTAGAAGGGTAAAAGCATGTTTTTATAAAATGTTTTCATGTATTTTAATGTTTTAAGTATGATTTTAAATAAGTTTTTGCATGAAAATTCTTTAAGGAAAAACCCAGGTTCGGCCGCCGAAACTCACTTTCGGCCGCCGAACATGCATGGACTTTGGGAGGCACGTTAGGCCCCCGAAAGTCTAAGTGAGGGAAGTGCAGGTTCGGCCGCCGAACCTTATGTTCGGCCGCCGAACATTGCATGGATGCGGAGGCACATTCGGCCCCCGAATGTGGCCTGGCCAGCCACTATAAAAGGGTCCCCTTGGTCCGCATGGGCGAGCTTTTTCTCTCCCATTGTCGGCCAAGGTGAGTCTCCACCGTTCCTCCCTCGATCTTGAGTGTTTCCTCTAGATCTTTCATGGTTTTAACAAGTTTATAACTTTGTTTTGAAGATTTGTGAGCTTTGAGCAAGTTTTGAGTGCTTGGAGGTTCAAAGAGCTTAATCTCTCCATCTCCAAGCTAGGATCGCTTTCCTCTCGTTTCTTCAAGAGGTAAGGGTCGATCTTGAACCCTTTTTATGTTTTAAACAAGTTTTAAGTAAGATCTATGGGTAGAAATGCATGTTAGGACATATGTTGAGTCTATGGGTTTTGATGATGTTTGAGCAATGTAGCTTGATTGTGTGTGAATGAAGTGTTGTAGATGGGGTATATGCATGTTTGAGACCCCTAGGAACTTGTATGTGTGTTTTGGTTGAGAAATATGCATGATCTATGGTTTTGGGAGGCAGGAGGTTCATTTGAACCAAGTTTCTGCCGTTTGGCAGAAACCAGGTTCGGCAGCCGAAGGGAGTTTCGGCCGCCGAACCCCTCTTGTGAAGGCAGCTTTCGGCTGCCGAAGGTGCCCCCGAAAAGAGACTTTCGTCTCTGTCTGGCACTTTCGGCCGCCGAAGGTGCCACCGAACCTAGCTGAGTTTCGTCTCTGTCTGGGGCTTTCGGCCGCCGAAGGTGCCGCCGAAGGTGCCCTGTTCAGCCATTTCATGCATATTTTCTGTGATGTTTTCATGATGTTTTAGGGGGTTTTTGGGGGATATATTAGAGTTGTGTTTATATATGTTTGGTCCCTCATTGGAGTCCACCTGTGTAGGTTCGGACCCGAGGAACCGAGGACCCCAGCAGTGAGTGAGCTGCTTCAGTGTCTGGTCAGAGCTAGCCAGAGGTGAGTGGAAACAAGCTTAATGTTTTAAATCAAGCAATTAAATGTTTTGAGCATGTTTCATGCATCATGATGACATGTAATAGGCTGATTGCATTAGTTCACGAATATGTCGCATTGCATTTTATTTTGTGGTTGTGGGTGAATGCTGTATGATCCAATTAGTCCACGAGACTTTATATATGATATGACAGGAAGACCAGGACCCCATGCTACGGCCTGGCACGAGACTTAATATGTGTTATGACAGGAAGACCAGGACCCCATGCTACGGCCTGGCACGAGGCTTTATATACGATATGACAGGAAGACCAGGACCCCATGCTACGGCCTGGCACGAGGCTTTATATGTGTTATGACAGGAAGACCAGGACCCCATGCTACGGCCTGGCACGAGACTATGTTGGGACTAATTGGTGACGGGTTCACCCTTGATGTGGATTGTCTGTGATATGATGCATTCCATGAAAGCATGACTTTTAATATAATGTTTTTAGTTTCTGCTCACTGGGCTTTTAGCTCACCCCTCTCCCCTAACCCCCAGGTTTGCAGGTACGGGAGTGATAGAGAAGAAAAGAAGGGAAAAGTCACATGTATGTAATAGCTAGAGTATGTGGACATGAAAAAAAAAAAAAAAAAAAAAAAAAAATGATAAGAATGTAATGTAAAGTTTATGTGATTATGTTATTGAGGATAGAGTTGTGCTTGACCATAGTATATGTTAATCCCTTGGTATGTACATGATCTTATTTTATGATGTATATGTGAACCAACTCAACACAGGATATATATTGCCCATTGAGGCTTTGATGAAATCCCACAGAGGGATTAATGTTTATGTATATGATGAATATAGTGCATGCACAGGTTGAGTTTGGTGAATGAAGAAAAAGAAAAGTTTTTAATTCTTATATATGTTTGTTGATCATGTATGGGATTAAACAGGTAAACAGGATGTATGTAGGCTTGCTACGGGTTCCGGCGGCCTTAAGCCGACCTGAATCCTAGCGCCGGTAGCGGTCCGGATTTTCGGGGCGTTACAGAGTGGTATCAGAGCCCTAGGTTCATATGGTCGGACCTAGAGTGTCGGGCTCATAGATGTTATAGAAGGTCAAGCACAATAGGCAAAAATCATGTCCATTAGGATAGGATGTAGAGTCCTGTCTTGCTATGATTGTATGATATGCCATGATGATATGCTATGTGTGTAATGTAGCTGTGAGGTTCATGCTTGCCGACATGAACCATTTAATGCTAATGTTTATGTGATGTTTACTGTTTCTCAGAAAACAGGATGAGAGGAACCCGTCGATCTGCACGATTGACTGGAATACCACCTCAGGACGAGGGCATTGATGCCCGTCCTTCAACATTGCCTAGGGCAATGTCAAGTAGGTCCAACAGGGACCGAGCAGTGAGAGACCCTAGAAGGTCTTTAGATCTGGGAAGAAGCAGATCAGTCAGAGGAACAGTGCAGGGAGGTATGTCAGAGGATATGGGGGATCAGATGGATGTTGATCAAAGGAGGGATGGCAGTTTGGGCGTCAGTATGTCAGAAGAGGGTATGGGAGAATCCCAAGGAGGCACTCAGGCCTCGGGATTTGTTCAGTCACCTCACTATCCGCCTTACACCCAAAATCCCGGGTATTCGATGGGAGGTACATCGGATTACCCTAGTTTTAACTCCTACCCCACACAGATGCCATACCCACCATACTACCCACCATATCCACAGTACCCAGTGTACCCACCTCCACCATACTATCCAAATCCAGCAAACCCCACTCCGGGGGATGCTGTACCTCCACCACCACCAGCACCTACATGCCCAGATACCCAGATACCTCAGCCTAGCTCATCTGGGGGAAGTAAGGCTAAAATGACAGATTACATGAAGTTGGGTGCTCCCCAGTTTGAGTCAGGTGATGACCCGTTCGTATATTTGGAGAAGGTCAAGACGATCACAGAGGAGATTGGGGCTGATGATAGTAGAGCCATTCAGATGGCTGGTTTCACTTTGAAATGCAAAAAGGCCCGTGAGTGGTTCAAAAACTATGTGAAGCCGAGGGTGGATAGCCTATCGTGGGAGGAGTTCGCTAATGAATTTGCAGGATGGGCTTTCCCTGATAGTTCAAGGGAATTGAAGATGATAGAATTCGAGCAGTTGAGGCAAACCGATGACATGAGTGTAGACGAATATACTGACAGGTTTATGGAATTGCTGCCTTTTGCTGGGCAAGACCTTAGCACAGACCAGAAGAAGTCGAGGAGGTATATCATGAAGCTCCATCCCAGGTATTCCTCCTTGGTACAGTCAGCAGATAGAGAGAGTTTTCACGCCATAGTAGACATGGCTAGGAGAATGGAGGCTAGTGCCATCGTTCAGGGGACAGTCAAACAGACAGTGGCACAAGCTTCTGGTTCTAAAACTCCGGGAGGGGGAAGGTTAGATCCCTCTACCTTGAGTGCAGCAGCTTCAGGCAGTAAGAGATGGGGTAAGCCCAAGGGTAAGAAGAATAAGTTCTGGAACAAGGTCAAGTCTAGTCTGGGGTTTGGCAGTGGTTCTAGTTCTGGGGCAGATAATGCAGCTTGTGCGAAGTGTGGTAGGCCACACAGGGGTTTATGCCGGTATGGGACGACGACCTGCTACAGATGTGGGCAAGAGGGGCATATGTCATGGCAATGTCCTAAAGCAGTTCCTATGGCACAGACACAGCAGACAGCTTCAGGAAGTGTGGCACAGCCAGTAGCTCCAGCTGCTACACAGGCCAGTGGCAGAGGCAGAGGGAGAGGGTCAGCCTCTTCTTCAGCAGGGTTCAGAGGTGAGGGTCCGTCAGCTCCAGCCAGGATCTTCACCATGACGCAGCAGGAGGCTAACACATCCAACACCGTGGTGTCAGGTAATCTCATCATTGGGTGTTCTGATGTGTATGCATTAATGGACCCGGGTGCATCTCACTCTTTTATTGCACCGAGAGCCGTTCAGAGGTTAGGATTGATGGTCTCTGAGTTAGAGTGTCCCCTATGGGTCAGTGGACCCAAGTGTGACCCGTCAGTTGCAGAGTCAGTCTGCCAGTGTAGTCCAGTTTTTATAGAGGGAAGATGCTTGTCCGCCGACCTTGTGGTTCTAGATTTGACAGACTTTGACGTCATTCTAGGGATGGATTGGCTATCTACCCATGGTGCTACCTTGGACTGCAGGGACAAAGTAGTTAAGTTCAGATGTCAGGATGGGTCAGAGGTCGTCTTCAGAGGAGACAAGAGGGGTACACCTAGAGGTCTAATTTCAGCTCTTTAGGCTCGTAGGTTGCTTAGGAGGGGATGTCAGGGGTTTCTAGCTCATGTGAGGGAGTTGGATAGTCATGTTAGAGAGCCCGCCTCAGTGCCTGTGGTGAGTGAGTTCTTAGATGTTTTCCCAGACGAGCTGCCAGGGTTACCACCTGCTAGGGAGATAGAGTTCGAAATTGAGTTAATGCCTAGTACCAGACCGATCTCTATCCCTCCCTACAGGATGGCACCAGCCGAAATGAAAGAGTTGAAGGAACAGTTGCAAGAACTGGTGGACAAGGGTTTCATCCGACCGAGTACCTCACCTTGGGGTGCTCCAGTACTCTTCGTGAAGAAAAAGGATGGATCCCTCAGGCTTTGTATCGACTACAGGCAGTTGAACAAAGTCACCATCAAGAATAAGTACCCATTGCCAAGGATCGACGATCTATTCGACCAGCTAGCAGGAGCGGGTTGTTTCTCCAAAATAGATCTGAGATCGGGGTACCATCAGTTGCGGATCAGGGAAGAGGATGTACCAAAGACGGCCTTCAGGACCAGATATGGGCACTATGAGTTCCTTGTAATGCCGTTTGGGTTAACCAACGCCCCTGCAGCATTCATGGACCTCATGAACAGAATATTCAGATCATACCTGGATCACTTCGTTATTGTCTTCATAGATGATATCCTAGTGTATTCCAGGAATGCAGAGGAGCATGCCCATCATCTGAGGATTGTTTTACAGACCTTGAGGGAACATGGCTTGTATGCCAAGTTCTCCAAGTGTGAGTTCTGGTTAAGGAGCATATCATTCTTGGGGCATATAGTGTCAGAGAATGGAATAGAGGTAGACCCCAAGAAAGTAGAGGCTGTGACTAACTGGCCCAGACCCACCTCAGTGACAGAGATCAGAAGTTTCTTGGGTTTGGCTGGTTATTACAGGAGGTTCGTACAGGACTTCTCCAAAATTGCAGCTCCTTTAACCAGATTGACCAGAAAGAATCAGAGGTTCGAGTGGACCGATCGATGTGAAGAAAGCTTTGAGGGGCTCAAGAAGAGGTTGACTTCAGCACCAGTGTTAGCTCTGCCAACCAGCAATGAGGACTTCACAGTATTCTGTGACGCATCCAGAGTAGGCTTGGGTTGTGTGTTGATGCAGAATGGTAGGGTGATCGCTTATGCTTCAAGACAGCTAAAGAGGCATGAGATGAATTACCCCACACACGATCTGGAGATGGCAGCGGTTATCTTTGCCCTCAAGATGTGGAGGCATTACCTCTATGGGGTAAAATGTGAGATCTTCACAGATCATAAGAGCCTGCAGCACATCTTGAGTCAGAGAGATTTGAACTTGAGGCAGAGGAGATGGGTAGAACTGCTCAGTGACTATGATTGTAAGATACAGTACCATCCGGGTAAGGCTAATGTAGTAGCTGATGCCTTAAGCCGGAAATCACTTGGCAGTCTATCCCACATCACGGCAGAGAGGAGACCGGTGGTGAAGGAATTTTATAAGCTCATTGAGGAGGGTCTACAGATGGAGTTGTCTGGTACAGGTGCTTTGATTGCACAGATGAAAGTAACACCCGTGTTTCTGGAGCAGGTGGCTCAGAAACAGCACGAGGACCCAGAGTTAGTGAAGATTGCCAGGACTGTTCAGTCAGGCAAAGATAGTGAGTTCAGATTCGACAGTAAGGGGATCCTCCGCTATGGGAATAGACTATGTGTACCAGATGACATCGGGCTTAAAGGAGACATTATGAGAGAGGCTCATAATGCAAGATACAGCATTCACCCTGGAGCCACCAAGATGTATCAAGATCTAAAGAAGGTTTATTGGTGGCCAGCTATGAAGAGGGAAGTGGCACAATTCGTGTCAGCCTGCGAAATATGTCAGAGGGTGAAGCTGGAACATCAGAAGCCGGCTGGAATGCTTAACCCGCTACCTATTCCAGAATGGAAATGGGAGAACATAGCTATGGACTTTGTAGTGGGGTTACCGGCAACATCCAACAGACTAGACTCCATATGGGTGATTGTGGACAGACTCACCAAATCTGCTCACTTCATTCCAGTTAGGAGCAACTACTCTGTGGATAAGTTAGCGCAGGTTTATATGAATGAAGTCGTCAGACTACATGGGGTCCCGGTATCTATAGTGTCAGATAGAGGGCCCCAGTTTACCTCCAGGTTTTGGCGGAGTCTGCAGAGTGCTATGGGTACTAGGTTGGATTTTAGCACTGCCTTCCATCCACAGACAGACGGACAGTCAGAGAGGACCATCCAGACCATAGAAGATATGCTCAGAATGTGTGTGCTAGATTTTGGCGGTTCTTGGAAGCAACATCTACCTTTGGTGGAGTTTGCCTACAATAACAGCTATCATGCTAGCATAGGGATGGCTCCATATGAAGCTTTTGTATGGGAGGAAGTGCAGGTCACCCGTTTGCTGGGAAGAGGTTGGAGAGAGGTCCTTAGCAGGGCCTGAGCTTGTTGAGATCACCAGCAGGGTGGTGCCCATTATCAGAGAAAGGATAAAGACTGCCACCAGCAGGCAGAAAAGTTATGCAGACATCCGCAGGAAACAGGTAGAGTTTCAGGAGGGGGATCTAGTATTGCTCAAGGTGTCTCCGATGAAAGGGGTGGTTCGATTTGGTAAGAAGGGTAAGCTAGCTCCGCGGTACATTGGACCCTTTGAAGTCCTGCAAAGGATTGGGAATGTATCGTACAAGCTGGACTTGCCTGCTTCTATGGAGAGAATCCATCCGGTTTTCCATGTTTCCATGTTGAGGAAGTTCGTGTCAGATCCGGGCAAGGTTCTTAGCGAGCCTGATGTGGAGATCCAAGAGGATCTCACTTATGTTGAACAGCCAGTGCGGATTCTTGACACTCAGATCAGAAAGTTGAGGAACAAGGAAATCCCGATGGTGAAAGTCCTTTGGAACCACCACAATTTGGAAGAATGCACTTGGGAGACCCGGGAGTCCATGCTCCAGCAGTACCCCCACCTCTTCTAAGGTTAGTTGAGATGTGTTCCATGTGCTATATGTGTGTATGTTATGTTTGTTTCGCTATGCATGTACTAGTTGAGGAACATTCGGGGACGAATGTTCTTAAGGGGGGAAGAATGTAATACCCGGCTAGACTCCGGTATCGGAATTCCTACCGTCCGGTGGAATTTGGGTGTCGGAAACCTCTAGAAGGGTAAAAGCATGTTTTTATAAAATGTTTTCATGTATTTTAATGTTTTAAGTATGATTTTAAATAAGTTTTTGCATGAAAATTCTTTAAGGAAAAACCCAGGTTCGGCCGCCGAAACTCACTTTCGGCCGCCGAACATGCATGGACTTTGGGAGGCACGTTAGGCCCCCGAAAGTCTAAGTGAGGGAAGTGCAGGTTCGGCCGCCGAACCTTATGTTCGGCCGCCGAACATTGCATGGATGCGGAGGCACATTCGGCCCCCGAACGTGGCCTGGCCAGCCACTATAAAAGGGTCCCCTTGGTCCGCATGGGCGAGCTTTTTCTCTCCCATTGTCGGCCAAGGTGAGTCTCCACCGTTCCTCCCTCGATCTTGAGTGTTTCCTCTAGATCTTTCATGGTTTTAACAAGTTTATAACTTTGTTTTGAAGATTTGTGAGCTTTGAGCAAGTTTTGAGTGCTTGGAGGTTCAAAGAGCTTAATCTCTCCATCTCCAAGCTAGGATCGCTTTCCTCTCGTTTCTTCAAGAGGTAAGGGTCGATCTTGAACCCTTTTTATGTTTTAAACAAGTTTTAAGTAAGATCTATGGGTAGAAATGCATGTTAGGACATATGTTGAGTCTATGGGTTTTGATGATGTTTGAGCAATGTAGCTTGATTGTGTGTGAATGAAGTGTTGTAGATGGGGTATATGCATGTTTGAGACCCCTAGGAACTTGTATGTGTGTTTTGGTTGAGAAATATGCATGATCTATGGTTTTGGGAGGCAGGAGGTTCATTTGAACCAAGTTTCTGCCGTTTGGCAGAAACCAGGTTCGGCAGCCGAAGGGAGTTTCGGCCGCCGAACCCCTCTTGTGAAGGCAGCTTTCGGCTGCCGAAGGTGCCCCCGAAAAGAGACTTTCGTCTCTGTCTGGCACTTTCGGCCGCCGAAGGTGCCGCCGAACCTAGCTGAGTTTCGTCTCTGTCTGGGGCTTTCGGCCGCCGAAGGTGCCGCCGAAGGTGCCCTGTTCAGCCATTTCATGCATATTTTCTGTGATGTTTTCATGATGTTTTAGGGGGTTTTTGGGGGATATATTAGAGTTGTGTTTATATATGTTTGGTCCCTCATTGGAGTCCACCTGTGTAGGTTCGGACCCGAGGAACCGAGGACCCCAGCAGTGAGTGAGCTGCTTCAGTGTCTGGTCAGAGCTAGCCAGAGGTGAGTGGAAACAAGCTTAATGTTTTAAATCAAGCAATTAAATGTTTTGAGCATGTTTCATGCATCATGATGACATGTAATAGGCTGATTGCATTAGTTCACGAATATGTCGCATTGCATTTTATTTTGTGGTTGTGGGTGAATGCTGTATGATCCAATTAGTCCACGAGACTTTATATATGATATGACAGGAAGACCAGGACCCCATGCTACGGCCTGGCACGAGACTTAATATGTGTTATGACAGGAAGACCAGGACCCCATGCTACGGCCTGGCACGAGGCTTTATATACGATATGACAGGAAGACCAGGACCCCATGCTACGGCCTGGCACGAGGCTTTATATGTGTTATGACAGGAAGACCAGGACCCCATGCTACGGCCTGGCACGAGACTATGTTGGGACTAATTGGTGACGGGTTCACCCTTGATGTGGATTGTCTGTGATATGATGCATTCCATGAAAGCATGACTTTTAATATAATGTTTTTAGTTTCTGCTCACTGGGCTTTTAGCTCACCCCTCTCCCCTAACCCCCAGGTTTGCAGGTACGGGAGTGATAGAGAAGAAAAGAAGGGAAAAGTCACATGTATGTAATAGCTAGAGTATGTGGACATGAAAAAAAAAAAAAAAAAAAAAAAAAAATGATAAGAATGTAATGTAAAGTTTATGTGATTATGTTATTGAGGATAGAGTTGTGCTTGACCATAGTATATGTTAATCCCTTGGTATGTACATGATCTTATTTTATGATGTATATGTGAACCAACTCAACACAGGATATATATTGCCCATTGAGGCTTTGATGAAATCCCACAGAGGGATTAATGTTTATGTATATGATGAATATAGTGCATGCACAGGTTGAGTTTGGTGAATGAAGAAAAAGAAAAGTTTTTAATTCTTATATATGTTTGTTGATCATGTATGGGATTAAACAGGTAAACAGGATGTATGTAGGCTTGCTACGGGTTCCGGCGGCCTTAAGCCGACCTGAATCCTAGCGCCGGTAGCGGTCCGGATTTTCGGGGCGTTACAACTTTTCTTTTTCATTTATTTTTGGAAATTTCAAAAATCAGCCAATAGCTGCAGTTCCAATTTCATGTGCTAAATGTAGGACTCTAAAATTATTATTATCACATAATATAAGATTCTTGCTTTCCTAATTTATTTATTTATGTACTTTTTACTGTTTTTCCCTATTGGCAAAACATAATTGGGTGTCTTTGAATGAAAGACGTAAGGTTATGGAAAAATCACACAAACTGTTCTTAAATCTAATTTAGCAGATAACAAAATCACAAGCTTCCCGATATAATTCCAGAGAATTTGTAGAACCGTATCACCATGTGTAAATGCTATATTGCCCTGAGTATATGGAAGAGTAAATTGCACCACACTCAAATGTAATGCTTCCACAATAAGGCAGCATCATGTAGATATAGTGTGATTGAGTGTCTTCTAATCTAGTGAAACATTAAGAAGTCACACCTGCTGGCAAAGTTTAAGAAGCGCACACAGATGCTCCTGCAGTTCAGGCATCTTTCCACCGTAGTCAACCATTATAACTGGCCTCATCTCCGTGCACAATGCCAGAACATCTGCCAAGGGAAGTACAATATATTAAGAGTGTCATAAATATGAAAAGATCCAAATCCATAATTAAACACCATTTATTACCACAACCAAAATCTCTGTTAATAATATTAACATGAACGTTCACAATTGAGCCAGTCAATTAACAAATCATACAAGAAAACAATGAAAGAGCCATTGTCTTATTAAACCTAGCTCTCTAGGTATCACATGAAAGCCATTGATAGAAAAAAAAGGAAAGAAAATGTTCAACTAAATCACACAATAAGTAAATGAAAACTACTTGAAAAAGAAAAAATAAAGATAGAACTGAAAAATTTCAAGGCCACAAAGATGTTTGTTTGGATGCTGAGGAATACAGAAAACGAAAGAAATCAGAATCTTATCACTTCCACTACTGGAACCGGGATAAAAACGACTGAATAATATATTTTCTAATAGTTAGTAAAATGAGTAACTATTTTGAAGAACGAAATTTCTTCGCCTGAACTGCATCTGACTGAATTCCTTACCTCGTACATCACAAAGACTCTAATTTTTCATTTCATACTTTCTCATCAACCAAACGAGGAAACTATGACAAATTATCCACTAATCATAATAAATACTACAAAATCCAGTAATGAAATCCAATGTCGAAATTGAAACCTACCTTGGTAACCAGATAATGAAAAGGAATCAATCAAAGTAATGCCAAGAAAATACCTAATTGGAGTCGACGCTTGGCTGGAGATTTGAGGCGCCATTTGATGTTGGAAAGAGAAGAATCCAACACCCTCAGTACTTCCTCCACCTCTGTAACCTCCATTTCTCGTCTCTTCCTCGTTCGAATGCTTGCACAAGAAAGGCACGTGACGCGTTAAATTTCAGCATGGAACATTTACTAATTATTCTCCATATTATATAACAACTTATTAGTCACTTACTTTCAAAAAAATATATTAAAATATTTTTAAAAAATTACTAATTAATTATTATATTAATTGTAATTTTTAAATATTTTACTATTTAATTTTTATCATTATAATAAATTTATTAATTAATTAATTTCTTATTTTTAAAAAAATTTACTTATTTTTTTATATTGAGAGTGATTTAAATTTTTTTTATAATATATAACTATTAAAATTAATTAATAAATTTTTTAAAATTTAAATATGTTTTAATATATTTTTTCAAATTAAAAACTATTTAATAAATTTTTTATTAATATAAAAATGAAATAGTAATTTTACCTTTTAATATTAGAATTTTACTGGAATATGATTCGTAGAGTGATGCAAAGAAGCAAAGGGCGATACGCGTGCACATCACGTGCCAACATTACTTTCAAAGTTATAATATCTTAGCTCTGATTCTTCCTGCCCCTTATTGGCATCCTCGAACCGAGTCGAACCGACCGGTTACTTGTATTTCCAGTTTTCAACTGTGCCCTTCTTTGCACGCGCATCGCTTGAACGTCGCCGGAACTCAGATCTGCTCATCGGAAATCCGCCACAGCTCATATCATCAATTCAAGGTCCTACTTTCAGATCCTATCTCTCTCGCTCCTGCTTTCTCAGAGTAAATTTATTTGTTCGCATCCATATGTATGATACATATTAACATGTAAATTAGAGGGATCAGAATGTTCTTCTGCATGAAGTTAGTGTTATCTCGATGTGAATTTGGATTTATGTTAGATTGGTATGAAGTACTGTAGGTATCAAATGATGGCTTTCTCGAATTCTTTACGTTTCTTCAATTTTCGATCCGTTGCGCATAGATACCTTCTTATTCTTCTTTTCTTTCTTTCTTTCTTTTGGGGCATTTAAAGTTTAGAGTTATATGAATTCTTTGATTTTTTTTGTTTTGGTTAAACAAGCTATGAAACTACAAGATCGATTCTTAAGCGGAATTGTGGGTTGTGTTTTACTGTTAATGTAGCTGGACAACTTTGTTAGACAGATCTCTATGGTTTATGGAATATGGCTTTTTCTGTAGGCTAACAGGACAGTATCAATTGTGAATCAATGTGTGATTTGGGTGATTTCTGTAACTGAAAGACGTTTGTAAGTTTGAATTAATGGTTTTCGAGTTATAACAATTTTAAAAGAAAGAAAAAAAATTTTCGTGTTTAGGCCTTTATGCCTAGAATTATTAGTGGCGTAATGATCGCGATGGTAGATGTAGATGTAGGTGAGGCCATATGTTCTTGCAAGTTGTACTTGGAAAACACTAAACTTTCTTGCAAGTTGTACTTAGAAAACACTAAACTTACTGCAATGCTTTTTTCCCCTGCCCTTCTATGAGTTGCATAATTGGAGATGTGCAATTACCAGTAGTTTTTATAGAGATTTCAGTTGGTCTTTTAGGTGGACCAGTGGTATTGGTTGTAGGATTGAATCCTTGAAATTTTGGGGAACTGTGTTGCATGCACAGAGAGAGGGAGTATTACTTATTTTGTTAGTACTTAGTCATGATGTGAGAGACGGAATTGGAGTCTTGAAGGAGAGGACTTCGTATGTAGATTTTGATATGTTGGAGGTAAACATGAAAGTGCCTCTTTTACAAGCTGATGTTACTGCTTATTGCTGTAGCTGAGAGAAAACCCAGATTTAGAGGGTGTTGTGATTAAATTCTTAATTATGGAAATTCATATTCCTTGTAAAATAGAAAATTTTTAGGGTTTAATTTTTTTTATTTGCATTATATTTTCTATTTAGAAAGTTTGCTTCCATTTAATATTGATTCATGTTCTTCCTGCTTTGGGATTACTAACCTTCTCAGGATTAGAAACAGTTACCGAGTCTTTCCAGATGCCCATGTACCTTAGTTATTTTCGTTGGTTTTTTATAAGTAACTTTCAACATTTTGATTTAGTTTCTTAGGATTTTTTTTTAAAAAAGAAAAAATTTCTTCTCTATTTTCTCTTTGTTCCCTTCTTTATTTTCTAATGCCCTAACATTTAGTACTTTTTACTGTGTCAATAATAGCCTTAATTTCCTCTTTTTTTTTAAAAAAAAAAAAAAAATTCGATCATTTTACTGTGCTCTAATCTAAACTCCTCTTAACCATAATCTCCCTTTAAATCTTGAACATAAATCTTATTTATTGCTTAAATTTGCCCATATTAGAAGTTTTTGAATGCTAGTTGCTTAACCTTTTTTGCTAATTGGTAATTCTAGAAGCAAAATTATTCTAATTCTTTTACTGCTTTTTATTTCTCCACTTCAGAAATGTACAACAATGTTGGAGCCCAGCCTGGGGTACCTAGGCCACCAACAAATCCTCAGCCTAATCCATTTGGAAATGCATTCTATGGAGCTGGTTCAGGGCTTATCAAAGGTGGACTTGGTGCATATGGAGAGAAAATTCTAGGATCAAGCTCTGAATATGTACAAAGCAATGTAAGCAGCATGCTGAGGCAATGATTTAAAGAACCATTGAGCTTTGGTGTTAGCTGAATGCTGTAACTGTAGGTTAAAAGTTAAATCATGTAGTTTGTATGTGAAGTTCTTGGTTAGTTCAATCTAAATGCTTGTTAAGAATAACAGGTACATACTAATTTCTACTTAGAACTTGTTGAAATGATCTATTATGATTTTGAAGTTTGATAGGCAAAAGATTTAATCCCCTTTTTGCTGTATTCTTTCAGTGATTGAAATAGTTCAAATGTTTCCTGTTTATGGATGTGCAATGGCTTCATTTACTATTATTATAATTTGAAGATATGTGAATTTATTTAATCTTTTCCTCTTTTTTTAAATGAACAGATAAGTAGATACTTCTCTGATCCCCAATATTATTTCCAAGTGAATGACCAATATGTGAGAAATAAAGTGAAAATTGTTCTATTTCCTTTCCTGCACAGGGTAAGCCTTACTGCGGTTATGTTTTTCTGGTTGTCCCAACTTTTCTTCATTGAAGTGATATTTATTCCTTTTCCCTTTCCTTTAGGGACACTGGACACGGATAACTGAGCCGGTAGGAGGCAGGCTTTCCTACAAACCCCCAATTTATGATATAAATGCGCCAGACCTATACATCCCCTTCATGGCATTTGGCACATACGTTGTACTTGCTGGCTTGTCTTTAGGACTTAATGGAAAGTAAGTGTATTGTGTTCTCTAATCAGCTAGTCCATGTGTCAACACTTATCACATGAAGTTGCAAGTTTGTCATTCCTCTTGTAAATATTGTGTATGGACATCTCTTAACACATTTCTGGTCTTGCTCTCAGTTCTGTGCTGATATTTGCTTATTTACAATTGTAATCAACCATAGGACATGTTTAGATGGCATGTCTTTATTGTTCTTCTCACTTCACTAGTTGTTTTGGGACTTCCTAAGTAGAATGGCTGATAAGAGAATTAGAGAACAACATTTAGGTATGAAGTTACTGGCTATTTTAGCTAGTAGCATTGGCAATTACGGCAATGTTGTTGACAATCGGGTCACTGTTATTACCACCCTCGTTCTGTTTTCTTCTTCCATTTCTTCTTTTTTCGTGTATGCTCATTCATTTTTGTGATTGTTTGTTTTAATTCCTCTCTCTCTCTATATATATATATATGTTTGTGTGTATGCACACAAGCTCCTTTCTGCTGTCTCTTTTTTTTTTTTTCTCCGTCCAGTTGTTCTCTAAACATTTTGTTTTATTAACCTCCATTCCATGTTTGATTTTCTATTCAATGCAGGTTTAGCCCAGAAGCACTCAATTGGCTGTTTGTGAAGGGATTACTTGGCTGGTTTCTGCAAGTTTCATTGCTCAAAGTAACACTACTTTCGCTAGGTAGCGGAGAGGCACCCTTGTTGGACATTGTTGCATATGCTGGTTATACTTTCACAGGGATGTGCATTGCTGTCCTCGGAAAGATTTTATTCAAATACTCGTACTACTTTTTGATGCCATGGACATGCTTATGTATGGGAGTTTTCTTGGTGAAGACCATGAAGAGGGTCCTTTTCGCAGAGGTGAGGAGTTATGATTCGAGCCGGCATCATTATCTGTTACTATTCATAGCTTTGGCTCAGTTCCCACTATTCATATGGCTGGGCAACATTACCGTGAATTGGCTTTTCTAAATTGAATTTCTTGACGTTGTAAGAAGCAATTAGGGGTTTGTAGAGCTTTTGAAATTTCATAGAAAAAGTTTATGCTTTTGTTAATTTCTTTTATAGGTGATTATTTTTGCAGTATGAATCACGTTGGTCCACTTGCCCTGTTCAACCACATTTTGATTTTGGTGGGTTTACGGTGAATGATAACTTTTTGACAGGGAAATCTATTTCTAGCGTAGATTGGTGTGGTCACATTTCACATCTCAGGAGTGTTCTTTGACAGCTTTATCTTTTCCAGACTAAAGTTCTTTGTTTCGTAAAACTTTTTTAGAATTAGTAAATATATTTTTTTTAATTAAAAATTCGCTACATTCCATTTATTTGAATCTACTTTTAAGATTATATTTTATTGATGAAATTTGATGCAATATTTATAAAATAGTTTTAATTTATATTTTCTAAATCTTGAAAAGATTATAAATTTATCACCACTTTTCCCCTGATCGTTGAGCTCCTTCAGCTTTTTCTCTTGTATAAATGCATTAGACTAAATCTTGGGAGATTTCATGAGTTTTAGTGTGGATTGACAATTCGATGTGCTCAGTGCTCCCAATCTAGCTTAACCCAACTTCTCCTCTTCTGCTGTTCGTCATCACCAGCCTTTATTTCCTTCTCTATTGTTCGCCATTATTTTCTTCAATCAAATGGGCTTCCTTAATCATTGCGACTCGATCTTTAGCTATCTGACAGCGACGGTAGTACAGTGATCTTCATTAGTCTCCTCGGCAGCCTACGGTACGCCTCATTTCATCATTGCTCTTGAATTCAAGCGGAGTTCTCTTTAATTCCATCAGGTTTCATTTGAATTTGAACTTTTTTTCCTTAATTGTTAGGTGTCTCATACTTCAATTATTAATAAATTCCTTGACGGTTAACTTTGCTTGTTTGATTATGGTTGCTGTGATTTTCAGTGTGAGAAATATATACTTTTTGGGGTGAATTTATTTTTGTGTCTATTTATTAGCAAAGACTAGCATAGTTTGTTTTGTAAACAATTTTGAATAGGGTAAAATATAATTTAATCTTTGAAGTATAATGAAATCTCTGCTTTAGTTCTTATATTTTTAAAATTCATCTATTGAGTTCTTAACATTTAATAAACCTACACATTAATTCCTAATGTTAAATTTACTGTTAAAATTACTATTTCTTTTTTAAATCAAATATCAACTTTGATATTATTAACATCGTAAATCAAAGTATCAATTAAAATAGGTGGTAAATTAATATCTCAAACTATCTTGTCAAATATAAAGACAATAGTTGGAACTAAGATATGAATAACTTGATTCGTTGATCTACAAGCCAAACAAATAGATAGCTAACATTATTAAGCTCCGCTAAAAGAGCTGTACAATGAGAGATTAGAGTACCAAAGTAGGTAAAATCTTGTGAAGAACTCCTTACTGCCTGCACAATACTCAAGCAATCTGTTTCAATTAAAATTGAATGCAAACCTTGTTGCTTGAACCAACTTAACCCCTCCACAACCCCCATTAACACCACTGTACTAGGTTCATAAGCTATGAATAAAGGACATGTGATGGCATGTAGAAAAGCCCCATCATTGTTTTGAAGAACACAAGTATAACCAGCTCTTCCAGTAGACAAATCAATACTACCATCAACATTACACTTTAAAAAACCCAGCTCAGGTAGTCTCCATCTATTCTCAGCAAGCGGTACAACTGTACTTGCCCTTCGCACTTGCTGAATTTGAGCTTCCTTCCATTCTGTCTACTTTGTAACTGCCATATGCGCTACTTCACCTGCAGCCCTCCTTTTTCCTTTCCACACAACCAAGTTTCTATACTGCCATTTCATATAAAATCGAAGCTGCCAGTGCAACTTCACACGATTGCAGTAGCAAGATACACCAGCCCCACAATGTATTCTCAGTGGAAGTGAACCTCAACCCAGTTGCTAGCCATACTTCACGCGCAAAACTACAAGATAGCAAAATATGATCAATCGTCTCTGCCACTTACTCACAAATTGGACAAGTTTCCAATACCTGAACTTGCTTCTTCCTCAAATTTACACAAGTCGGTAGAACATTGTGCAAAACTCGCCAGAGAAAATTTTTAATCTTCGGAGGAATTACCATTTTCCAGACGCCTTTCCAAACAGCCTGTAGATTTGTTACAACTATGGGCAAGTTACTAGTGAGCAAGAAGCAAGTTCTACCGTTAATTTAAGTAAAATGGCTAAAATATCTTTTATTATATTTTCAATATGGCCTAAATCCTTGAAGCTTAGCAAGTCCTGTAATTTATTTTTTTTTACAATTCACTTTAATAATTTTCCAAAATGATTCTTCCAAAACTTTTTGCTCTTCCCATCAAATTCCTCATGAACAATCTATCTGCAATCCATCTTCACTTTTCTTGGAGGAATTCATGGCACCCTCAGACCAAAGCTCAATATCTCCTCTACCACAAAAGACTTGAGTCTTGTGAGCTTCAATCTTGCACCCAATCTTCTTTCTTGACATTTAGCATTTTCCTCTTATCGCCTAATCAACCGAGGATTACTATCTGTATCACCCAACTCTCAGACCTTAGATCTCACAGTTTCACATTTTCCAATATACACCAGAGGGTCCACTATGAGAACCAGAAGCCATTACCACATTGTAACTCTCTATCCACTTCAATTTCTTTCACAACCCTTTTCAAGATCAAGCATTTGCATTCTCGAGAAATCAATGGTTCCCATGGCTGCTAGAGTTGGCAAAATTGCCAAGAAAATTCAATATACTTGATTTAATTTTAAATTGAACCGATGAAATGCGAGCAAATGTTATAAATTAATTTAATTGGTCACAAAATCAAGCCAGTTGTCCAGAAGAAAACAATCCAAACAAGCTAAATATAATCCCTAAACATAAATAAGCAACAAAAAGCCACTGATCGTCTGATCCACTATATCATAATCACTGCCATCAAAGTGAATGGCTTGAAAGTTACACCCTAAAGCAGTGGCTGATACAATAAATTCCCTAATCTAAACTTTATGTTTCTCTTAACATAATAACAAAATACGTATACAGATACGTACATTTCACGTATGCGTAGTTTATAAGATGAAGCCATAGAGTTTATGAGCAGAGTTCAGCCAAGATCAGGTACTGTGAAGTACTCATCATCTTCATCACAAATCCTAATCCTAGGCTTCTTATTAGGCATGTTGGATTTGGTGGGTCTGCATGAACTCACATTCACTGATGGTGGAACTGTTAATTCAGGAACTTCAGCTGCTGCTAATGCCTCCTCACCAAATAATCCCACATCAGCTAGCCACTGAAACTCTCCAAATTCAAGCTGCTCTTTCTGCAGATGCAAGAAACATGAATGTTTAGTCATTGAATAGACAATAAAGCAGGAATTAAAAAGTTGAGTGTTCATTTCAATACCTTGTCAGTGGATGATTCAAACTCTGAGAATTGCATGAAATCGTCGACTGCCCATGAAGAGTTGAAGCTTGGTGATTGCTGTGCAGGCAATTTCATAGAAGTTTGTTGCGCACTCTGATTAGGTGGCTCTAAACAATTCTCCTTAGTATCCTTGGTGCAGCTAGATCCTAAAGCCACTTGTATTCCGGTGGCCAGAAACCGCTGATGATTTGCAGAGAGGCTACCGGCTGAATGGATTGGTTCATCACAATCCTGGCAGAAAAGTGCTCTGTCTTCAACACAGAAAATGAAAGCTGCCTTTTCCTGTGCATCAAATCAGAGAGAAAATGAACAATCTGAGATTCAAAGTTCATAGATTTCTCCGCAAATCTTTTTTCTGGAAACCTTTCCTTTTCTCTCTCTAAGATTCCTTATTCTAATGAATTCTTTCAAAATCATACACGATTTATACTCTTTTAAAATAAAAATTTTTTAATTAAAAAAATTGAATCCTTTCATTCTAAGAAAAAAAATTGTAAAAAAAAAAATTAATTGAACTGAATTATTGTGAAATTCTCTATTTCAAATTGAGGGATTTATATACATGTCTGAGACTTACAGCCTTGATCTGGGGATCAAAGTGAATGAATCACCTAATGATTAAGCTATTCTTTCAAAGACAGCATTTGTTCTAGTTTATTATTATTATTATTATTATTAACTAGGTTGTCCTGCATTTGGATAAAAATTTCCCACTAAGGAAAGTGATTTTTTTTTTTTTTTTTTTTGGTAAACACCAAATCAATGAATTAATTAAACAGATCAACAAAACCCTTAAATAATATTAAAAAAATAATAGTAAAAGAAAATCAAAACTTGAATAGAACTTTTATAAATAAACTCACTTGGCAAATATCACAACGAGGCAGCTTGCTAGAGAGGCATTGAAGAAGAAGCCTCTGATGCTTACTTGCAAGCTTGTTAGCAGCATGCACTTCTACGTCACATCTCCCACAAAGTGCTGCTTCATCTGCACAACAAATCACAGTTGCTGGAGCTTTCTCGCACACATCACACTGAATCTTCATCTTCCTTAACAATTAATCCCTTAATTTTTCCCTACTTTTAACAGCTACCCACTTCGTTAATTTTCTCGCCTACTGCAGTGCCTTTCTTCTCAGGGAGATTCAAAGCATGGCCGCCATGAAAATGAAACGACCATGAGAAAATTTTCTGAAATGCAAACAAATATTCCAGGAAAGTAGAGGCCAAAAAGAGAGATTCTTGGGGAAGAAAATACTTGATTCTTGAACAGAAAGCTAAGCCAAGAATTTGCTAAGAAAGAAAAGAAAGGAGAAGGAAAGAAGAGAAAAGGTGGGAAAATGTGAGAAAATATAAGAAAAAGAAGATAGTGTAGAAATGTAAGGAGTGATTGGTGGAGAATCCAAGAAGCTGAGGGAGTTGAAGATAAGGGTTTGGATTTTGAAGAATCAAAATGAAGAAATGTGGAAGAGACAGCTGAGCTTTGTGGGGTCAAAGCTAATGTGTGGTTGTTGTAAGCTTTGAGCTACCACCTTAACTGCAAATTAATAAATGATCTTTCCATGTGAAAAGTTTGGAGCTGTTTTTTTTTTTTTTTTTTTTTTTTTAATATCTACTTTAATTTTTTTATAAATAAAAAAAGTCTAAATAAAATTCTCCAACGCTTTATAAAATCTAAATAAATTTAATTTAATTCTTTTAACTAAATAAAATTTTAGAACTTATAGTTAAATTTAGAGCAATTTACGGTATAATAGTTGAAATTTAATAAAATTTATAATTTAGTTTTTATTTTTTTAAGTAATTTTTTTTAATTTTTATTTGACTAATAAAATAATTCTTTTTTTTAAATTTAATGTTAATTAGTTATTAATTTAATAAATTAACTCAAAGAATTAAATTATTATAAACATTAAAATTAAAAAAATTAAATTATTATATATTAAAATTAAATAAATTAAATTATTAAAAAAATAAAATTTAAAAAATTAAAATATTATAAATAAATTATATTTTAATCTGAGTTTTAGCTTCAAATCGATTTTTATATTTTTAAAATCTAATATTTAAATTTTTTTATAATCACCCATTTAAATTAGAGATCTTTTCATTTAATTTTGGTATGAAAAAAATTAAAATACTTTTATAATATTTTTAAATAGATAAACTATATTTAAATTCTTGAATTTTAGTATAATTAGTAAATCAGTTTCTATATTTTTAAAATTATATATTTAAGTCCCTTTCTCAATTATTATAATTTAAATATTTTGATCTTTTATTTTTTATTTATAGTATTTTATTCAACTAATTTCTAATTTTTTTATTTTTTAATTTCTATTTATTAAAATATTTTAATATTTATAATTTTAAAATTTTTAAAAATTTTTATAATTTTAACTATTTTTAAGTGTATTAAGTAATATTTAACTAAATTGTAAACTTTTATAAAACATTTTAAAAAGAAATTATATTTTTTAGAAGAAATTTGATTATTCACTAATTTTGAACTAATATCTATAATATGTGGAAAAACTATAATTTTAGATGAATTAAATATAGAAAAATTTAAAATTTTAATTTTAAAAATATAAAAATTAATTTATCAATTACTCTAAAACTTAAAAATTAAAATATAATTTACATAATATAAAATTTTCATTAAGTGTTTATTAAAGTATTTTAAATATTTGAAATATTTATTATCTCTTTAATTGTAACTAATAAAATTATAAATGGAAAGGGATTTAATTTGAATGGATTGATTATATAGAGATTCAATTTATTAATTATATTAAAATTTAAAAATTAAAATATAATTTATTCAAATATTATATTTTAATAAAAAACTATTTTATTGATCCAATAAAATCGTTGAAATTAAATTATTTTGCCCTAAAATAGTAGGGAGTAAGTTATAAATTTAGTTAAATCTTAATTACTAAATTATATATTACCATAAAATAAATTATAATATAATAAAATATAGTTTTTAATAACAAATTACCTGTTTCTAAATCCTTAGAATATTTTTTTATTTCATTGATTAAAAATTACGTGCACTTTATGCTTCACTGTAATATAATATAATAATTAATAAATTTTAGTATTAATTGCAAGATTTTATTGTGTTTATCAAAAAAATAATATTGATTATAAAAACAGACTTTATTTTAAGTGGTACATCTCTTCATAATTCCAGTTTTTTTTTTTTTTTAAATAAACTATGATTTAAAAAAAGAATTAAACTGAATTTATCATATTTTCTGTTTTTAAAAAAATGAAAAAGAAGTGAAAATACGTAATCACGTTGGTTTTTCTTATTTTCTTAATGCAGCTTAAATATATATTAAAATTTCAATTTCCTTCATGATATTATTATTATTATTATTATTATTATTATTAGAAATCACAGATTTTCTTTGATCTTATGAAAAAACACACGAAATTATTTTTTTAATTTCACTTAATAGTATAATTTTAATTTATTCAATGATCATCGGATTTATTGCATTCAGACTGAGGTCAAGTTTCAGAAAAACAGAGAGATTCAAAATTCATTAAAACTCACTAAGGAGGCTGACTTATCAACACACCATCCAATCTACGACTAAAGCAGACTGGACTTACCGATGCTCTGGATCGGTTAGAGAAGAGTGTAGATCGTTTGATGTGATGGAGAATAGGAGATCATACCCAATTACACCACGATCCTATCAACACAAGCGCCGGAGGGAAATTAAATGACCGTCTGACTAAAATGGACAAGCAGATACACCCGTACTTACGGCTCTGCGTGATAAAAATATGTGATACTGTAGTAGAATGACGGTTATGTGTCACTAGAGAATAAATAAAAAAAAAAGAAAACGTAACCCCTCTAAATTAAGTTTTTGTACACACAAAAACTCTATTCTCTCTTTTTGATATCACAACATCATATTTTATTGATAATTTCTAATAAAACTTAATTTATATGAAATTAGAAATTTTCTAAACTCGAATGAATTGTAAAATTGAGATTTTAATTGAATGATAATTCCTTTTCCGATCATTAACTAACAAAAAGTAATTTTCCAAAGAGAAAATTTAACATTTGATATGGAATTATGCATAATTCATAATTTGGCATAATTAGAGTATTTTTCCTAAATTTAACGATAAATTACAAAAGTATCCAAATTAAAAATTATATTTTATCGTTTATTAATCAAATAAAATTTCAAAAATTATTTTATAATTGTTTTTCTAAATTTCATTTAATATTCTAACTAAAATTATAAATTATTAAAATTTTAATTTCACCTTTCATTTATTCTTTTTTCTTTTTGTAAAATCATTAAATAGTATTCCCTTTGTTCTCTATTTTAAATTATTATATATATTTTTTAGATATTAATTTATTTATTAATTTCTTGATACACCCATGTTTAATAAATATTAAAAATGTAAAATTTATTAGTTTCAATATAATTTTATAATAGAATAATATAAGTCGAGGAATATAAGTAGAGGATATATAAAAAAAATAATATAAATTTATTGCTCTTAATTATTATTAATTATATTTTTTTTAATTTATATATTTATATATATAGAGAGAGTATTAGAATTCAAGAGAGGGTTCAATTTTTCCATTTTAATTATTAGTTTAACTAAAGCTTGGTTTAGCATCTATCAATCGGGGTGAGCATTCGGTCAGATCGGTTCAAAATCGAATTGAACCAAATAAATCGAAAACTAAAATTTTAGTATTTATGAAAATCGAATCAAACTGATTTTGATCAGAAATTAAAATCGAACCGAACCGGTCTAATTTAGTTCGATTCAGTTCGGTTTGATCGGTTTTGATTTTTAATAATTTTTTTTATTTTTTACACTTTATTTTTAGTATTTTAAAATTTAATTAAAATATTTTAATCTAAATATAATTTAATTTCTCTATATTATTGAAAAAATATATTATTATCACTAATCGATTCGGTTCGATTTTTTCGATTTTTTTCTGATTAAAATCGAACCAAATCAAAATAACTGAAATTTTTAAAATTAAAAATCGAACCGAACTAAAATATATAAAAAATTGAACTAAATTTTTAATTCAGTTCAATTCGATCGATTTTTTCGGTTTGAACCGAATATTGCTCACTATCTATGAAGTTTTTTTCCTTGAAATGTTAAAATTTATTTCATTTTCTTAATTTATTATGATTAATTTGTTATACTATTTTTTATTTATTAAAATATCAAATATTTTATTTTTAAATATATAATTATTTATATAGCAAACTATTTTGAGAGTATTTAGCTTAATTTATAAAAAATTAACTTATAAGTATTTAAAGCTAAGCATTTAAAATTTTAAATAATTATTATTTAGTTAAAATATTTGTAAATAGTTGTAATTAATTTATAAGTATATTTATTATTAAAATTAAAAAAAATATTAAATAAGATATGTGGTGAATTTTTAAAATTAAATGAAGAAAATATGATAATTTATTAAGTCAAATCAGCTTATAAATAGAAAATTAACCTAATTTATAAGTTGATTTGATTAAAAGTTCTAAAATTTAAATGATCCATTGTCGGAGCCAGCAGGGAACAAGGAGACGTAGACCTATGAAAATTTCAAAATTATTTAGGGGTACTAGAAAATTTGGTCATTGGCGGAGCTAGCAGAAGGAAGGGCTACGAGCTATTGAAAATTTTCAAATTATTTAGGGATGTAAACGCAGGGGTGAGCATTCGGTCGATTCGGTTCAAAACCGAACCGAACTGAATAAATCGAAAATTGAAATTTTAGTGTTTATAAAAATCGAACCGAATTGATTTTGGTCAAAAACCGAATCGAACCGAATCGGTCTGATTCGATTTGATTCGATTCGATTTGATCGGTTTCGAATTTTAATAATTTTTTTATTTTTTACTAAAGTATTTTAAAATTTAATTAAAATATTTTAATTTTAATATGATTTAATTTCTCTATATTATTGAAAAAACATATTATTATTACTAATCGGTTCGGTTCGGTTTTTTCGATTTTTTTCTGATCAAAACCGAACCGAACCGAAATCACCGAAATTTTTGAAATTAAAAACCGAACCGAACCGAAATATATAAAAAATCGAACTAAATTTTTAAATCGGTTCAGTTCGGTCGGTTTTTTCGATTTGAATCGAATGCTGCTCACCCCGGATATTAGGATTTTTTTTTTAAAAACATAAAAAATTAACATTATGTTTAAAACTTATTAATTTATTTTTATTTCAAAATTACTCTATTAAAATATTATTGTATTTTATAAAATAAAATTATTTAATTTATTTGTTGAAGAAAGCTTTATTATTAAGTCTCCTTCCCCATTTTTTTCAATTTTAAAAATTTATTTTTTATTTTCAAGATTTCAACTTAAGACTGCATCAAAATTTTTTTAAAATTATTCGCTTATTATTTAATTTAATTTTATACATTATTTTTATCATTAAAAGTTTTTTTTTTATTTATCTTACTTAATTATTAATTTATTTATGCAATTGAAATTACATGTTAAAATATTTAAATTTAGAAATAAATAAATTTTAAATTTAAAAAAAAAAAACTTTTACGAGTAAACATTGGATTATTTAATGCTCTTTATCCACCGTTTAAATTTGATAAAAATAAAGTTTAAATCTAAAAATATGAGTTTAATAGGTAATAAGTTAGATAATTTAATGCTAAAAAATCTTAAATATAAATTCAGTATTTTTTATTGGGTTAAAGTATTTAAATTTAGGAAAAAGAAAAAGAAAAATATTATTTTATGGATAATGGATTAGAATATTTAATTTTTCTATTAAAAATTAAATTTTAATAGTAAATTATATATTAAACTATTAATTTATTTTAAGAGTTAAAATTTTTTTTATAAGTTGATATGTTATTGATATAGCTCAAATTAGATTGATTATATGGTCGGAATGTGATTATATTATAATTCACTAAAGCATGTAAGAAAGAAAATATGATGTGGTGGTGGGTGCCCACAATCCGACGTTCAAGTAAATATCGTGATAAGGGGAGAATGCAACAAATTGTTTAGAGTTTTGGTGTTAGAAAATAGCGTACATTTGCCTCTGAATTCGTTTTTCTTTTATATTGTAAGAGAATAGAGCTAAATATAGTGTTTCCTGAAAATCTGGCAGTGATGTGGCCGGCTGCTCAATAATCTCAGCCAATTAGGTTAGTAATCCTGTGATCTCTAGCGAAATGAGAATGTGCCGACAACATTAATTTTGTACCAAGACTTAGCTTATCTGGGGAGGGCGAGTCTTGACGATAATTGGGGTGTCAAAGTGTCCAGGTCTCCTTTTCCTATAGTGAGACCACGTTTTCGACTTGTCAGATCTTTGCAACGTGACCTTATCTTGTGGTGATAGCTCATAATTTTCTTTAGACAGATCCTTACCACGTACCCTTATCTTTTGGTGACATCAGAGGTCCCCCTACTAGTCTTTATTTCTTCAGATTCAAAAGGGGTATCTCTTATTGAGATCTTGACGTGCTGTCGGACGGGCTTCCCCCATCTCTTAGGATCGACTAACCCATGTGCAAGTGACGTTCACATGGAACCTTTCTCCTCTTCGGCCTTCAAAGTTCTCATTTGAATATTTTCTACTACCACCAAGATGTGCACCGACGGCCGCTCCGCCGGGCTCGCGCCCCAGGTTTTGCAGCGACCGCCGCGCCCTCCTACTCATCGGGGCCTGGCTCTTGCCCTAACGGCCGAGTATAGGTCGCGCGCTTAAGCGCCATCCATTTTCGGGGCTAGTTGATTCGGCAGGTGAGTTGTTACACACTCCTTAGCGGATTTCGACTTCTACGACCACCGTCCTGCTGTCTTAATCGACCAACACCCTTTGTGGGTTCTAGGTTAGCGCGCAGTTAGGCATCGTAATCCGGCTTCCGATTCATCCTACATCGCCAGTTCTGCTTACAAAAAATGGCCCACTTGGAGCTCTCGATTCCATGGCGCGGCTCAACGAAGCAGCCACACTGTCCTATCTATTTAAAGTTTGAGAATAGGTTGAGGGCGTTGCACCCTCGATGCCTCTAATCATTGGCTTTACTCAATAGAACTCGTCCCGAGCTCCAGCTATCCTGAGGGAAACTTCGGAGGGAACCAGCTACTAGACGGTTCGATTAGTCTTTCGCCCCTATACCCAAGTCAGACGAACGATTTGCACGTCAGTATTGCTGCGGGCCTCCACCAGAGTTTCCTCTGGCTTCGCCCCGCTCAGGCATAGTTCACCATCTTTCGGGTCCCAACAGGCATGCTCTCACTCGAACCTTTCTCAGAAGATCGAGGTCGGTCGATGGTGCAACCCTCGAGGGGATCCCGCCAGTCAGCTTCCTTGCGCCTTACGGGTTTACTCGCCCGTTGACTCGCACACATGTCAGACTCCTTGGTCCATGTTTCAAGACGGGCTGAATGGAGAGCCCGCTGGCCGACGCCTGGAGTGCACGGGTGCCGAGGCATGCCTTGACGATGCGCGCTGTGGTCCACAATCGCTGCGACAGCGTCTCCGTGAGCATTTCTAAGGCACGGGCTTGGGCCGCCGCTGCGATCCGCGTTAGTCCGCGCCCCGAGCCAATCGGCGGACCAGCTAGTCGCCGTTCCACATCTGACCGGGGCGCATCATCGGCCCCCATCTACTTCCCTCCCGACAATTTCAAGCACTCTTTGACTCTCTTTTCAAAGTCCTTTTCATCTTTCCCTCGTGGTACTTGTTCGCTATCGGTCTCTCACCCGTATTTAGCCTTGGACGGAATTTACCGCCCGATTGGGGATGCATTCCCAAACAACCCAACTCGCAGACAGTGCCTCGTGGTGCGACAGGGTCCAGGCACGAGGGAGCTCTCACCCTCTCTGGTGCCTCCTTCCAGGGGACTTGGGCCCGGTCCGCCGCTGAGGACGCTTCTCCAGACTACAATTCGGATGCCGAAGGCGCTCGATTCTCAAGCTGGGCTCTTCCCGGTTCGCTCACCGTTACTAGGGGAATCCTGGTAAGTTTCTTTTCCTCCGCTTATTGATATGCTTGACGTCGGCGGGGGCCTCGAGAAGAGTTATCTTTTCTGTTTAACAGCCCGCCCACCCTGGAAACGACTCAGTCGGAGGTAGGGTCCAGCGGCTGGAAGAGCACCGCACGTCGCGCGGTGTCCGGTGCGCCCCCGGCGGCCCATGAAAATCCGGAGGACCGAGTGCCTCCCACGCCCGGTTGTACTCATAACTGCATCAGGTCTCCAAGGTGAATAGCCTCTGGCCAATGGAACAATGTAGGCAAGGGAAGTCGGCAAATGACTCTTCAAGATTGGTTTCTTGCTACTCACGTCGTTTCGCTTACTGATCCTTTCTGCACTGTTTTCGTGCCATTTGGGACCAACACCCGAGTGATTTGACAAGAATCGCCTTGTGACTTGCCCTTGCAAAAATTTATCTTATGGCCTTGACCCTTGAAACCAACACCCGAATGGTCTGATGGAAACCACCTAAGAACATACCGTGTAAAAATACTTTGTTGACTTTATTATTAAAAGAATATCATTCATTTACATATGAGGATAAAACTAAATTACTTGTCAAATTGTGAACAATACCGGAATGGATACTTTGGCCAGACGACTCTTATAGGCGAATGTTCTCCCCACCTTTCTGGTAACTAAGATGTAATCTTGTCTATACTTCATTGGGTCCTTTTGTTATTACATGTGTAACAGCCCGCTTACCGGACCATCACCGGCACTAGGATCCAGATCGGCTTAAGGCCGCCGGGACCCGTAGTAAGCCACCTGTAAACTCTGTGTACCTGATAAATCCCATACATGACTTACTCTTCTCGATTATTTTCTTTTTTCTTTCTTTGCTTGACTATCTTTTCTTTTCTTGAAACTTTTCTCATCAACTAAGCCTGGACTATGCATGCTCTGTCTGTATGCACTCGAAGAGTGATACCTGCTATGGTACCATACAGTAACTACAGAGATAGAAATACTACCATGCACCAAGCCTAGCTCATCATACATTATCTCAATCATAAAAGGATCATGTACAAAGGGATAACAAGCACTAGGGCCAAGCACAATGCTATAACTCAGTACATCACTTACTATTACATCGTTTCTATACATTACATAAACTCTGTACTGTACATCATTATCATGTCCACTATTCTATACTATTACATATGCCTTTACCCTTGCTTTCTCTTTCTCTTTCTCTTCTCTGAGGCCCTGAAAAATGGGGTTAGGGAGAGGGATGAGCTACTAAAGCCCAGTGAGCGGAAACCATAAAAACATTTAAAATATGCTATAATGAAATGCATCACTGCACAAACATTTCACATCTCAGATTGGACATGACCCCAAAACTCCCTCTGTCGGTGCCCGGCCCCCAAAGGAGCTCACACAGGTCTTTCACTAACTACTCATGGTGCCCGACCCTATAAGGGCTCTCACAGGACTCATCCAAGTTAAATGCCCGGCCCCAAAGGAGCTCACACAGGACATACAATAATGACAGACTTATGGGCTATTGGAGTCGCCTCGGTCCAATCCACATAAACAAATAATAATGCAATGCCTCAACTTGGTGAATACTAATGCAAAGCATCCTACATAAACATGGCAGTAATGATGCATGAATCATGCTAAAACATTCATTAACTTAAAACAAAGTTCTGTTCCACTCACCTCTGTCAACTGCTGGGCAGTCTCTGTAACTCTAACTCTGTGGGCCTCCTTGGTCTCTCGGGTCCGCACCTACACAGGTGGACTCAAATGAGGACCAAACTTACTTAAACATAACTCTTAATATCTCCCCAAAACCCCTCGAAAACATCATAAGCATGCATGACAAAATGGGCAAAGGAAGGCTGGTCAGGGCACTTTCGGCGGCTGGTTCGGCGGCCGAAACCTCCCTCCAGAGACGAAACTCATGCATGTTCGGCGGCACCTTCGGCGGCCGAAAGTCTCGTCCAGAGACGAAACTCATGCACTTTCGGCGGCCGAACTCCCTCTTTCGGCGGCCGAAAGTCTCTTTCTCACCCAAAAGCCTAGCTTTCGGGGGCAAGGTTTGGCAGCCGAAACTGCCTCCACAAGGGGTTCGGCGGCCGAACCTTGCTTCGGCGGCCGAACCTGGATTCTCCAGAAAGGCAGAATCCCGACCCAACTCAGGGTTCCAGCCTCCAAAAACCTATAAAACACCCATAACATGCATACCAACACTTCTCAACTAGCACATAACATATCTCATGCATATAGGGGTCTATAAACTAACTCAAACCCCTAAAACAACATCAAATAGCATATGCTCAACATATGCTCAACTCAAAGCTCCACCAACAACTAACCCATAAAACTCTCTAAAAACTCTTAAAACTTACTGTAAACATAAGGGGAGGTGAGGATCCATGCTTACCTCTTGAAGAACGAGAGGATTGCTGGTCCAAACTTGGAGATGTGGTGGAAAACTACTCAAAGTCTCCAAGTTGCTCAACTTTGCTTCCTTTTGCTCAAAACTCTAAAACATAGCTCAAATCAAGTTAAAACATGCAAGATTTGAGAAAAACATGAGAAATCACACCAAGGAGAGCTTGAACCTACCTTTGACCCAAAAACAGAGTGTTTCACGCTCAAGTCTCGGGAAAAAGGGCTTTTGTAGTGGCCAACCGACTCTTCCTTCGGCGGCCTAACGTGCATGCGAAACCATGCAACTTTCGGCGGCCGAACTTCACCTTCGGCGGCCGAACCTGGCTTTTGTCCCCTTGGCCTTTTCATTTCAAAACTCAATGTTCTTAACTCAAAACATACAAACATGATAAAAACACTTAAAAACATCTTAAAAACCTTTCTTATACCCTTAGGGCAAGCTCCGACATCCTCGAATCCCGACTTCCAACGGAAAATCCGCCGGAACGTAGGAATTCCGATACCGGGGTCTAGCCGGGTATTACATTCTCCCCCCCTTAAGAACATTCGTCCCCGAATGTTCCTCTCTAACGCAAAACAGAAGAAAAACATAACATAAAGCACATAAAGAACAAAAGAAGCTAACACTAACCTCAAAAGAGATGGGGGTACTGTTGGAGCATAGACTCCCGTGTCTCCCAGGTGCACTCTTCTATGTTATGGTGGTTCCAGAGGACTTTCACCATCGGAATCTCCTTGTTCCTTAGCTTTCTGATCTGGGTGTCAATGATCCGCACTGGTTGTTCTACATACGTGAGATCACCTAGGATCTCCACATCTGGTTCGCTAAGAACCTTACTCGGATCTGACACAAACTTCCTTAGCATCGAAACATGGAAGACTGGATGGATTCTTTCCATAGACATAGGCAAATCAAGCTTATACGACACATTTCCGACCTTCTGCACAATCTCAAAAGGTCCAATGTACCGCGGAGCCAACTTACCTTTCCTCCCAAAACGAACCACCCCTTTTATTGGAGACACCTTTAATAAGATCAGATCCCCCTCCTCAAACTCTATGTGCTTTCTGCGAACGTCTGCATAGCTCTTCTGCCGACTAACAGCAGTCTTGAGCCTCTCTCTGATAATGGGCACCACCCTGTTCGTGATCTCTACTAACTCAGGCCCGGCTAGGGACCTTTCTCCAACTTCTTCCCAACAAACTGGTGACCTGCACTTCCTCCCATACAGAGCTTCATATGGGGCCATCCCTATGCTAGCATGATGGCTATTGTTGTAGGCAAACTCCACTAAGGGTAGATGCTGCCTCCAAGAACCGCCAAAATCTAGCACACACATTCTGAGCATGTCTTCTATGGTCTGGATGGTCCTCTCTGACTGGCCGTCAGTCTGTGGATGGAAAGCAGTGCTGAAGTCTAGTCTTGTGCCCATAGCCTCTTGCAGACTTCGCCAAAACCTGGAGGTAAACTGGGGTCCTCTGTCAGACACTATAGAAACAGGAGCCCCATGCAACCTCACAACTTCCTC
Organism: Manihot esculenta; assembly: GCF_001659605.2. NCBI lineage: Eukaryota > Viridiplantae > Streptophyta > Magnoliopsida > Malpighiales > Euphorbiaceae > Manihot > Manihot esculenta. The sequence goes on along the minus strand of NC_035164.2, from coordinate 6,383,455 downwards.
AAGATACACCTGCGCTAGCTTGTCCACAGAGTAGCCACTCCTGACAGGAATGAAGTGAGCAGATTTAGTTAGTCTATCCACAATCACCCATATGGAGTCTAGTCTGTTGGACGTCGCCGGTAATCCCACTACAAAATCCATGGCTATGTTCTCCCATTTCCATTCTGGAATCGGCAGTGGGTTAAGCATTCCAGCCGGCTTCTGGTGCTCTAGCTTCACCCTTTGACATATCTCGCAGGCTGACACAAACTGTGCCACTTCTCTCTTCATTGCTGGCCACCAATACACTTTCTTCAGATCTTGATACATCTTGGTGGCTCCAGGGTGAATGCTATATCTCGCATTATGAGCTTCCCTCATAATGTCTCCTTTTAAACTGATGTCATCTGGTACACATAGTCTATGCCCGTAGCGGAGAATCCCTTGGTTGTCGAATCTGAACTCTTCGCTCTTGCCTGACTGAACAGTCCTGGCAATCTTGACCAACTCTGGATCCTCATGTTGTTTCTGAGCCACCTGCTCCAGAAACACGGGTGTAACTTTCATCTGTGCAATCAAAGCACCTGTACCAGTTACCTCTAGCTGTAGCCCTTCCTCAACTAACCTGTAGAAGTCCTTCACCACCGGCCTCCTCTCTGCTGTAATGTGAGCTAAACTGCCTAGTGATTTCCGGCTTAAGGCATCGGCTACAACATTTGCCTTTCCCGGATGATACTGGATTCTGCAATCATAATCACTAAGCAATTCCACCCACCGTCTCTGCCTCAAATTTAACTCTCTCTGACTCAGGATGTGCTGTAGGCTCTTATGATCTGTAAAGATCTCACATTTCACCCCATAGAGGTAATGCCTCCACATCTTGAGTGCAAAGATAACAGCTGCCATCTCAAGATCGTGTGTCGGATAGTTCAGCTCGTGCTTCTTCAGCTGTCTAGAAGCATAAGCGATTACTCTGTCATTCTGCATTAACACACAACCTAATCCCACTCGGGATGCATCACAGAACACTGTGAAGTCCTCATCACTAGTAGGCAGAGCTAACACCGGTGCTGAAGTTAATCTTCTCTTTAGCTCTTCGAAACTCTCTTCACATTGGTCAGACCATGTGAATCTCTGGTTCTTTCTGGTTAATCTGGTCATAGGAGCCGCTATCTTGGAGAAGTCCTGAACGAACCTCCTGTAGTAGCCTGCCAAACCCAAGAAACTCTTGACCTCTGTCACTGTGGTGGGTCTAGGCCAATTGGCTACAGCTTCTATCTTCTTGGGGTCCACTGCTATACCTTGATCTGACACTACATGCCCCAAGAATGAAATGCTCCTTAGCCAGAACTCACACTTGGAGAACTTGGCATATAAACCATGCTCTCTCAAGGTCTGCAGGACTATCCTCAGATGATGGGCATGCTCCTCTGCATTCCTGGAATACACCAAGATATCATCTATGAAGACAATAACAAAGTGATCCAGGTACTCTCTGAAAACTCGGTTCATGAGATCCATGAATGCTGCAGGGGCGTTAGTTAACCCGAACGGCATCACTAAGAACTCATAATGCCCATATCTGGTCCTGAAAGCTGTCTTAGGTACATCCTCTTCCCTGATTCTCAGCTGATGATAGCCCGATCTCAGATCTATCTTAGAAAAACAACCTGCTCCTGCTAGCTGGTCGAATAGATCATCGATCCTGGGTAGAGGATACTTATTCTTGGTAGTGACTTTGTTCAACTGCCTGTAGTCGATACAAAGTCTAAGGGATCCATCCTTTTTCTTGACAAACAACACTGGAGCACCCCAGGGTGAGGTACTTGGACGGATAAAACCCTTATCTACCAACTCCTGTAGCTGCTCTTTCAACTCCTTAAGCTCTGCTGGTGCCATCCTGTAGGGAGGAATAGAGATCGGTCTGGTACCAGGCACTAACTCAATCTCGAACTCTATTTCCCTATCAGGTGGTAGTCCTGGAAGCTCATCTGGAAACACATCTGGGAACTCTCTGACAACGGGCACTGAACTGGGGTCCCTAAACTGACTGTCTAGCTCTCTCACATGAGCTAGATACCCCTGACATCCCCTCCTGAGCAACCTACGAGCCTGTAGGGCTGATATCAGACCTCTAGGCGTGCCCCTCCTGTCTCCTCTGAAGACAAACTCAGATCCATCCTCATCTCTGAACTTAACTACCTTGTCTCTACAGTCCAAGGTAGCTCTATAGGCAGATAGCCAATCCATCCCTAGAATGACGTCAAAATCTGTCAACTCTAGAACCACAAGGTCAGCTGGAAGGCATCTACCATCTATAAACACTGGACTATGTCGACAGACTGTCTCTGCCAACGATGGATCACACTTAGGGCCACTAACCCATAGGGGACACTCTAACCCAGACGTCATCAAACCCACTCTCTCTATGGCTCTGGGAGCAACAAAGGAATGTGAAGCACCAGGGTCTAACAAAGCATACACCTCAGAACACCCAATGAGAAGGTTACCTGACACCACGGTGTTAGAAGTGTTTGCCTCCTGCTGTGTCATCGTGAAAATCCGCGCCGGAGCTGACGGACCTCCACCTCTGGGACCTGCAGATGAAGAGGCTGACCCTCTCCCTCTGCCTCTGCCCTGCGTCATAACTGAAACTGGTGGCTGTGGCATGCTAGCTGGAGCTGTCTGCTGGGATGGTGCCGTGAAAGCTGCTTGAGGGCACTCACGAGCCATGTGTCCCTTCTGGCCGCACCTGTAACATCCTGTAATCCCAAAGCGACAAACTCCTCTGTGCGCTTTACCGCACCTATTACACACTGGAACCTCTGAGCCTGAACTCATGCCACTGCCTAATCCCAGACCTGCTTTAATCTTGTTCCAGAACTTATTCTTCCTCGACTTCTGAGTGGAACCACTCCACTTCTTCCCACTGGAAGTTGCTGCACCCTGTGAAGAGGGATCTGACTTACCCCTACCTGGGGTCTTAGAACCTGAAGACTGTGCCGGCTGCTGTTTCACTGTACCCTGTATAATGGCACTAGCCTCCATCCTCCGTGCTAAATCCACCACGGTGTGGAAACTCTCCCTCTCGGCTGCATGGATCAAAGAGGAATACCTGGAATGCAATTTCATAGCATACCTCCTAGCCTTTTTCTGTTCCGTATCATAGGCCTGTCCTGCATACCGCAGCAACTCCAGAAACCTGTCAGTAAACTCATCAATACTCATATCCTCAGTCTGCTTGAGCTGCTCAAACTCTATCAGCTTTAGCTCTTTCGAACTATCTGGGAATGCCCATCCGGCAAACTCATTAGCAAACTCCTCCCAAGACATGTTATCCAACCTAGGGTCCACATAGACGCCAAACCATTCCTTCGCCTTCTTACATTTTAAAGTGAACCCTGCCATCTGAATGGCTCTGGTATCATCTGCCCCTAGCTCATCTGCTATCATCTTGACTGCTTTAATGTACTCAAACGGATCATCTCCTGATTGGTACTTAGGAGCATCTAACTTTAGGTAATCAGTCATCTTTACCTTGCTCCTCACAGATGGGCCAGGTTGAGGTGTTTGGATAACTGGGGCTTCTGGTTGTACCACTGGTGGTGGTGGGGGAGGTGCAGAACTTACTGGTGTCGAGTATGCTGGACTGGGGTAAAAAGGCGAGGGTGGATACATGGGATATGGTGGATATGGGGGGTAATACGGTGGATAAGGCATATATGTGGGATATGGGTGAAAACTAGGATAATCCGATGTACCTCCCATCGAATATCCTGGGCCCTGTGGATAGGGCTGATAGTGGGGTGAATAACCATACCCCGAGGCCTGTCCGCCTCCCTGTGATGATCCCACATCCTCCTCTGTAGTGCCAACACCTAACCCTCCATCCCTTCTTGGATCCACATCCATCTCTTCCCTTGTATCACGAGATCTTCTTCTCTGTTCTGTCTCCCTCCTGCTTTCATCAAAAGACCTTCTAGGGTCCCTTGATGATCTTTCTCTGCCTGCCCTTTGGGACATAGCTCTTGGCAAAGCAGGGGGACGCCCTTCCATACCCTCATTCTCGGGCGGAGCTCCAGTCAATCTAGCTGATCGACGGGTTCCTCTCATTTTCGCTTCTGAAAACATAACATACACTTTAGCATATGATCCATGTAAAAACATGAACCCTCAACTCATAGCATAGCATATCATAGCAAGCATTAAATGCACATGTATAACATCATGGCATTACACAGCAAGACAGGACTCAACATCCTATCCTAGTGGACATGATCTTCCTCTTGTGCTTGCCCTCTAAAACAACCTCTTTCCGATGTGAGATATCTCTAATCCCTGAGCATCTTAGCTCAGCACACCGTACTCTAGAGGCCCTATGCTCTGATACCAATCTGTAACAGCCCGCTTACCGGACCATCACCGGCACTAGGATCCAGATCGGCTTAAGGCCGCCGGGACCCGTAGTAAGCCACCTGTAAACTCTGTGTACCTGATAAATCCCATACATGATCACACTTAAACTTAAAACTGTTACTTACTCTTCTCGATTATTTTCTTTTTTCTTTCTTTGCTTGACTATCTTTTCTTTTCTTGAAACTTTTCTCATCAACTAAGCCTGGACTATGCATGCTCTGTCTGTATGCACTCGAAGAGTGATACCTGCTATGGTACCATACAGTAACTACAGAGATAGAAATACTACCATGCACCAAGCCTAGCTCATCATACATTATCTCAATCATAAAAGGATCATGTACAAAGGGATAACAAGCACTAGGGCCAAGCACAATGCTATAACTCAGTACATCACTTACTATTACATCGTTTCTATACATTACATAAACTCTGTACTGTACATCATTATCATGTCCACTATTCTATACTATTACATATGCCTTTACCCTTGCTTTCTCTTTCTCTTTCTCTTCTCTGAGGCCCTGAAAAATGGGGTTAGGGAGAGGGATGAGCTACTAAAGCCCAGTGAGCGGAAACCATAAAAACATTTAAAATATGCTATAATGAAATGCATCACTGCACAAACATTTCACATCTCAGATTGGACATGACCCCAAAACTCCCTCTGTCGGTGCCCGGCCCCCAAAGGAGCTCACACAGGTCTTTCACTAACTACTCATGGTGCCCGACCCTATAAGGGCTCTCACAGGACTCATCCAAGTTAAATGCCCGGCCCCAAAGGAGCTCACACAGGACATACAATAATGACAGACTTATGGGCTATTGGAGTCGCCTCGGTCCAATCCACATAAACAAATAATAATGCAATGCCTCAACTTGGTGAATACTAATGCAAAGCATCCTACATAAACATGGCAGTAATGATGCATGAATCATGCTAAAACATTCATTAACTTAAAACAAAGTTCTGTTCCACTCACCTCTGTCAACTGCTGGGCAGTCTCTGTAACTCTAACTCTGTGGGCCTCCTTGGTCTCTCGGGTCCGCACCTACACAGGTGGACTCAAATGAGGACCAAACTTACTTAAACATAACTCTTAATATCTCCCCAAAACCCCTCGAAAACATCATAAGCATGCATGACAAAATGGGCAAAGGAAGGCTGGTCAGGGCACTTTCGGCGGCTGGTTCGGCGGCCGAAACCTCCCTCCAGAGACGAAACTCATGCATGTTCGGCGGCACCTTCGGCGGCCGAAAGTCTCGTCCAGAGACGAAACTCATGCACTTTCGGCGGCCGAACTCCCTCTTTCGGCGGCCGAAAGTCTCTTTCTCACCCAAAAGCCTAGCTTTCGGGGGCAAGGTTTGGCAGCCGAAACTGCCTCCACAAGGGGTTCGGCGGCCGAACCTTGCTTCGGCGGCCGAACCTGGATTCTCCAGAAAGGCAGAATCCCGACCCAACTCAGGGTTCCAGCCTCCAAAAACCTATAAAACACCCATAACATGCATACCAACACTTCTCAACTAGCACATAACATATCTCATGCATATAGGGGTCTATAAACTAACTCAAACCCCTAAAACAACATCAAATAGCATATGCTCAACATATGCTCAACTCAAAGCTCCACCAACAACTAACCCATAAAACTCTCTAAAAACTCTTAAAACTTACTGTAAACATAAGGGGAGGTGAGGATCCATGCTTACCTCTTGAAGAACGAGAGGATTGCTGGTCCAAACTTGGAGATGTGGTGGAAAACTACTCAAAGTCTCCAAGTTGCTCAACTTTGCTTCCTTTTGCTCAAAACTCTAAAACATAGCTCAAATCAAGTTAAAACATGCAAGATTTGAGAAAAACATGAGAAATCACACCAAGGAGAGCTTGAACCTACCTTTGACCCAAAAACAGAGTGTTTCACGCTCAAGTCTCGGGAAAAAGGGCTTTTGTAGTGGCCAACCGACTCTTCCTTCGGCGGCCTAACGTGCATGCGAAACCATGCAACTTTCGGCGGCCGAACTTCACCTTCGGCGGCCGAACCTGGCTTTTGTCCCCTTGGCCTTTTCATTTCAAAACTCAATGTTCTTAACTCAAAACATACAAACATGATAAAAACACTTAAAAACATCTTAAAAACCTTTCTTATACCCTTAGGGCAAGCTCCGACATCCTCGAATCCCGACTTCCAACGGAAAATCCGCCGGAACGTAGGAATTCCGATACCGGGGTCTAGCCGGGTATTACAACATGTATGACTCCCACAAGTTCTCGATCAGGAGTCGTCTCAGGGGTTATTTCCTCAGGCTTAGACTTTTGCCCTTCTTTTTCTTTTATTGTGAATTTTTGGAGGGTGTCATCCCTTATGAGCCTTTTGATCTTGTCCTTTAGTTGTCGACATTCTTCCATTGTGTGGCCATGATCTTCGTGCAAACGACAATATTTGGTTCTGTCTCGTTTGTCCACCTTCTCGGGATTAAGCTTGGGCGGCCACTTGATCTCTTTATTATTCTTCCTGATTCACATTAAAATATGAGTTCGTGAGTCACTTAGCGGGGTGTAATTCTTATACTTACTCTGTTTGTCCTTCTTTCTCAAGATGGGATAGCTCCTATGATTCCCTTCAAGGGCTCATCTTTCTGACTTTTGACTTATCTTTTGACTCGCTTTCTTATCTTCTTATAGTGTATGGATTTTATCATCCAACCTGATATACTTCTGGGCTTTATATATCAGCTGTTGATATGTTGTCGCTGGATTTTTTATTAAGGAATCCATGAACTTAATGTTACGGGTCCCTTTCTTTAATGCCTCACATGCTATCTCATTATTCAACTTTTCCACCTGTATGGCTTTAACATTGAAATGGAAAATAAAGCTCCTTAAAGACTCGCCCTCTACCTGGCGGATCTTTCGTAAGTCTGAGAAAAACTTTTTTGGAGGTATGCAAGTGATAAATTTGGATTTGAATATCATAGCAATGTAACAGCCCGAAAATCGGACCGCTACCGGCGCTAGGATCCAGATCGGCATAAGGCCGCCGGGAACCGTAGCAAGCCTGACATAACCTGTAATCCTGTTTAATCCCATACATGATCAACAATACTCATAAACCTGTAAACCTTCTCATATAACAACCAAGCTCAACCTGTACATAAACATAAACATAACATAAACCTTCACTGGAGCCCTCATCAAAATGCTCCAATGGGGTATCCCTTCATACATAAGCTTGGCTGAAACATAACCTCATATCTCATATCATAAAGACCATGTACATACAAGTGGGATTAACAATCTGTATTGGTCAAGCACAACTCTATCCTCAATATTCAAATTACATATCATAACTTAAAACACTTTTACATTACATCATAATACAATTGTCATGTCCACAATCTAACTATTACATAAACATATCTTCCATACTCTAGCTAACCTCCTGATCTACCCTGCACCTGCACATCTGGGGTTAGGGGAGAGGGATGAGCTATAAAGCCCAGTGAGCAGAATAGAGAAAACATATATTAAATATTTCATGCTTCCATGAATGCAACACATCACAAACATATCACATAAGGATGGTATTGTCACCTATAGTCCTCAACATAGTCCAATCGTGCCAGGGGCGTAGAATGGGCCTCACTGGTCTTTCTCTTACATACATAACCTAACATAACATTCCAATATGCCAGGGGCGTAGAATGGGCCTCACTGGTCTTTCTCTTAACATAGTCCAGGGGCGTAGAATGGGCCTCACTGGCAATCCATACCGTATCATCATCATCATATCATACCATAGGAGGACTAGAGGATCATCCAATAGCCAATCCGCATCCACATCATATTATGCAATGCAACATATTCGTGAATACTAATGCAACAACCTAAAATATCACATGGCATATATGATGCATGAACATGCTCCAAAAAGTTATATTTCATTTATTTAAAAGCTTAAGGTTCATTCCACTCACCTCTGGCTGAAGCTCTACAGACTCCGAAGCAGCTATCTCACTGCTGAGGTCCTCGGTTCCTCGGGTCCGAACCTACACAGGTGGACTCCAATGAGGGACCAATCATACATAAACATAACTCTAATAAACTCCCCAAAAACCCCCTAAAACATCAGGAAAACATCACATAGAAATATGCATGAAATGGCTGAACAGGGCACTTTCGGCGGCACCTTCGGCGGCCGAAAGTCCTGGACAGATCCGAAAGTCAGGCACTTTCGGCGGCACCTTCGGCGGCTGAAAGTCCCAGACAGAGACGAAAGTCTCTTTTCGGGGGCAACTTCGGCAGCCGAATGCTGCCTCCACAAAGGGGGTTCGGCGGCCGAAACTCCCTTCGGCTGCCGAACCTGGTTTCTGCCAAAGGGCAGAAACTTGGTTCAAACGAACCTCTTGCCTCCCAAAACCTCTAATCATGCATAATCTTGCTCTACAACATGCATACTTCACATACATTACGCCTAGGGGTCTCAAACTATCATATACCCCATCTACAACACTTCCAACAACACATAAACAAGCTACATTGTTCATCAAAGCATCAAAACCCATAAACTCAACATATAACCTAACATGCATTTCTACCCATAGATCTTGCATAAAACTTAGTTAAAACACATAAGGAGCTTATGATCGGCTCTTACCTCTTGAAGATCGAGAGAGAGACGACCTAAACTTGGAGATCCACAAAAATGAGCTCCTGAGTTCCCAAAGCTCCAAAACTTATTTCAAAAGCTCAAAACTTGCAATGTGAGTTTAAAACTCAAGAAAAATGGAAGAGATTTGGAGGAAGAACACAAGATTTGCAAAGGGAAGGTCGGAAGCTCACTGTGGCCGAAAATGGGAGAAAGCTCGCCCATTTCGGCTAAGTGCCCCTTTTATAGGTGGCTGGCCAGGCCACGTTCGGGGGCCGAATGTGCCTCCGCATCCATGCAATGTTCGGCGGCCGAACTTGACTTTCGGCGGCCGAACCTGGATTTTCCTCCTAAGACTTTTCATGCAAAAACTCATTTAATTTCATACTTAAAACCATTAAAAACATGAAAACATTTTATAAAAACCTGGTTTTCCCCTTCTAGAGGTTTCCGACATCCGAGATTCCACCGGACGGTTGGAATTCCGATACCGGAGTCTAGCCGGGTATTACATTCTCCCCCCCTTAAGAACATTCGTCCCCGAATGTTCCTCAACTAGTACATGCATATCATAAAACGTAACATACATACTAACCTCTAAAAGAGATGGGGATACTGTTGGAGCATGGATTCCCGTGTCTCCCAGGTACACTCCTCAATATTGTGGTGGTTCCAAAGGACTTTCACCATCGGGATTTCCTTGTTCCTTAGCTTTCTGATCTGGGTGTCTAGGATCCGTACTGGCTGCTCAACATAGGTGAGATCCTCTTGGATCTCCACATCAGGCTCACTAAGAACCTTGCTCGGATCTGACACGTACTTTCTTAACATGGAAACACGAAAAACCGGATGGATTCTTTCCATAGATGCAGGCAAGTCCAGCTTGTACGATACACTCCCAACCTTTTGCAAGACTTCAAAGGGTCCGATGTACCGTGGAGCTAGCTTACCCTTTTTCCCGAACCGAACCACTCCTTTCATAGGAGACACCTTGAGCAATACCAGATCCCCCTCCTGAAACTCTACTAGCCTTCTGCGGATGTCTGCATAACTCTTTTATCTGCTTGCAGCTGTCTTGATTCTCTCTCTGATTAAGGGTACCACCCTGCTGGTGATCTCTACTAGTTCAGGCCCTGCCAAGGCCTTTTCTCCAACTTCCTCCCAGCAAACAGGTGACCTGCACTTCCTTCCATATAAAGCTTCATATGGAGCCATCCCAATGCTAGCATGATGGCTGTTATTGTAGGCAAACTCCACCAAAGGTAGATGCTGCCTCCAAGAACCGCCAAAGTCCAGCACACACATTCTTAGCATATCTTCTATGGTCTGGATGGTCTTCTCTGACTGTCCATCTGTCTGTGGGTGGAAGGCAGTGCTGAAATCCAACCTAGTACCCATAGCATTCTGCAGACTCCGCCAAAACCTGGAGGTGAACTGGGGCCCTCTATCTGACACTATAGAAACAGGAACCCCATGCAGTCTGACTATCTCATCAACGTACACCTGCGCCAACTTGTCCACAGAGTAGCCACTCCTGACAGGGATGAAGTGAGCAGATTTGGTGAGTCTGTCCACAATCACCCATATGGAGTCCACTCTGTTGGACGCCGCCGGTAACCCCACTACGAAGTCCATAGCTATATTTTCCCATTTCCATTCTGGAATAGGTAGCGGGTTAAGCATTCCAGCTGGCTTCTGATGTTCCAGCTTCACCCTCTGACACACTTCGCAGGCTGACACGAACTGTGCCACTTCTTTCTTCATAGCTGGCCACCAATAAACCTTCTTTAGATCTTGATACATCTTGGTGGCTCCGGGGTGAATGCTGTATCTTGCATTATGAGCCTCTCTCATAATGTCTCCTTTTAGCCCAATGTCATCTGGTACACATAGTCTGCTCCCATAGCGGAGGATCCCCTTACTGTCGAATCTGAACTCGCTATCTTTGCCTGACTGAACAGTCCTGGCAATCTTCACTAACTCTGGGTCCTCATGCTGTTTCTGAGCCACCTGCTCCAGAAACACGGGTGTCACTCTCATCTGTGCAATCAAAGCACCTGTACCAGACAATTCTAACTGTAGACCTTCATTCATGAGCTTGTAAAACTCCTTCACCACTGGTCTCCTCTCTGCCGTGATGTGGGATAGACTGCCTAGTGACTTCCGGCTTAGGGCGTCTGCCACGACATTCGCCTTACCCGGATGATACTGAATCTTGCAATCATAGTCACTCAGCAGCTCTACCCATCTCCTCTGTCTCAGGTTCAAATCCCTCTGACTCAAGATGTACTGCAGGCTTTTATGATCTGTGAAGATCTCACATTTAACTCCATAGAGGTAGTGCCTCCACATCTTGAGTGCAAAGATTACTGCTGCCATCTCAAGGTCATGTGTGGGGTAATTTAACTCATGCTTCTTTAGCTGTCTAGAAGCATAAGCAATCACCCTCTCATTCTGCATAAGCACACAACCCAATCCCACATGGGACGCATCACAAAAGACGGTAAAGTCCTCACCATTAGATGGCAGAGCTAAAACTGGTGCTGAAGTCAACCTCTTCTTGAGCTCTTCAAAACTCTCCTCACACTGGTCGGTCCACAGAAATTTATTATTCTTCCTGGTCAGTCTGGTCAGAGGAGCTACTATCTTTGAGAAGTCCTGAACGAACCTCCTGTAATAACCAGCCAGACCCAAGAAACTTCTAATCTCTGTCACTGAAGTGGGTCTAGGCCAGTTAGCTACAGTTTCTGTCTTCTTGGGGTCTACCTCTATCCCATTCTCTGACACTACATGCCCCAAGAACGAGATGCTCCTCAACCAGAACTCACACTTGGAGAACTTGGCATACAAGCCATGCTCCCTCAAGGTCTGCAAAACTGTCCTCAGATGATGGGCATGCTCCTCTGCATTCCTAGAATACACTAAGATATCATCTATGAAGACAATAACAAAGTGATCCAGGTACTGTCTAAACACTCTGTTCATGAGGTCCATGAATGCTGCAGGGGCGTTGGTCAGCCCGAACGGCATCACAAGGAACTCATAGTGCCCATATCTGGTCCTGAAAGCTGTCTTTGGCACATCCTCTTCTCTGATCCTCAGCTGATGATACCCAGATCTCAGATCTATTTTGGAGAAACAACCCGCTCCTGCTAGCTGGTCGAATAGATCGTCGATCCTTGGCAATGGGTACTTGTTCTTGGTAGTGACTTTGTTCAACTGCCTGTAGTCGATACAAAGTCTAAGGGATCCATCCTTCTTTCTCACGAACAAAACTGGAGCACCCCAGGGTGAGGTACTCGGTCGGATGAAGCCCTTGTCTACCAGCTCCTGCAACTGCTCTTTCAATTCCTTCAACTCGGCTGGAGCCATCCTGTAGGGAGGGATAGAGATCGGTCGGGTTCCAAGCATCAGCTCTATCTCGAACTCTATCTCCCTAGCAGGTGGTAAACCTGGCAGTTCGTCTGGGAACACATCTAAAAACTCATTGACCACTGGCACTGCGGCGGGCTCTCTAATCTGACTGTCTAGCTCTCTCACATGAGCCAAATACCCCTGACATCCCCTCCTAAGCAACCTATGAGCCTGAAGAGATGAGATCAAACCTCTAGGTGTACCCCTCCTGTCTCCTCTGAAGACGACCTCTGATCCATCCTGACCTCTGAACCTGACTACCTTGTCCCTGCAGTCCAAGGTAGCGCCATGGGTAGATAACCAGTCCATCCCTAGAATGACGTCAACATCTGTCAACTCTAGAACCACAAGGTCGGCGGACATGCATCTCCCCTCAACAAAAACTGGACTACACTGACATACTGACTCTACCACTGATGGATCACACTTGGGTCCACTGACCCAGAGAGGACACTCTAACCCAGAGACCATTAACCCCAACCTCTCTACGGCCCTCGGAGCAATAAAAGAATGAGATGCACCAGGGTCCATTAATGCATACACATCAGAACACCCAATGACTAAATTACCTGCCACCACGGTGTTAGATGCATCTGCCTCCTGCTGTGTCATGGTGAAGATCCTTGCTGGAGCTGACGGACCCTCACCTCTGAACCCTGCTGAAGAAGAGGCTGACCCTCTCCCTCTGCCTCTACCACTGGCCTGTGTCATGGCTGGAGCTACTGACTGTGCCACACTACCAGAAGCTGTCTGCTGAGACTGTGTCACAAAAGCTGCTCTAGGACACTCTCGTGCCATGTGTCCCTCCTGCCCACATCTGAAGCAGGCTGACGTCCCAACCAGACATACTCCTCTGTGCGGTCTCCCACATTTCTTACATATTGCATCATCTGCACCTGAGCTCGAGCCACTTCCTAATCCCAGACCTGACTTGATCTTATTCCAGAACTTGTTCTTCTTAAACTTCTTGGTGGTACTGCCCCACCTCTTACTACCTGAGCTTAAGGAAGAAGGATCCACTTTTCCCTTACCTGGGGTTCTGGAACCAGAAGGCTGTGCTGCTGACTGTTTGACTTTTCCCTCGATGATAGCACTAGCCTCCATCCTCCTAGCCATGTCTACTATGGCATGAAAACTCTCTCTATCTGCTGACTGTATCAAGGAGGAATACCTAGAATGGAGCTTCATGATATACCTCCTTGACTTCTTCTGGTCTGTATTAAGGTCCTGCCCAGCAAATGGCAGCAACTCCATAAACCTGTCAGTATATTCGTCTACACTCATGTCATCAGTTTGCCTCAACTGCTCGAATTCTATCATCTTCAATTCCCTTGAACTATCAGGGAAAGCCCACCCTGCAAATTCATTAGCAAACTCCTCCCATGATAGACTATCCACCCTCGATTTCACATAGTTCTTGAACCACTCACGGGCCTTCTTGCATTTTAGTGTGAACCCAGCCATCTGAATGGCTCTACTGTCATCCGCCCCTATCTCATCTGTTATCGCCTTGACCCTCTCAAGGTACACAAACGGGTCATCACCGGTTTCAAACTGGGGAGCACCCAACTTCATATAATCAGTCATTCTGACCTTGCTCCCTCCAGATGAGCTAGGTTGAGGTATTTGGGCTTCTGGGACAGTAGGTGCTGCTGGTGGTGGAGGAGGTGCAGCATCCCCTGAGATAGGGTTTGCTGGATTTGGGTGATAGGGTGGGGGTGGATACATAGGGTACTGTAGGTATGGTGGGTAATATGGTGGGTATGGCATCTGTGTGGGGTAAGGGCTAAAACTAGGGTAATCCGATGTACCTCCCATCGAATACCCGGGATTCTGTGAGAAAGGTGGGTAATGAGGTGGCTGAATAAAACCCGAGGCCTGAGTGCCTCCTTGGGACTCTCCCATACCTTCCTCTGACATACTCATCCCCAAACTGCCATCCCTCCTCTGGTCCACATCCATGTCATCTCCCACATCTTCTGACATACCTCCTTGAACTGTTCCTCGTACTGATCTGCTTCTTCCCAGATCTAAAGACCTTCTAGGGTCTCTCACCGCTCGGTCCCTGTTGGACCTGCTAGACATTGCCCTAGGCAATGCTGGAGGACGGGCGCTCATGCCCTCATCCTCAGGTGGTACTCCAGTCAATCTTGCTGATCGACGAGTTCCTCTCATCCTGTTTTCTGAAAAACAGTGCACATCACAAGCAACATTAGCATCATATGGTTCATGTGGGCACACATGAACCCGCATCACATACATCACATATCATAGCGCATCATTAATGCACATGCATATTATCATGGCATTTCACATCATCATGCAAGACAGGACTCCACATCCTATCCTAGTGGACATGATCTTTCCTATTGTGCTTGACCTTCTATAACATCTATGAGCCCGACACTCTAGGTCCGACCATATGAACCTAGGGCTCTGATACCATTCTGTAACAGCCCGAAAATCGGACCGCTACCGGCGCTAGGATCCAGATCGGCATAAGGCCGCCGGGAACCGTAGCAAGCCTGACATAACCTGTAATCCTGTTTAATCCCATACATGATCAACAATACTCATAAACCTGTAAACCTTCTCATATAACAACCAAGCTCAACCTGTACATAAACATAAACATAACATAAACCTCCACTGGAGCCCTCATCAAAATGCTCCAATGGGGTATCCCTTCATACATAAGCTTGGCTGAAACATAACCTCATATCTCATATCATAAAGACCATGTACATACAAGTGGGATTAACAATCTGTATTGGTCAAGCACAACTCTATCCTCAATATTCAAATTACATATCATAACTTAAAACACTTTTACATTACATCATAATACAATTGTCATGTCCACAATCTAACTATTACATAAACATATCTTCCATACTCTGGCTAACCTCCTGATCTACCCTGCACCTGCACATCTGGGGTTAGGGGAGAGAGATGAGCTATAAAGCCCAGTGAGCAGAATAGAGAAAACATATATTAAATATTTCATGCTTCCATGAATGCAACACATCACAAACATATCACATAAGGATGGTATTGTCACCTATAGTCCTCAACATGGTCCAATCGTGCCAGGGGCGTAGAATGGGCCTCACTGGTCTTTCTCTTACATACATAACCTAACATAACATTCCAATATGCCAGGGGCGTAGAATGGGCCTCACTGGTCTTTCTCTTAACATAGTCCAGGGGCGTAGAATGGGCCTCACTGGCAATCCATACCGTATCATCATCATCATATCATACCATAGGAGGACTAGAGGATCATCCAATAGCCAATCCGCATCCACATCATATTATGCAATGCAACATATTCGTGAATACTAATGCAACAACCTAAAATATCACATGGCATATATGATGCATGAACATGCTCCAAAAAGTTATATTTCATTTATTTAAAAGCTTAAGGTTCATTCCACTCACCTCTGGCTGAAGCTCTACAGACTCCGAAGCATCTATCTCACTGCTGAGGTCCTCGGTTCCTCGGGTCCGAACCTACACAGGTGGACTCCAATGAGGGACCAATCATACATAAACATAACTCTAATAAACTCCCCAAAAACCCCCTAAAACATTAGGAAAACATCACATAGAAATATGCATGAAATGGCTGAACATGGCACTTTCGGCGGCACCTTCGGCGGCCGAAAGTCCCAGACAGAGACGAAAGTCTCTTTTCGGGGGCAACTTCGGCAGCCGAATGCTGCCTCCACAAAGGGGGTTCGGCGGCCGAAACTCCCTTCGGCTGCCGAACCTGGTTTCTGCCAAAGGGCAGAAACTTGGTTCAAACGAACCTCTTGCCTCCCAAAACCTCTAATCATGCATAATCTTGCTCTACAACATGCATACTTCACATACATTACGCCTAGGGGTCTCAAACTATCATATACCCCATCTACAACACTTCCAACAACACATAAACAAGCTACATTGTTCATCAAAGCATCAAAACCCATAAACTCAACATATAACCTAACATGCATTTCTACCCATAGATCTTGCATAAAACTTAGTTAAAACACATAAGGAGCTTAAGATCGGCTCTTACCTCTTGAAGATCGAGAGAGAGACGACCTAAACTTGGAGATCCACAAAAATGAGCTCCTGAGTTCCCAAAGCTCCAAAACTTGTTTCAAAAGCTCAAAACTTGCAATGTGAGTTTAAAACTCAAGAAAAATGGAAGAGATTTGGAGGAAGAACACAAGATTTGCAAAGGGAAGGTCGGAAGCTCACTGTGGCCGAAAATGGGAGAAAGCTCGCCCATTTCGGCTAAGTGCCCCTTTTATAGGTGGCTGGCCAGGCCACGTTCGGGGGTCGAATGTGCCTCCGCATCCATGCAATGTTCGGCGGCCGAACTTGACTTTCGGCGGCCGAACCTGGACTTTCCTAACTCATGCTTTCGGGGGCCTAACGTGCCTCCAAAACGCATGCATGTTCGGCGGCCGAACTTGACTTTCGGCGGCCGAACCTGGATTTTCCTCCTAAGACTTTTCATGCAAAAACTCATTTAATTTCATACTTAAAACCATTAAAAACATGAAAATATTTTATAAAAACCTGGTTTTCCCCTTCTAGAGGTTTCCGACATCCGAGATTCCACCGGACGGTTGGAATTCCGATACCGGAGTCTAGCCGGGTATTACAAGCAAACTGTGTAAAGTTTCAGATTTAATCTGGGCTTAGGTGTTGATACCATTTCTAAGCCAAATCCGTGAGTGTCGATGGGAATACTTGGCATAGTATAAAATCATTTACATCTTAATGCTGCATGGTCGTCTTAAAGATGACTAGATGGCTTCGGGGGTCTGCCGTTCCATCATACTTATCCAAACCTGGCAACTTGAACTTAGTGGAAAAAGTTTCTACCAGTATTTCTTTCGAAAGAGGGAAGACTCCATCTATACTAAAATCCTCTTTCTATTCTTTTTTATATCTTTGTATGGCCCGTACTTTCAATCCGCTCTTTTTGGAGCCTCATCTGATTCATCTTCAGACTTGGACTTATTTTTGTTTTTCACTTTGGTCGCTTCCGTCTAGGCCCTTAGAGTGTCTACGAAAGCTTCATCTCTTCTACCGGGGTTCATTTTAGATGCCTCTTCTTGGGTCTTATATTGCCCAAGAGTAGCCTGTAACCTCTGGATATAATGGAGTATCTACTCATTATTCAAATTATTAAGGTCTACTTCATTGACCATTGAGGGCGTATTTTATCGGTTGTCTGGGACAGAGGAAACAATGAATCCCTCATTGGTAGAAACATGAGCATGGCTATAGGGCTACCAGCTATTTTAGGAGTAAGAGGAGAGAGAAGGAATAGGAAGCCGATTGTAATCCAAATGAATGAAGGAGATTCAATGGATTTCCTGACAACAGAACTAAATGATGTAACTCAGGTTAGATTGATGATGTGACCGGAACGGGACTATGCTATGATTAGTTAGAACCTACAATGAAGAAAATATTAGGTGGTGATGGGTGCTTACAGTGGCCACTCTGATGCTTAAGTTAGCATCGTGATAAGGGAAGAATGTAATGAATTGTTTAGAGTTTTGATATTAAAGAATAGCATATATTTGCCTTTGGGATCATTCTCCTTTTATATTGTGAGAGAATGAAGATAAATATAGTGTTTTCTGAAAATTTAAAAGTAATGCGGCTAGCTGCTCGATAATGGATATCGTCAGCCAATTAGATTAATAATCTCGCAATATTTGGCGAAATGGGAATGTATCCGATAACGGTAACTTTGTACCAAGACTCAACCTATCCGGAAAGAACAAGTCTTGACGATAGTCCGGGTGTCAAAATGTCAAGGTCTCTTTCTTCTGTAGTGAGACTGCATTTTCCACTTGTCAAATTCTTACCATATTCCGTCTTTTGGTAACCGCTCATAACTTTTTCTAAGTGGATGTTATGTAACATTAATTACAATCATAAAAATTTTTTTTTTCAGCAATAAATTTTATTAAAAATTTACTCCAATAGAATTTGATGATGAAATATTGAATGATTAATGGAGGACTTACATTGATATATTTACAAATATGTATAATAAAATCATTATGAATATTTTTCGATTAATAAAAGATAGATGAAAATAAATGTGATTTAATTATAATAATTTATTATTTTTTATAAAAAAAATTATCCACTAAATATGTATTTATTTTATGTATTTTATTTACTTTAATTATTTATTTAAATTGAACTCCCTAACTAAATTTTTGCATTTGTTACTATTACTGAATGATATGTTTGTTTATAACAATTTAACAAGTTTATAAGCAACTTATAAGTAAAATATATTTTCTAAGTAAACTGAATGATATGTTGCTTATAAGTAAAGTCTATTTTTAATTAATATATTTTTAAATATATTTTTAATTATTTATTTAATTAAAATATATTATTCCTTACCAATAAAATATTTTTTTTTAAATTATAAAATTACAATTTCTAATTTTAATTAGAACTATTTAGACAATGGACATTATCTAACACCTAAAATATCTAATTAAATTTTATTTAAAACAATATTTTGATTAAAATAAAATAAATAATTTGCTGTTAGGTGATGATGCTGAAATTGATTAAAAGGTTGACTGAATTATAAATAAAACACATGATTCACATTTTATTTTCCAAACAAATGATTTTCACTAGATATCCTCACATGACCAACGCATATCATAGGTTCTTCCTTTGCTAGTGCTCAGTAATCAGCTTATCATAATTAATTGGAAAAATTATTATTTAGTCGTTTTATTTGATTTAAAATATATTATTTCAGTTTAATTTTTGAGAAGTGCAACTTTCAAACAAGTTATTTTTTAAAAAATATATTTTATAATTAATATGTTAAATTTTAAAAATAAAAATATATTAATAAAAAATAATTATAAAAATAATATAAATATTTATAAATTTTATCTAAATACTTAATTATAGAAAAAAATAAAAAGAATAAAATGGGAAGCAGAGGGAGCTTGCCCTTTATACTTCCTCAGACGTGAATAGGTAAACCATCGTTTACTTTATCCGAAGGCACATACTGATTAGGGTGAATATTAAATAAAAAAAATAATAGAATTGAATTAATTTAGAAATTTAGTTTGATTTAATTTTTAATTTTAAAAATTTTGATTATTTTGATTCTATTTAATTTTAATTAGAAAAAATTAAAAAAATTAAATCGAATAAATTAGTGAAAATAATATATTATTGTTGATAATATAAGAAGATTACACTATAATTAAAATTGAAATATTTTAATTAAATTTTAAAATATTAAAAGTAAGATGTAAAAAATAAAAAATATATTAAAAAATTCAATCAATTAAATTGAATTGAATCGAATTAAATTAAATCGATTTGATTCAATTTGATTTCTATTCAAAATCAATTAGATTCGATTTTTATAAATATTAAAATTTCAATTTTTAATTTATTTGATTCAGTTTAATTTTAAATTAAACTGTTCGAATATTTATTCTTACTCATGATAATCAAACGAACTAACATTTTATACTTCTATATAGCTTGCACTTTTTTTATTATAATACGGAGAAATTTATTAATTTATAATTTAAATTTTTAAAAAATATGAAAATATTTTTAATTTTTTAAAAAATTATTAATTAACTATTACGTATTTAGAAAAAATTAAAAATGTTTGAATAGATTAAATAATAAATATTTTTAAAATCTTAATAATTAATTAATGAATTTTTTATATAATAAAAATTAAATAATAAATATTTAACAATTAAAATTAACAGTGACTAATTAATAAATTTTTTAAAATATAAAATTATTTTAATATATTTTTTAAATTAAAAAATTAATTAAAATTTTTTTTATATTATAAATTCTAAATAACAAAATTTTTAATTAATATGCCGTATTTAAATAAATTCATGGATTGAAATAATGAGGCACAGGGCCCATTACAGCTAAACTTAGAAAAGCTACTAAAAGCCGAAGACAAAACTCTAATGAAAAAGACTAGACAAGCCGAGAAGTGAGGAAACTTCAGCTTTGCTAAAAGGCGTCGCCACCTACATCGGCGACGCTAGACTGGCACCAAATGGCGAAACATGCCAGTGGTCACAAAACAGTAGCACAAAAAACACATGCAAACAAGTACCGAAACCACCAACCGTGTCAAGAGGACCAAAACCAAACCCAACCAAAATCTGGACCTCCACTTGCCAATAACAAAACAAATCCAACCAAAAAGACTATCGTCCAAGCCTAGAGGGAAACTGAGCACGAGGTCCAATCCAAGATTTAATTTTAGAGGGTAAATGGTTTATTTGTTTATTAATTAAGATTTTATTTATTTTATAGAAAATATTATTTATTAAAATATTTTTTATATTTAAAATATAAAAAATTTAATTAACGAAAAATATTTTAAAAAAATAAACTACTTTAAAAAAATATTTTTTCTTTTCAAAAAAGAAAATTATTTACACAGAATTTTATTAAGAATTCAATATATAAATTTATTAATATATTTGATATTTTAAATTAAAATTAAATAATAAAAAATAAATTATTTTATTAAAAAATATTTTTCATAAAATATTTTTTAAATATACATTGTTTTCCATAAACAAATAGAATTTAAATATAAAAATAAAATAAATAATATTTATGTAAGTATACATAAATAACGACTAAAAAAATTACTTAATTTAGAAGTTAGTAATATTCTGTACGAAAAAATTGATTGAATTGAATTAATTTAAAATTTTAATTTGATTTTTTATTTATTTCAATTCAGTTTGATTTTTAATTTTAAAAATTTCAATTATTTTGATTTAATTCAGTTTGGGTAAAAAAAATAAAAAAAAATTAAATCGAATCTATTAGTGATAATAATATATTATTTTTAATAATATATCGAGATTACATCATAATTAAAATTAAAATATTTCAATTAAATTTTAAAATATTATAATAATATGTAAAAAATAAAAAATTTATTAAAAATTTAAACCGATCAAATTGAATCGAATTAGACAGGTTTGATTCAATTTGATTTCTGATCAAAATCAGTTCTGTTCGGTTTTTATAAATATTAAAATTTTAATTTTTAATTTATTGAGTTCGATTCAATTTTGAACCGAACCTACCGAATATTTAATTCTAATTTTATCTGTTTTATAATTTTTAACTACTTTTTTTTATTGTCCCAAAATTACTGTACATGTTTTTTTAAATTAGAATAACATATAAATTGATTATTATAATACTATTTTATTTTATTTTATTTTTAAAAATCTCTCAAAATCTCTTTTAATATTTAATAAAATTTAATATATTTAAAATGATTATAATTAAAAAATTAATAAAAAAAGTATATTTTTTAATATACTCACACAATAAAATAAAAGAATTATAGAATGAAAAGAATATTAATTTATTAATATAAATAAATAATAAATATTAATATTATACTATAATAATTGAGGATTTAATAACAAGGAAGGGTAAAATTTTATTTTTAAATGAGGCGATAATAAAATAATAGAAATTTTACAGTTAATGGGAGAATTTTCCTTTTTATTATTATTTTTAAGGGGCAATGCTAAAACTTATGGATATCTATTTTAGAAATCTTGGGGCAAATGCCTCCATTGCCTCCAATGTACATTTGCCTGGGGTGAGCAGTATTCGGTTCAAACTGAAAAAATCGACTGAATTAAATTGATTTAAAAATTTGATTCAGTTTTTTATATATTTCGGTTCAGTTCGGTTTTTAATTTTAGAATTTTCAGTTATTTCGGCTCGGTTCGGTTTTGATCAGAAAAAACTCGAAAAAACTGAACCGAACCGATTAATGATAATAATATATTTTTTCAATAATATAGAGAAATTAAATCATATTAATATTAAAATATTTTAATTAAATTTTAAAATATTAAAAATAAAGTGTAAAAAATAAAAAAATTATTAAAAATCGAAACCGATCAAAACAAACCGAATCGAACCGAATCAGACCGGTTCGATTCTGTTCAGTTTCTAATCAAAATCGGTTCGGTTCGGTTTTCATAAATACTAAAATTTTAATTTTCGATTTATTCGATTCGGTTCGATTTTGAACCGAACCGACCAAATGCTCACCCCTACATTTGCCTAGTTGAACAGAGCTCTAAGTGTCATTTGCCCTGAGTTTAGCCTTTCATTATTAGTGATTCAGCTCTAGATCAATGAGATGTCTAACATTGAAACATAAAGAAGGTAATTCTCCATACAATCGAAAACAAATGGAAGTTCAAATGAAGTCTTATTGATAATCGCTTTAGAAATTATCAAAATTTCTCTTTAGACAAAAAATTCAAAAAAAAAATATAAATCCCTAGAAAGAACTAAATTTATAAAAAACACAATAAAAAATTATATGCATCTATAGATAAAAAGGGCAAACTCACATTTTAAATTGAAGATGAATAGTCTCTCTAATTAGAGACAGGGATGTCACACTTAAAAAGAGTATAGCCTTAGAGAAAACAAACAAAAATAGAGAATTTTCATTTGAAGAAGCCAAATATACTTGATCATATAGTCAAACTAGTATTTTAATTTATTATTTTTAAAATATATCTATACCTAACCTTTCTATTATTTTACCAATAAGACAATTTCCTAGTGAAAATTTTCAAAAATTCTAACTTTCACATGTATCATTTATGATTAATTTATAAAATACTTAAAACTAAAATGATATTTTTATACAAAAATTATAACAGTTAAATATTGATATGACACAATATTCGCCCAAAGTTTTACGGGTGTGAGACTTTTGCAACCGCGTGTCATACCTACATATGATAGGACCATGTGGCAAGATCCTAATAAAGTATGACATGTGGTTGCAAAAGTCTCACCTGTAAAAAGAAAGGTTAGGGTATCATAACACTCGGTGTTCAGTACGCCAAGACTCATCCTCTCCTTAATAGGTCGATTTTCATATAAACTTACCACTAGCGGATACAATCTAGCAGATTTTCATTATGCCTATAATCGCTGGATTCCCTATCCACTGGCCGATACCAGTCGGATTTTCAGGAGATATAATAACTAATTACATCTTCTTACAGTATAAAAGATAATGATCATAGAGATCAAGGTACGCTCTTTTGACACAATTACTCTAGAGTTCAAAGCATCTCATTACACTCGCCCTTTTTTTCAGTTTACTGATTTGAGTATCGGAGTGGATGTCGTAGACGCTAACCACATCACATTCTTTTTCTTGTAGATTGACCAATCACAACATAACCTCATTTCAACCACATTATTTAGTGCTATTGCTGGGGAATTCCATTAGATTTTCTTTGTTCAATTGGAGTAGAAACATGTCTTTCATTCATTTTCCTCTTAAAAAGAAACTTTTTCCTTCTCTATTCTCTAAAATGGCTAACAATTCATGAGTTGCTGTTAAGACTGCTACGAATAAGAGCATAACCATTTCCTCCACTCCTGATAATGGACAAAATACCCTATCAATGGTTAGCTGATTTGAGCAATCTAAATAATGAGCAGATGCTGCAGTACATAAAAAGACTACAACACTCTCTAGCAGTATAAAGCTCGGGAGGAGGCCTCCTTTATGGCTCCCAGGATAAGGGAGGAGGCTTTCATCAACACCATGAGGACTTGAACATAGGCAATCCAAACAGTCCAAGGGGAAAACCAAGTTGGAGGAAGAGGAGTCGTCAGACGAGGCTCTAAAGGATGTCGATTGAAAGCTGATACGGGCCATGCAAAGGTAGAAGGAGCGGGAGGAGGATTATGAGTTGGACGATGCCTCGCCCCTACTAGAAAAAATCTTGGCGAAGACATTTCCTGCCAAATTCAAACTTTCAAGTTTGGACAAATTAATGAATTGCAAAACTCACCACTTTTTCCATATTAAATTCCATGATTTTGCTATGATTTTTATATAAACAGTTGGCTTTTTACTTGGATTTTAATTTTGGATAGGTTTTGAGTTGAAAATATAAAAAATAACTAAAAGAGACTATTTTAGATTTATTTTCGTCTGGAAAATACAACTTTGTCCAAGGCTGTGATCCAAATTCGATGGATAGATTGCAAGATTTCTGTTTTGCTAACTGTATATAATTCAAAACTGTTTCAGATAACTACAAATACAATCAGATCAGGATTAGTATAACAATCATAATAGGAGTAGTAGATTTATTTTACCTTTTTCTTTTTTAAATTTTTAATAATTATCTTTTTGTTTAGAAAAAGCCAATATATAGGCTGCTTTAGAAGTAGAAGAGGCATATATCCACGATCATCTCTACACCTCTTCTCTTCTTCCCATTCTCTCCTTTCATTTCCTCTTCTAGCCAAACTCTTTTTTCTTTTTCTTTTTCTGCAATTTTATTATGGCTCTTAGTGGCTGAACACATTTTTTCAGTTAAAAGTTAATTAAGTTGAGGTTTATTTAAAGTCGTGAGATTTATTCTTAATTTCTGTTCATTTTAATTTTTGTTTTCAATCTTTTTCTGTTTACAAGGAATATCACCTCCATTGTTGTCATTTTAGAAATTCAAGAGACTTATTGAATCTCCTAAATAGACAACATATTACTAATTAATCCAAGTAAATACATAATTATTTAAATAGGTTGATACAAATAGCAATTAACATATCTATTTATATTAAGAAACTGATTAATTTGATTTAAATAATTCGCTTGCAATTATTGATCAAGTTTGGATTCTTCTCTTCTTAAAGCAATTAATTAATTAAATCTATACACTTGATGGGATTATTAATTAATTAAGAATTAATTTAAACGTTACGCATGTTAATTTAATCTTAAACAAGAATTAGTGGAATTCGCTTGTTTGAACACTTTAACCAAACAATGGACAATTAAATGCATCACATCTTGAATCAATGATCAACGGCAAATCTCTCAAATTTAATTACCTTCAACTAAAGTTTTTTTTTAACTTGATTATTTATTTCATCATCCAATTTTTCTTTTTTAGTCTTTCTTAAATATATATAGCTAAAGTAAATCACCCAAGACTACAATTTTTGGCATGCTAAAACTGTTTTTTCCATGGTGAACAATAGCCGACTCAACAACTTTTTTGAGAAAAAACAAGCTAAGCTTATAGATAAGTTTGCAGCACATTATATTACTATAGGTCCTAAAACCCACGGCTGTGAAATCACTTTGAAACCCACTGAGGTTTATTATCATACACTCTTCTTCTCTGTATGTTATCAAACACCTATTTATAATTGTCTATTCTTGTTTCCTCAATCTAATTTTTAGGTTAAGTTAAAGAAAAAATAGAGGCTCACCCTAACAAAAACACCTTGCATAGATCATAATTCTAGGAACTTGCACTTATTGTTGTAGGCAACAAAGTGTAGTTTATAGCATAAAAAATCCTCAGAAACAACCATGAAATTCCAATTTTAGTCTTTGTCAACCTTTATTTAAAACAAGAATCAGTCCAAGAAGCAACTGTTTCTAATAAATTCCTTAAGCACCATTGTTTTTCAACATGAATCTCCTAATTTCAATCAAATAAAGGAGAATTGAAAAGGTACTCTTTTGTAGTTTTTTTAATAATTACTTAAAATACTTTTGCTCACCTTGCTCCTTTAGGAAATCAATCTAAGAAAACACAGTTCCATCATTCTTGCAAAAGGCAAAAAGATCAAAGGAGAACACTTTGAATCAAAACCACCATAAACAAGTATCACCTCCATGCAAATTAAAATTACTTTCTGATGTATTCCTTATTCTCATACTACACTATTCCTTCACAAGAAAATAATGAGTATTCACAAAGCAAAACAAAAGAGAGAAGATGTAAAAAGAAAAACAAATGAAGAATATTGTAAAGAAGGAAAGAGGAAGAAGAAGCAAGTAGTCGTATTCTTGCACGCGCGAACAAATATTCTTCTAAAATGTGAGAAGGAAAAAGACAAGAAGAGGAAGAAGGAGTAAGCAATTAGACAATCAACAATGCAGAATTTTTATAGGCATTAAGAAATATGAGAAAAAAAAAAAAGCAAAGGAAAAGAATAGAAAAAGAGTAAGCTGATGACGTCGTTTTGGAAAAGGGTGAAGAGCAAGGAAGGCATTCCTGCGTCCAAAGCAAAAGGACTAAATGAATCACAATGGACAAGAAATTTGGGGTCAAATGTGTACTTTAATGCCCAAATCAATTAAAATCAATTTGAAATTGAACGGTGCATGGAGAACCACACTTTATATTATAGAGAATGAATATTGTTTTAATAGTTCACATGCCTATATATTTTCAAAGGCAAATAATGAATTTATAAATAAGTAATAAAGTTTTAGATAATAATATCACTCGAGTAAGCCTAAACTACATTACACAATGGCAACTTTCTATTAGAACCTGCAATGACGACCGTGATTAGAACACTTAGACATCCAGACTCGGTTGCTCAAGGCCTAAAGACGGTTGTTCATAGTATTTGCATGGTTGACTCAGATCTTTGAAGGTTCATCTCGTTAAGGTAGAGTCTCAAGCCTTTCCATTTTTTACTATTGATGGTTGTTATGATCCAGCCACCGAAATTCTTACAATCATGGGATCCCTTATCCACTAGTAGGTATATTCTGAATTATCAGGGAAACTACTAACTACCCACTCTTCTTATAGTATAAAAGCAGTTCAGAATACAAAATCAAGATACATATTCTATTACTCACTTAAGCTGATTACAGTTCTTATTTCACTCGCCACTTGAGCATTTTCTTATTTGAGCATCAAAGTGATTGCCTCTAGGTACCAACCACCTTACTTTTTCTTTTTGCAAGTTGCCAGGTCATATAAGGAATATTTTTGAAAATATCATTTGGTTCCATTACTGGGATCCAAAAGCCTTTCTTGATCATTTTGGAAATCTGGCTTGTTCAATAAGTTTCATTTTCCCTTTTTCTTATTCAAACTCTTGTTTATCTCCAATGGCTGATTGCTCGCAGGCAATTACTAAATTTGCTTTAAATAGGGGAGCTATTATCTCTTCCACCTTCGGAAGTGGATAAAACACTCTCCCTATGTTAGCTGAAATGGACCTTAATAATCTCAACAATGAGTAGGTGATGCAGTATATTAAAAGACTGCAGCTACTCTTAAGTAGTATAAGGCTCAAAAGGAGACTTCCCAAAGTTTCACGAAGATACAAGAAGTGACTTTCCAAGGAACGCTCAAGACTATGGGAGAAGCGATCCATGCCCATTCTAAGGGGAAGGGCAAAGTTGAAGATAAGGAGTCCTTAGATGAGACTCCAAGGAGTGTGGATTGGAAGCTAGTACGTGTTGTCTAGAGATTTCAAAAGGAGCAGGAGGAAGACTAACTTGGGAGATGCCTTGCCCTTATTTGATGAAATCCTAGGGGAGACGTTTCCATCGAATTTCAAGTTACCTAGCTTGGATAAATATGATGGAACTTCGAACCCAAAGAGTCATTTGGACATCTTTAGAACCACAATACAATTGTAAGACGTCAATGATTTTTTCTTGTGCCGAGTCTTTCCGTTTACATTAATAGGATTGACCCAGAAATGGTACCAGTACCTTAGCCCAGGTTCTATTAATAACTTCACTCAGGTTGCTATAGCTTTTAATTCTAAATTCATTACATGTATACCTCCAAAAAAGCTCTTCTTTAACCTCCGAAAGATTCGGCAAGGTGAGGGAGAGTCTCTAAGGAGCTTTATTTTATGGTTCAATAGTGAAGCCATACAAGTAGAGAACCTAAATCATTAGATAGCTTATGAAGCATTGAAGAAGGGAATAAAAAACATAAATGACTCACGGTTGTCGAAGCAGGTCAAAAATAACCTTTGTAATACCCGGCTAGAGTCTGGCACCGGAATTCCTACTGTCCGGTGGAATCTCGGATGTCGGAACCCTCTAGAAGGGTAATAGATATGTTTTTCTAAAGTGTTTTGGTATGTTTTAGTGTTTTAAGTGTAAAGAAAATGAGTTTTTGAAAGAAAAGCACCAAGGAAGAAAAGCCAGGTTCGGCCGCCGAACATGCATGGCTTTAGGCATCACGTTTGGCCGCCGAAGGTGGTCTGGCCAGCCACCTATAAAAGGCTATAGGTCGGTGAATGGATAAGATTTTTTCCATTTCCACGGACAGAGGTGAGACCATGATCTTCCTTGGATGATCTTCATGTTTTCTCCAAATCTTTCAAAGTTTTGATGAGTTTTTATGTTGTTTTGAAGCTCTTGAGCTAAAAACCAAAGTTTTGAAGCTTGGAGACTTTGAGAGCGAGTTTCTCCATATCTCCACGTTAGGATCGTCTATCCTCTCTTTTTCAAGAGGTAAGTGAAGATCCT
The DNA here is from genome assembly GCF_001659605.2 of Manihot esculenta. NCBI lineage: Eukaryota > Viridiplantae > Streptophyta > Magnoliopsida > Malpighiales > Euphorbiaceae > Manihot > Manihot esculenta. The sequence continues at coordinate 6,354,607 of NC_035164.2, read as the reverse complement.
TAACTTCTTTTCACGTTTTATGGAGTATTATGGGTAGAGATACATGAGTAGGTTAAGTAGGGTTTTTGGTTGATTGTTGATGAAAGCATGTTTATGTGTTGAGTTGTGATGTTTGTTGGGGTTTTAAGGTAGTTTTGGACCCCTTTGTGCATGTACTTGAGTATATGCTTGTTGTTGAGTTGTTGGTTGCATGATGAGTGAAGTTGGGTGTAATACCCGGCTCGTTCTGGCATCGGAATTCCTACCGTCCGGTGGAATCTCGGATGTCAGATTCGTGTTGCGGGGTTTTCTCAAGGTTTTCTAACATGTTTTTGTAAGTGTTTTATGGTTTTGAAAGGAAAGGGAATAAGTTTTGAAGAGAAAAGACCAAGAAGGCAAAATGCAGGTTCGGCCGTCGAAGGTAATGTTTGGCCGCCGAAAGTGCTATAGGTTCGGCTTCCGAAACTTCACGTTAGGCCGCCGAACGTTGCATGGTTTTGCATGCAGTTTCGGCAGCCGAAGGAAGGGCGGTTGGCCACCTATTTAAGCCCCGTTGACTGGCCATGGAGGGTGCTGGAAGCTCTCTTTGTGGTCAAGGTGGGGTTTAGGTTCTCCTTGGATGTTTTCATGATGTTTTCCTCCAATATTGCAAGGTTTTCATGAGTTTTCCCTTGGTTTTGAAGGTTTGAGTAAAAAGAGGAAGTGGTGGAGCTTGAAGCTTGAGGAGCTTGGTTTCTCCATGTTTTTGAAGCTAGGATCACACCAGCCTTTGTTCTAGAAGAGGTAAGTGTTGATCCTTGTGTTTTCTAGTGTTTAAGTAAGTTTTATGGAGGGAAAGGGTAGAGTTGCATGGTGAGGTGCAAAGGATGTTTTTGAGGGTTTTTATGCCTGAGTATGTTTATGTGTTATGGGTGTTGTTTGTTGGGGGTTTTAGGTAGTTTTGGACCCCTTTGTGCATATATTTGCGTATATGCTTGCGATGTGTGTTGAGAGGTATGTTTGAGTGAGGTTTGGGGGAAGTTGAGCATGAGGTGAGCTAGGTTCTGCCTAACTGAAGAACCCAGCTTCGGCCACCGAAGGAAGGTTCGGCCGCCGAAGGTGTTGAGGAGGTGGTTTCGGCTGCCTCAACCTGCCCCCGAAGGATTGGACTTTCGTCTCTGGAGGGGAGGTTCGGCCGCCGAAGGTTAGAGACTTTCGTCTCTGGCGTATGGTTTGGCCCCCGAACCTTACCCCCGAAGGCTTCGGCCGCCGAAAGAGGAGATTCGGCCGCCGAAAGTAGGCGAGTTTCGTCTCTGGAGAGGACATTCGGCCGCCGAACCTGCCGCCGAAAGTGTCCTGTCCAGCCTTCTTTTGCATGCTTTGTGTGGTTCTTCTAAGGGCTTTTAGGGGTTGGTTTAGGGAGTTGGTTTAGAGTTATGTTAGCAGTGTTTGGCACCTCATGTGCGTCCACCTGTGTAGGATCGGACCTGAGGCGAGGTGTTTAGCTCCAGTGTGAGCGTTGGCCCAGAGTTAACTACAGCTTGGTTTCAGGTGAGTAGACCTAACTATGCATGTTTTCAAGTTCATGGTTAAAGATAGTAACAGTATGAGCATGAGACACGCATCATGGATGCCATGTTATACTAGGTTGTATTGCATTAGAGATCACGAATATGCTGCATTGCATTATTCTTGTTGATGGGATGGACCAAGGCGATCTCAGTAGCCCGTTACCTGTTATGTCTAGATAAGACCTTTGGGAGCTCCGCAGTTAGGGGCCGGGCTCTAGTACATGTAGTGACCTGGGAGTCCGTAGGACCGGGCACCTACAGAGGGAGTTCTGGGATCATGTCTAATCCGAGATGTGAGATGTTTGTGCTGTGACACATTCCATGAACGCATGTAATGAATGAACTGTTTTATGGTTTCTACTCACTGGGCTCTAGTAGCTCACCCCATTCCCTTAACCCCAGTTTTGCAGGGCCAGAGTTCAGCAGAGAGAGAGAGAGAGCTATGGGAAAAGCAGAGGTTCAGCTTGGGTTGCTATGTTTGGCTGTCATAGTATAGCTAGGTTGTGATAGAGTGGCATGTAAATATGCTTGATGTATATGTGTATGCAAGATGATGTAAAAATCTAAGGATGATATGTTCTGATATGTTTGTATGTTTGTTTGTATAGTTTAGTAGTGGACATGATGTATGGACATGATATGTGAGCATGATGTATATAGAGATTATGATGGAAAAAGCATGTTGTCCAGAGAGAGAGTATAATGAGATAATGTCTAGAGTTGCGCTTTGCCCAGTGTTTGCTTAATCCCTAGTATATGCATGTATCCTGTTTTACGTTTCTTGATGAGAAATGTGTCACGCTAGGCTTAACAGATGATGTGTTGCTAAAACTCCAGTGATCAGGGAAGAAAGGGTATAAAATCCCTTGACCCAGCTGAGAGGGAAGAAAGGGCAAATCCCTTGACCCAAAGGGAAGAAAGGGAAAATCCCTTGACCCAAAACAGAAGCTAAGGCTAGCCTGTATTATGTTGGCCCTACGAGGATGGGGTCTATGTTTTTCAGTGTAGTAGGAGATCACTGGTGTAGGCCTTTACGGCTGTGGTTTTAAGGTTAAGCCTGGTGGTTTTCCAGAAAAGGGTTTAAAAGCTAGTGTTCTAGTGGGATCATGTGTGGGATTAATCAGGTAATCAGAGTTCAGTTTAGGCTTGCTACGGGTCCCGGCGGCCTTAAGCCGATCTGGATCCTAGCGCCGAGCAGTTTGGAGCCGTTACAGAAGGGTGGCGGTTTTCGGGCTGTTACATTGGGTGAATTTTTTTGCACGAAGCAGAGCAGGGTTCTGCCTTACTGGAGAACCCAGTTTCGGCCGCCGAAGGAAGGTTTGGCCGCCGAACATGCTAAGGAGGTGGTTTCGGCTGCCTAAGCTCACCCCCGAAAGTTTGGACTTTCGGCTCTGGAGGGGGTTTCGACCGCCGAAAGTGCCGCCAAACATGCATGAGTTTCGTCTCTGGAAGGACTTTCGGCAGCCGAAGGTGCTACCGAAAGTGTCTGAGTTTCGGCTCTGGAGGGACTTTCGGCCGCCGAACCTGTCGCCGAAAGTGCCATGTCCAGCCTTCTTTTGCATGCTTTCCTTGATTGTTTTAGGATGTTTTAGGGGGGTTTTTGGAGAGGTTTTTAGAGTTGTTCTTGAGTTAGTTTGGTCCCTCATTTGAGTCCATCTATGTAGGAACGGACCAGAGGAACCGAAGTGATCAGCAGTGAGCACTGCTTCAGAGTTAGTACAGAGTCAGCCAGAGGTGAGTGGAACTAAACTTAATCTTTTTAATTGAGAAATCAAATGCTTTTAGCATGTTTCATGCACCATGAATATGCAATAGGTTGATTGCATTAGAATTCACGAATATGTTGCATTGCATTCTATATTGTTGATGTGGATGGATGGTGGATGATCCATGAGTCTCTGAGAAAGACTAGGTGCCCATTCTACGCCCTGGCACGAGCTATGAGAAAGACTAAGTGCCCATTCTACGCCCTGGCTTGAGGTATGAGGAAGACCAAGTGCCCATTCTACGCCCTGGTACGAGTATAGTATGTCGGGACTATTGGTGACACATTCATCCTTGCTGTGAATTGTCTGTGATATGATGCATTTCATTTGAGCATGTTTATTAACAATGTTTTACTGTTCTACTCACTAGGCTAGTATAGCTCATCCCTCTCCTTTAACCCCAGTATTGCAGGATCAGAGTTCAGGGGGAGTTCAGCAGGGTACAGGAAGAGTAAAGAGTTGTGTAATAGTATAGTGTGGACATGTAATATTGTAAAGAGATGTTTTAGTATTGTTTAGAGTATAGTAGTGTGCTTGACCCATATGTTTTTGTAAATCCCTTTTTGTATACATGGTCTGTTTATGTAAATATTTTATTGATGAGTATGAAAAATCAGGCTTAACATATTCAGAGTTTTAACCCGTCTAGAGCAATGATGAGAGCTCTAGTAAGGGGTTCTGTAGTACAGAGATAGTGCATGCACAGGTTGAGCCCTGGAACAGAGTAAATTTTTACATTTTTACAGAAAAATGTATGATCATGTATGAGATTTTACAGGTACACAGAGAGTATAGCAGGCTTGCTACGGGTCTCGGCGACCTTAAGTCGATCTGGATCCTAGCGCCGGTAGCGGTCCGGTTTCCGGGTCGTTACAACCTTTCTGGTTATCAACAATTTACAACTGCAGATAGTGGTGAAAGGATCGAATCCACAGGGAATTGAAAACTTACCTATTTTCCTTATCAAGACCAAGAAAATAAACTGAAACAATAATAAATTGAAAACAGAATAAACTGAAAGCAAAATAAACTGAAACGAGATAAAATTGAAACGAGATAAAACTGAAACGAGACAAAACTGAAACGAGATAAAACTGAAACAAAATAAAACTGAAAGCCAAATAAACTAAAAACGAGATAAACTGAAAACAAACAGACTGAAAGTAAAATGGGGGGGGGGTTTGAGATTAATTTAATTAATCTAAAACTGAAAGCAATAAAAATAAAGCAAATAATAAAAATAAAGAGAAATAAATAGTAAGAAAGCTCTAGTTGAAGAATTGGATCCACTTCAGTTGTTGGGATTGATCATTGACACTTAGTTTCTTTTGATTGATTCAATAGATTAGTTATGGAGATGGAAGACGCTTCTCACCACCATGTCTCTCCTTATGATTAAACCAATTAGGGAACGTCCTCTAATTAATTACTAATTAACAAATTGCCAAGGAACGTACTTGGACCTTAGGCATCAAAACAATTGTTAATTGTATGAAGAGATAGAGAGATCCAATCCTAACTACTCAAACGCATGAGATGTTGCTAGATCATACAATTTCCTTGGTTTTTACACCAAGTGTTCTTATGTTTGAATAATCCAAGCAATTACGGACTTAAATCACCCAAACTAACATATTATTACCTTGCAATCAAGAATCAATTGGCCATATTGATCAAAACAACAAAGCAACAATGGAATTAAGCATGAGATTGTATGAATATTGAATAACAAAAGATAAACAATGTTTGATCAAGTCTCCCAATCCATAAAACAACTAAAGCATCACCTAATCTTCAACTAGAATAAAATATTTCAGCCTCTCATGGCTGAAACAAAATAAAAAAAATAAACAAAAAAAGAAAGGTAGAAGAAGAGATGTGAATTTCGTAGGTGCCTCCCAAGGGGGGCTTAAAAGTTGTGTGGAGGCTCCTTATGTGTCTTTTTATAGTTGAAAGTGCTGCCCTAAATCATACTTGCTTCCTAATTAGTGAAGCGGCTACCCAAAGTGCTGAAAAGGAAAGAATCGCATTGCAAATTCTTCGGCAGGAAGGAGGCGCGCGGATCAGGCTTCAGAAGAGGAAGGATGCGCGCGGATTGCAGAAGAGGAAGTGGAGCACAGTCATTGAATGTAGAAGGGAAAGTGAATCTGTCCAGTCTTTCCTTTTTAGGTGGAGCCTTCGTTTGAATTTTAAATGCTGAACGCAGAAGAGGCAAGTGCGTCTTCATGAGATCTTGCTGCCTAAATAGGAAGATATGACTACTGCAGTGAGTGCACATCTTTGAATTGAGGAAAGAAAGATCTGCGATTTGAATTTCAAATAATCTTCTGACTGAGCTTTTCTTATTTGCTTTTGCTTCTACACTTTCCTTATTTGAGGACTTTCTTTTTCTGAAAACTTTCCTTATTTGACACTTTCCATAATTGGCTTCACCTTCTGAATGAGGAAAGAAGAATCTGCAATTTGAATTTCAAAGAATCTGTTGATTGCGCTTTCCTTTTCTGGCACTTTCCTTATCAGAAAACTTTCCTTATTTAGCACTTTCCATATTTGAAAACTTTCTTTTTTGGCACTTTCCATATTTGGCACTTTTTGGCAGTTTTAAGAGCATTTTCTCCAGATTGTCTCTTTACACCTAATATCTGCAAAACATGATTAAAACCACAAAATTAGGCAGAAAAGATGTAAATAAATATCAAGAACATAGTGATAATATGGACTAAAATATGCTCTATCAATAAAGTTCATGGTTCCCCTAATAAAGAATCTAACGACCACCAATCAACAATTGATAGATAAAGCCTAGAAATACTTATGATTAGATGATGAAATACAAGCACTAATAGAAGATAAAAGGGTGGGCCATAATAAGACCCATAAATTGGACAGGTAAAGCCACAAAAGTGAAAGGGGGAGTTACCCAGTGTCACGAGGCAGGGATGACTGAGGTAAGTATAAGAATTATACTCCATTAAATGACTCAAGAATGCATATACTCATGTGGATAAGGAAAAATGATAAGAAAGTCAGATAGCATGCCAAGCTTAACCCCAATAAGGCAAGCAGGTGGGATAAAACAAAGTATTGTCGAATCCTCGGAGGTCATGGGGCATACTATAGAAGAATGCAGGCAGCTAAAGGTTGCAATTGCAAGGCCTATTAGAGATGGAACTCTAAGAAGGTTTGCAAGAAAAGATAAAGAAGGAAAGAGATTAGAACATGAGGTAAAAGCCTTGGTTAATTATGATGAAAATGAACCCTTAGGGGTCATAAATGTGATTGCAGGGGGACCGAGCTGTAACAAAGGAAAGAATAAATGCACCCTTAAGGATGTGCTTTCTATTGAAAAAGATCTATGGGCAAGCAAGAGGTGGACATTCAGATCGAGTGATAGGATTATTGAGTCACCGTACAATGACCCACTAGTGATAAGTGTAAGGTTAAACATGTATGAGGTTAAATGGGTGCTCGCTGAAATGGGAAGCTCGGTAAATCTCTTAATCCTCTAGGTTCATAATAAATTAGATCTTTATAAAAATAGCTTAACTAAGATCTCCTATCCATTAGTAGGTTTAGAAGATAAAATTGTGGCAATTCTAGGCACCATAAACTTTCTGCTTGTGCTAGAAGATGAAAAGTAAAGCCAAGAAATGTATGTGAAAATTTGCAGTGGTAAACATTCCACTGACATATAATATCATACTCGGATGCCCGGTCTAGAATTACCATGGTATTGTAATTAACATGGTTTTTTTATGCTTAAAGTTATCAACCCTAAGGGAGTGGCGATAGTCCGAGATAGTTAAAAGTTAACTTAGGAATGTTACACACACGTACTCCACCAAAGACCTCAAAAAGATAACAATGCTAATTGAATTATTGAAAAAGTCTGAGTCTCACACAAAGCCTGCTCTAGCAGACCTAGTGGAGGAAATCATGCTAGAAACAAAGAAAAGGGTATGTTTTGGTACAACCTTAAATAATGCTATAAAAGAAGAATTTGCCAGTTACGTGGTAAGCGAGAGATGATTGGTGTGCTGAGGGTACGTGGTAGGCCTATCAGCTCATCCTAGGGGCACTGACTTGGCCAATGCTGCGCTGGCAATTTGCTGGGTAGCCACCAAAGTAGGGCCAATTTCTAGAGAGGCGATAGGTAGAATTGGCCAATTCTCTAGAAGTTTCTCCATCGACCAACCCACTTTGACAAAGGCGGTAAAGATGGATATTTTGAGCCATTCTCAAGTAGGTTTTCAACATGAGACCATTTTATTGCTCCATCTGGAGAGACAAATGGCTGGCTGAGATTTTTTGCTTAAAAATCCAAAAATTATGAAAATTGTCAACCACATCCTTAGAGGTGGGGTTGCCTATAAATACCCCATCTTCTCTCCATTTTTTTTACCACGGCAGAAAATACTTCTTTAAGTGTCCATTGTGCAATAGAGAGCCCTCTTCTGATGTAAGCACGACCAACAACACCAAAAATGATGAGCTAGCATTGCCTCAAGGACCAATTACAAGGCTGAGATCCAAGAGGTTGAAGGAAGCACTTCAAGGATTCATGAAGGAATATGTTGAAGCTTTGCAAGTTCATTTTGAAGTTGAAGAACAATCTGGCCATTCCAAGTCAATTAGGCCAAATGTGTCCTTATTGACAATTCAAATTTTGTATTTATAGTGGGTAGTTATTTAGTAGTTGGTAGTTAACCAGTAGTGGATAGTTATCTAGTAGTGGATAGTGGCAAAGATCATGGGTCCATGTATAGTAGTGGGAAGTGGCAAAGATCTTGGGTCTTAATTTAGGCTATATAAAGCATCTCTTTTTCTATATTGTACACACAGATTATCAATTATTCAATACAATTGCTTTATGCGATTCTTCTTTGAGAGCTTAAGAGAGATCTTGGTTCTTGACATTGCATCACGAATAAGGTTTGATACTAATGTAACGACCCGAAAATCGGACCGCTACCGGCGCTAGGATCCAGATCGGCTTAAGGCCGCCGGGACCCGTAGCAAGCCTGACATGCAACCTGTAACCCTGTTTAATCCCATACATGATCAACAATTATACATAAAAATTTAAAACTTTTCTTTCATACATTCTATCATCCACCAAACTCAACCTGTGCATGCACTGAACATATACATAATCATAAACTTGACCCCTCTGTGGGATCTCATCAAAGCCCCCAATGGGTGGCATAACTAGAGTTGAGTTGGCTAAACATGGACATCAATAACATTAAGATCATGTTTCAAAAGGGATTACATTAAACTATGGTCAAGCACACTTCTAACCTCAATATCATTACATTACATATCTATACATCATTATACAATCTGTCATGTCCACTTTCTAACTATTACATACATAAGACTTCATTACTCTTCTCGACTTCTCTGTCTAACCCGTACCTGTAAACCTGGGGAATTTGGGAGAGGGGTGAGCTACTAGAGCCCAGTGAGCAGAATAGTAAAGCATTTAAAACATATGATAACATGAAATGTATCACATCACAACTAATCATATCAAGGATGAACTTGTCACCATTTAGCCCTCTACATAATCCAATCACGCCAGGGGCGTAGTGCAGGCCACACCTGGTCTTTCTCTTATACATAACATAACATAACATACATAATCCATGATGCCGGGGGCGTAGTGCAGGCCACATCCGGTCTTTCTCTTACATAGTGCCAGGGGCATAGTGCAGGCCACACCTGGACTTCCATATCATATCATCATGTCATAACATATGAGGGCTAATGGATCATTCAACATTCATCCACATCAACAACATATTATGCAATGCAACATATTCGTGATTTCTAATGCAAGTGTAATACCCGGCAGATTCAGACATCGGAATTTCTACCGTCCGGTGGAATTCGAGGATGTCAGAGGTTTCTAGAAGGGTAAGAGAACGGTTTTCTAAAATATTTTTAAGTATTTTAAAGGTTTAGAAGGAAAAATGATTGAGTTGTGACAAGAAAAGGTTTTGGGGACAAAGGCCAGGTTCGGCTGCCGAAGGTACGTTCGGCCGCCGAAAGTGCCCAATGTTCGGCCCCCGAAGGTTATGTTCGGCCCCTGAAAGTTGCATGGTTTTGCATGCAGTTTCGGCAGCCGAAGCTGAGGTGGTCGGTTAGTTGTGCACGCTCCTCAGTCCGTGGTTTGGCCAGGTGTTCACCTCCAAATCATGACCAGAGGTTAGGCCACGTCTCCCTTGACTCATCTGCAAGCTTTTATCAGCTCGTGCAGAGGGTTGAGTGTGTTTCAAAGCGTTTTGTAAGGTGAAGAGAAAAGAGAGGTTTTGGTGGTTTGAAGCTTGTGAAGGGGATTTGCTGAGTTCAAGTTGTTCCTCTTCTAGTTTCAGGAGGTAAGAGAGTTGTTCCTCTTCTTGTTTTATTGTCCATAACTACCAGTTGCTTATATAGGTTAGTTTTCGTGTTTTCATGGTTTATGCATGATTATGTGTTATGTGTCTTGTTTTGTTAGGGTTTTAAGTTAGTTATGGACCCCTTGAAGCATGTACATGAGTATATGCATCGTTTGAGAGGTTGAATGCAAGATTTGGGGAGTATGGAAAGAGTTGGGAGGCTGGTTGAAGCTTGAAGCTGAGTTCTTGATGAACTCAGGTTCGGCAGCCGAAGGTGCATTCGGCCGCCGAACCCCTTGCATGGTGGCTTTGACTGCCACAGCTTGCCCCGAGTGTTTTGGAGGTTCGGCTCTGTTTGGAGGGTTCGGCCGCCGAAGGTGCCGCCGAAGGTACTTGAGTTTCGGCTCTGGAGAGGACATTCGGCCGCCGAACCTGCCGCCGAAAGTGTTCTGTCCAGCCTTCCTTTGCTTGTTTTGCATGCATGTTTCGCGGTGTTCTAGAGGGGTTTTGGGACGTTGTTTTATCAGTTGTATAGAGTTTGTTTGGTGCCTCATTTGCGTCCTCCATTGTAGGATTGGACCCGAGGAACCGAGGTGTTTAGCAGGCGTAGCGATTATAGAGTTAGAGGTAGCCCAGAGTTAGCCAAGCAGTGGCTACAGGTGAGTGGAACTAAACTTCCTATTTTATTTGAGAATGACACGATTCTAGCATGATCCATGCATCATACACTGCCATGTTATATCTTAGGTTGTGTTGCATTAGAATTCACGAATATGATGCATTGCATAAGATGTTGTTCCTGTGGATGAATGTTGGATGATCCTTAGCCCTTGACAGAGAGCAGATACAGAGTTATGGCATGAGATAGCCATACCAGGTCGCCCCTGGATAGGCCAGGTCGCTCCTGGTACTATAGTCAGAGCACAGAGTAGAGGTAAGAGAAGACCAGGTGATGACATCGTCTCCCTGGCACAGTTGGTCATGGTATGATATCAGAGCAGAGATAAGAGTAGACCAGGTGATGACATCGTCTCCCTGGCACAGTTGGTCAGATTATCACATGTAGTTGAGGGCTGTTGGTGACAAGTTCATCCTTGAGATGATATGTTTGTGATGTGATGCATTTCATGAAAGCATGTAATTAATGAACTGTTTTACTGTTCCTCCTCACTGGGCTCTAGAGCTCATCCCACTCCCTTAACCCCAGTTTTGCAGGTTCTGAGATAGCTATGGGAAGTCAAAGTCAGCAAGAGTACAGAGGAAAGTTATGCATGAATGTATGTTTGTAATAGCATAGTGGACATGATGTAATTAAAAGATTAGTTGTAATGTAATGTATAGATATGTACTGTCATATACTGGATAGACTTATGCTTTCCCTAGTGTCCTTGCTATAGTGTGATGTATGATTAATCCCTTGTACATGAATCCTGTTTTACGTTTCTTGATGAGAAATGTGTGAGTTAGGCTTAATGCATGGCTTGGATGAGATACCAGTGGGATGTGTTACAGATGAAAAAGGGTTTCAATCCCTTGAGCCACAGCAGATGGTAGTCCCTGGTATAGGCCCTGAGGGCCATTTCAGATTGACATATCTGAGTAGCAGTAGTTAAGCCTACCGAGTTTTCCAGGATTGTTGAGTCATTCTATATCATGTATGGGATTTATCAGGTACACAGCAAGTATAGTTGGCTAACTACGGGTCCCGGCGGCCTTAAGCCGATCTGGATCCTAGTGCCAGTGATGGTTCGGACCGTTACTGAGGGGTACCGGTTTTCGGGTCGTTACAGATTGGTATCAGAGCATAGGGCCTCAAGAGTACGATGTGTTGAGCAAAGATGCTCAAGGACTAGAGATATCCCACATCGGAAAGAGGTGTTGTCTTGTATAGGAGGGGAAGCACAATAGGTAAAATCATGTCCACTAGGATAGGATGTGGAGTCCTGTCTTGCATGCTGATGTGAAATGCCATGATGAGTTGCATGTGCATTATTGATCTGTTTGATATGTGTTGAGGATTCATGTGTTTTCACATGGATCATTTGATGATATTTTTGTGTGATGTTGTGCTTTTCAGAGGCAGGATGAGAGGAACTCGTCGATCTGCGAGATTGACAGGAGCTCCGCCGGAGGATGAGGACATGGATGCTCATCTCCCCGTTCTGCAAAGGGCAACATCAGATAGTATAAGCAGAGAAGGTACATCAAGGGACCCTAGAAGGTCTGTTGATGAGAGTAGAAGGGGAGTTGTCCAGAGTGGTATGTCAGGGTTTATGAGAGAAATAGAGGAGAATGAGCAGAGTAGAGATGGTAGCTTTGGCAGGAGTAGGTTGGGAGGAGATATGGGTGAGTCCCAAGGAGGCACTCAGGCCTCGAGATTTGTTCCACCTCAGTATCCACCCTACCAGTGGGGGGCAGAGTACCCGATGAGAGGTACATCAGAGGTTCCTCGGTATAACCCATATCCCACCTTTATGCCCTATCCTTCCTTTTACCCGCCAAATCCACCGTTATATCCACAGTATACCATATTTCCACCCTTCTTTTGTTACCCAGGGTCAGTAAACCCTAACCTAGGGCATGTTGCATCTCCTCCACCACCAGGAGAACCAGTAGCCCCAATTGTCCAAACACCCAAGCCTAGTTCACCTGGGGAAAGTATGGTGCAGATGACAGCTTACTTGAGGTTGGATGTTCCCAAATGTGAGACTGGTGATGACCCTGCTGAGTATCTTAGACTGGTCAAGATGATAACTGATGAGTTGGAAGCCAGTGAGAGTAGAGCCATTCAGATGGCAGGGAGCACATTGAATTGTGAGAAGGCAAGGGAATGGTTCACCCAGTATGTGGACCCGAGGGTAGAAAGCTTATCCTGGGCGCAGTTTACTACAGAGTTTGCAGGATGGGCTTGTCCAGAGAGCTTAAGGGAGCGTAAAGAGAGTGAATGTGAGCAACCAGGGCAGACAGAAAATATGAGTATAGAACATGACCCAGAGAATAGTGACCGTTTCCCTTTGGGTGAGGCTGCTGCAAGGAAGAAAAAGAAAGTGAGAGGCCTGAAAGGGTCAAAGAAAAGAGAGTTTTGGAATAGGGTAAAGTTTGGCATGGGTTTTTGCGAGGGTTCGAGTTCTGGTTGGGATAGCTCTAGATGTGCGAAGTGCGATAGGAGGCACAAAGGCGTATGTCGGGCTGGGACAACAGCATGTTTCAGGTGCGGACAGGAGGGGCACATGGCACGAGAGTGTCCCATTATGACCGTATCCGCACAGTTCCCGCAGACACCCTCAGAGAATAGACGTCCACCAGAAGCTCCAACCTCAGTACAGGGCAGAGGGAGAGAAAGAGGGGTAGTCCCTTCGTCAGGAGGTTCCTTAAGTGGAAGTCCGGTAGTTCCGGCTCGGATTTTCACCCAGGATCAGCCAGAGACAGACACACGGAACACAGTGGTGCCAGGTAAACTCACTTTTGAGTGTTCTGATGTGTATAGAATATCAGTTGATGTGAAAATCGTAAAGCGGAATAGAGTTAGATGTTCAGAGACAAAAGTTCAGTGAGTCGTGAAAGATTAGTCAGCCAGGAAAAGCTCGAGAGCTATAGCCGTGGATTTGAAATCCAGGTAGAGAGAGAGTGATCTCTCAGCTCTGAGTGTAGACCTCAAATAAAGAAATAAGTTAGAGAATAGCGTAAGAAAGTGAAAAGTAAGAAAAAGAATAAAAGTAAGGAAGAGAAAAGTAAGCAAAGAAAAGAATAAATGAGATAATATAGAGCAGAGAAAGAATAGAATAGAGTAAAGGTAAAGGACGAAAGTGTAGAAGGAGAGTTCAGTTTGGTCTGGGATTAGATGGCGATGAGCTCTGGTTCAGATAGTTCTGGATGCGTGAGGTGTGGAGTGTACACGAAAGTAGTCTGTTGGTATGGGACTACGGCATGTATAGATGCGAGCAGGAAGGACTCATGTTATGTGAGTGTCCTACTGCGGCCCTGAGTGGCACAGTCCCAGCAGATGACTTCTAGTAGTGTAACTCAGCCTGTAGCTCTAGCCATGTTTCAGGACAGTGGTTAAGGTAGGAGAAGAGAGTTCTCCTTTTCTTTGGTCGGTTCCCGAAGGAAGATTCGTTAGCTGTAGCTTGGATCTTTATCCTGACTCAGTAGGAGGCTAACACATCGAACACGGTGACAGCAGATACAGTCACTTGAGGGTGTTCAGATGTGTAAGTTATAGTGGACCCTGATGTTTCTTTCCTTGTTGTTTTGAGAGCCATAGATAGAGGAGGGTTTGATAACGTCTGGGCTTAGAGAGTTTTCTTTGGGTTGGTAGACCCGAGTGTGATCCATCTGTGGCAGAGTCAGTCTGTCGGTTCAGTTCAGAGTCTGTTGCGTATGGGGAGAGTAGTGGATGCAATCCAGCTGACCTTATGGTTCTAGAGTTGACTAGTGATGTCAATCTAGGGCGGATTGGCTAGCTACTCGAGGTACTACCTAAGTCTGCAAAGACAAGGTAGGAGAGGTCAGAGTTCAGAGGCTCGGATGGATCAGAGTTAGTCCTTAGAGGGGACAACATAGCATTCCCAGAAGTTTGATATCAGCCCTACAGGCTCGTGAATTGTGTAGGCAGGGTAATCAGGAGTTTTCTTGCTCTTGTTTGAGAGCAGAATAGCCAGGTCAGGGAACTAGCCTCAGTACGCATAGACAGAAAAAGAGAAAGAGAGTTATATGTGTTATCCCAGATAAGCTAGCAGGATTACCAATAGAGTCTGGACGTTAAGTGAGGATGGAGACTAGACTTATCTTCACCTCTTCCTACGAAAAGTTGAAAAAGTTGTAAGAACGAGAAAAGCAGTTGCATAAGTGAGAAGATAGTAGAGTAGTGTGAACTTGGTAGCGAAGGATTCTATCCGACTTAGTACTACACACCCTGGAATGTACCAGTGTCGGTGTAAGAACGGAAGGAGGAAACCTTGAGACGTTGTCATAACTGTGAGTTGTACAAGGTCATTACCAAGGACAGGTATTCCCACGCAGGCTTAATGATATGTGGAGACAGCTAGTAAGAGCTGATTATCCTCCACAAGGGATCTAAGAGGTGGGACCTAGATGTTGAGAATGAGAGAGCGAGTTAACGAAAAAAAAAAAGCCAGGATAGTAAAGAAGAAGAAAGGTGGGCAAGGATCAGAGTGTGCAGCAAAAGCGTAGAATAGTTCAGAAACATAGAGAAGCATGCCCAGTATCTACTAAGTGTTGTAGATAAGAGAACACGGCATAGAGGCCAAGTTCTGTAATATGAGTTCGATTTCAGGGCATGTCTGTATGAATTGTGAAGTGTCACAATACGATTTCTACAGTAAGTAGAGAGTTGAAGCTAGGCATCTAGCATTTCCTTAGAGTTATTGCTCCTCTGCTCGGGGTGAATAAAAAGAAGCAAAGGTGAGTGTAACCAGAGGAGTGTAACTAGAGCGGAGAAAAGGTAAAGAGAAAGGAAAGTCAGTAGGGAGCAAAGAGAGTCAAATGGACTGTGTACAGACAGGAGTGATCAGTAATCAGTGTAGAGTGTGAACACAGATTAAGCAGTTAAGGGTCAACAGAGGTAGGACGTATAGATAACCCGAGAGGGTTTCCGTCAGTAATCTCTGTGTCTCCTTGCAGAGGAAGGTGTTAGGCTTTCCTTACTTCCTTATTTGCATGTGTGTTTATTGTGTGAACATTCGAGGACGAATGTTCTTAAGGGGGGAAGAATGTAATACCCGGCAGATTCAGACATCGGAATTTCTACCGTCCGGTGGAATTCGAGGATGTCAGAGGTTTCTAGAAGGGTAAGAGAACGGTTTTCTAAAATATTTTTAAGTATTTTAAAGGTTTAGAAGGAAAAATGATTGAGTTGTGACGAGAAAAGGTTTTGGGGACAAAGGCCAGGTTCGGCTGCCGAAGGTACGTTCGGCCGCCGAAAGTGCCCAATGTTCGGCCCCCGAAGGTTATGTTCGGCCCCCGAAAGTTGCATGGTTTTGCATGCAGTTTCGGCAGCCGAAGCTGAGGTGGTCGGTTAGTTGTGCACGCTCCTCAGTCCGTGGTTTGGCCAGGTGTTCACCTCCAGATCATGACCAGAGGTTAGGCCACGTCTCCCTTGACTCATCTGCAAGCTTTTATCAGCTCGTGCAGAGGGTTGAGTGTGTTTCAAAGCGTTTTGTAGGGTGAAGAGAAAAGAGAGGTTTTGGTGGTTTGAAGCTTGTGAAGGGGATTTGCTGAGTTCAAGTTGTTCCTCTTCTAGTTTCAGGAGGTAAGAGAGTTGTTCCTCTTCTTGTTTTATTGTCCATAACTACCAGTTGCTTATATAGGTTAGTTTTCGTGTTTTCATGGTTTATGCATGATTATGTGTTATGTGTCTTGTTTTGTTGGGGTTTTAAGTTAGTTATGGACCCCTTGAAGCATGTACATGAGTATATGCATCGTTTGAGAGGTTGAATGCAAGATTTGGGGAGTATGGAAAGAGTTGGGAGGCTGGTTGAAGCTTGAAGTTGAGTTCTTGATGAACTCAGGTTCGGCAGCCGAAGGTGCATTCGGCCGCCGAACCCCTTGCATGGTGGCTTTGACTGCCACAGCTTGCCCCGAGTGTTTTGGAGGTTCGGCTCTGTTTGGAGGGTTCGGCCGCCGAAGGTGCCGCCGAAGGTACTTGAGTTTCGGCTCTGGAGAGGACATTCGGCCGCCGAACCTGCCGCCGAAAGTGTTCTGTCTAGCCTTCCTTTGCTTGTTTTGCATGCATGTTTCGCGGTGTTCTAGAGGGGTTTTGGGACGTTGTTTTATCAGTTGTATAGAGTTTGTTTGGTGCCTCATTTGCGTCCTCCATTGTAGGATTGGACCCGAGGAACCGAGGTGTTTAGCAGGCGTAGCGATTATAGAGTTAGAGGTAGCCCAGAGTTAGCCAAGCAGTGGCTACAGGTGAGTGGAACTAAACTTCCTATTTTATTTGAGAATGACATGATTCTAGCATGATCCATGCATCATACACTGCCATGTTATATCTTAGGTTGTGTTGCATTAGAATTCACGAATATGATGCATTGCATAAGATGTTGTTCCTATGGATGAATGTTGGATGATCCTTAGCCCTTGACAGAGAGCAGATACAGAGTTATGGCATGAGATAGCCATACCAGGTCGCCCCTGGATAGGCCAGGTCGCTCCTGGTACTATAGTCAGAGCACAGAGTAGAGGTAAGAGAAGACCAGGTGATGACATCGTCTCCCTGGCACAGTTGGTCATGGTATGATATCAGAGCAGAGATAAGAGTAGACCAGGTGATGACATCGTCTCCCTGGCACAGTTGGTCAGATTATCACATGTAGTTGAGGGCTGTTGGTGACAAGTTCATCCTTGAGATGATATGTTTGTGATGTGATGCATTTCATGAAAGCATGTAATTAATGAACTGTTTTACTGTTCCTCCTCACTGGGCTCTAGAGCTCATTCCACTCCCTTAACCCCAGTTTTGCAGGTTCTGAGATAGCTATGGGAAGTCAAAGTCAGCAAGAGTACAGAGGAAAGTTATGCATGAATGTATGTTTGTAATAGCATAGTGGACATGATGTAATTAAAAGATTAGTTGTAATGTAATGTATAGATATGTACTGTCATATACTGGATAGACTTATGCTTTCCCTAGTGTCCTTGCTATAGTGTGATGTATGATTAATCCCTTGTACATGAATCCTGTTTTACGTTTCTTGATGAGAAATGTGTGAGTTAGGCTTAATGCATGGCTTGGATGAGATACCAGTGGGATGTGTTACAGATGAAAAAGGGTTTCAATCCCTTGAGCCACAGCAGATGGTAGTCCCTGGTATAGGCCCTGAGGGCCATTTCAGATTGACATATCTGAGTAGCAGTAGTTAAGCCTACCGAGTTTTCCAGGATTGTTGAGTCATTCTGTATCATGTATGGGATTTATCAGGTACACAGCAAGTATAGTTGGCTAACTACGGGTCCCGGCGGCCTTAAGCCGATCTGGATCCTAGTGCCAGTGATGGTTCGGACCGTTACTGAGGGGTACCGGTTTTCGGGTCGTTACAGCAAGCATCCTAGAATATCACATGGCATCCGTGATGCATGAACATGCTCAAAACTGATTTATTTATTTATTTAAAAGCATAAGAGTCATTCCACTCACCTCTGGCTAGCTCTGACACTGACTGAAGCAGCTGACTCACTGTTGGGGTCCTCGGTTCCTCGGGTCCGAACCTACACAGGTGGACTCAAATGAGGGACCAAACAACTAGAACATAACTCTAAAAACATCCCCCAAAAACCCCCTAAAACACCTCAAAACAATCATGTAAAAACATGCAAAGGAAGGCAGAACAGGGCAGGTTCGGCGGCACCTTCGGCAGCCAAAAGTCCCTCCAGAGCCGAAACCCAGGTAGGTTCGGCGGCACCTTCGGCGGCCGAAAGTTCCAGACAGAGACGAAAGTCTCTTTTCGGGGGCAACTTCGGCAGCCGAAAGGCCTGCCTCCCCAGCCATGTTCGGCGGCCGAAAGTTCCTTCGGCTGCCGAACCTGGTTTCTGCCAAAGGGCAGAAACTTGGCTCCTTCAAGCACATTTGCCTCCAAAACCTCCAATCATGCATTTAGCTCAACCAAAACATGCAAATATACATACATTGGCTCCCAGGGGCTTCAAACTAACTTAAACCCCAACTACAACACACAACAACAACACAAAACCAACATACATTGTTCAAAACATAACATTAACTCAAAAACCTAACTATGAGCTAAACATGCATTCTACCCCATAGATCTTGCATAAAACTTACTTTAAACATGAAATGGGCTTAAGATCGGCTCTTACCTCTTGAAGATCGAGGGAGAGACGTCCTAAACTCGGAGGTGGGAGATTTTGAGTTCTTGAACCTCAAAGCTCCAAAACTTGCTTTAAACTCGAAAATCTTCAAAACAACGTAAAAACTTGTGAGAATCTTGAAATATTTGAAGGAAAGAACTCAAGAATGGTGAGGAATGGCGGAAGGGCTCACCTTGGCCGAAAATGGGGAGAAAGCTCGCCCATTTCGGCTAAGGGGCTCTTTTATAGTGGCTGGCCAGGCCACATTCGGGAGCCGAACGTGCCCCCGCATGCATGCCATGTTCGGCGGCCGAACCTGGGCTTCCCTCACTCATGCCTTCGGGGGCCTAAGGCTCACCCGAAAAGCATGCATGTTCGGCGGCCGAACCTGAGTTTCCTCCAAGGGTGTTTTTATTCTAAAAAACTCATTTCCTCTTTACTTAAAATCATCAAAAACATTAAAACATTTCATGAAAACATGGTTTTTACCCTTCTAGAGGTTTCCGACACCCGAGATTCCACCGGACGGTAGGAATTTCGATACCGGAGTCTAGCCGTGTATTACATTCTCCCCCCCTTAAGAACATTCGTCCCCGAATGTTCCTCAACTAACACATAGCATGGCATACACACATCATACACATAAAACACATGAAACAAATAAGAAACTAACCTTAGAAAAGATAAGGGTATTGCTGGAGCATGGACTCCCGTGTCTCCCAAGTGCATTCTTCCAAATTGTGGTGGTTCCATAGGACTTTCACCATCGGGATTTCCTTGTTTCTTAGCTTTCTGATCTGGGTGTCTATGATCCGCACTGGCTGCTCAACATAGGTGAGATCCTCTTGGACCTCCACATCAGGCTCACTAAGAACCTTGCCCGGATCTGACACAAATTTCCTCAACATTGAAACATGGAAAACCGGATGGATTCTTGCCATTGAAGCAGGCAAATCTAGCTTGTACGACACATTCCCAATCTTCTGCAAGATTTCGAAGGGTCCGATGTATCGTGGGGCTAGTTTACCTTTCTTCCCAAAATGAACCATTCCTTTCATTGGAGACACCTTGAGCAATACCAGATCCCCCTCCTGAAACTCTACCTGTCTTCTGCGGATGTCTGCATAACTCTTCTGTCTGCTTGCAGCAGTCTTGATTCTCTCTCTGATTATGGGTACCACCCTGCTGGTGATCTCTACTAGCTCAGGCCCTGCCAAGGCCTTTTCTCCAACTTCCTCCCAGCAAACAGGTGACCTGCACTTCCTCCCATATAAAGCTTCATATGGAGCCATCCCGATGCTAGCATGATGGCTGTTATTGTAGGCAAACTCCACCAAAGGTAGATGCTGCCTCCAAGAACCGCCAAAGTCCAGCACACACATTCTAAGCATATCCTCGATAGTCTGGATGGTCCTTTCGGACTGTCCGTCCGTCTGGAGGTGGAAGGCAGTACTGAAATCCAATCTAGTACCCATGGCATTCTGCAGACTCCGCCAAAACCTGGAGGTGAACTGGGGCCCTCTATCCGACACTATCGAAACCGGAACCCCATGCAGCCTGACGATCTCATCCACATATACCTGCGCCAACTTGTCCACAGAGTAGCCACTCCTGACAGGGATGAAGTGAGCAGATTTGGTGAGTCTGTCCACAATCACCCATATGGAGTCCAATCTGTTGGACGCCGCCGGTAACCCCACTACGAAGTCCATAGCTATATTCTCCCATTTTCACTCTGGAATAGGTAGCGGGTTAAGCATTCCAGCCGGCTTCTGATGTTCTAGCTTCACCCTCTGACACACTTCGCAGGCTGACACGAACTGTGCCACTTCTTTCTTCATCGCTGGCCACCAATAAACTTTCTTCAGATCTTGATACATCTTGGTGGCTCCGGGGTGAACGCTGTATCTTGCATTATGAGCCTCTCTCATAATGTCTCCTTTTAGCCCTATGTCATATGGTACACATAGTCTGCTCCCGTAGCGGAGGATCCCTTTGCTGTCGAATCTGAACTCACTATCTTTGCCTGACTGAGCAGTCCTGGCAATCTTCACTAACTCTAGGTCCTCATGCTGTTTCTGAGCCACCTGCTCCAGAAACACGGGTGCCACTCTCATCTGGGCTACCAAAGCACCTGTACCAGACAACTCCAACTGTAGACCTTCCTCAACGAGCTTGTAAAACTCCTTCACCACTGGCCTCCTCTCTGCTGATATGTGGGATAAACTGCCTAGTGACTTCCGGCTTAGGGCGTCTGCCACGACGTTCGCCTTACCCGGATGATACTAAATCTTGCAATCATAGTCACTCAGCAGCTCTACCCATCTCCTCTGTCTCAAGTTCAAGTCTCTTTGACTCAGGATGTACTGCAGGCTTTTATGATCTGTGAAGATCTCACATTTTACCCCATAGAGGTAGTGCCTCCACATCTTGAGTGCAAAGATTACTGCTGCCATCTCAAGGTCATGTGTGGGGTAATTCAACTCATGCTTCTTTAGCTGCCTAGAAGCATAAGCAATCACCCTCTCATTCTGCATCAGTACACAACCCAGTCCCACACGGGACGCATCACAAAAGACTGTAAAGTCCTCATCACTAGATGGCAAAGCTAAAACTGGTGCTGAAGTCAACCTCTTCTTAAGCTCTTCGAAACTCTCTTCGCACGGGTCGGTCCACAGAAACTTCTGATTCTTCCTGGTTAGTCTGGTCAGAGGAGCTGCTATTTTCGAGAAGTCCTGAACGAACCTCCTGTAGTAACCTGCCAAACCCAAGAAACTCCTGATCTCTGTTGCTGAAGTGGGTCTAGGCCAGTTAGCCACAGTTTCTGTCTTCTTGGGGTCCACCTCTATTCCATTTTCTGACACTAAATGCCCCAAGAAGGAAATGCTCCTCAGCCAGAACTCACACTTGGAGAACTTGGCGTATAAGCCATGTTCCCTCAAGGTCTGCAGAACCAACCTCAGATGATGGGCATGCTCCTCTGCATTCCTGGAATACACTAAGATATCATCTATGAAGACGATAACAAAGTGATCCAGGTACTGGCTAAACACTCTGTTCATGAGGTCCATGAATGCTGCAGGGGCGTTAGTTAACCCGAACGGCATTACAAGGAACTCAAAATGCCCATATCTGGTCCTGAAAGCCGTCTTTGGCACATCCTCATCTCTGATCCTCAGCTGATGATACCCAGATCTCAGATCTATTTTGGAGAAACAACCCGCTCCTGCTAGCTGGTCGAATAGATCGTCGATCCTTGGCAAAGGGTACTTGTTCTTGTTAGTGACTTTGTTCAACTGCCTGTAGTCGATACAAAGTCTAAGGGATCCATCCTTCTTTCTGACAAACAAAACTGGAGCATCCCAGGGTGAGGTACTTGGTCGGATGAAACCCTTGTCTACCAGCTCTTGCAACTGTTCTTTCAATTCCTTCAACTCGGCTGGAGCCATCCTGTAGGGAGGGATAGAGATCGGTCGGGTTCCGGGCATCAATTCTATCTCGAACTCTATCTCCCTAGCAGGTGGTAAACCTGGCAACTCGTCTGGGAAGACGTCTAGAAACTCTCTAACCACTGGCACCGAGGCGGGCTCTCTAACCTGACTGCTAAGCTCTCTCACATGAGCCAAATACCCCTGACATCCCCTCCTAAGCAACCTACGAGCCTGAAGAGCTGATATCAGACCTCTAGGTGTACCCCTCCTGTCTCCTCTGAAGACAACCTCTGACCCATCCTGACCTCTGAACCTGACTACCTTGTCCCTGCAGTCCAAGGTAGCACCATGGGTAGATAACCAGTCCATCCCTAGAATGACGTCAAAATCTGTCAAGTCTAGAACCACAAGGTCGGCGGACAAGCATCTCCCCTCAACAAAAACAGGACTACACTGGCAGACTGACTCTGCCACTGATGGATCACACTTGGGTCCACTGACCCAGAGAGGACACTCTAACTCAGAGATCATCAACCCTACCCTCTGGACGGCTCTCGGTGCAATAAAAGAATGAGATGCGCCCGGGTCCATCAAGGCATACACATTTGAACAACCAATGACTAAATTACCTGCCACCACGGTGTTAGATGCATCTGCCTCCTGCTGTGTCATTGTGAAGATCCGTGCTGGAGCTGATGGACCTTCACCTCTGAAACCCGCTGAAGAAGAGGCTACCCCTCTCCCTCTGCCTGTGCCACTGGCCTGAGTCATGGCTGGAGCTGCTGGCTGCGCTACACTACCTGAAGCTGTCTGCTGGGACTGTGCCATCGGGGCTGCTCTTGGACATTCTCGAGACATATGCCCCTCCTGACCACATCTGTAACAGGCCGTTGTCCCAAACCGACATACTCCTCTGTGTGGCTTACCACACCTTGCACAAATTGCATTATCCGCACCAGAGCTTGAGCCACTCCCTAGTCCCAGACTGGACTTAACCTTGTTCCAGAACTTGTTCTTCTTAGACTTCCTGGGACCTCTGTCCCACTTCTTGCTACCTGAAGTTGCTGCACTCATTGAAGAAGAGCCTGGGGTCTTAGAACCAGAAGGTTGTGCCACTGACTGTTTAACTGTCCCTTGAACGATGGCACTGGCCTCCATTTTCCGGGCCATATCCACTATGGCATGGAAGCTCTCCCTATCTGCTGACTGGATCAAGGAGGAATATCTGGAGTGGAGTTTCATGATATACCTCCTTGACCTTTTCTGGTCTGAGTCAAGACTTTGCCCTGCAAATGGCAACAGCTCCTAAAATCTGTCTGTGAACTCCTCTACACCCATCTCATCAGTCTACCTCAACTGCTCAAACTCTATCATCTTCAGCTCCCTTGAACTATCTGGGAAAGCCCATCCTGCAAACTCATTTGCAAACTCCTCCCAAGACATGCTATCCACTTTCGGGTTCACATAATTCTTGAACCATTCTCGTGCCTTCTTGCACTTAAGTGTGAACCCAGCCATCTGAATGGCTCTACTATCATCAGCCCCAATCTCATCTGTGATCACCTTGACCCTCTCCAGATACACAAACGGGTCATCCCCTTTTTCATACTGGGGAGCACCCAACTTCATGTAGTCAGTCATCTTGACCTTGCTCCCACTGGCTGAGCTAGGTCTAGGAGGTTGGGTAGCTGGGGCTGCTGTTTCTGTTGGAGGAGGAGGAGGTGCAACATCCCTTGGGGTAGGGTTTGTTGGATTTGGATAGTAAGGTGGGGGTGGATACATTAGGTATTGTGAATATGGTGGATAATAAGGTGGGTATGGCATCTGTGTGGGATAAGGGCTAAAGCTGTGGTAGTCCGATGTGCCTCCCATCGAATACCCAGGGTTTTGTGAGAAGGGTGGGTAGTAAGGTGGCTGAACAAATCCCGAGGCCTGAGTGCCTCCTTGGGATTCTCCCATTCCTTCTTCTGACATACTGACTCCCAGACTGCCATCCCTCCTCTGCTCTACATCCATATCATCCCCCATGTCCTCTGACGCTCCTCCCTGAACTGTTCCTCTGACTGATCTGCTTCTACCCAGATCCAAAGACCTTCTAGGGTCTCTTACTGCTCTTTCTCTGCTAGACCTACTAGACATTGCCCTAGGCAATGCTGGAGGACGGGCGCTCGTGCCCTCATCCTCAGGGGGTACTCCAGTCAATCTTGCTGATCGACGAGTTCCTCTCATCCTGTTTTCTGAAAACAGTACACATCACATAAACATTAGCATCATATGGTTCATGTGGGCACACATGAACCCGCATCACACATCATAGCATATCATTAATGCACATGCATATAATCATGGCATTTCACATCATCATGTAAGACAGGACTCCACATCCTATCCTAGTGGACATGACCTTTCCTATTGTGCTTGACCTTCTACAACATCTATGAGCCCGACACTCTAGGTCCGGCCATATGAACCTAGGGCTCTGATACCATTCTGTAACGACCCAAAAATCGGACCGCTACCGGCGCTAGGATCCAGATCGGCTTAAGGCCGCCGGGACCCGTAGCAAGCCTGACATGCAACCTGTAACCCTGTTTAATCCCATACATGATCAACAATTATACATAAAAATTTAAAACTTTTCTTTCATACATTCTATCATCCACCAAACTCAACCTGTGCATGCACTGAACATATACATAATCATAAACTTGACCCCTCTGTGGGATCTCATCAAAGCCCCCAATGGGTGGCATAACTAGAGTTGAGTTGGCTAAACATGGACATCAATAACATTAATATCATGTTTCAAAAGGGATTACATTAAACTATGGTCAAGCACACTTCTAACCTCAATATCATTACATTACATATCTATACATCATTATACAATCTGTCATGTCCACTTTCTAACTATTACATACATAAGACTTCATTACTCTTCTCGACTTCTCTGTCTAACCCGTACCTGTAAACCTGGGGAATTTGGGAGAGGGGTGAGCTACTAGAGCCCAGTGAGCAGAATAGTAAAGCATTTAAAACATATGATAACATGAAATGCATCACATCACAACTAATCATATCAAGGATGAACTTGTCACCATTTAGCCCTCTACATAATCCAATCACGCCAGGGGCGTAGTGCAGGCCACACCTGGTCTTTCTCTTATACATAACATAACATAACATACATAATCCATGATGTCGGGGGCGTAGTGCAGGCCACATCCGGTCTTTCTCTTACATAGTGCTAGGGGCGTAGTGCAGGCCACACCTGGACTTCCATATCATATCATCATGTCATAACATATGAGGGCTAATGGATCATTCAACATTCATCCACATCAACAACATATTATGCAATGCAACATATTCGTGATTTCTAATGCAAGCATCCTAGAATATCACATGGCATCCGTGATGCATGAACATGCTCAAAACTGATTTATTTATTTATTTAAAAGCATAAGAGTCATTCCACTCACCTCTGACTAGCTCTGACACTGACTGAAGCAGCTGACTCACTGCTGGGGTCCTCGGTTCCTCGGGTACGAACCTACACAGGTGGACTCAAATGAGGGACCAAATAACTAGAACATAACTCTAAAAACATCCCCCAAAAACCCCCTAAAACACCTCAAAACAATCATGTAAAAACATGCAAAGGAAGGCAGAACAGGGCAGGTTCGGCGGCACCTTCGGCGGCCGAAAGTCCCAGACAGAGACGAAAGTCTCTTTTCGGGGGCAACTTCGGCAGCCGAAAGGCCTGCCTCCCCAGCCATGTTCGGCGGCCGAAAGTTCCTTCGGCTGCCGAACCTGGTTTCTGCCAAAGGGCAGAAACTTGGCTCCTTCAAGCACATTTGCCTCCAAAACCTCCAATCATGCATTTAGCTCAACCAAAACATGCAAATATACATACATTGGCTCCTAGGGGCTTCAAACTAACTTAAACCCCAACTACAACACACAACAACAACACAAAACCAACATACATTGTTCAAAACATAACATTAACTCAAAAACCTAACTATGAGCTAAACATGCATTCTACCCCATAGATCTTGCATAAAACTTACTTTAAACATGAAATGGGCTTAAGATCGGCTCTTACCTCTTGAAGATCGAGGGAGAGACGTCCTAAACTCAGAGGATGGAGATTTTGAGTTCTTGAACCTCAAAGCTCCAAAACTTGCTTTAAACTCGAAAATCTTCAAAACAACGTAAAAACTTGTGAGAATCTTGAAAGATTTGAAGGAAAGAACTCAAGAATGGTGAGGAATGGCGGAAGGGCTCACCTTGGCCGAAAATGGGGAGAAAGCTCGCCCATTTCGGCTAAGGGGCTCTTTTATAGTGGCTGGCCAGGCCACATTCGGGAGCCGAACGTGCCCCCGCATGCATGCCATGTTCGGCGGCCGAACTTGAGGTTCGGCGGCCGAACCTGGGCTTCCCTCACTCATGCCTTCGGGGGCCTAAGGCTCACCCGAAAAGCATGCATGTTCGGCGGCCGAACTTTGAGTTTCGGCGGCCGAACCTGAGTTTCCTCCAAGGGTGTTTTTATTCTAAAAAACTCATTTCCTCTTTACTTAAAATCATCAAAAACATTAAAACATTTCATGAAAACATGGTTTTTACCCTTCTAGAGGTTTCCGACACCCGAGATTCCACCGGACGGTAGGAATTCCGATACCGGAGTCTAGCCGAGTATTACAACTAACTTGTATGTTTCTTATTCTTGCTGCTCTTAAAATCAATTCGTTATAAGTGTTCTTAATTGCATGTTAATTAAGGGTGCTTTAGATTGTGGAATTATTTTCTGAATTAAGTTTTTTTTACTAGGGTATGTGTCGTTTCAGTCTCTAATAGGCTGGGGTTCCGCATCAATTGGTATCAAAGCTAGGTTCAGTAATAATTTCTTAACTATCCTTTGTGTTTTTTCTTCAATTTTTCATGATCTTTCCGTTTGGGATACCTACCAGAGTCGAATACATTGTTTAGTTGCTGTTCAAATCGTATTTTACCCTAAATTCTTGTTTAGGCAGAATTACTATCTTCAGTGGTTTGGTTTGTGCTTTCTGCCCTAATTCGTATGCTCCTATTCTAACACTCTTAGAATAGTATTTCCAGTGTTTTACTTTAGTCTATATAAAAAAAAATACAAAAAAGAAGAAAAAAAAAGAAAAAGAATTTCTGCAATTTGGGTCAATTGTTCAAACTTCATTTTGATATTGATACCTACTGGTACAAATCATATTTCATATACCTTGAACAAAAATATCAGGGTTTGGGATTCGAAATACATGTTTGGGGTAGGTTTAGGGCAAATTTGGGTAGTATTTTTGTAATACCCGGCTAGACTCCGATATCGGAATTCCTACTGTCCGGTGGAATCTCGGATGTCGAAAACCTCTAGAAGGACAAAATTATGTTTTTATAAAATGTTTTCATGTATTTTATGGTTTTAAGCAAGAAAGAAATTGAGTTTTGAATGAAAAAGACCATGGAGGGAAATCCAGGTTCGGCCGCCGAACTTGCATGAGTTTTGGAGGCACTTTAGGCTTCCGAAGGTGGTCTGGCAGCCACCTATAAGAGG
This sequence comes from Manihot esculenta, assembly GCF_001659605.2. Classification (NCBI taxonomy): domain Eukaryota; kingdom Viridiplantae; phylum Streptophyta; class Magnoliopsida; order Malpighiales; family Euphorbiaceae; genus Manihot; species Manihot esculenta. The sequence goes on along the minus strand of NC_035164.2, from coordinate 6,327,085 downwards.
CCCCATGGCCGAAAATGGGCGAGTTTTCTTCCCCATTTCCGGCCAGAGGTGAGTTCATGCCCTCCCATGGTTGGTTTTGATGTTCTTCCTCAAATCTTTCACGTTGTAATAAGTGGTTGCTTAGTTTTTGAAGTTTTTGAAGATAAGATCAAGTTTTGGAGCTTGGAGGCCCAAGGAGCTAGATCTCTTCCATCTCCAAGTTAGGATCGTTTTCCCTCTAGATCTTCAAGAGGTAAGCTTCGATCCTACCTTTCTTGTATGTTTTAAGCAAGTTTTGAGGGGTTATGGGGTAGAAATGCATGTTTAGGTTTATGTGCTTGTATGGTTAATGTGTGTTGTATATGTATGTCTTGAGTTGTTTTGTGTTATTGTTGGGGTTTAGGATAGTTTGAGACCCCTATATGCTTATTTGCTTGTGTATGCATGTTGTAGAATAGCTAAATGCATGTTTGAATGGTTTGGGAGGCAAAATGTGCATGTGGAGGCTGAGTTCTGCCACTTTGGAAGAACTCAGGTTCGGCAGCCGAAGGGACTTTCGGCCGCCGAACCTGCCTGTGGAGGCAAGCCTTTGGCTGCCGAACCCTGCCCTCGAAAGTGGACTTTCGGCTCTAGAAGGGAGTTTCGGCCGCCGAAGGTGTCGCCGAACATGCATGAGTTTTGGATCTGGAAGGAACCTTCGGCTGCCAAAAGTGCCGCCGAAGGTGCATGACTTTCAGCTCTGGAGGGACTTTCGGCCGCCGAACCTGCCACCGAAAGTGCCATGTTCAGCCTTCCTTTGTAAAATTTCTATGATTGTTTTAAAGTGTTTTAGGGAGTTTTTGGGGAGTAGTTTATAGTCATGTTCATGTATGTTTGGTCCCTCATTTGAGTCCACCTGTGTAGGTTCAGACCCGAGGAACCGAGGACCCCAGCAGTGAGATAACTGCTTTCGAGTCTTTTCAGAGCTAGCCTGAGGTGAGTAGAATGAATCTTTATGTTTCAAAGATAAATTAATTTTGAGCATGTTCATGCATCATAAATGTCATGTGATATGTATTAGGTTGTTCGCATTAGGATCCACGAATATGTTGCATTGCATATCTTGATGTTGATGTAGATGGATGTTGGATGACCCATTAGTCCTCAGTATGATGAGATATGATATGATATGATATAGAAGTCCAGGTGTGGCCTGCCCGATGCCCCTGTCACAATGTGAGAGAAAGTCCGGGTGTGGCCTGCACTACACCCCCGGCACGACTGGATAGGTATGATATGATATGTGTAAGAGAAAGACCAGGTGTGGCCTGCACTATGCCCCTGGCATGATTGGATTATGTAGAGGACTATTGGTGACAAGTCCATCCTTAATGTGATTTGTTTGTGATGTGATGCATTCCATGAAAGCATGAATTTTAATATAATGTTTTACTATTCTGCTCACTGGGCTCTAGTAGCTCACCCCATTCCCTTAATCCCCCAGGTTTGCAGGTATGAGATAGATCAGGAAGTCAACAAGAGTAAAGTTATGTTTTATGTAATAGCTAGCTATGGACATGAGAAAGACATTGTAATGTAAAGTACAATACATTAATGTATTGTAATGATGTTTATGGAAGTTTAGAGTTGTGCTTGACCCTAGTATGTTGGTTAATCCCTTTGTACATGGTATATAAAATGTTTTATTACTGTTTATATAAACCAAGCTTAAAATATGATATGTTACCCCATTGGAGCATTTAATGAGGACTCCAGTGTGGGGTTTGATGTTTATACTTATGAGTTGTGTATGCACAGGTTAAGTTTGGTAAATGAATGAGAAAGATTAAAATTTTTATGTATATATTTGATTATGTATGGGATTTAACAGGTATACAGAATATAAGTTAGGCTTGCTACGGGTCCCGGCGGCCTTATGTCGATCTGGATCCTAGCGCCGGTAGCAGTCCGGTTTCCGGGTCGTTACAATTTTCACAAAAATAGTTTTACTTAATACTTGCTGTTTTAAGTGTTTTTTTTGTTTGCTTGCTTTGAATTGTTTTTTTTGAGTCAATATTAAGATCAGTTAACCTAGGATTGCATGCTTAGGGATAACTTCATGTTAAGCACATTCGTCTTGTTAATTTTTGATTCTTAGTTTGTCAATTTGGTGTCTTTCTGTTTGTTGGTTCCTTACACTTAGTTTGACAAATTGAACATTGTTGAACATCTAATTACACTTAGTACACGAAATTTCACTTTTGTGTGCTAAATCAATCCGTTTGTTCATTTTGGTCAGTTTGCATCTAGTGTTGTTTCCTATATTTTCTTGTTAGGTCTTTCCTTGCTTTCCTTATTATTTGAATCATACAAGCTTGGCTTATTGACTCTTTATTCTGATGTGCACTTTTGAGATACTAAGTGAGTGCTTGAAAGTTAAACACGTGAGTTGAGAGAATTGTGAATTTTTCTATAATGTCTGGGCATAATACTGGTGATACTTCTGACCCTACGTTTGATCTTAAAGATATGTATAAAGCTTTCATGAATAGCTTTCAGAAGCTAAATTTGAGAATGGATAACCTTGATGACAACCTTAGATCTTCAAAGGGCAAGTCCAATAAGAGGGATGATGATACACACGAACCATCCTATGAAGAGGAAAATGTAGCACAATCAACCCCTTTTCGAGCCAGAAGGTTCAATGATCGTGTACCCTATGTAGATAACAATATGAAATCCATAAAGATGAAGATTCCAAGCTTCAATGGTAAGGCTGATGTTGATGCCTATTTAGAGTGGGAGCGTAAAGTGGAGATAGTTTTTAACTGTCAAAGCTATTCTGATGATAAAAAGGTAAAACTTGCTGCCCTTGAGTTTTCAGATTATGCACTAATATGGTGGGATGAGCTTGTGAAATCTAGGAAAAGGAATGGAGAGTTACCCATTGCTAGTTGGGACGAGATGAAGCGAATCATGAGGAAGAAATATGTGCCTACTTATTACCATAGAGATCTCCATCATCAGTTGCAAAGATTAACTCAGGGATCAAAGTCTGTTGATGAGTATCATAAGGAGATGGAGTTGCTCCTGATCAAAGCAAACATAGTGGAGGAGGAAGACCAGACTATGGCTCATTTCTTTGGTGGTCTTAACAAAGAGTTTGCTAATGTGGTTGATTTGCAACCATATGTTGATTTGGAAGACTTGGTGAACATTGCAATTAAAGTGGAAAGACAAAGAGGCCGAAATAGATTGGGGCAACAGGGCTGCTCAAAACTCCAACAGCAAATGGGGTTCCAAATGGAACACCAAGCCTGATCCAAAAAGGTTTGATAAGTCTTCAACTCAAAAAGGCATGTTACCTTCCAAAGAAACATCCAACTCTCATGGTAAAAATGAATTAGCCCCTAAATCAAATAGAACTAGAGATATTCAGTGCTTTAAATGTAAAGGGCATGGGCATTATGTCAATGAGTGTGTTAATAAATGTGCCATGATAGTGAGGGAGATGAGATAGTCTCCGAAACTGATTCTGATTCTGATGAAATACTACCTTTAGAAGATTGTTCCGATGTAGAGATAGAAGAGTATCCTATTCAGGGAGAGTCCTTAGTGATATTGCGTACTTTAAATATTTCTATTAAAGAAGAAGGACTTGAACAGTGTGAAAACATCTTTCACACTCGTTGTTTGGTAGGTGGTAAAGTCTATAGCATGATAATAGATTCGGATAGTCAAGTTAATTGTGCTAGTACTATTTTAGTTGATAAATTAGGACTAGAAACTATTAAACACCTTAATCCTTACAGACTTCAGTGGTTGAATGATAGTGGCGAAGCAAAGGTAACCAAGCAATGTAAAGTTTCATTTTCTATTGGCAAGTATGTAGATGAGGTTACTTGTGATATTGTACCCATACAGGCTGGACATATTTTGTTGGGTAGACCATGGCAATTTGATAGGCGTGTCATTCATGATGGGTATAGTAATAGGTTTTCTTTTACGTTCCTTGGTGTAAAACATATACTTGTACCATTATCTCCTAAAGATGTATATGCAGATCAAGTAAAATTACAATAATCTGCTAAATTGGGTAAGGGAGGTGAGACAAGTAAAAAGAATGAGAGAAAAGAGGCCAGTAGTGAAAAGAAGGTTTCCAATGGCCCAAAGGAGAGTGACTGCACAGGAAAGGATAAAAATGAGAGACATGCAGGAGAGAAAACGTTAGTGAGTGTGGAGGTAAAATGAGAGCTGAGTGAGAAGAGTGAAGAATTCAGCAAGTCTTCCTTTTATTGTAAAGAGAGAGAGTTGAAGAAAGCATACTTAAGGAAGAGAGCTTTGATTATGTTGCGTTTTAGTTCCAATTTTATGATTAAGACTAACCCACTTTTTCTAAGTTATTGCAGAATTTTGCGGATGTATTTCCTGAGGAGGTGCCATCTAGGTTGCCACCCATTAGGGGAATAGAACATCAGATCGATTTTATTCCTGGAGCTCAGATTCCAAACCGTCCAGCTTACCGGAGTAATTCTGATGAGACAAAGGAATTGCAAAGGCAAGTTGATGAGTTGCTAGCTAAGGGACATATTAGGGAGAGCCTTAGTCCATGCGCCGTACCTGTTTTGTTGGTTTCAAAGAAAGATGGAACAATGCGCATGTGTGTTGATTGTCGTGCGATCAACAAAATCACTGTAAAGTATCGCCATCCTATTCCTAGATTAGATGATATGCTTGAAGAATTATGTGGTGTTGTTTTCTTTACCAAAATTGATTTGAAAAGCGGCCATCATCAAATTAGGATGAAGTTAGGTGATGAGTGGAAAACTGCCTTTAAGACTAAAAATGGTTTATATGAATGGTTAGTGATACCTTTTGGCTTAACTAATGCACCTAGCACATTTATGAGATTGATGAACCATGTTTTGCATGATTACCTAGGTAAGTTTGTGGTTGTGTATTTTGATGATATATTGATTTATAGCCGAAACCTGGATGATCATATTAGGCATGTTGAACTAGTTCTAAAGAAGTTGCGTGAACATGAATTGTATGCTAATCTTAAGAAATGCACATTTTGTACTGATAGTGTCATATTCCTAGGATTTATTATTAGTTCACGTGGAGTTGAGGTAGATACTGAAAAGGTTAAGGCTATCCAAGAATGGCCTACACCTAAGAATGCTAATGAGGTGAGATCCTTTCATGGATTAGCAAGCTTCTATAGGAGGTTTGTTAGAGATTTCAGTACTATTACTGCATCTCTAAATGAGATCATTAAAAAGGCTGTAGGATTTAAATGGGGTAAAGAACATGAACTTGCATTTAACAAATTAAAGGAAAAACTTACTACTGCTCCTGTTTTAAGGTTACCTAATTTTTCTAAAACCTTTGAAATTGAATGTGATGCTTCTGGGATTGGTATTGGTGCTGTTCTTATGCAAGAAGGCCGACCCATAGCATATTTCAGTGAGAAGCTAGGTGGCACACATTTGAACTATTCCATCTATGACAAAGAGTTCTACGCACTGATTAGGGCTCTTGAAGTTTGGAAACACTACTTACTGCCTAATGAGTTTGTGATTCATACCGACCATCAGTCTCTCAAACACTTGAAGGGATAAAGGAAGTTGAATAGGAGGCATGGTAAGTGGGTTGATGTAATACCCGGCTAGACTCCGGTATCGGAATTCCTACCGTCCGGTGGAATTTCGGATGTCGGAGACCTCTAGAAGGGTAAAACCATGTTTTCATGAAATGTTTTAATGTTTTTGATGATTTTAAGTAAAAAGAAAATGAGTTTTTGCATGAAAATAACTTTGGAGGAAAACTCAGGTTCGGCCGCCGAAACTCAAAGTTCGGCCGCCGAACATGCATGCATTTCGGGTGTGCCTTAGGCCCCCGAAGGCATAAGTGAGGGAAGTCCAGGTTCGGCGGCCGAACCTCAAGTTCGGCCGCCGAACATGGCATGCATGCGGAGGCACGTTCGGCCCCCGAACGTGGCCTGGCCAGCCACTATAAAAGGGTCCCTTAGCCGAAAACGGGCAAGTTTTTCTCCCCATTGTCGGCCAAGGTGAGCTCTCTGCCGTCCCTCACCAATCTTGAGTCTTTTCCTTCAGATCTTTCAAGATTTTCACAAGTTTTTACTTTCTTTTGAAGATTTTCAAGTTTTGAGCAAGTTTTGAACTTGGAGACCCAAGGAGCTAAATCTCTCCCAACTCCAAGTTAGATCGCCTCTACTCTCGATCTTCAAGAGGTAAGAGTCGATCTCTAGCTTACATTATGTTTTAAACAAGTTTTATGCAAGTTCATGGGGTAGAAAATGCATGAGTAAGCTTATGTTGAGTTATGGGTTTTTGATGAGTTTTTGAGCAATGTGGCTTGTAATGTGTGTTTGATGTGTTGTAGTTGGGGTTTAAGGTAGTTTGAGACCCCTAGGAGCTTGTATGCATGTTTTGGTTGAGCTAAATGCATGATGGTTTGAGTTTGGAGGCATTTGTGCATGTTTGAACCAAGTTTCTGCCCTTTGGGAGAAACCAGGTTCGGCAGCCGAAGGGAGTTTCAGCCGCCGAACCCTCTTGTGGAGGCAGCCTTCGGTTGCCGAAGCTTGCCCCCGAAAGGAGACTTTCGTCTCTGTCTGGGAGTTTCGGCCGCCGAAAGTGCCGCCGAACATGCATGAGTTTCGCCTCTGTCTGGGAGTTTCGGCCGCCGAAGGTGCCGCCGAACCTGCCTGACTTTCGGCTTTGGAGGGACTTTCGGCCGCCGAACCTGCCGCCGAAAGTGCCCTGTCCAGCCTTCCTTTGCACGTTCTTGCATGAATGTTTTGAGATGTTTTGAGATGTTTTAGGGGGTTTTTGGGGGATGTTTTTAGAGTTATGTTCTAGTTGTTTGGTCCCTCATTTGAGTCCACCTGTGTAGGTTCGGACCCGAGGAACCGAGGACCCCAGCAGTGAGTTCAGCTACTCCAGTGTCTAGTCAGAGCTACCCAGAGGTGAGTGGAATAACTCTTATACTTTTAAATAAATAAATCAGTTTTAGGATGATTCACGCATCATGAATGCCATGAGATATATTAGGGTGCTTGCATTAGAACTCACGAATATGTTGCATTGCATAATATGTTGATGATGCGGATGAATGTTGAATGATCCTTTAGTCCTCATATGGGATGATATGATGATGATACGGTACGGAAGACCAGTGAGGCCCATTCTACGCCCCTAGCACCATGTAAGAGAAAGACCAGTGAGGCCCATTCTATGCCCCTGGCATAGTTGGAATGTTATGATATGCTATGTTATGATTATGTAAGAGAAAGACCAGTGAGGCCCATTCTACGCCCCTGGCACAGTTGGAATATGTAGATGACTATTGGTGACAAATTCATCCTTGTTGTGATTAGCTGTGATGTGATGCATTTCATGTTATCATATGTTTCAAAGGTTTTATTATTATGCTCACTGGGCTATTGTAGCTCACCCCTCTCCCTTGACCCCCAGGTTTGCAGGTACAGGGTAGACCAGGAGGTCAGCAAGAGTAGTGAAGTCTTATGTATGTAATAGCTAGATTGTGGACATGATGAAATTGTATAATGATGTATAGATATGTAATATATTGATATTGAGGTCTAGAAGTGTGCTTGACCATAGCATGTTGTTATCCCTTTTAATACATGATCTTAGATATTTGATAATGTTTATGTAAACCAACTCAGCATATGTTATGCTACCCATTGGGGGCATTGAGGAGATCCCACTGAGGGGTTAAGTTTATGATTATGACTTTGTTCAGTGCATGCACATGTTGAGTTTGGTGTATGAATGAATGAATGAAAGAAAAGTTTTAATTTTTATGAATTTTGTTGATCATGTATGGGATTAAACAGGTTCATAGGATGTATGTTAGGCTTGCTACGGGTCCCGGCGGCCTTAAGCCGACCTGGATCCTAGCGCAGGTAGCGGTCCGATTTTCGGGTCGTTACAGAATGGTATCAGAGTCTTAGGTTCATATGGTCGGACCTAGAGTGTCGGGCTCATAGATGTTATAGAAGGTCAAGCACAATAAGAAGATCATGTCCACTAGGATAGGTTGTGGAGTTCTGTCTTGCATGATGATGTGAAATGCCATGATTATATGCATGTGCATTAATGATATACTATGATGTGTGATGCGGGTTCATGTGTGCCCACATGAACCATATGATGCTGATGTTTGCATGTTATGTGCTGTTTTTCAGAAAACAGGATGAGGGGAACTCGTCGATCTGCACGATTGACTGGAGTGCCACCTGAGGATGAGGGCACGAGCGCCCATCCTCCTACATTGCCTAGGGCAATGTCTAGTAGATCTAACAGAGAAAGAGCAGTAAGAGACCCTAGAAGGTCTTTGGATCTGGGAAGAAGCAGATCAGTCAGAGGAACAGTTCAGGGAGGAGCGTCAGAGGACATGGGGGATGATATGGATGTAGAGCAGAGGAGGGATGGCAGCTTGGGAGTTAGCATGTCAGATGAGGGAATGGGAGAATCCCAAGGAGGCACTCAGGCCTCGGGATTTGTTCAGCCACCTTACTACCCACCCTTCTCACAAAACCCTGGGTATTCGATGGGAGGCACATCGGATTACCATAGCTTTAGCCCTTATCCCACACAGATGCCATGCCCACCTTATTATCCACCATACCCAAAGTACCCAATATATCCACCTCCACCTTACTATCCAAATCCAGCAAACCCTACCTCAGAAAATGTTGCACCACCTCCACCACCTACAGAACCAGCAGCCCCAGCTACCCAACCTTCTAGACCTAGCTCAGGCAGTGGGAGCAAGGTCAAGATGACCGACTACATGAAGTTGGGTGCTCCTCAGTATGAAAAAGGGGATGACCCATTCGTGTATCTTGAAAGGGTTAAGGTGATCACAGATGAGATTGGGGCTGATGACAGTAGAGCCATTCAGATGGCTGGGTTCACGCTTAAGTGCAAGAAGGCACGAGAGTGGTTCAAGAATTATGTGAACCCGAGAGTGGACAGCATGTCTTGGGAAGAGTTTGCAAACGAGTTTGCCGGTTGGGCTTTCCCAGATAGTTCAAGGGAACTGAAGATGATAGAGTTTGAGCAGTTGAGGCAGACCGATGAGATGAGTGTAGAGGAGTTCACAGACATATTTTTGGAGTTGCTGCCATTTGCAGGACAAAACCTTGACTCAGACCAGAAAAGGTCAAGGAGGTATATCATGAAACTCCACTCCAGATATTCCTCCTTGATCCAGTCAGCAGATAGGGAGAGCTTCCATGCCATAGTGGATATGGCCCGGAAAATGGAGGCCAGTGCCATCGTTCAGGGGACGGTTAAACAGTCAGTGGCACAGTCTTCTGGTTCTAAGACCCCAGGCTCTTCTTCTTATAGTGCAGCAGCTTCAGGCAGCAAGAGGTGGAGCAGTACCACCAAGAAGTCGAAGAAGAACAAGTTTTGGAACAAGGTCAAGTCCAGTCTGGGACTAGGGAGTGGCTCGAGCTTTGGTGCGGATAATGCAGTTTGTGCAAAGTGTAGTAGACCACACAGAGGAGTTTGCCGGGCTGGGACAGCAGCTTGCTTCAGATGCGGGCAGGAGGGACACATGGCTCGGGAGTGTCCTAGGGCAGCTTTTGGAGCACAGTCTCAGCAGACAGCTTCTGGTAGTGTGGCTCAGCCAGCAGCTCCAGCCATGACTCAGGCCAGTGGCAGAGGTAGAGGGAGAAGGGCAGCCTCTTCTTCAGCGGGTTTCAGAGGTGAAGGTCCATCAGCTCCAGCACGGATCTTCACGATGACTCAGCAGGAGGCAGATGCATCTAACACCGTGGTGGCAGGTAATTTAGTCATTGGTTGTTCAGATGTGTATGCCTTGATGGACCCTGGTGCATCTCATTCTTTTATTGCTCCGAGAGTCGTTCAGAGGTTGGGGTTGATGATCTCTGGGTTAGAGTGTCCTCTCTGGTTCAGTGGACCCAAGTGTGATCCATCAGTGGCAGAGTCAGTCTGCCAGTGTAGTCCTGTGTTTGTTGAGGGAAGATGCTTGTCCGCCGACCTTGTGGTTCTAGACTTGACAGATTTTGACGTCATTCTAGGGATGGACTGGTTATCTACCCATGGTGCTACCTTGGACTGCAGGGACAAGGTAGTCAGGTTCAGAGGTCAGGATGGGTCAGAGGTTGTCTTCAGGGGAGACAGGAGGGGTACACCTAGAGGTCTGATACCAGCTCTTCAGGCTCGTAGGTTGCTTAGGAAGGGATGTCAGGGGTATTTGGCTCATGTGAGAGAGCATAGCAGTCTGGTTAGAGAGCCCGCCTCGGTGCCAGTGGTTAGAGAGTTTCTAGACGTCTTCCCAGACGAGCTGCCAGGTTTACCACCTGCTAGGGAGATAGAGTTCGAGATAGAACTGATGCCTGGAACCCGACCGATCTCTATCCCTCCCTACAGGATGGCTCCAGCCGAGTTGAAAGAATTGAAGGAACAGTTGCAAGAGTTGGTAGAAAAGGGCTTCATCCGACCGAGCACTTCACCTTGGGGTGCACCAGTTTTGTTCGTGAGAAAGAAGGATGGATCCCTTAGACTTTGTATCGACTACAGGCAGTTGAACAAAGTCACTACCAAGAATAAGTACCCGTTGCCAAGGATCGACGATCTATTTGACCAGCTAGTCGGAGTAGGTTGTTTCTCCAAAATAGATCTGAGATCGGGGTACCAACAGCTAAGGATAAGGGGGGAGGATGTGCCGAAGACAGCCTTCAGGACCAGATATGGGCATTTTGAGTTCCTTGTAATGCCGTTCGGGTTAACCAACGCCCCTGCAGCATTCATGGATCTCATGAACAGAGTGTTTAGTCAATACCTGGATCACTTTGTTATTGTCTTCATAGATGATATCTTGGTGTATTCCAGGAATGCAGAGGAGCATGCCCATCATCTGAGGTTGGTTCTGCAGACTTTGAGGGAACATGGCTTGTATGCCAAGTTCTCTAAGTGTGAGTTCTGGCTGAGGAGCATTTCATTCTTGGGGCATGTTGTGACAGAAAATGGGATAGAGGTGGACCCCAAGAAGGTAGAAACTGTGGCTAACTGGCCTAGACCCACTTCAGTGACGGAGATCAGGAGTTTCTTGGGTTTGGCAGGTTACTACAGGAGGTTCGTTCAGGACTTCTCGAAAATAGCAGCTCCTCTGACCAGACTAACCAGGAAGAATCAGAAGTTTCTGTGGACCGACCAGTGCGAAGAGAGTTTTGAAGAGCTTAAGAAGAGGTTGACTTCAGCACCAGTTTTAGCTCTGCCATCTAGTGATGAGGACTTTACAGTCTTTTGTGATGCGTCCCGTGTGGGACTGGGTTGTGTATTGATGCAGAATGAGAGGGTGATTGCTTATGCTTCTAGACAGCTGAAGAAGCATGAGTTAAATTACCCCACGCATGACCTAGAGATGGCAACAATAATCTTTGCACTCAAGATGTGGAGGCACTACCTCTATGGGGTAAAATGTGAGATCTTTACAGATCATAAGAGCCTGCAGTACATCCTGAGTCAAAGAGATTTGAATTTGAGACAGAGGAGATGGGTAGAGTTGCTGAGTGACTATGATTGCAAGATTCAGTATCATCCGGGTAAGGCGAATGTCGTGGCAGACGCCCTAAGCCGGAAGTCACTAGGCAGTCTATCCCATATCACGGCAGAGAGGAGACCAGTGGTGAAGGAGTTTTACAAGCTCATGGATGAAGGTCTACAGTTGGAGTTGTCTGGTACAGGTGCTTTAGTGGCCCAGATGAGAGTGACACCTGTGTTTCTGGAGCAGGTGGCTCAGAAACAGCATAAGGACCCAGAGTTAGTAAAGATTGCCAGGACTGTCCAGTCAGGCAAAGACAGTGAGTTCAGATTTGACAACAAGGGGATCCTCCGCTATGGGAGTCGATTGTGTGTACCAGATGACATAGGGCTAAAAGGAGACATTATGAGGGAGGCTCATAATGCAAGATACAACGTTCACCCCGGAGCCACCAAGATGTATCAAGATTTGAAGAAGGTTTATTGGTGGCCAGCGATGAAGAAAGAAGTGGCACAGTTTGTGTCAGCCTGCGAAGTGTGTCAGAGGGTGAAGCTGGAACATCAGAAGCCGGCTGGAATGCTTAACCCGCTACCTATTCTAGAGTGGAAATGGGAGAATATAGCTATGGACTTCGTAGTGGGGTTACCGGCAGCGTCCAACAGAGTGGACTCCATATGGGTGATTGTGGACAGACTCACCAAATCTGCTCACTTCATCCCTGTCAGGAGTGGCTACTCGGTGGACAAATTGGCGCAGGTATATGTGGATGAGATCGTCAGGCTGCATGGGGTTCCTGTTTCAATAGTGTCTGATAGAGGGCCCCAGTTCACCTCTAGGTTTTGGCGGAGTCTGCAGAATGCCATGGGTACTAGGTTGGATTTCAGTACTGCCTTCCACCCCCAGACGGACGGACAGTCCGAAAGGACCATCCAGACTATCGAGGATATGCTCAGAATGTGTGTGCTGGACTTTGGCGGTTCTTGGAGGCAGCATCTACCTTTGGTGGAGTTTGCCTACAATAACAGCCATCATGCTAGCATCGGGATGGCTCCATATGAAGCTTTGTACGGAAGGAAGTGCAGGTCACCTGTTTGCTGGGAGGAAGTTGGAGAGAAGGCCTTGGCGGGGCCTGAGCTAGTAGAGATTACCAGCAGGGTGGTACCCATAATCAGAGAAAGGATCAAGACTGCTGCAAGCAGGCAGAAGAGTTATGCAGACATCCGCAGAAGACAGGTAGAGTTTCAGAAGGGGGATCTGGTATTGCTCAAGGTGTCTCCAATGAAAGGAGTGGTTCGCTTTGGGAAGAAGGGTAAACTAGCCCCACGATACATCGGACCCTTTGAAGTCTTGCAAAAGATTGGGAATGTGTCGTACAAGCTGGATTTACCTGCTTCAATGGAAAGAATCCATCCGGTTTTCCATGTTTCCATGTTGAGAAAGTTCGTGTCAGATCCGGGCAAGGTTCTTAGTGAGCCTGATGTGGAGATCCAAGAAGATCTCACCTATGTTGAGCAGCCAGTACAGATCATAGACACCTAGATTAGGAAGCTGAGAAACAAGGAAATCCCGATGGTGAAAGTCCTTTGGAACCACCACAATATGGAAGAGTGCACCTGGGAGACACGGGAGTCCATGCTCCAACAATACCCTTATCTTTTCTAAGGTTAGTTCTTTGTGAGTTTTATGTGCTTTACATGTATGTTATGTGTATGCCATGCTATGTGCTAGTTGAGGAACATTCGGGGACGAATGTTCTTAAGGGGGGGAGAATGTAATACCTGGCTAGACTCCGGTATCGGAATTCCTACCGTCCGGTGGAATTTCGAATGTTGGAGACCTCTAGAAGGGTAAAACCATGTTTTCATGAAATGTTTTAATGTTTTTTATGATTTTAAGTAAAAAGAAAATGAGTTTTTGCATGAAAATAACTTTGGAGGAAAACTCAGGTTCGGCCGTCGAAACTCAAAGTTCGGCCGCCGAACATGCATGCATTTCGGGTGTGCCTTAGGCCCCCGAAGGCATAAGTGAGGGAAGTCCAGGTTCGGCCGCCGAACCTCAAGTTCGGCCGCCGAACATGGCATGCATGCGGAGGCACGTTCGGCCCCCGAACGTGGCCTGGCCAGCCACTATAAAAGGGTCCCTTAGCCGAAAACGAGCGAGTTTTTCTCCCCATTGTCGGCCAAGGTGAGCTCTCCGCCGTCCCTCACCAATCTTGAGTCTTTTCCTTCAGATCTTTCAAGATTTTCACAAGTTTTTACTTTCTTTTGAAGATTTTCAAGTTTTGAGCAAGTTTTGAACTTGGAGACCCAAGGAGCTAAATCTCTCCCAACTCCAAGTTAGATCGCCTCTACACTCGATCTTCAAGAGGTAAGAGTCGATCTCTAGCTTACATTATGTTTTAAACAAGTTTTATGCAAGTTCATGGGGTAGAAAATGCATGAGTAAGCTTATGTTGAGTTATGGGTTTTTGATGAGTTTTTTTAGCAATGTGGCTTGTAATGTGTGTTTGATGTGTTGTAGTTGGGGTTTAAGGTAGTTTGAGACCCCTAGGAGCTTGTATGCATGTTTTGGTTGAGCTAAATGCATGATGGTTTGAGTTTGGAGGCATTTGTGCATGTTTGAACCAAGTTTCTGCCCTTTGGGAGAAACCAGGTTCGGCAGCCGAAGGGACTTTCGGCCGCCGAACCCTCTTGTGGAGGCAGCCTTCGGCTGCCGAAGCTTGCCCCCGAAAGGAGACTTTCGTCTCTGTCTGGGAGTTTCGGCCGCCGAAAGTGCCGCCGAACATGCATGAGTTTCGCCTCTGTCTGGGAGTTTCGGCCGCCGAAGGTGCCGCCGAACCTGCCTGACTTTCGGCTCTGGAGGGACTTTCGGCCGCCGAACCTGCCGCCGAAAGTGCCCTGTCCAGCCTTCCTTTGCACGTTCTTGCATGAATATTTTGAGATGTTTTGAGATGTTTTAGGGGGTTTTTGGGGGATGTTTTTAGAGTTATGTTCTAGTTGTTTGGTCCCTCATTTGAGTCCACCTGTGTAGGTTCGGACCCGATGAACCGAGGACCCCAGCAGTGAGTTCAGCTACTCCAGTGTCTAGTCAGAGCTACCCAGAGGTGAGTGGAATAACTCTTATACTTTTAAATAAATAAATCAGTTTTAGGATGATTCACGCATCATGAATGCCATGAGATATATTAGGGTGCTTGCATTAGAACTCACGAATATGTTGCATTGCATAATATGTTGATGATGCGGATGAATGTTGAATGATCCTTTAGTCCTCATATGGGATGATATGATGATGATACGGTACGGAAGACCAATGAGGCCCATTCTATGCCCCTGGCACCATGTAAGAGAAAGACCAGTGAGGCCCATTCTACGCCCCTGGCATAGTTGGAATGTTATGATATGCTATGTTATGATTATGTAAGAGAAAGACCAGTGAGGCCCATTCTACGCCCCTAGCACAGTTGGAATATGTAGAGGACTATTGGTGACAAATTCATCCTTGTTGTGATTAGCTGTGATGTGATGCATTTCATGTTATCATATGTTTCAAAGGTTTTATTATTATGCTCACTGGGCTATTGTAGCTCACCCCTCTCCCTTGACCCCCAGGCTTGCAGGTACAGGGTAGACCAGGAGGTCAGCAAGAGTAGTGAAGTCTTATGTATGTAATAGCTAGATTGTGGACATGATGAAATTGTATAATGATGTATAGATATGTAATATATTGATATTGAGGTCTAGAAGTGTGCTTGACCATAGCATGTTGTTATCCCTTTTAATACATGATCTTAGATATTTGATAATGTTTATGTAAACCAACTCAGCATATGTTATGCTACCCATTGGAGGATTGAGGAGATCCCACTGAGGGGTGAAGTTTATGATTATGACTTTGTTCAGTGCATGCACATGTTGAGTTTGGTGTATGAATGAATGAATGAAAGAAAAGTTTTAATTTTTATGAATTTTGTTGATCATGTATGGGATTAAACAGGTTCACAGGATGTATGTTAGGCTTGCTACGGGTCCCGGCGGCCTTAAGCCGACCTGGATCCTAGCGCCGGTAGCGGTCCGATTTTCGAGTCGTTATAGTTGAATATCTCGAAATCTTTCCTTATGTGATTAAATACAAGCAAGGTAAAGAGAACATGGTTGCTGATGCATTATCTAGACGTTATGCATTGACTTCCATGCTTAGTTCTAAGTTATTAGGGTTTGAGCATTTGAAAGATATGTATGAGAATGATACTGATTTTTCTAATGTATTTAAGGCATGTGAACATGGGGCGTTTAACAAGTTTTATTTGCATGATGGGTTTCTTTTTAGGGGGAAACAAATATGCATACCCAAGTGTTCAGTGTGTGAGTTGCTTGTTAGAGAATCGCATTCAGGAGGGTTAATGGGACATTTTGGTGTGCAAAAGAATTTAGACATGTTGAACGAACACTTTTATTGGCCTAATATGCGAAAATATGCAGAGAAAGTTTGTGCTCAATGCTTTGCATGTAAACAGGCTAAATCTAAGTTCTTGCCACATGGGTTGTATACCCCTTTGCCTGTACCTACTGAACCTTGGACTGATATATCTATGGATTTTGTGATAGGTTTACCTAGGACAAAAAGAGGTAGAGATTCAGTGTTTGTTGTTGTAGATCGCTTTAGTAAGATGGCACATTTTATTCCATGTCATAAAACTGATGATGCGACGAACATAGCTGATTTGTTTTTCAAGGAAGTAGTCTGTTTGCATGGTATACCTAGGACTATTGTTTCTGATAGAGATTTTAAGTTCCTTAGTCATTTCTAGCGTGTTTTGTGGGGGAAATTGGGTACTAAACTTTTATTTTCTACTACTTGTCATCCACAAACAGATGGCCAAACTGAAGTTGTTAATAGGACTTTAAGAACTATGCTTCGTGCTATTGTGGGTAGGAACTTGAAAACTTGGGAAGAATGTTTGCCATATGTTGAATTTGCTTATAATTGCACTGTCCATTCTTCTACTGGTTATTCACCTTTTGAGATTGTGTATGGTTTTAATCCATCAACTGTATTAGATTTAATGCCTTTACCTTTGAACGAGCTGTCTAATTTAGATGGAAAAGCGAAGGCTGAAATGGTTAAATCAATACACATGAAAGCGCGTGAGCATATTGAGAAGCGTAACAAAATGTATGAGAAACAGGCCAATAAGGGTCGCAAGAAAGTTGTATTTAGACCAGGTGATTGGGTTTGGATCCATATGCGAAAGGAGAGGTTTCCGAATCAAAGGAAATCCAAACTTGTTGCACGAGGGGATGGACCATATCAAGTGCTGAAACAGATCAATGATAACGCATACATAATTGATCTGCCAGATGAGTTTGGTGTAAGTGCTACCTTTAATGTTTATGATTTGTCTCCTTTTGATTTTGGTATAGATTCGAGGACGAATCCTTTTCAAGGACGAATCCTTTTCAAGATGGAGGGGATGATGTAAGCACGACTAACAACACCAAAAATGATAAGCTAGCATTGCCTCAAGGACCAATTACAAGGCTGAGATCCAAGAGGTTGAAGGAAGCACTTCAAGGATTCATGAAGGAATATGTTGAAGCTTTGCAAGTTCATTTTGAAGTTAAAGAACAATCTGGCCATTCCAAGTCAATTAGGCCAAATGTGTCCTTATTGACAATTCAAATTTTGTATTTATAGTGGGTAGTTATTTAGTAGTTGGTAGTTAACCAGTAGTGGGTAGTTATCTAGTAGTGGATAGTGGCAAAAATCATGGATCCATGTATAGTAGTAGGAAGTGGCAAAGATCATGGGTCTTAATTTAGGCTATATAAAGCATCTCTTTTTCTATATTGTACACACAGATTATCCATTATTCAATACAATTGCGTTATGCGATTCTTCTTTGAGAGCTTAAGAGAGATATTGGTTCTTGACATTGCATCACGAATAAGGTTTGATACTGACTTGTATGTTTCTTATTCTTGCTGCTCTTAAAATCAATCCGTTATAAGTGTTCTTAATTGCATGTTAATTAATGGTACTTTAGATTGGGGAATTATTTTATGAATTAAGTTCTTTTTACTAGGGTATGTGTCGTTTCAGTCTCTAATAGGCTGGGGTTCCGCATCATCTTCTCTACTTGAGTCCTTATAGTCTTGTAAAATTACACTTTGATCCTTATACCTTTTCTTTTATGAATAAAAGCTTCCTTTGCAACTCTAGTCTCAATTTTTCCGTCATCCTTTATTTTAATTGTTCCACCTAGCGTCTGTCTCGCTACTTGAGTAGCCCATTAATTTGTTTGGGCTACTTTTTTGGTTTAAGGCTAACTTAGTCCATTCTTGGCCATTGGTAGGACTAAGTGCCATACGTTGACCTTGAAGTTGGGCGATTTAACAAGTTAACTTGCAAGGGACATGACAAAAGACGTGGAGAAGGCATCCAATCTAGGTGGGCTATGTGTTCAGGGTTCCTATAATGAAATTTCTAATATGAAGAATAGAAGACTTTCAGGAGAAGTTCTGATATGACTCAATACTCACCCAAACTACATTACACAGTGGTGACCTTTCATTGGACCATGCGATGACGAATGTGATTAAGACACCCGGACATCCAGACTCAATTGCTCAAGGCATGAAGACTCGGTTGTTCGTAGCATTCGCCTAGTTGACCTGGATCTTTGAAGGCTCACCTCGTCAAGGCAGAGTCTCAAGCCTTTCCGCTTTTTACCGTTGATGGTTATTACAATATAACCAGATCATGAGATCCCTTATCCACTAGCTGATACATTTAGATTTCTAGGAAAACTACTAATTTACCTACTCTTCTTACAATATAAAAGCATTTTAGAATACAGGTTCAAGATACGCATTCTACTACTCACTTAAGTTGATTATAGTTCTTGTTTCACTCACCCATTTGAGCATTTTCTGACTTGAGCGTCGGAGTGGCTGTCTCTAAATACTAGCCACCTCAATTTTCCTCTTTGCAGATAGTAAAGTCATATAAGGAACTTTTTGGTAACATCAGGTAAATTATAGTTTGGTAACACTAATACATTAGTTTTTGTAGTTTAGAAGCTACCTATAGACTTGTAATTTGAAAAAAAAAATTTAACAAGTTAGTCCTTATTGTTAATATATTGCTAAATTACTATTGTTGTATTATTTTTAGGCCTAATTTGTTGTATGCATTTAAAATAAAAAAGAAACTAAATTATTGAAATGTATGAAATAATAGAGAATAAATTGGGAATGGAATAAAAGAATACTATTATATAGAGGCTAATTTATTGATTTTTCTAAAATTACAAACACTAAGTATTTAATTTTTGAATATATAAGTACTAAAATAAAGGAGAAAAAAATAATATCTATAGAGAAGAAAGCAACTAGCTCTTTCTAAAATTGTTGGATCAATGTATTAACTATTCTATCTTTTTTTAGTAATCAATGGAGTGAAACACTTACTTTTTAGAGAAACAAAATCTCTCTTCTTTTTTTTTTTTCTCTAGTTTTTGCTTAGGAGTATCATCTTTTTTTTTTCTTATTGCTTGTCAATTCTCTCCTGTCTCATCCTTGTATGGGAGATTTTTATCATCCTTTGTCGAAAGAGTGGTCTGCTTCCCTATCTTTGAGTGGATTTTATATATATCTTTTATTATTGATTTTTGATAGATTTTATGGAGAATGTTAGAGGGCTTTTTTATATTTGAGAAAAAAAATAGGAAGGATCTTTTAATTTTTGTTATTTTTTCTTGTGTTATCTTAGCTATGTGATAGAGCATATTTTAGTCTATATTATCATTATATTCTTGATGTTTATTTGCATCTTTTCTGTCTAATTTTGTGGTTTTAATCATGTTTTGCAGATATTAGGTGTAAAGAGACAATATGGAGAAAATGCTCTTAAAACTGCCAAAAAGTGCCAAATATGGAAAGTGCCAAATAAGGAAAGTGCCAAATAAGGAAAGTTTTCAGAAAAGGAAAGTCCTCAAATAAGGAAAGTGCAAAAGCAAAAGCAAATAAGGAAAGCTCAGTCAGAAGATTATTTGAAACTCAAATCGCAGATCTTTCTTTCCTTGTTCAAAGATGTGCACACACTGCAGCAGTCATATCTTCCTATTTAAGCATCAAGATCTCATGAAGACGCATTTGCCTCTTCTGCGTTCAGCATTCAAAATTCAAATGAAGGCTCCACCTAAAAAGGAAAGACTGGACAGATTCACTTTTCCTTTTGCATTCAATGACTGCGCTCCACTTCCTCTTCTGCAATCCACGCGCATCCTTCCTCTTCTGAAACCTGATCCGCGTGCCTCCTTCCTTCTGGAGAATTTAAAACACGATTCTTTTCTTTTCAGCACTTTGGGCAGCCTCTTCACTAATTAAGAAGCAAGTATGACCTAGGGCAGCACTTTCAACTATAAAAAGATACATAAGGCGCCTCCACACAACTTTTACACTCTCACTTGGGCACACCTACGGGATTGCAATTGATATCATCTCTTCTTCTTCCTTTCTTTATTTTTTGGTTTTTGATTCAGCCATGAGTAGCTAAAACTTTTTACTCTAGTTGAAGATTGGTTGAAACTAAGGTTGTTTGAAGGATTGTGAGATCTGAACACTTATTGTTTGTCTTTTGGTTTGTTCAATATTCATACAGTTCATGCTTGAAATCTATTATTACTTTGTTGTTTTGATCAAATTGACCACTTGATTCTTGATTGCAAGGTAATTAATTGTTAGTTTGGATAATTTTAAGTCCATAATTGCTTGAATTGTTCAAACATAAAAACGCTTGGTGTAACAACGAAGGAATTGCATGATCTAGCAACATCTCATGCGTTTGAGTATTTAGGATTGAATCTCTCTCTTTCTTCATGCAATTAACAATTGTTTGATGCCTAAGGTTCAAGGACGTTCCTTGGCAATTTGTTAATTAGTAATTAATTAGAGGACGTTCCCTAATTGGTTTAATCATAAGGAGAGACATGGTGGTGAGAAGCGTTTTCCATCTCCATAACTAATCTATTGAATCAACTTAAAGAATATAAGTTTCAATGATCAATCCAAACAACCAAAGTGGATCCATCTCTTCAACTAGACTTTTCTCATATTGAATTTCCATTTTATTTTTCATATTTTGCCTATTTAATTGCTTTCAGTAGTTGCTAATCAAATCAATCTCAAAATCCCCCATTTTACTTTACATGCACTTTTATTTTATTTACTTTCAGTTTATTCGTTCTCAGTGCGTTCTCTTGGTCCTGATAAGGAAGATTGGTAAGTTTACAATTCTCTGTGGATTCGATTATTTACCACTATCTGCAGTAGTAATATTGTTGATAACCGGAAAGTTTATTTTTGACCGATTTCGACAACCGCGAGTCACTATGCTCTTTTTCGTTTGCATGCAGGTAGAAATTCATTACTTGACAATGGTATAGTTTTAATTGGCAATAGCCGAGGGTGATAGCTCGTGGTTCTTTAACTCGAAAGATGCAATTAGAATACAAAGGAGTGAGCCTCTTCACTATAATTATTGCTTCTCTCTTAATCTGGAAGCCTCCTCAATCTAAATTGATTCTTTGCATTTATGGATGTAGACTTAATGGTTTTGACTTTTCTCTCTTTCGCCTCCTTTTCCTCTTGTAACTTTAAATTCACTTTTCATTTAATTGTGCTCTCTTATGCTTAACGTGCTCTCCATTATCTCTTTGGCTTTAATAATAAGGGAGATTTTCTTACCACTATAATGCCCAGAGGGATTGAAATAGCTGGGTTTGGAGTGATACTTCTAAATTTTTAAAATTACCCTTCTATTAAGTCTGAATTTGAATCATATTGAATTATTTATTTGAGCCTCTAAAAGCTGAATTAAAGTTGTATTATTTTTTCTTTAGACCTAAAGTCTTCCACTTCGGATTTTTATAAACTTGAAAACCTCAAAATCTCAATAGTTTATAATTTGATATTTCTTTGTATTTATCTAAAGCAATTAAAATATCAAAAATATCTTAGAATGTAAAGGAAATTGAGAATTTTCTAAAATTTTTACTAGCTTTAATTCCTTTTCGGCCAAACTTTGGTACTTTAGAATGATTAATTTTGAGTTGGTTTCTCCGTCGTGAAGTATTATCTATATTGGGATTAACGACTATGGCACTAAACCAATGTGGCTGCCTAGGTTCTAACGGCATCAAATCAATGTCTAGTACAAGAAAAAAATAATCAAGGAAAGTAGACTTGTACAAGTCAATGAAAAGGAAAAGAATTTTTTTTTTCTTTTTAAAAAAAAAACAAGGTAGATGGACGACTTTGAAGCAGCGGTGAGACTCTTGACTTGTTAATAAATTTTTTAAATATAAAAGATTAACTTCTTAATGATGATATTATTCAGGGATATTTTTGTAATTCATCTCAACAATTCTCTCTCTATATATTTACACAGGCACCTAAATCTGAATCTCCCCTCATACTTCAAGGTTTTCAAGAGCAATTCCTTACAAAATTAATCAAGAAACATGGCTAGCCACGGAGCAATACAGAGGCCAAGCGCCGCCACCAGATCAGACTCCCCTCTTGATTCTAGTAACCCGAGAGCTTCAACGGCGGGAACAAACTGGAGCAACTTCAAGCGTGCAGAATTCAAACTGGTGTGTCCCTTCAACATCCCTTCAAGCCCAGAAGCAGCTGCTCTAAGAATCATCAAAAACCTAAGCCATTTCGCATTGTATTACACTCATTTTGTCTGGATTATTCTGTTCATTAGCCTAATCCCAAAGCGAAAGCTCTCTCTGATACTCTTGGTGATCATGACCTACATAGGATCTTTGTTCCTCTTGCTGTTACGTGCCGTGCCGAGTTCTAACATTGTTCATAAGATTTTGGACAAAAGAGTTGTGCTTCCTTTGATATTTGTCGCAACTGTGGTTCAGCTTGTCGTGACTGATGCTGGTTTACATCTTCTTGTGACGTTGGCTGGCTCTTTGCCTTTCGTTTTGGTTCATGCTGTTTTGTGGGTTAGAGAGGATTTCTCTGTTGAGGAAGAGGGTTATGTTGGTGGTGGCCGCGGCAGCGGCGGTGATGGTGCTTCCGGAGAGTTGCTTCCTCTTGTGCAGGAGTCATCGTCAATGGTTTGAATTTTTTTCCTCCCCAAGTGGTGTTGTATGGTTAAGAAATTTTATGGAAAAACAATAAACAATTTGAATTTTAAGCTATATTCAATCGTCATGCCATGGAATGAAACTCGTTGACTAGGAAATAGAGTTTTTACCTTTCATTGCTTGGATAATTTATTATTTTATTTTAATAGTATTTCTTATATTTTCTATTTTTTAAAATTATATATACATAATTTATTTTGAAAAAAAATAATTTAAATGAATTTTTTTATAAAATTATGTAACAATTCAATTTTTTTTAAAATAAAAAAATTTTAAATTAAAACTCTTTTTGTTTTATAAAAAATATTTTTTATATTTTTTTATATTTAGAACACTCACAAAAATTAATTAATAAAAAATATTTTTTTAATTAAAAAAATATTTTTTTTTAAATAGAAAAAGTCATTTTCTGTATATTAAAAATCTTGTTAATATTTTCATATATAAATTTTTTAATATATTTTATTTTTAAATTAAAATTAAATAATGAAAAATAAATTATTTATTAAAAATGTTCTTTAAATATAAATTAATTTTTACAAATAAATGGAGATTAAAATTGATTTTTTTTATTTTAAATAAGAGAATTGATAAAAAAAAATTAATTAAATTAAATTTCAACATAAATTTTAATTTCAAATGTAAGGATAATATTTAATTAATTATGAAAAACACAATTTAATTATTTATTAAAATTTTGAAGTATCACATGGCTAAATTAAAATTTAGTTTTAACTGATTATTAATTATTTTTTCTAATGTTTCTTAATTTCTAAGAATATAGCAATGTAAAATCTTTGTTCCGTAATTATAATAAGAAAGTGTATGAGTAAACTATTTTTCTCTAAGTATTTATTATAAGAATATTCATGGGTTCGTATTTGCAGAAACGCTCCGAACGTGAGCCACTTGTTGTTTGCCAATGACAATTTTTTATTTTTTCGGGTCACTGAAATGGAATGTTGGGCAATGAAAGATATTTTGAATATATATGAAATAGTCTCTGGACAATTTTAGAAATCTGAAATTTTTTTTTTAGCTCAAATATCCCTCACGTCAGATTATTGTTATCATGCTGGATGTCTATAAGCCATTCATCATGGTCGTTATCTAGGCCTACCATCCTTGATTGGTTGGAGCAAGAGACAAATATTTGAATGTCTTAAAGATAAATTAGTCTCTGCAGCGTTAAAAGGAGAAATTGTTATCAAGCGTTCAGAAAGAGATACTAACTAATGCTATATAAATAATAGGCAAACGTGAGTCATGAGTTGTTATCACGGAATAGATTCACAGAATAAGGATTAGGTGAGTATGAAATGCAGACCAACATCGGAAAGAGAAGATCTAGACATTTTAACACTCGGACTATTATCAAAAAACTCGCCTTTTCATCAACAAGGTGAGTCTTAATATGAAGTTACCGTTATCAGGTATAGCCTAACATACCTGCATTATGCCTGTGGCCGTGGAATTTCTGCCTAATGATTGACAATGCCTCATATCAAACAGACGGCTATATTACCACCGGATTATAAAAAAAAAATTATATTCATCTCTATCTCTTACAATATAAAGGTAAAATCCCTATAGAGACCAATGTACACTATTCAAAAATACTAAATCTCTAAGTATTTCATAACACTTTCTCTACTCATATACTTATTGACTTGAGCATCAGAATTGCTGCCGTAGGCACCCACCACCACCTCTGTTATCTCTCTTGTAGATTCTGACCAGTCGTAGCCTAGACCTATTCCGGTCACATCATCAGTTTAATCTCAACAACATCATTTGATTCCGTTGTCGGGAAGTCCATTGAACTTTATTTGTTCATTGGATTGAAACTAGTCTCTTGTTCCTTTATCTTTTGAAAAAGAAAAAGAGGATCT
This sequence comes from Manihot esculenta, assembly GCF_001659605.2. Classification (NCBI taxonomy): domain Eukaryota; kingdom Viridiplantae; phylum Streptophyta; class Magnoliopsida; order Malpighiales; family Euphorbiaceae; genus Manihot; species Manihot esculenta. The sequence goes on along the minus strand of NC_035164.2, from coordinate 6,302,500 downwards.
CTCTCTTCCCTGATCTCTCGAGATGGCCGGAGTGGTACATGTCATTATGGGGAGACCTGATAAGGGCAGCAGGCAGGGGATTTCCTATCTGTCCATCAAGAACCATGGGCAAAACAAGAGGTAAGATTCGGTCCTGCCGATAAGGTGATAGGGTTCTTTCAAAATGACCCCTTGGTCGTTAAGATCTTGCTGAACCGGTATGAGGTAAGGCGGGTGCTTGTGGATACAGGTAGTTCTGTTAATCTTCTCATCTTAAATATTTTCAACAAGTTAGCCTTATATAAAAACAGTCTTGCTAGAGTTTTTTATCCTCTAATAGAATAAGGAAATAAGACCGTGGCAGTGTTGGGCACCATCAACCTCCCCTTAGTGTTAGGTGATGAGTGATATAGACGAGAGTTATACATAGAGTTTGTGGTGGTAGATATCCCATTTGCGTATAATGTGATACTTGGCCGTCCAGTCCTAAAATGTCACGATATTGTTATTAACATGGGTGCTATGTGTCTTAAGTTTTTAGCTCCAGGAGGCATAGCAGTGGTCCAAGGCTATTTGAGATTAGCCAAAGAAGGTTACAGACACCTAACAAAAAGTCTCGGAAAAGCAACTATGTCCATTGACTTGCTGAAAAAACTAAAATCTCATGTAAAGCCAGAAGCGGCTGACCTGGTAGAGGAGGTCCAGATAGGAAAGGTACAGTTTGGCACAACACTAACTAGTATAACAAGGATTTGTCTGGTAAAATTATGGAAAAACTGGGTATCGACTTTCGGATGGTCGCCAAAAGATGTAACGGGTGTAGACCCGGCCATTATCACTCACATGCTATCTATTGACAAAAATGTCAAACTAGTCCAACAAAAGAAAAAAAGGTTCACACCAAAGAGACAGCAAGTGATCAAAGAGGAGGTTGATAAACTTTTGAGTGCAGGATTAATAAAGGAAGTATAATATCCCAGCTCACTAGCCTGTGCGATTCTGATAAAAAAAGCTAACGGAAAGTGGAGAATGTGTATAGACTTCACTAACTTGAATAAAGTATGCCTGAAAGATCATTACCTGCATCCATCGACATGTTGGTGGACTCAAACTTGGGTCATACGATGGTTTCTTTCCTCGATGCTACCTTAGGATATCACCAAATCATGATAGACACCAAGGACGCAGAAAAGACTGCGTTCATAACAGACGAGGAAGTTTTTTGCTACAAGGTGATGCCTTTTGGGTTAGAAAATGCAGAAGCCACATACCAAAGGCTGGTGTCAGGGATCTTTAAGGACATGGTGGGGTTAACCGTTGACGACATGGTGGTTAAAAGTCAATCATTGGAAGAAAATTTGAAGGATATCCAGAAGGTATTTAATGTCCTAGACAAGGTGGGTATGAAGCTAAACCCAAAAACGTGCACCTTCGGGGTAAAGGCTAGAAAATTCCTAGGATATATCATCTCGAAAAAGGGCATAGAGGCGAATCCAGAGAAGATCACTGCTATCCAAAACATGGAAGCACCTAAAACCATCAATGGGATACAAACGCTAAATGGGTGAGTCACTGCTCTGGGCCGATTTATATCCTGTTCAGCCAGAAGGTGTCTTCCATTCTTCAAAACTTTGAAAGGCAAAGGTAAGTTTAAGTGGAAAAAAGAGTGTGCAGAGGCCTTTGAAAGTTTAAAAACTTTTTTATTCTCTCCTCCGTTGCTAAGCCCGCCTGTCGAAGGCAAAGTTTTGTTCCTATATTTGTCTATAACGCAGGAAGCAGTTTGCTCGGTGTTCGTTCGAAAAGCAATGGGGAATAAAATCTAGTATATTATACTAGCCAAGTTCTAAAAGAGGCAGAGTTGAATTATCCTCCTCTTGAAAAATTAGCATTTGTAATACTCATGTTAACCACAAAGTTGCGACTGTACTTTAAGTCACACACTATAGAAGTCAAGACCGATTATCCCCTGTGAAAGATTCTGCACAGACTAGAGCTGTCAGGGTAGTTGTCCACCTGGGCAGTAATATTATCGGCTTACGACATCAGATATATTCCTAAAAAGGCCATGAAGGCCCAAGTCCTAGATGAATTTGTAGCTGAGATGACTCCACTGTTGGAACTCTTAGAGTCCTCTAATGCAATCATAGAAGAATGGAAAGTTTGGGCATATGGAGTTTGCAAAGTAGGGGTGCAGAAACTGGAATCCTTTTGCAATCTCAAACTGGTGTAAAACTTTGGTATGCGGAAAAGCTCGCCTTCAAAGCCACTAACAACTTAGCCAAGTACGAAGCAGTAATAATGGCCTTAAGAATCATCAAGGAGCTAGGTATCAAAAAATCAATTATTTTTAGTGACTCATAATTGGTTGTCAATTAGTGGCAGGGACAATTCAAGGTCTGAGAATTGAACTTCGTCAAATATGAAGAAAAGGTCCGGTCCATAATGAAGGAAATCAAGGATGCACAAGGTAGATGTGAACTTCACTAAGTGTCCAGAGGTAACAATAAAGAGGTGAATCTATTAGCCAAGATGGTGATGGCAGGTGAACAACACTTAACCCAACCATTCCAGTTTGAGGAGTTGCATACTCTAACAACACAAACGGAAGAGTCTTTCTCAATAGAAGAAAAAGAGTCGTGGATGATGCCCGTATACAAATTATTGATGCAAGATGATCTTTCTAGCTGATGAATTATTAGCCAAATAGGTAATAAAGAAGTATTCTACGTACGCACTAATTAATAGTTGGTTATACAAGAGGTCCTTCACACAACCATAGTTGCGATGTATTACGGAGGAGGAAGGCCTAGAAATTCTGAAAGACATCCATGAAGGTGATTGCGGGAGTCATGAAGGAGCTCGAAAGATCACTTGAAAAGCATTCAGACAAGGATACTACTAGCCCATGATAATACAGGATGCGAAGCAACTTGTTCAAAAATGTCAAAGATGTCAGGTACATGCAAACATCCTAAGAACACCAGGAGAAATGCAAGCGGCCATTGGAAGTCCCTAGCCTTTCTTTCAGTAGGGGATAAACATCTTGGGTCCTTTTCCTAAGGCATTTAGGTCAAGAAAGTTTGTGATCGTGGCAGTAGACCACTTCAATAAATGGGCAGAAGCCGAGGCAGTACAGTCCATCACTACCCAGCAAGCAATTTTTTTTGTCAGCAAAAATATATTCACGCTATTCGAAATATCCAAAATAATAATTATCAATAATGAAACTCAGTTTGCAAGCAACAAATTTAAAGACTTTTGCAAAAAATTGGAGATCAATTTGAGGTTTAGTTCAGCTTACTACCCCCAATCCAATGGTTTGACGGAAGTCACAAACATGATTATATTACAGAGGCTCAAGAAAAGTCTCGACTGAGCCAAGGGTAGTTGGCTCAAAGAATTCCCTCACATACTATGGGTATATAGGACTACTCCCAGAATGGCTAGTGGAGAAACCCCATTTTTCCTTGTGTATGAGGCGAAAGTGATCATCCTCATGAAAATACAAGTAAGTAGCTTTAGAACACAACATCCTGAAATTAAGAGACACATCGAGGAAATGCAATTCAATTTGGACCTAGCTGAATTCTTGCGGGAAAAGGCCGCAATAAGAAAGGCGCTTACAGGAATAAAATGTCCAAAATTTTCAACAGCAAAGTCAGGCTAAGAGCCTTCAATATTGGGGACCTGGTTCTCAAAAGAGCATATATAACAAGTGGCAATGCCGGACCCAGTAAGCTAGGAGAAAACTGGAAAGGACCGTTTAAGGTTATAAAGGTCATTTGTCCTGGATCCTATAAGCTGACAAAGCTAAATAGACAAGTTGTTTCCCATGCATGGAATATTTATAACTTGAGAAAATTTTATCAATAATGAGTTGACGATGTCATTTACATATGATGAGAACTTTAGTAATGAGGAACGATGCACTGCCCTACCCAAAAGAAAGACTAATGAATAGAACATTTAGGCGTTGGTCCTATTAATCAAGGCCACAAGGCAGTTTTCGCCAGACCAGATCACAAGACGATTTTTGCCAGACCATTCGGGTGTTGATCTTGTTAATCAAGGTTATAAAACAATTTTCGCCAAGCCAGGTCATAAGGTGGTCTTTGCCAGACCATTCGAGCATTAGTCCCGTTAATTAAGGCCACAAAGTAGTTTTCACCAGGCTAGGACACAAGGCAATTTTTGCCAGACCATTCGAGCGTTTGACCCATTAATCAAGGCCATAAGGCAGTTTTCGTCAGACCAAGTCCAATGCAGTTTTCGCTAGACCATTTGGGCATTGGTCCCATTAATCAAGGGCACAAGACAACTTTCGCCAAGTCAAGTCACAAGGCTATTTTTGCCAGGCTAGTTGGGAGTTGGTTCCATTAATCAAGGCTACAAGGTAGTTTTCGCTAGGCCAGAACACGTGCGGACCTGAAGGACAAGGCAGACCTTCCAAAAGAGAACAAACAAAAATTAAAAGGTCGTATGGGACAGAGATGAATGCATCTTTGCTGATAACAAGGCAAAATAAGCATTTTCATTATAAAAGATTACAAGGAGACAAAAGGGACTTGAATAAAGTCTTTATTAGATCAGAATCTACAAAATCTTATCCTACGGGAAGACACCGTTTGAAAGGCTATGCGGAGAATCGTCTCCCCCACTACCTTCCTTGCCTTGCCTTCAGAATTAATCTTGCATAATCCAACACTTCTGAGGAAGGTCGTGACACTGAAAAAATGTCATAGTTGGGCTGGTTGTAGCCCTCAGCACTAAAAAGTATGATTATGAAGGCCCGAGGACCATGATGCCAAAGAGGCATTATAGTTAGGCTGGAAGCGATCTCAAGCGGTATTCCTATGCCCTTACAAAAATCCACCTTTGGCTGCTCTTCGTAAGCCACGATGACATTCTCCGCATAGGCATGGTTTTTCTTAAAAGGAAGAAGTAAAAAGACGCTACACTTCATGTTCCCCGTAAATGGCAATTGCCAAACACAAAAGAGAAAAAGGACTCTTATACAAAGGTGTAGCCGGCAAAGTCTTTAATATAGATCGAAAAGCAAGGACGCCATTATGACCAAAGGAAGGCAAAATGATGTAAAACAGTCAAGTTGTGCCAGGGAGTCAATGAGATGAAACATCACCTTTGAATCTAAAGAATCAAAGAACAGCGAGGGAACCACTGATACTGCATAAATAATTGCTAAAAGTGAGCCATGAGTTATCATCACGAGATAGGTCCATAGGGCAAGGATCAGGTGAGTAGGAAACATAGACCAACACAAAAAAGAGAAGACCCAGATACTTTAACACCCGAGCCATTGCCAGAAGACTCACCCTTTTGTCAATAAGGCGAGTCTTGATATGAAGTTACCGTTATTAGGTATAGCCTAGCATATCTGCATTATAGCTATGATTGTGGGATTTTTTCCTAATGGTTGGCGATACTCCATATCAAACAGACGTCTACATTACCATCGGATTATTAGAAAAATATCATATTCACATCTATCTCTTACAGTAGAAAGGTAGCCATAGAAACCAAGGTACGCTATTCTAAAACACTAAAGTTTTAAGCATTTCATTACACTTTCTCTACTCATTTAGTTATTGACTTGAGCGTCGGAGTGGCTGCCATAGACACCCACCACCACCTCACATTATCACCCTTGCAGGTTCTAACCAATCTCAGCCCAGGCCTATTCCGGCCACATCATCAGTTTAATTTCAGCAACATCACTAACTAAATTTGTTGCACAAGCCATTCCAATCTACTATACGAATATATTTTTTTGCTGCCAATTTCTCTATGTACAAAATTATAGAGTGATGAATTCATTTTGGCGGGATTAGAAGAGGAATGATGAGAGATCTATGACCAGTTATCTTGGGAGAGGACTAGAGGCTATATCTCACTAAAAAGGAGGGTGGACTAGGTTTTTAAGATACAAGTTGTTATACTATATTAGGTAAGGAAAGTTGAAAGTTTGTGATTTCTACTAATTCTCTTCCTTTATATTTTAAAGCTAAATATTTCCCACATAGAAATTTTTTAGAGGTTAGTCCTAATTAGGTATGGAGGAGTATATTACAAGCTCAAAAGTTATTAAAACAAAGTTGTAGGTGGAGAGTAGGAAATGGACATCAGACTTGGGATGGGATGATTCTTGGCTTGATGATAATGAGAATTTTTTGATAGATTCAGTGATACTTCCAAGTTAGAGGACATGCAAGTGACGGATTTTTTGGATGAGACGAGTTCTAGGTGGAATATGGATCTTGTTTCTGGTTTATTCTAGCAGAAGGATGTAATTGCTGCTATTTTGCTAAGTCGTTTTAGCCAAGAGGATGTTCGGATTTGACATTTTGATAAGAGGTAATTATAGTGTAAAATATGAGTATCATGTTATTAAGGCTAATCTTTTGCCCGAGAGGGTCTAAATAGTGCTAAGATTGTGGAATAAATTATGGAATTTAAAAGTTCCTTTGAAAATAAAAAATTGTAGCAAGCTTGCCTGGACATCTTGCCAACAAAAGGGAGATTAGTGGTTATTGTCATGCCAAGGTGTGGAGTGCATGGTTAATGGGAGGATGGTTTTCATGCTTTGCTTAAATGTCCTTTGGCAACTACTTGTTGGGCCTTATTGGGTGTAATTCATAGACTGCCGGCAATTTTGGGGCATGGTTTTCCAATGCTTTGGATACGGTGTAGGGACAGAATAAGTTGTTGAATGGACAGCAATGGCATGAAAATTTGTGGAAGGAGAAATAGATTGGTGTGGCAGCATCAACAATTTAATCATCACTAGATTGTTGATTATGAACTTCAATGTCTGTGGATTTAGGTTTGGGTTTAGAATTCTAATCAAAATAAAAGAGTTCATTATATTAGCAATAGGCTATTGGTTGGTCTAAGACTTGCTAATTGAAATAAGCATGGTTTTAGCTTTCTTCTAAAAAATAAGGTCAGGAATTATGTTGCTGCATGTTTTGGATGGATGGAAGGTACTAATACATCTTGGGTGGTAGAGGTAGAGGCGTTAAGGCATGCATTATTTTGGGTCTCTAATCATGGATACTCTGATATTATTTTTGAAATTGATTCATGGAGCTTGTTAATTTGCAATTAAAACGGTAAAGAAATATATATTTTAGTCCTTGTATTTTTAAAAATCTACAATTTAATCCTTGACATTTAAAAAAAAACTACAAATTAGTCTCTACTGTCAAACTCTCAATCAACCTGTCACTTTGATGAAAATAACCAAAATACTCTTTTAATATATATTTTTAATCTAAAACAACATATTTCTGAGCTTTAATTAAATCTACAATAAAATCTCTATCATTTTTCAAATTGATTCTTATATTTTATAATTACTTAGAGATAAAATCTTAAAATTAATCCTTACATATTTAATTATTTATAAATAATCCTTATATTTTATGATTGAATCCCTAAGTATATTTTGAAAAAAGTTATTTTAGTTTTATAAATTAAACCCTAAATAATCATAATAGTTAGAAATAAGCTTCATATTTTATATAAATTGATCCTTTAATACTATAGTTATTTATAAGATCTTATATTTTTATAAATTACTCTTTGAATATTATAAATGTTTATAAATAAACCCTTATAGTTTAAGAATATAGAAAATCAAACTAAACCAAATGAATTACCAATTTTCAATTCAAACACAGATCCACCATAAAGCATCTTTAATACTTTAAAAACTCTGTAAAGCTCTCGACCTCCTTGATTTCTTAATTATGTGTGGTTTGACAGATCTTGACAAGAAATTACTATAATACCCGGCTAGAGTCCGGCATCGGAATTCTACTTTCCGATGGAGTTTCGGATGTCGGAAGTCTCTAGAAGGGTGAGAGTGATGTTTTTCTAATATGTTTTGGTATGTTTTATAGTTTTAAAGCATAAGGAAATGAGTTTTTGAATGAATTGAACCAAGGCAGAAAAGCCAGGTTCGGCCGCTGAAGTTGAGGTTCGGCCGCCGAACATGCATGGCTTTCGGTTTCACGTGTGGCCGCCGAAGGTGGTCTGGCCAGCCACCTATAAATGGCCCTCAGTCGGTTGAAAGGATAAACATCACCGTTTCTTTCACGTTCTGAGGTGAGACCCTACCCTTTGTGAGTATTCTTTCATGTTTTCATCCAATCTTGCAAAGATGTGATTAGTTTTTATGGTATTTTGAAGGTTTTAAGCTAAAAACTCAAAGTTGTGAAGTTTGGAGAGTTTGAGGGAGAGGTGCTCCAAAACTCCACGTTAGGATCGTTCATCTTCTTGGTTTCAAGAGGTAAGTGAAGATCCTGAGCCTGTTTTTATGTTTTCTGAAGGTTTTATGAGGTTATGGGAGAGAGTTGCATGAATAGGGTTTTTTGTGAGGTTTTGATGATTTTGGGAGTAAAGCTTGTTTCTGTGTTGTTTGTGTTGTGTGTTTGGGGTTTTAAGGTAGTTTCTGACCCCTTTGTGCATATACATGAGTGTATGCAAGTTAAGGGATTGAGGTGTTTGAGTTTGGAAGAGGTATGTGCTTTTGGCGAGAGGCAGAGCAAGTTTCTGCCTTGTGGATGAACTCAGGTTCGGCCGCCGAAGGTATATTCGGCTGTCGAACCCATGAGGAGGTGGCTTCGGCTGCCCAAGCTTGCCCCCGAGCTTTTGGACTTTCGGCTCTGAAGGGGAGTTCGGCCGCCGAAGGTGCCGCCGAAGGTTAGAGACTTTTGTCTCTGGAGTGCCTTTTGGCCTCCGAAACTTGCCCCCGAAAGGGTTTGGCTGCCGAAAGTAGAGCTTCGGCCGCCGAAGGTGCATGAGTTTCGTCTCTGGAGAGGACTTTCGGCCGTCGAACCTGCCGCCGAAAGTGTCCTGTCCAGCTTTCCTTTGCATGCTTTGCATGGATGTTAGAGTGAGTTTAAGGGGGATTTTTGGGGAGTTTATTAGAGTTGTTCTTGAGTTAGTTTGGTCCCTCATTTGAGTCCATCTGTATAGGTACAGACCAGAGGAATCAGAGAGAGCAGCAGTGAGTCCTGCTCCAGAGTTTCAGAGCCTGCAGAGTCAGTCCAGATAGCCAGAGGTGAGTGGAACTAAACCAAACTTACTGTTTTTACGTGAATAATAAAATGCTTTCAGCATAGTTCATGCATCATGAGTATACAGCAGGCTGTTTGCATTAGAATTCACGAATATGCTGCATTGCATAGTTCATTGTTGTTGTGGGTGAATGCTGAATGATCCAATAGTCTCTGAGAGAAGTCCAGGAGCCTTTGACTACGCCCTGGCAGGTATAGAAAAGTCCAGGAGCCTTTGACTACGCCCTGGCAGGTATAGAGTAAAGTCCAGGAGCCTTTGACTACGCCCTGGCAATGGTAAGTACAGAGGTGTTATATACACATATACATATATCACAGGAAGACCAGGTGCTCGATTCTACACCCTGGCACGGCAGAGTTACCGGGACTATGTGGTGACAGGTTTACCCTTGATGTGAATTGTCTGTGATATGGTGCATTCCATGAGATCATATGTTAATGAGATGTTTTACTGTTCTACTCACTGGGCTATAGAGCTCATCCCACTCCCTTAACCCCAGTTTTGCAGGGTCAGTATACAGTATACAGAGGAGATCCACAGAGTACAGAAAGAGTAAAGAGATTTGTAATAGCTTAGAGTGGACATGTAATATTTTAGCACTGTGCTTGACTTAGTGATGTTTGTTATGTACATGATTTGTATATGTATCTATGTTTTACTGTGATGTGAAAAACCAGGCTTAACAGGTATGAGTTAACCCATCTAGAGCAAGCTCTAGTCAGGGGTACAGAGTACAGAGTACAGAGTACAGAGATAGTGCATGCACAGGTTAAGCCTTGGTTCAGAAAAGAGTTTTTATTTTCACAGAAAATGTATGATCATGTATGAGTTTTACAGGTACACAGAGAGTATAGCAGGCTTGCTACGGGTTCTGGCGGCCTTAAGCCGACCTGAATCCTAGCGCCGGTGACGGTCCATTTTGGGGTCGTTACAATTACCATCTATTGCTCTTGGTAAGTAGCTTGTCTATATATGTGTGTGATATTATATACTTATAATGTTGGATGCATGAGTTAATATATGTGATTTAGTTGCAGTAGAATAGTATTGGAGTGTAATTTTTTTTATTTATTCTTCTATAAATATTGTTTGTTTGTCTAGATTTTGTTACAATGTACGATTATTGCGTTGGTGGTCCTTAAAGTGTTGTATTTTTTTTTTAATGATAGTGTTGTGCTTGTGGAAGGCATTTGCATTGATATTATTTTATGCTCTTTCAATATTATAATATTTGTTTCTTTTTTTGTTTTTATTTTTTTTTATTTTTTTTCTTTTGTCTTTCCTTGAATATATAAATGGGGTTTGTTTAGTGTTTCACCGTGAGGGTAAATTTGTAGAAAGGGATGGGGAGCTTATATATGAAGATGGTGGCCTATATATAAAGGATAGTTTTGATCTCAATTATCTGGGTTGTAATACCCGGTGATGATCTGAGATCCAATAGAATAGGGTTTTACCAGGGTTTTTCTATTACAGAATAAGGCTTAAACTTTCTGAGGAGGGGACTCCTCTTTTATACATTGTCTTGCTTGCTGGTGACGTGTAAAGGTCTCTCCAGGATTGGGCCACGCGTCTCTGCCATGCGGATTCGGAAGTACTGGGGTATCAGCCGCCTGCTCCATGCGTAACGGCCTCTGATTCTCCCCGTGCGTACGCCCGAGCGGATCTGCCAGGTTGTCTGGTGCATATTTTTCTGGATCCTGGGCTGGACCGAGAGTTGGGCCGGATGCTAAGCCTGAGTGGAGAGGGCCTGCTCCATGCGGACCGGGCCGGCTTGAGTGAGGAAGATGGGTCGAGCCCGGCCTTGAAGGTTGGATGAGCCAGGCTTGTTATGTATATTAGGTGTGTGGGCCTCTACGTCATGGGGCCTTGGGCTGTGGTCAAGCCCCTGGTCCGGGGTGAAGGAATCCAGCAGTCATCAATTGCCCCTTCACCTTCTCGGCAGTTATTGCTCCAACTGCCGAGGGGGTGAATACCAAGAACTATTATGATCGTGTCTGTTCGGGTTCAGGTGCCTTAATAACATCCTTTCATCTTTCAGTCGTTGCGCAGTTTCTGAATTCTATCTGCTCTTTCCTCTTTCTGTCTTTTCTCTATTCTTCTTGTCCTCTGCCGCCTTTACTTTCTTGTCATCATTATCTGGACATCTCCTTTCTTTCCTTTTCTGTGAATATCTTTTAGAAATCTGACACCATTAGCTTAGAGTCTAGTGTAGCTCTGCCCCGTGCTAAGTCCTCAGGCTCCGAGTATATATCGGTGCCAGCTTTTCTTCATTCGTGAGCCTTCTGTTGAAGCGAGAAATTCTTGTTTTATCTGTGACAGGTCTATTCGACGCCTTCTTCAAACAGATTGCCTTGTGCCCCAGAGGTTTGCCGTGATTGTGCTCTTATCATCTTAAGGGAGAACTGTTTCTGACTTGTCCCTGTTTTGAAACTTTTTGCAGTTCCTGAAATAAAAATGGGTCAGTTTACAATTCTTGAAAATTTGATGTTACCTCTAAGGCGTTTGGATGGTGCATTGAAGATCCTTCGGGTATGGCAGTCGAAGGGTGGGACCATTCGGCAAGCTGCTGAAACTGTTTTACCCAGGTCGTCTGGCCGGCCTCCTCCTCTGCTTGTTGTCCGGGCTCCAGAGAAGTTCTGGGCTGTTGAGGGGTTCGCTCTAACTTCGCCTTTTTCCGCAGAGAAACAGGGAATTTCCTCGATGCCCATGTTGTCCTCTTTTGATATAAATGGGAGTGGCGCCGGCGCTCAGCTTGTTGTTCTTTTTGATGTGAAGTACCAGTATTATTATTCCCTTTGGTGTGAAGTACCAGTATTACGGGAGACTGGGATCTGCTGCACTCAGTCAGGTCTCCAGCGATTTCTTCGAATGTGTACTTCGCGACCTCTTCGGGGCCGTAGCCTCGAAGACTTATGTTTTTCATGTGTGGTGCACGGTCGGCATACAATATCTGAGCTTGTTCGAATGTACCGTGCATCACACTCGGGTAACCGAACGTTTGCCCAGGGGAACAGTGAGAAATGCTTATGGGAATCAACTTGTTCAGTTCCCCTATAATAGCGGGACAGATCTTGGCCTTTTCTGCCAAACTCACATTCCGAGCTGTGAGAATTCCTCCGGGCTGAAGACCAGAGTAGTAGGATAGGTGATAACGATGTAATCGTAGATGATGATGTATGTAGTTATGTAAATCCTTTAAGGATAGTCTTTCATCCCGTAGTGTAAGCCTTTGTAACGTGCTGTAATGTACTTTTCTTTTAATGAAGTTCTTGTTCTGCTCTCATGCTTAAGCTGTTCTTCTTTTATCATGTGTGAAATACTTTAGATTGCTCGCCTTATAATTTTAACCAATTGAGCTCTATCCTGCTTTTTCCCGGGCTGATCTAACCTATCTGCGAGCTCTGATGAGTTGAACTCCGGATCCACTTAGCCAACTGGGCTTTCAAGTTTCCGAACTGGACTGTCTGACCGACCTGTGAGATCGGTCTTTACTCCGATGAATTGAGCTTTGAGTCTCCTTCGTCCGGCCGGGCTCTCAGGTCATGTTGTCCGAGCTGGACTGACCGACCCGAGAGTTCTGTCTTTGCTTAGTGAAATGAGCTCTGAGTTTCCTTTAGCTGGCCGAGCTCCCAAGTCATGCTGTCCGAGCTGGACTAATCCGACCTCTGAGCTCGGCTTCTGATGAGTTAAACTCTAAACTCTAAGCTCTCAGCTCAGTATGGATCCGAGGTATCTTTGTCGTCTCTTTCCGATCTCGTAACCCTTGTTTTAACAACAAGTCAAATCTTATATGTATTCTACGTGATGAGTAGGTCTAACCTTTTTCATGCTTTCATCTGCTTGCATCTTTGAGTTTTTCCTTCTATTTCCTTGATACTTACCACGGATGTGGTGAAGTGGTGGATCTTGTGGGTTAAGTTGTCTTGGCTGGAAAACAGGTCCGAACAAGTTGGACTTGCCTAGGCTTTTAAGTGATGGGCTATCATTGTGGACCTGGCCCTTGATAGATGTAGACAAGCCCAACGATCATCCTTTTGCCCCTTTACCTTCTCTCCGGTTATTACTTAACCGTTGAGAGGGTAAACTTTGAGAGCAATTAATGGTCGCGTCGCTCCAAAACAAAACTGTTCAGATCAACGTTCCGTCTCATCATTGCCTTTCATTTCGAATTCTTTCTGTCTTCCGAAGAAATTAGCTCTCTTCTGCTCTCTGTCTCCCTGCAACTCCTTCTGCGTTTCTCACCTTATTGCATTTTCAGGTACGCTTCCTTGTTCTTCCATGGCAAGTTTAAAGCTTCCTGATGTTTTTGACCTTGAGTCGCATATTACACCTTCCAACATAACTAATCACATTTCCCGGAGGCTTTTAGATACTCCGTTGTATCTTATTCGAGCACCTCTTCCGAATGAGAGGATAGTTCTTCCTTACCCTCGCCCTCCTGGTTTGGTGGATCCCCAAGAGGTTCGTAGCATAGTGTTTTTCCTGAAGCAGAGAGAATTTGGTCTACCGTTACCTTTTACCCCTTTCTTTGTTGAGGTCTTTGAATACTTTGGGGTAACTCCTCGAATGTTATCCCCAAATTCCATTTTATTCATGTCCTATTTCGAGTCTATCTGTCTAGGTTGGGATTTCGCACCTACGGCCTGTCTGTTTGTCACTTTTTTCCGTAAAAGAGAAGAAGAAGGTGAGAGAAAGAGAAGAGGAGTCCGTGAGAAAAAAGGAGGTCGGAGCCGTGTTTAGCAAGACAGAAAGGAACTCAGCAAATCTGACGACCACAGCGATAGATTGCTCGTTGAGGTCGGATCCATGTTCGAAAATAGATTCGTGGTCGAGGTTGGAGTCGCATTTCAGGACAGATGGAAAGCATCGGGGCGACAGGGAGACAATACAAAAAAGAAAGCTTACACGAAAAAGAAAGCTGGAGATTTACAGTAACCCAGCTGAAAAGAAAGACCCAGCTGGTGTAAGAATATCTTGACAGTCTTTTAATCTTCATAAGGTCTTGATAAAAGAAGACCTCACTGAGGTCCTAGCAAAAGAAGACCTCAATGAGGTCTTGACAAAGGAAGACCTCAATAAGGTCTTGACAAAAGAAGACCTCACTGAGGTCCTAGCAAAGGAAGACCTCAATAAGGTCTTGATAAAAGAAGACCTCACTGAGGTCCTAGCAAAAGAAGACCTCAATGAGGTCTTGACAAAGGAAGACCTCAATAAGGTCTTGACAAAAAAAGACCTCACTGAGGTCCTAGCAAAGGAAGACCTCAATAAGGTCTTCCTTTGTCAAGACCTCATTGAGGTCTTCTCTTGCTAGGACCTCAGTGAGGTCTTCTTTTGTCAAGACCTTATTGAGGTCTTCCTTTGCTAGGACCTCAGTGAGGTCTTCTTTTGTCAAGACCTTATTGAGGTCTTCCTTTGTCAAGACCTCATTGAGGTCTTCTTTTGTCAAGACCTCATTGAGGTCTTCTTTTGCTAGGACCTCAGTGAGGTCTTCTTTTATCAAGACCTTATTGAGGTCTTCTTTTGCCAGGAGATCTTGGGGACCCTGGTCTTCATGCTCCGGGAGGTCTTTTAAGATCCTCACTGGCCGTTTTTATTTTGTTTTCCCGGGAGTTCTAGGGGATCCCGGTCTTCTTTGTTTTCCCGGGAGTTCTAGGGGATCCCGGTCTTCTTTGTTTTCCCAGGATGACCTCGGGGCCTCGCCGGGTGTTTTTGCTCCAGGAGATCTTACGGGATCCTGGCCGTTTTTGTTCCGGGGTGACCTCGGGGCCCCGCCGGCTGTTTTTGCTCCAGGAGATCTTACGGGATCCTAGTTATTTTTATTCCGGGGTGACCTCGGGGCCCCGCCGGTCTATTTGTGCTCTAGGAGATCTTACGGGGTCCTAGTTATTTTTGTTCCGGGGTGACCTCAGGGCCCCGCCGGCTGTTTGTGCTCTAGGAGATCTTATGGGATCCTAGTTATTTTTGTTCCGGGGTGACCTCGGGGCCCCGCCGGCTGTTTTTGCTCTAGGAGATCTTACGGGATCCTAGTTATTTTTGTTTCGGGGTGACCTCGGGGCCCCGCCGGCTGTTTTTGCTCTAGGAGATCTTACGGGATCCTAGTTATTTTTGTTCCGGGGTGACCTCGGGGCCCCGCCGGCTGTTTGTGCTCTAGGAAGACCTCAATGAGGTCTTGACAAAAGAAGACCTCTATGAGGTCTTGACAAGAGAAGACCTCAATAAGGTCTTGACAAAAGAAGACCTCACTGAGGTCCTAGCAAAGGAAGACCTCAATAAGGTCTTGACAAAAGAAGACCTCACTGAGGTCCTAGCAAGAGAAGACCTCAATGAGGTCTTGACAAAGGAAGACCTCAATAAGGTCTTGACAAAGGAAGACCTCAATAAGGTCTTGACAAAAGAAGACCTCACTGAGGTCCTAGCAATGGAAGACCTCAATAAGGTCTTGACAAAAGAAGACCTCACTGAGGTCCTAGCAAAAGAAGACCTCAATGAGGTCTTGACAAAGGAAGACCTCAATGAGGTCTTGACAAGAGAAGACCTCAATGAGGTCTTGACAAGAGAAGACCTCAATAAGGTCTTGACAAAAGAAGACCTCACTGAGGTCCTAGCAAAGGAAGACCTCAATAAGGTCTTGACAAAAGAAGACCTCACTGAGGTCCTAGCAAAGGAAGACCTTAAAAAGGTCTTGACAAAGGAAGACCTCAATAAGGTCTTGACAAAAGAAGACCTCACTGAGGCTGAAGACCTCAATGAGGCAGAAGACCTCAATGAGGCAGAAGACCCCAAAGAGGCAGAAGACCTCAAAGAGGCAGAAGACCTCAATGAGGCAGAAGACCTCACCGAGGCAGAAGACCTCAATGAGGCAGAAGACCTCAATGAGGCAGAAGACCTAAATGAGGCAGAAGACCTCACTGAGGCAGAAGACCTCACTGAGGCAGAAAACCTCACTGAGGCAGAAGACCTCAATGAGGCAGAAGACCTCACTGAGGTAGAAGACCGGCGAAGATCTCAAAGATCTCCCGGAGCAAAAGTAGCCGGAATCCCCAAGATCATCCGGTGCTACAAGCAAAAACAACTCATAAAGAACATAGTTCTGATCTCACATAAAAGATTGGGGCACGGGACCATAAATGAAAAAGCTAAACTCCGACCTCCCAAAGGAGCTCAAGTCATCAGGTAGAGAGACTTTAATCTCACACAACAGCCAAAAGTACCAAAGCATCATGCCGATCTCAAGAAAACGAGCGCAGTACTGGTAAACCCGATAAGACAGACCGAATTAAGGCAAGGCGATTCCTAAGCAAACTGCATACCAAAATACAAAGCCAAACAGAGAATCAGGGGCAATCATAAGAGGCACCGACCTCGAGAATTGACCGCTCACACTAAACCAACTCAGCTGACCTAGAGAAAGGTCCAAGCAACAAAGAGCCCGCAAAACGCTCGAAAGAAGACAGCCCATAAATACTCAGGGGCAAAAAACATACACAAGAGTCCAACGCTCAGGCAAAAATAATAAAAAGGCAAGAAAGGGATACTTTCGACAGGAGCAGTTCTCAGACCACACGGTCATGAATAGAGTTTAAAGATTTATCCCCTCACCAGTCATGGAATAACTGCTGAGGAGATAAAGGGGCAATTGATGATCGCTGGATTTCTTCACCCCGGTATAAAGGCCAGGCCCATGAAAACAGTCCATGATCCGAAGGCTTCAATATTCCCCTCAAGAGCCAGGTCCAGCCCGCTCAGTCACAGGGCCGGACTCCGCCTAGACTGCTCAATCAAACCGGCCCAAACCTCTCGGCCCAGTAATCAGGCCCTCACCAGGCTCAACTTCAGCCCTACCATTCAACCCAGCCCGGAAAGGGGAAAATGACCAAGATGCCCCGCTGGTAGGTCCTTCCGCATGCGTATCAGAGGAGAATCATACGTATCAGAGGAGAATTAATGGCCGTTACGCATGGAGCAGGCGCCTGACACATCCGTACATACGGAGCTAGGCGACAGAAGACAGCTAGCATTGTGGCAGAGAGACAGATATATATATCACGATAGAGGCCACGCAGAGGGGGACTCTCTTCTTCTTCCTTCTCCTTCCTGAACACCATTTTTATTCTTACTGTAACCCTTGTCTAAATATACTACTCTGAGCCATAAAATCTGACTTGAGCGTCGGAGGGCCTCCGTCGGGGCACACCCGGTAGGCCCCTGACCATTCTTTCTTATCTTACAGGTCCTTTCACCAGGAAGAACATGGAGAGATCCACCAGGGAGCCCAGCAAGAAGGGACCCAGAAGAAAACCAGATCTATCATGGACCAGGAAGAGGAAAATATTTATCACCCGGCTAGACTCCGGTATCAGAATTCCTACCGTTCGGTGGAATCTCGGATGTCAGAAGCCTCTAGTAGGGTAGAAACATGTTTTCATAAAATGTTTTAATGTTTTTCATGGTTTTAAATGAAAAGGAAATGAGTTTTGCATGAAAATAACTTTGGAGGAAAACCCAGGTTCGGCCGCCGAACATGCAGGCATTTCGGGTGTGCCTTAGGCCCCCGAAGGCATAAGTGAGGGAAGTCCAGGTTCGGCCGCCGAACATGGCATGCATGCGGAGGCACATTCGGCCCCCGAACGTGGCCTGGCCAGCCACTATAAAAGGGTCCCTTAGCCGAAAACGGGCGAGCTTTTCTCCCCATTGTCGGCCAAGGTGAGTTCTTCGCCGTCCCTCACCAATCTTGAGTCCTTTCCTTCAGATCCTTCAAGATTTTCACAAGTTTTTGCTTTGTTTTGAAGATTTTCAAGTTTTGAGCAAGTTTTGGAGCTTTGAGGTTCAAGAACTCAAATCTCTCCCATCTCCGAGTTTAGGTCGTCTCTCTCTCGATCTTCAAGAGGTAAGAGTCGATCTTAAGCTCATTGCATGTTTTAAGTAAGTTTATGAAGATCTATGGGGTAGAATGCATGTTTAGTTTATAGTTAGGTTTATGAGCTTATGTTGTATCTTTGAGCAATGTGTTGTAGTTGGGGTTTAAGGTAGTTTGAAGCCCCTAGGAGCCAATGTATGTATATTTGCATGATTTGAATGAGTTATATGCATGTTGGAATGGGAAGGAGAGGTTTTTGTGCAAAGGGAACCAAGTTTCTGCCCTTTGGCAGAAACCAGGTTCGGCAGCCGAAGGACTTTCGGCCGCCGAACCTGCCTGGGAGGCAGGCCTTTCGGCTGCCGAAGTTGCCCCCGAAAAGAGACTTTCGTCTCTGTCTGGGACTTTCAGCCGCCGAAGGTGCCGCCGAACCTGCCCTGTTCAGCCTTCCTTTGCATGTTTTGCATGATTGTTTTAAGGTATTATTGGGGGTTTTTGGGGGATGTTTTTAGAGTTATGTTCTAGTTGTTTGGTCCCTCATTTGAGTCCACCTGTGTAGGTTCGGACCCGAGGAACCGAGGACCTCAGCAGTGAGTCAGCTGCTTCAGTCAGTGTCAGAGCTAGCCAGAGGTGAGTAGAATAACTCTTTATGTTTCAAGTAAATAAACCAGTTTTGAGCATGTTCATGCATCACGAATGCCATGTGATATTTTAGGTTGTTTGCATTAGAAATCACGAATATGTTGCATTGCATAATATGTTGTTGATGTGGATGAATGTTGAATGATCCATTAGCCCTCATATGTTATGGCATGATGATATGATATGGAAGTCTAGGTGTGGCCTGCACTACGCCCCTGGCACTATGTAAGAGAAAGACCGGACGTGGCCTGCACTACGCCCCCGGCACCATGGATTATGTATGTTATGTTATGTATAAGAGAAAGACCAGGTGTGGCCTGCACTACGCCCCTGGCATGATTGGATTATGTAGAGGGCTAAATGGTGACAAGTTCATCCTTGATATGATTAGTTGTGATGTGATGCATTTCATGATAGCATGTGTTTTAAATGCTTTATTATTCTGCTCACTGGGCTCTAGTAGCTCACCCCTCTCCCAAATTCCCCAGGTTTGCAGGTACAGGGTAGACCAAGAGGTCAGCAAGAGTTTTGAAGTCATTTGTATGTAATAGGTAGAATGTGGACATGATAAAATGTAAAGTTATGAATAGTTATGTAATGTAATGATATTGAGGATTAGAGGTTGTGCTTGACCTATGTGTAAGGTATCCCTTGATGCATGATCCTAGATCTTTATGATGTTTATGTAAACCAACTCAACATATGTTGTAATTGCCCATTGGGGCATTGATGAGATCCCACAGAAGGGTCATGGTTATGATTATGTCTAAGTTCAGGTTGAGTTTGGTGTTTGAATGAAAGAAAAGTTTTAATTTTTATATATATTGTTGATCATGTATGGGATTAAACAGGTTCACAGGATGTATGTTAGGCTTGCTACGGGTCCCGGCGGCCTTAAGCCGACCTGGATCCTAGCGCCGGTAGCGGTCAGATTTTCGGGTCGTTACAGAATGGTATCAGAGCTTTAGGTTCATATGGTCGGACCTAGAGTGTCGGGCTCATAGTTGTTTTAGAAGGTCAAGCACAATAGGAAGATCATGTCCACTAGGATAGGATGTGGAGTCCTGTCTTACATGATGATGTGAAATGCAATGATTATATGCATGTGTATTAATGATATGCTATGATGTGTGATGCGGGTTCATTTGTGCCCACGTGAACCATATGATGCTAATGTTTATGTGATGTGTACTGTTTTTCAGAAAACAGGATGAGAGGAACTCGTCGATCAGCAAGATTGACTGGAGTACCACCTGAGGATGAGGGCATGAGCGCCCGTCCTCCAGTATTGCCTAGGGCAATGTCAAGCAGGTCTTGTAGGGAAAGAGCAGTAAGGGACCCTAGAAGGTCTTTGGATCTGGGTAGAAGCAGATCAGTGAGGGGAACAGTTCAGGGAGGAATGTCAGAAGACATGGGGGATGATATGGGTGTAGAGCAGAGGAGGGATGGCAGTCTGGGAGTGAGCATGTCAGAAGAGGGAATGGGAGAGTCCCAAGGAGGCACTCAGGCCTCGGGATTTGTTCAGCCACCCCACTACCCACACTTCTCACAAAATCCCGGGTATTCGATGGGAGGTACATCGGATTACCCTAGCTTCACCCCTTATCCCACACAGATGCCATACCCACCCTACTACCCACCATATTCACAATACCCAATGTATCCACCCCCACCTTACTATCCAAATCCAGCAAACCCTACCTCAGAAAATGTTGCACCTCCTCCACCATCAGCAGAACCCACAGTTCCAGCAACCCGTATGCCTAAGCCTAGCTCATCTGGTGGGAGCAAGGTCAAGATGACCGACTACATGAAGCTGGGTGCTCCCCAGTTTGAAACCGGTGATGACCCGTTTGTGTACCTTGAGAGGGTCAAAACAATTACAGATGAGATAGGGGCGGATGACAGTAGAGCCATTCAGATGGCTGGGTTCACACTTAAATGCAAAAAGGCCCGTGAGTGGTTTAAGAACTATGTGAGCCCGAGGTTGGACAGCCTATCGTGGGAGGAGTTTGCAAATGAATTTGCAGGATGGGCTTTTCCTGACAGTTCAAGAGAATTGAAGATGATTGAGTTTGAACAGTTAAGGCAGACAGAGGAAATGAGTGTAGAGGAGTACACCGACAGATTCTTGGGGCTGTTGTCGTTTGCAGGGCAAACTCTTGACACAGACCAGAAGAAGTCAAGGAGGTATATCATGAAACTTCACTCCAGGTATTCCTCCTTGATTCAGTCCGCAGATAGGGAGAGCTTTCATGCCATAGTGGATATGGCTAGGAGGATGGAGGCTAGTGCTATCATCGAGGGGAAAGTCAAGCAATCAATGGCATAGCCTTCTGGTTCTAAGACCCCAGGCTCTTTCTTCAATGAGTGCAGCAGCTTCAGGTAGTAAAAAGTGGGACAGAGGCTCTAGGAAGTCCAAGAAGAACAAGTTCTGGAACAAGGTTAAGTCCAGTCTGGGTTTTGGAGGTGGCTCAAGCTCTGGTGCGGATAATGCAGTTTGTGCAAGGTGTGGTAAGCCACACAGGGGAGTATGTCGGTTTGGGACGACAGCCTATTACAGATGTGGTCAGGAGGGGCATATGTCTCGAGAGTGTCCAAGAGCAGCCCCGATGGCACAGTCCCAGCAGACAGCTTTTGTAATACCTGGCTAGACTCCGGTATCGGAATTCCTACCGTCCGGTGGAATCTCGGATGTCGGAAGCCTCTAGTAGGGTAGAATCATGTTTTCATAAAATGTTTTAAGGTATTTCATGGTTTTAAGTATGGAAATTTAATGAGTTTTTGCATAAAAAGTCTTTGGAGGAAAACCCAGGTTCGGCCGCCGAAAGTCAAGTTCGGCCGCCGAACATGCATGCGTTTTGGAGGCACGTTAGGCCCCCGAAAGCATGAGTGAGGGAAGTCCAGGTTCGGCCGCCGAAAGTCAAGTTCGGCCGCCGAACATGGCATGCATGCGGAGGCACTTTCGGCCCCCGAACGTGGCCTAGCCAGCCACCTATAAAAGGGTCACTTGGCCGAAATGGGCGAGCTTTCTCCCATTTTCGGCCACAGCTAGCTTCCGACCTCCCTCTCCCCAGATCTTGTGTTCTTTCTCCAAATCTCCTCCATTTTTCTTGAGTTTTCACCTCTCATTGCAAGTTTTGAGCATTTAAGACAAGTTTTGGAGCCTTGGAAACTCAGGAGCTCATTTGCTTGGATCTCCGAGTTTAGGTCGTCTCTCTCTCGATCTTCAAGAGGTAAGAGCCGATCTTAAGCTCATTGTATATTTTAAGTAAGTTTTAAGTGATTTTATGGGGTAGAATGGCATGTATAGGGTTGTATGAGTTTTTAAGCAAATGTTATGTTTTTGAACAATGTGAGTTGTTTGTGTGTTGTAGTTTGGGTTTTTGTTGGTTTGATGCCCCTAGGAGCTTGTATGTTTGCTTGTGAATGCTTGGGAATGTTGTAGAATAGGTTTATGCTTGATTGGTTAGTTTTGGAGGCATAAATGCATAAGGGAGCCAAATTTCTGCCCTTTGGCAGAAACCAGGTTCGGCAGCCGAAGGAGCTTTCGGCCGCCGAACATGGCTGGGGAGGCAGGCCTTTCGGCTGCCGAAGTTGCCCCCGAAAAGAGACTTTCGTCTCTGTCTGGGACTTTCGGCCGCCGAAGGTGCCACCGAACATGCATGAGTTTCGCCTCTGTCTGGGAGTTTCGACCGCCGAAGGTGCCGCCGAACCTGCCTGACTTTCGGCTCTGGAGGGACTTTCGGCCGCCGAACCTGCCGCCGAAAGTGCCCTGTCCAGCCATTTCTTGCATGTTTTTATGTAGTTGTTTTATGATGTTTTAGGGGGTTTTTGGGGAGTATATTAGAGTTATGTTTATGTATGTTTGGTCCCTCATTGGAGTCCACCTGTGTAGGTTCGGACTCGAGGAACCGAGGACCTCAGCAGTGAGCCAGCTGCTACAGAGTTTGTCAGAGCTAGCCAGAGGTGAGTGGAATAAACCTTAAAGTTTTAAAATAAATGAAGTATGAATTTTGAGCATGATCCATGCATCATGAATGCCATGAGATATAGTAGGTTGTTTGCATTAGTATTCACGAATATGTTGCATTGCATTTATGATGTTGATGTGGATTGGTTATTGGATGACCCTTTAGTCCTCATATGATATGATGATGCTACGGCATGAGATGGTATGGAAGTCCAGGTTGTACCCATTCTACGTCCCTGGCACGATGTAAGAGAAAGTCCAGGTTGTACCCATTCTACGTCCCTGGCACATTGGTATGTTATGATATGTTATGTTAAGAGAAAGACCGGTTGTACCCATTCTACGTCCCGGCACAGTTGGACTATGTAGAGGACTATTGGTGACAATACCATCCGAGATGTGATTAGTTTTGATGTGTTGCATTACATAATGGCATGAGATTTTAAATATTGTTTTCTATTATTCTGCTCACTGGGCTTTTGTAGCTCACCCCTCTACCCTAACCCCAGCTGTGCAGGTACAGGGTAGACCAGGAGGTTAGCCAGAGTTTTGAAGTATGTCTATGTAATAGTTAGATTGTGGACATGACAATTGTACTATGATGTAATGTAAGGAATTACAGTATGTTATGTAATGAGGTATATTGAGGTTATAGATGTGCTTGACCCTATGAGTATTGTAATCCCTTGTTGATGCATGATCTTAGATATTTGATGATACAGATGTTAGCCAACTCAACACATGTATATTGCCCATTAGGGCATTGATGAGATCCCACAGAGGGGTCAAGTTTATGATTATGTTTTAGTGCATGCACAGGTTGAGTTTGGTGTATGAGAAATTAAAGAAAAGTTTAAATTTTTATGCATGTTGTTGATCATGTATGGGATTATACAGGTTTCCAGGATGTATGTTTGGCTTGCTACGGGTCCCGGCGGCCTTAAGTCGACCCGGATCCTAGCGCCAGTAGCGGTCCAATTTTTGGGTCGTTACAGAATGGTATCAGAGCCCTAGGTTCATAGGATCGGACCTAGAGTGTTGGGCTCATAGATGTTATAGAAGGTCAAGCACAATAGGAAAGATCATGTCCACTAGGATAGGATGTGGAGTCCTGTCTTGTTTGATGATGTGAATTGCCATGACTTTGTGCATGTGCATTAATGATATGCTATGATATGAATGATGTATATGTGATGAGGGTTCATGTGTGCCCACATGAACCATATGATGCTAATGTTTGTATGATGTGTACTGTTTTTAGAAAACAGGATGAGAGGAACTCGTCGATCTGCACGATTGACTGGAGTGCCACCTGAGGATGAGGGCACGAGCGCCCGTCCTCCCACATTGCCTAGGGCAATGTCTTGTAGAGCCAACAGAGAGAGAGTGTCAAGGGACCCTAGAAGGTCTTTTGATGCTAGCAGAAGGGGGACAGATAGAGGAGGAAGTTCTTCCGATGTGAGGGAGGTTACAGGAGAGGATCAGAGGGATGGGAACTTGGATGTGAACATGGAGGAAGAAGGGACAGGGGAATCTCAAGGAGGCGTTCAGGCCTCGGGGTATGGTTTTCCACCCCATTATCCACCCTTCCCACAGGGTTCAGGGTATCCAATGGGAGGTACATCGGATTACTCCAGCTTTAACCCCTACCCTACCTACATGCCTTATCCACCTTTCTATCCACCCTACACACAGTACCCAGCTTATCCACCCTCACCCTTCTATCCAAACCCGGCAAACCCCACCTCGGGGAATGCTGCACCTCCACCTCCACCACCTACAGAACCAACAGCCCCAGTTACTCAACCTCCTAGACCTAGCTCAGCAGATGGGAGCAAGGTAAAGATGACAGATTACCTCAAGCTAGATGCTCCCAAATACAAGTCAGGGGATGACCCCTTTGAGTATCTGAGAGTAGTGAAGACAATAACTGATGAGCTAGGGGCAAGTGACAGCAGGGCCATTCAGATGGCAGGGTTCACTTTAAAGAGCAAGAAGGCACGGGAATGGTTCAAGTGTTATGTGGACCCGAGACTAGACGGTATGACATGGGAGGAATTTGCGAATGAGTTCGCTGGATGGGCTTTTCCAGACAGTTCCAGAGAACTGAAGATGATTGAGTTTGAGCAAGTGAGGCAGTCAGAGCATATGGGTGTAGAGGAGTTCACGGATAAATTCTTGGAGCTATTGCCTTTTTCAGGGCAAGCTCTAGATACAGATACGAAGAAAGCCAAGAGGTATGTTATGAAGCTGCATTCCAGGTACTCCTCGTTGATTCAGTCAGCTGAGAGAGAAAGTTTTCACACTGTGGTGGATATGGCTCGAAGAATGGAGGCAAGTGCTATAGTTGAGGGGTCAGTGAAGCAGTCAGTGACCCAGTCTTCAGGGGTTAAGACCCCAGGCAGAGGAGGACCAGGTTTCTCTTCTCAGAGCTCAGGTAAGAAGAGGTGGGATAACACCACCAGGAAGCCGAAGAAGAATAAGTTTTGGAACAAGTTGAAATCCGGTCTGGGTTTTGGCGGTGGCTCGAGCTCAGGCTCAGATGGTACAGAATGCCAGAGATGTGGAAGACCGCACAGGGGAGTGTGTCGAGCTGGGACTAACACATGTTTCAGATGTGGACAGGAGGGACACATAGCTCGGGAGTGTCCTAGAGCGCCTTTTATGGGCCAGCCCCAGCAGACAGCTTCTGGTACTGTGGCACAGCCAGCAGTTCCAGCCACAACTCAGGGCAGTGGCAGAGGTAGAGGGAGAGGGGCAGCCTCTTCTTCTGGTTCCCGAGGTGAAGGTCCATCAGCTCCAGCCAGGATCTTCACCATGACACAGCAGGAGGCTAACACATCCAACACCGTGGTGTCAGGTAATCTCGTCATTGGGTGTTCTGATGTGTATGCATTAATGGACCCGGGTCCATCTCATTCATTTATTGCTCCGAGAGCCGTTGAGAGGTTGGGTCTGATAGTCTCTGGGTTAGAGTGTCCCCTATGGGTCAGTGGACCCAAGTGTGACCCGTCAGTGGCAGAGTCAGTCTGCCAGTACAGTCCAGTTTTTGTTGAGGGAAGATGCCTCTCCGCCAACCTTGTGGTTCTAGATTTGACAGACTTTGACGTCATTCTAGGGATGGATTGGCTATCTACCCATAGTGCTACCTTGGACTGCAGGGACAAGGTAGTCAGGTTCAGAGATCAGAACGGGTCAGAGGTCGTCTTCAGGGGAGACAAGAGGGGCACACCTAGAGGTCTGATATCAGCTCTTCAGGCTCGTAGATTGCTTAGGAAGGGATGTCAGGGGTACTTAGCTCACGTGAGAGAGCTAGACAGTCAGGTCAGGGAGCCAGCCTCGGTGCCAGTTGTCAGAGAGTTTCAGGATGTCTTTCCTGATGAGCTTCCAGGTTTACCACTTGTTAGGGAGATAGAGTTCGAGATAGAGTTGGTGCCTGGAGCTAGACCGATCTCTATCCCTCCCTACAGGATGGCCCCAGCAGAGTTGAAGGAGTTGAAAGAACAGTTGCAAGAGTTGGTAGAAAAGGGCTTCATCCGACCGAGCACTTCACCTTGGGGTGCACCAGTTTTATTCGTGAGAAAGAAGGATGGATCCCTTAGACTTTGTATCGACTACAGACAGTTGAACAAAGTCACTACCAAGAATAAGTACCCATTGCCAAGGATCGATGATCTATTCGACCAGCTAGCCGGAGCAGGTTGTTTCTCCAAAATAGATCTGAGATCGGGGTACCATCAGTTAAGGATAAGGGAGGAGGATGTGCCGAAGACAGCCTTCAGGACCAGATATGGGCATTTTGAGTTCCTTGTAATGCCGTTCGGGTTAACCAACGCCCCTGCAGCATTCATGGATCTCATGAACAGAGTGTTTAGCCAATACCTGGATCACTTCGTTATTGTCTTCATAGATGATATCTTGGTGTATTCCAGGAATGCAGAGGAGCATGCCCATCATCTGCGGTTGGTCTTGCAGACTTTGAGAGAACATGGCTTGTATGCCAAGTTCTCTAAATGTGAGTTCTGGATGAGGAGCATTTCGTTCTTGGGGCATGTAGTGTCAGAGAATGGTATAGAGGTAGACCCCAAGAAGACAGAAACTGTGGCTAACTGGCCTAGACCCACTTCAGTGACAGAGATTAGAAGTTTCTTGGGTTTGGCAGGTTACTACAGGAGGTTCGTTCAGGACTTCTCAAAGATAGCAGCTCCTCTGAACAGACTAACCAGGAAGAATCAGAAGTTTATGTGGACCGACCAGTGCGAAGAGAGTTTTGAAGAGCTTAAGAAGAGGTTGACTTCAGCACTAGTTTTAGCTCTGCCATCTAGTGATGAGGACTTTACAGTCTTTTGTGATGCGTCCCGTGTGGGACTGGGTTGTGTACTAATGCAGAATGAGAGAGTGATCGCTTATGCTTCTAGGCAGCTGAAGAAGCATGAGCTGAATTACCCCACACATGAACTGGAGATGGCAGCAGTAATCTTTGCACTCAAGATGTGGAGGCACTACCTCTATGGGGTAAAATGTGAGATCTTTACAGATCATAAGAGCCTGCAGTACATCTTGAGTCAAAGAGATTTGAACTTGAGGCAGAGGAGATGGGTGGAGCTGCTGAGTGACTATGATTGCAAGATTCAGTATCATCCGGGTAAGGCGAATGTCGTGGCAGACGCCCTAAGCCGGAAGTCACTAGGCAGTCTATCCCACATCACGGCAGAGAGGAGACCAGTGGTGAAGGAGTTCTACAAGCTCATTGAGGAAGGTCTACAGATGGAGTTGTCTGGTACAGGTGCCTTGGTGGCCCAGATGAGAGTGGCACCCGTGTTTCTGGAGCAGGTGGCTCAGAAACAGCATGAGGACCCGGAGTTAGTAAAGATTGCCAGGACTGTTCAGTCCGGCAATGACAGTGAGTTCAGATTCGACAGCAAGGGGATCCTCCGCTATGGGAGCAGACTATGTGTACTAGATGACATAGGGCTAAAAGGAGACATTATGAGAGAGGCTCATAATGCAAGATACAGCGTTCACCCCGGAGCCACCAAGATGTATCAAGATCTAAAGAAGGTTTATTGGTGGCCAGCTATGAAGAAAGAAGTGGCACAGTTTGTGTCAGCCTGCGAAGTGTGTCAGAGGGTGAAGCTGGAACATCAGAAGCCGGCTGGAATGCTTAACCCACTACCTATTCCAGAATGGAAATGGGAAAATATAGCTATGGATTTCGTAGTGGGGTTACCGGCGGCGTCCAACAGAGTGGACTCCATATGGGTGATTGTGGACAGACTCACCAAATCTGCTCACTTCATTCCTGTCAGGAGTGGCTACTCTGTGGACAAGTTGGCGCAGGTGTATGTGGATGAGATCGTCAGGCTGCATGGGGTTCCTGTTTCGATAGTGTCAGATAGAGGGCCCCAGTTCACCTCCAGGTTTTGGCGGAGTCTGCAGAATGCCATGGGTACTAGGCTGGATTTCAGTACTGCCTTCCACCCCCAGACTGACGGACAATCAGAAAGGACCATCCAGACTATCGAGGATATGCTCAGAATGTGTGTGCTGGACTTTGGCGGTTCTTAGAGGCAGCATCTACCTTTGGTGGAGTTTGCCTACAACAACAGCCATCATGCTAGCATCGGGATGGCTCCATATGAAGCTTTGTACGGAAGGAAGTGCAGATCACCTGTTTGCTGGGAGGAAGTTGGAGAAAAGGCCTTGGCAAGGCCTGAGCTAGTAGAGATCACCAGCAGGGTGGTACCCATAATCAGAGAAAGAATCAAGACTGCTGCCAGCAGACAGAAGAGCTATGCAGACGTCCGCAGAAGACAGTTAGAGTTTCAGGAGGGGGATCTGGTATTGCTCAAGGTGTCTCCAATGAAAGGAGTGGTTCGCTTTGGGAAGAAAGGTAAACTAGCCCCACGATACATCGAACCCTTTGAAATCTTGCAAAAGATTGGGAATGTGTCGTACAAGCTGGATTTACCTGCTTCAATGGAAAGAATCCATCCGGTTTTCCATGTTTCAATGTTGAGGAAGTTTGTGTCAGATCCGAGCAAGGTTCTTAGTGAGCCTGATGTGGAGGTCCAAGAGGATCTCACCTATGTTGAACAGCCAGTACGGATCCTAGACACCCAGATCAGGAAGTTAAGAAACAAGGAAATCCCGATGGTGAAAGTTCTGTGGAACCACCACAATTTGGAGGAATGCACTTGGGAGACACGGGAGTCTATGCTCCAGCAGTACCCTCATCTCTTTTAAGGTTAGATCTCTTTATGTATATATGCTGTGTATGTATGTTATGTTTTATGCCATGCTTTGTGCTAGTTGAGGTACATTCGGGGACGAATGTTCTTAAGGGGGGGAGAATGTAATACCCGGCTAGACTCCGGTATCGGAATTCCTACCGTCCGGTGGAATCTCGGATGTCGGAAGCCTCTAGTTGGGTAGAATCATGTTTTCATAAAATGTTTTAAGGTATTTCATGGTTTTAAGTATGGAAATTTAATGAGTTTTTGCATGAAAAGTCTTTGGAGGAAAACCCAGGTTCGGCCGCTGAAAGTCAAGTTCGGCCGCCGAACATGCATGCGTTTTGGAGGCACGTTAGGCCCCCGAAAGCATGAGTGAGGGAAGTCCAGGTTCGGCCGCCGAAAGTCAAGTTCGGCCGCCGAACATGGCATGCATGCGGAGGCACTTTCGGCCCCCGAACGTGGCCTGGCCAGCCACCTATAAAAGGGTCACTTGGCCGAAATGGGCGAGCTTTCTCCCATTTTCGGCCACAGCTAGCTTCCGACCTCCCTCTCCCCAGATCTTGTGTTCTTTCTCCAAATCTCCTCCATTTTTCTTGAGTTTTCACCTCTCATTGCAAGTTTTGAGCATTTAAGACAAGTTTTGGAGCCTTGGAAACTCAGGAGCTCATTTGCTTGGATCTCCGAGTTTAGGTCGTCTCTCTCTCGATCTTCAAGAGGTAAGAGCCGATCTTAAGCTCATTGTATGTTTTAAGTAAGTTTTAAGTGATTTTATGGGGTAGAATGGCATGTATAGGGTTGTATGAGTTTTTAAGCAAATGTTATGTTTTTGAACAATGTGAGTTGCTTGTGTGTTGTAGTTTGGGTTTTTGTTGGTTTGATGCCCCTAGGAGCTTGTATGTTTGCTTGTGAATGCTTGGGAATGTTGTAGAATAGGTTTATGCTTGATTGGTTAGTTTTGGAGGCATAAATGCATAAGGGAGCCAAGTTTCTGCCCTTTGGCAGAAACCAGGTTCGGCAGCCGAAGGAGCTTTCGGCCGCCGAACATGGCTGGGGAGGCAGGCTTTTCGGCTACCGAAGTTGCCCCCGAAAAGAGACTTTCGTCTCTGTCTGGGACTTTCGGCCGTCGAAGGTGCCACCGAACATGCATGAGTTTCGCCTCTGTCTGGGAGTTTCGGCCGCCGAAGGTGCCGCCGAACCTGCCTGACTTTCGGCTCTGGAGGGACTTTCGGCCGCCGAACCTGCCGCCGAAAGTGCCCTGTCCAGCCATTTCTTGCATGTTTTTATGTAGTTGTTTTATGATGTTTTAGGGGGTTTTTGGGGAGTATATTAGAGTTATGTTTATGTATGTTTGGTCCCTCATTGGAGTCCACCTGTGTAGGTTCGGACTCGAGGAACCGAGGACCCCAGCAGTGAGCCAACTGCTACAGAGTTTGTCAGAGCTAGCCAGAGGTGAGTGGAATAAACCTTAAAGTTTTAAAATAAATGAAGTATGAATTTTGAGCATGATCCATGCATCATGAATGCCATGAGATATAGTAGGTTGTTTGCATTAGTATTCACGAATATGTTGCATTGCATTTATGATGTTGATGTGGATTGGTTATTGGATGACCCTTTAGTCCTCATATGATATGATGATGCTACGGCATGAGATGGTATGGAAGTCCAGGTTGTACCCATTCTACGTCCCTGGCACATTGGTATGTTATGATATGTTATGTTAAGAGAAAGACCGGTTGTACCCATTCTACGTCCCGGCACAGTTGGACTATGTAGAGGACTATTGGTGACAATACCATCCGAGATGTGATTAGTTGTGATGTGTTGCATTACATAATGGCATGAGATTTTAAATATTGTTTTCTATTATTCTGCTCACTGGGCTTTTGTAGCTCACCCCTCTCCCCTAACCCCAGCTGTGCAGGTACAGGGTAGACCAGGAGGTTAGCCAGAGTTTTGAAGTATGTCTATGTAATAGTTAGATTGTGGACATGACAATTGTACTATGATGTAATGTAAGAAATTACAGTATGTTATGTAATGAGGTATATTGAGGTTATAGATGTGCTTGACCCTATGAGTATTGTAATCCCTTGTTGATGCATGATCTTAGATATTTGATGATACAGATGTTAGCCAACTCAACACATGTATATCGCCCATTGGGGCATTGATGAGATCCCATAGAGGGGTCAAGTTTATGATTATGTTTTAGTGCATGCATAGGTTGAGTTTGGTGTATGAGAAATTAAAGAAAAGTTTAAATTTTTATGTATGTTGTTGATCATGTATGGGATTATACAGGTTTTTAGGATGTATGTTTGGCTTGCTACGGGTCCCGGCGGCCTTAAGTCGACCCGGATCCTAGCGTCGGTAGCGGTCCGACTTTCGGGTCGTTACAGCTTTAGGCAGTGTAGCGCAGCCAGCAGCTCCAGCCACGACTCAGGCCAGTGGCAGAGGTAGAGGGAGAGGGGCAGCCTCTTCTTCAGTGGGTTTCAGAGGTGAAGGTCCATCAGCCCCAGCATGGATCTTCACAATGACACAGCAGGAGGCAGACGCATCTAACACCGTGGTGGCAGGTAACTTAGTCATTGGTTGTTCAGATGTGTATGCCTTGATGGACCCTGGTGCATCTCATTCTTTCATTGCTCCGAGAGCCATTGAGAGGTTGGGGTTGATGATCTCTGGGTTAGAGTGTCCTCTCTGGGTCAGTGGACCCAAGTGTGATCCATCAGTGGTAGAGTCAGTCTGCCAGTGCAGTCCAGTCTTTGTTAAGGGAAGATGCCTTTCCGCCGACCTTGTGGTTCTAGACTTGACAGATTTTGACGTCATTCTAGGGATGGACTGGTTATCTACCCATGGTGCTACCTTGGACTGCAGGGACAAGGTAGTCAGGTTCAGAGGTCAGGATGGGTCAGAGGTTGTCTTCAGGGGAGACAGGAGGGGTACACCTAGAGGTCTGATATCAGCTCTTCAGGCTCGTAGGTTGCTTAGAAAGGGATGTCAGGGGTATTTGGCTCATGTGAGAGAGCTTAGCAGTCAGGTTAGAGAACCCGGCTCGGTGCCAGTGGTTAGAGAGTTTCTAGACGTCTTCCCAGACGAGCTACTAGGTTTACCGCCTGCTAGGGAGATAGAGTTCGAGATAGAATTGATGCCTGGAACCCGACCGATCTCTATCCCTCCCTACAGGATGGCTCCAGCCGAGTTGAAAGAATTGAAAGAACAGTTGCAAGAGCTGGTAGAAAAGGGCTTCATCCGACCGAGCACCTCACCTTGGGGTGCACCAGTCTTGTTTGTGAGAAAGAAGGATGGATCCCTTAGACTTTGTATCGACTACAGGCAGTTGAACAAAGTCACTACCAAGAATAAGTACCCATTGCCAAGGATCGACGATCTATTCGACCAGCTGTCAGGAGCGGGTTGTTTCTCCAAAATAGATCTGAGATCAGGGTACCATCAGCTGAGGATCAGAGAAGATGATGTGCCAAAGACAGCTTTCAGGACCAGATATGGGCATTTTGAGTTCCTTGTAATGACGTTCGGGTTAACCAACGCCCCTGCAGCATTCATGGATCTCATGAACAGAGTGTTTAGCCAATACCTGGATCACTTTGTTATTGTCTTCATAGATGATATCTTAGTGTATTCCAGGAATGCAGAGGAGCATGCCCATCATCTGAGGTTGGTTCTGCAGACCTTGAGGGAACATGACTTGTATGCCAAGTTCTCCAAGTGCGAGTTCTGGCTGAGGAGCATTTCGTTCTTGGGGCATGTGGTGTCAGAAAATGGGATTGAGGTGGACCCCAAAAAGGTAGAAGCTGTGGCTAACTGGCCTAGACCCACTTCAGTGACGGAAATCAGGAGTTTCTTAGGTTTGGCAGGTTACTACAGGAGGTTCGTTCAGGACTTCTCGAAAATAGCAGCTCCTCTGACCAGGTTGACCAGGAAGAATCAGAAGTTTACGTGGACCAACCAATGCGAAGAGAGTTTTGAAGAGCTTAAGAAGAGGTTGACTTCGGCACCAGTGTTAGCTCTGCCATCTAGTGATGAGGACTTTACATGTAATACCCGGCTCGAGTCCGGCCTCGGAATTCCTGTCGTCTGATGGAATCTCGGGTGTCGGAACCCTCGAGAAGGGTAAGACCTATGTTTTCATGAGTGTTTTAAGAGTTTTGAATGTTTTCAAGTGTTAACAGAAATGAGTTTTGAAAGAAAAGCAAGAAGGGAGAAATGCAAAGGTTCGGCCGCCGAAGGTCACTTTCGGCCGCCGAACATTGCATGGTTTCGGATTCACGTTCGGCTGCCGAAGGTGATCTGGCCAGCCACCTATAAAAGGGCCAAGGGTCGGTGGAAGGAGGATATTTCTCCTCCACTTGCAGCCAGAGGTGAGTTCCAGCCTCTCCCAAGTTGACTTTCAAGCATGCACAGAGTAAGCCCTGGAGGAAAGAAAAGTTTTAATGGTTTGATAGAAAGTGTATGATCATGTATGGGATTGCACAGGTACACAGACAGTATAGCAGGCTTACTACGGGTCCCGGCGACCTTAAGTCGATCTGGATCCTAGTGCCGGTAGCAGTTCGGTTTTTGGGCTGTTACATTACAGTCTTTTGTGATGCGTCCCGTGTGGGACTGGGTTGTGTACTAATGCAGAATGAGAGGGTGATTGCTTATGCTTCTAGGCAGCTGAAGAAGCATGAGTTGAATTACCCCACACATGACCTAGAGATGGCAGCAGTAATCTTTGCGCTCAAGATGTGGAGGCACTACCTCTATGGGGTAAAATGTGAGATCTTTACAGATCATAAGAGCCTGCAGTACATCCTGAGTCAAAGAGATTTGAATTTGAGACAGAGAAGATGGGTAGAGCTGCTGAGTGACTATGATTGCAAGATTCAGTATCATCCGGGTAAGGCGAATGTTGTGGCAGACGCCCTAAGCCGAAAGTCACTAGGCAGTCTATCCCACATCACGGCAGAGAGGAGACCAGTGGTGAAGGAGTTTTACAAGCTCATTGAGGAAGGTCTACAGTTGGAGTTGTCTGGTACAGGTGCTTTGGTAGCCCAAATGAGAGTGGCACCCATGTTTCTGGAGCAGGTGGCTCAGAAACAGCATGAGGACCCAAAGTTAGTGAAGATTGTCAGGACTGTTCAGTCAGGCAAAGATAGTGAGTTCAGATTCGACAGCAAAGGGATCCTCCGCTATGGGAGCAGACTATGTGTACCAGATGACATAGGGCTAAAAGGAGACATTATGAGAGAGGCTCATAATGCAAGATACAGCGTTCACCCCGGAGCCACCAAGATGTATCAAGATCTGAAGAAGGTTTATTGGTGGCCAGCTATGAAGAAAGAAGTGGCACAGTTTGTGTTAGCCTGCGAAGTGTGTCAGAGGGTGAAGCTGGAACATCAAAAGCCGGCTGGAATGCTTAACCCGCTACCTATTCCAGAGTGGAAATGGGAGAATATAGCTATGGACTTCGTAGTGGGGTTATCGGCGACGTCCAACAGATTGGACTCCATATGGGTGATTGTGGACAGACTCACCAAATCTGCTCACTTCATCCCTGTCAGGAGTGGCTATTCTGTGGACAAGTTGGCGCAGGTATATGTTGATGAGATCGTCAGGCTGCATGGGGTTCCTATTTCAATAGTGTCGGATAGAGGGCCCCAGTTCACCTCCAGATTTTGGCGGAGTCTGCAGAATGCCATGGGTACTAGGTTGGATTTCAGTACTGCCTTCCACCCCCAGACGGACGGACAATCAGAAAGGACCATCCAGACCATAGAGGATATGCTTAGAATGTGTGCTGGACTTTGGCGGTTCTTGGAGGCAGCATCTACCCTTGGTGGAGTTTGCCTACAATAACAGCCATCATGCTAGCATCGGGATGGCTCCATATGAAGCTTTGTATGGGAGGAAGTGCAGATCACCTGTTTGCTGGGAAGAAGTTGGAGAAAAGGCCTTGGCAGGGCCTGAGCTAGTAGAGATTACCAGCAGGGTAGTACCCATAATCAGAGAAAGAATCAAGACTGCTGCAAGCAGACAGAAGAGTTATGCAGACATCCGCAGAAGACAAGTAGAGTTTCAGGAGGGGGATCTGGTATTGCTCAAGGTGTCTCCAATGAAAGGAGTGGTTCGCTTTGGGAAGAAAGGTAAACTAGCTCCACGATACATCGGACCCTTTGAAGTCTTGCAAAAGATTGGGAATGTGTCGTACAAGCTGGATTTACCTGCTTCAATGGAAAGAATCCATCCGGTTTTCCATGTTTCAATGTTGAGGAAGTTTGTGTCAGATCCGAGCAAGGTTCTTAGTGAGCCTGATGTGGAGATCCAAGAGGATCTCACCTATGTTGAACAGCCAGTACGGATCATAGACACCCAGATCAGAAAGCTAAGAAACAAGGAAATTCCGATGGTGAAAGTCCTGTGGAACCACCACAATTTGGAAGAATGCACTTGGGAGACACGGGAGTCCATGCTCCAGCAATACCCTTATCTTTTCTAAGGTTAGTTTCTTATATGTTTCATGTGTTTTATGTGTATGTTATGTGTATGCCATGCTATGTGCTAGTTGAGGAACATTTGGGGATGAATGTTCTTAAGGGGGGGAGAATGTAATACCCAGCTAGACTCCGGTATTGGAATTCCTACCGTCCGGTGGAATCTCGGATGTCGGAAGCCTCTAGTAGGGTAGAAACATGTTTTCATAAAATGTTTTAATGTTTTTCATGGTTTTAAATGAAAAGGAAATGAGTTTTGCATGAAAATAACTTTGGAGGAAAACCCAGGTTCGGCCGCCGAACCTCAAGTTCGGCCGCCGAACATGCAGGCATTTCGGGTGTGCCTTAGGCCCCCGAAGGCATAAGTGAGGGAAGTCCAGGTTCGGCCGATGAACCTCAAGTTCGGCCGCCGAATATGGCATGCATGCGGAGGCACATTCGGCCCCCGAACGTGGCCTGGCCAGTTCCTTAGCCGAAAACGGGCGAGCTTTTCTTCCCATTGTCGGCCAAGGTGAGTTCTTCGCCGTCCCTCACCAATCTTGAGTCCTTTCCTTCAGATCCTTCAAGATTTTCACAAGTTTTTGCTTTGTTTTGAAGATTTTCAAGTTTTGAGCAAGTTTTGGAGCTTTGAGGTTCAAGAACTCAAATCTCTCCCATCTCCGAGTTTAGGTCGTCTCTCTCTCGATCTTCAAGAGGTAAGAGCCGATCTTAAGCTCATTGCATGTTTTAAGTAAGTTTATGAAGATCTATGGGGTAGAATGCATGTTTAGTTTATAGTTAGGTTTATGAGCTTATGTTGTATCTTTGAGCAATGTGTTGTTGTTGTGTGTTGTAGTTGGGGTTTAAGGTAGTTTGAAGCCCCTAGGAGCCAATGTATGTATATTTGCATGATTTGAATGAGTTATATGCATGTTGGAATGGGAAGGAGAGGTTTTTGTGCAAAGGAAACTAAGTTTCTGCCCTTTGGCAGAAACCAGGTTCGGCAGCCGAAGGACTTTCGGCCGCCGAACCTGCCTGGGAGGCAGGCCTTTCGGCTGCCGAAGTTGCCCCCGAAAAGAGACTTTCGTCTCTGTCTGGGACTTTCGGCCACCGAAGGTGCCGCCGAACTTGCCTGGGTTTCGGCTCTGGAGGGACTTTCGGCCGCCGAAGGTGCCGCCGAACCTGCCCTGTTCAGCCTTCCTTTGCATGTTTTGCATGATTGTTTTAAGGTGTTTTTGGGGGTTTTTGGGGGATGTTTTTATAGTTATGTTCTAGTTGTTTGGTCCCTCATTTGAGTCCACCTGTGTAGGTTCGGACCCGAGGAACCGAGGACCTCAGCAGTGAGTCAGCTGCTTCAGTCAGTGTCAGAGCTAGCCAGAGGTGAGTAGAATAACTCTTTATGTTTCAAGTAAATAAACCAGTTTTGAGCATGTTCATGCATCACGAATGCCATGTGATATTTTAGGTTGTTTGCATTAGAAATCACGAATATGTTGCATTGCATAATATGTTGTTGATGTGGATGAATGTTGAATGATCCATTAGCCCTCATATGTTATGGCATGATGATATGATATGGAAGTCTAGGTGTGGCCTGCACTACGCCCCTGGCACTATGTAAGAGAAAGACCGGACGTGGCCTGCACTACGCCCCCGGCACCATGGATTATGTATGTTATGTTATGTATAAGAGAAAGACCAGGTGTGGCCTGCACTACGCCCCTGGCATGATTGGATTATGTAGAGGGCTAAATGGTGACAAGTTCATCCTTGATATGATTAGTTGTGATGTGATGCATTTCATGATAGCATGTGTTTTAAATGCTTTATTATTCTGCTCACTGGGCTCTAGTAGCTCACCCCTCTCCCAAATTCCCCAGGTTTGCAGGTACAGGGTAGACCAAGAGGTCAGCAAGAGTTTTGAAGTCATTTGTATGTAATAGGTAGAATGTGGACATGATAAAATGTAAAGTTATGAATAGTTATGTAATGTAATGATATTGAGGATTAGAGGTTGTGCTTGACCTATGTGTAAGGTATCCCTTGATGCATGATCCTAGATCTTTATGATGTTTATGTAAACCAACTCAACATATGTTGTAATTGCCCATTGGGGCATTGATGAGATCCCACAGAGGGGTCATGGTTATGATTATGTCTAAGTTCAGGTTGAGTTTGGTGTTTGAATGAAAGAAAAGTTTTAATTTTTATATATATTGTTGATCATGTATGAGATTAAACAGGTTCACAGGATGTATGTTAGGCTTGCTATGGGTCCCGGCGGCCTTAAGCCGACCTGGATCCTAGCGCCGGTAGCGGTCCGATTTTTGGGTCGTTACATGGGTGTTTGAGATATTAGAGATATATTTGACAATGTATTGAAGTATAAAAATGTGAAAAAATTTGGATGGCAGAACCATTTATGCCCCTTAAAGGAGGACTGTTCTTAATCACTGATGACAGATCACTAATGAGAATATTTTCTTATTTGAATGTAATGAAAGAAATTCATATTTATAGTGAGTATGAGTTGGATATACCTTGTGTTAGTTAGTCATTTTCATCATTGTCCAACATAGTCAGCTCTTTGGATCCAAGTCCTAATATTAGGGCTAGCAAAGTAGGTGAGAAATTTGAAAATGAGAAAGGGATAGGAAAGCAAAATAGTTTTTTTAGCAATGATTATTACATGGACTTTATTTTCAATGTTAATGTGTATTACAAAGGAATCAATGAGGATAATGTGGACTCAGTAAATGCAAAGGCAGGTGAAGGGAGTACTAGGGAAAATCAGGAGGGTGCAATTAGGGATCAAGAGGAGGTATAAGAGTAGATTAGGGTGACGTAAGAGCAAATGAGGGGGATGTAGGAGCAGGCCAGGAGGGTGTATGGGCATGAAAGGGAGGTGTAGGAGTGAAGATAATGATGGAGATGATGTGGTACATGGTAGTAAGAGCATAATTCTTCTAATTCTGATAGTGATATCTCTTTAGGTAAAGAGATTATAGATGATGGGAATGAGGTTAATAGTTCTAGTTCTAGTGATGAATCCATTAGTAATGCTAGTGAATGCATATCAAGAGATAATCCTGGTTATTATAAGTTTGTTGATGAAGTAAATGCAGATAAAAAAGAAGAGATTATTAGAAGACCAAGTAGTAGACCTAGATGTAACGACTCGGAAAACGGACCGCTACCGGCGCTAGGATCCAGATTGACTTAAGGTCGCCGGGACCCGTAGCAAGCCTAACATACATCCTTTATACCTGTTAAATCCCATACATGATCATACATATACATAAAAACTATAAACTTTTTCTCTACCAAGCTTGACTTGTGCATGCACTATAACTGTAAACATAAAAACCCCTTACTGGAGCCCTCATCAAATGCTCCAGTTGGGTCAACATAACATACATCAAGCTTGGTTTATCATAAAACATCATTAAAACATTACATAGATCATGTACAAGAGGGATAAACCATAACACTAGGGTCAAGCACAATACTAATCCTCAAATTACATTACACAATACTTTACATTACATTATCTTTCATGTCCACAACTAACTATTACATGACATAGACATAAACTTTACCCTTGCCGACTTCTCGCTATCTCTGACCCTGCAAACCTGGGGGTTAAGGGAGGGGGTGAGCTAAAAAGCCCAGTGAGCATAACAATAAAAACAGTTTATTTAAACATATACTTTCATGAAATGCATCACATCACAAACAATACACATCAAGGATGGACTTGTCACCAATAATCCTCTACATATCCAATAGATGCCCGGTCCTCAACGGGACTCCTCAGGACTTCCTCTTAAGCATATCGTGACATAACATAACATGTCCAACTATGCCAGGTGCGATACGGCCACACCTGGTCTTCTCTTACATATAACATATCATATCAAGTCCAACTGTGCCAGGGGCGATACGGCCACACTTGGTCTTTCCATCTCATATCATATCATATCATATCATATTGTGGGCTAGAGGATCATCCAATATCCATCCACATCATCATCATCATATTATGCAATGCATCATATTCGTGAATTTTAATGCAAAACAACCTAATACATATCATGGCATTCGTAATCCATGGGCATACTAAAAATCCAGTTACTTTCAAATAAAAAAGAGTTCTGTTCTACTCACCTCTGGTTGACGCTTTACTAACTCTGGAGCAACTAACTCACTGCTGATCACCTCGGTTCCTTAGGTCCGATCCTACACAGGTGGACTCAAATGAGGGACCAAACATACTCTAACAGGACTCTAAACATCTCTCCTAAAACTTCCTAAAACATCATAAAACATGCATGCAAAACAAGCAAAGGAAGGCTGGACAGGGGACCTTCGGCGGCACCTTCGGCGGCCGAACCCCCTTCCAGATCCGAAAGTCATGCACCTTCGGCGACCGAAAGTCCCTTCCAGATCTGAAACTCATGCACTTTCGGCGGCAAGTTCGGCGGCCGAAACTCCCCTCCAGAGCCGAAAGTCCAAATTTCAGGGGCGAGCTTAGGCGGCCAAACTGCCACCACAGGCAGGTTCGGCAGCCGAACCTGAGTTCTTTCAGAACTCAGCCTCTCATGCATAAATGCCTTCCAAACCCTCCAAACTTAAACACAACACTCACAAGCATGCATAAACATGTATATACCCTTATCAAAGCCTATAGGGCTTAAAACTAATCTATACCCCTACATATCATCACATATAGCATACATTTACATAAAGGGTACATAAACCCTAACATGCACATCTATACAACTCATGCATTAAAAACCTATTAACCCTTCATAAAACTTATTTAAAACATTGTAAAAGATGAGGATCTACACTTACCTCTTGAAGATCGAGGGTTGGTGCGCCCAAACTTGGAGATGTGGAGGAAAAGAGCTCCAAAGGTCTCCAAGCTCCAAAACCTTGATCAAAGCTTAAAACTCTTCAAAACAAAGATAAAACTCATGAAAACTTGAGGGATTTGAAGAAAAAGCATAAAAACAACCAAAGGAGAGCATGAACTCACCTATGCTCGAAAAGAGAGAGAAAACTCGCCCATTTTCCAAACAAGGGGCCTTTTATAGGTGGCTAACCAGACTACCTTCGGAAGCCTAACGTGCCCCCTAAACAACCCCATGTTCGGCGGCCGAACTTGAGGTTCAGCGGCCGAACCTGGGTTCTTCCCTCCTTGGTCTTTTCTTTCAAAACTCAATTTCTTTCTTACTTAAAACCATAAAACATATAAAAATATTTTAGAAAACCTTATTTATCCTTCTAGAGACTTCCGACATCCGAGATTCCGCCGGAAAGCAGGAATTCCGATACCGAAGTCTAGCCGGGTATTACACTAGATTTAACATAGATAATGATAATCCTACCTTTAGTGTAGGAAAGAAATTTGAAGATGCAGTAAAATTTAGGAGGGCAATTGCTAAATACACTATTTCAAGAGGGGTGAAAATCATTTTCAAAAGGAATGAACCAAACAAGGTTAGAGCCAAGTGTCAAGGTAATTGTCCATTTGAAGTGTTTGCTAGTAGAAGAACTAGAGATGATACCCTTATTATTAAGACTTTGAAGAATGCACACAACTGTTATAGGATTTTTAAAAACCCTAGGATGAGTTCAGCATACCTTGCTAACTATTTTAAAAAAGAGGATTTACCAAAAACCTAACATAAAAAGCAGGGAGTTAAAACACTTTTTGAAAGAGGAGTTAAGGGTTAATGTGACTATTTCAATGTGTAAGAGGACAAAAAAACTTCTTTTAAGAGAAATGAATTGTAGTTACAAGGCTGAATATGCTTGTATTATGTTATATGCAGCAGAAATTGAAAGGTATAACCTAGGATCTATTTTATAGAGTTGAATTAAACAAAAATGCTTTGAAAAATGGTAGAAATCTATTTTGCAGGATGTTTATTGTTTAGATGTCTGTAAAAGGAGATAAGTAGAAGGGTGCAGACCTATAACAAAAATGGATGGTTGCTTCTTGAAAGAGATATGTAGAGATCAGATTTTATGTGCAATTGACAATGATGAGAACAACTATATCCCAATTGCATGGGCTATCTATTTAGAGAAGATAAAGAGAATTGGACATGGTTCTTGCAAAACTTGGTGCAACAGTTAGACCTACTAGATGAAAGTGATATAACATTAGTTTTAGCTATGCAAAAGGTAAATGAATCTCTATTTATTTACATATTTGCATATGTTATATGTAGTAACTAAATTAACATATTTGTTAAAATTGCAAGGACTACTACTTGCAATACAAGAAGTACTTCCACTGGCAAAGTATAGATTTTATGCTAAGTACATCTATGCTAATTGGAACAAAAAACGAAAGGGAGGTGAATTAAAGAAGAAATTTTTTTGCTTGTGCTTGGAGCACATATGAGGAGTAGTTCAAAGATAACTTGAAGAGGGTTGCTACTCATGGTAAAGAGGCAGTGGAAGATTTGTTGCATTATCTACCATAACCTTAGGTGAAGGCATATTTTAGTAGCACTTCAAAATGTGATATGGTGAAAAAATACATTTTTAAGACCTTCAATTCATGGATTAAGGATGTCAGAGATAAACCTAAATCACTATACTTGAGCTGCTTAGACTTCAATTTATGAATAGAATTGTGGCCAATAGGGGGATTGTGCAAAAATGGATTAACGAGCTTCGTCCCAAAGCTATAAAGAAATATGAGGAAAATATAAAACTCAATAGTCAATGTACTGTGTATTTCAATGGAGAAGATGGATATGAGATAAGTGAAGGTGAAGAAAGACATATAATATTTCTAGAAAAGCAAGTTTGCACATATAAGGTATGGGATTTAACCGGAATCCCATGCCCTCATGCAATCTGTGCATAATTGCATGATAATCAAGATCCTATAAAGCATATATCTCTTTGGTATCACAAATATTTCTACTTGAAGAGTTACAAGTATTCATTTAACCTGTCAGAGGCAAGTAATTTTGGAACAGTGATGACTATGCAGTGGTTTAACCTCCTGAATATAAAAGGCTATTAGGAAGGCCAAAGAAGAAGAGAGTGAAGAGTAAAGAGAAGCCAAGAAAGCTACCAAAGAGTGGAAAGATTGGTAGACATAGGAACATTGTCACATGTAGTATTTATAAGCAAATTAGACCCACCAAAAGAAAATGTAAAGGAAATGTTCACACAGTAGAGGCATTCCATATTCATATGGTCAAGATAAGGCTAGACATATACACACCTCCATTTTCTGGTTCACAGAATGCCAAAAATTATGCATTTGATTCCCAGTGATTAAGGCCAAATAAAATTCCAGCTAGAAGGAATACAAGATTTGGTCAAGGGGAGAGTGCAACACATCCATTCCCAAGTCACTATAATAATACCTCAATTCTTGTACAACCCTCTTAACTATTAGACTCAATTCATGCAAAATGCATTGTACGATTTTTTTTATTTTAAAATTT
Source organism: Manihot esculenta (assembly GCF_001659605.2). Classification (NCBI taxonomy): domain Eukaryota; kingdom Viridiplantae; phylum Streptophyta; class Magnoliopsida; order Malpighiales; family Euphorbiaceae; genus Manihot; species Manihot esculenta. The sequence goes on along the minus strand of NC_035164.2, from coordinate 6,259,751 downwards.
TTAGTATTAAATTTAATTTTTTGGTATTTAAACCTCATATACGTTAACATTACCTGAGGTATAAAGCAAGGAAAGTAAAAGCCATGGCAAGTTAAGGAATGAGTGTATATATTGATGAAGATAATGCTAGCATGACTTACAAGGTTAGAAATTTTATAAGTTTCAACTCCTTTTTGTATGTCTAATTTACATTTAACTATGATGTATTTAATTATTGACTTTAATTATTTAGAATTATTTGAACAGTCATCAATGGAATCTAAAAGGATTGTGATTAAAATAAGCAAATAGACATATAATGATGATGGGAGTCCACTTAGGCATAGAAGAAAAATCAGTCTATCTAATGAGACTTCTGTTGGTACAACCCATCTAACCTTGGATTACAAAAAGAGGATTGAAATATGTAGGCAAACTTTATATTACAAAGAGACAGTTTGAGGAAATGAAGGAGAAAGAAATAAGAAAATTGAAGAAGGGAAAGATGAATGAGGATTAGTTTAAATTTGAATGATATTGATACTTTGAATTTTTTCGTTAGAAAAGATAAAACATATAACTTGTTTATGGATTTCTGTTTATGGTGTTTTATAATTGTAATTAACAATAAGTTGACAATTTTGTTGCTTTTGATTTTGTGAGCATGCTAGTTCCATGTGGAATATGAGCTAAAAGAGTCAAGTTCCTGGAGGAACTTAGTAATGCGCTATTTATATAGGGTAATTGGTCATATTGATATGGTTACAAAAATACAATTACCATATATGTTGTTTTATTTCATTTCTATTCTTATAAAATTTCAATTTTCTATAATGCAAATTATAGTAAATCTTATTGTTTTTTAATTTCAGAGAACTTGTCATTCCTTTTATGAGTAATTTTGACACAATGATTTTAAATCAACCATTCAATAATAGTATTGAGTAATAATCTTAAATCGAATAACATGATCACATATCAACTATTTAAGAGTTCATAAGTTTTCATGAAGAAATTTTGCCGAGCTAATTTAATATGCTTAAAGTCTAATACATTACAAAAGTAAATATAATAACCAAAAATCAAGTTATAACAAATAAAAAATAACTAAACCACTTCCTACGGCAAATAATTAGGTTTTCTACTACATCCTTGCTTTATTCAATACTCAATTTGTCTACTTCTTCCTTTAGTTTTTTTTAATTCATTAACAATTGAGTCATCCCTTTATAATTTTTTCACCTCACTGATTTGGATTTGCAGTAGCTTCTTCTCATGTACAAGTTCAAAAATCAATTCTTTAATCCATTCTGATGACTCGCAATCAGTCCATTGAAAAAATCAACGCCCTTTGTTCTTAGCTTGTGCAATATAATGAAAGAAAACATATATTATAATTCTTCTAACTGCTTACTAACCCAATACAACATCTTAAAATTTGTCAATTACAATGTTAGAAAATCATTTTGGGCAGCCTAAAAACTTCCCACCTGGATTAAATGGCTTCCATGAAGTCCATACTTTTGCTTCAACCATATAATAATACATTGTTATATATTATGAATCTATCCATACTCTTCTTATTCTCGGATAACCCTTTAAATATAATGCGGATTGATTCGAAGAAGAAGAAGCCATCGAACATATTCTGCGAGAAAGAGAGAGAACCATTGAAATGGTGAGAGTGGATAATCCCTTTTTAATAACGTTAAACATGTGTCATTCTGGTAACTAATAGAATACCTAATTTGATCTTATTTATTTATAATTATAATTTAATTCATCATTATTAGTCATTAGCTTTTTTAACCCAAAAAAATTATTAAAAATTTATGTGACTATCTTAAAATTTATCAAGAATTTAAAAGTCTTTTACTTTTTATTTAATAAAATATCTATAAAATTTAATGTATAAAATACTTTAACATTTAATTAAGTGATTTAAAAATAGAGTAAATAATTAAATTTTGATAACATATAAAGATCTGAGAGTAATTTATTTATATATTTATTTAATTTTTCAATATAATTTAAAAATTAAAATCTCAATTTTCAAATGAAATTAAAATTAAAGGTAAACTGAAATATATATGCAGTTTTACGATTTTAGCTGATTTTTTATATATATAATTTTAGTTAACTTAAAAGTTTAATAGATATGCTGAGGTGGACGTTCAATCAATAAAGAAGTAATATTTAAATGTGGTTATACTTATTATGGTAGATAAATTATATATTTTAACTGAATTATTATTTGAATTACTTATTTTAGCCAATTTTTTTTAATCAGAGGGATATTAATATTTTTTTATCGAGAGATCCACTTAAATAAACTATGTTGAATTTACCTAATTTTGATTAAGTTGAATTTAATATTAATATTAATTGTATATTAAAAATTAGATAAATTTTTTTTACCATATTAAAATAAATATTCTTTTTCACTTTAAATTAAAATTAACACCAATTTTATAAATTATTTTTTTATAAACAAGCCTCCTTTTCGAAATTGGTTAAAAAGAAATCTCCTTTTACAATATTTTGGCTAAAAGATAACTTTTATTCTATTTTTACCCTTATTTATGCTGTTATTAATAGGATAAGCATTTCAATTTATAAATTAAAATTTTAATATTTATAAAAATCAAACCAAATTGATTTTAATTAGAAATCAAATTAAATTGAATTGGTCTAATTCGATTTGATTCAATTTAATTGATCGGTTTAAATTTTTAATAAATTTATTATTTTTTATATTTTATTTTTAATATTTTAAAATTTAATTAAAATATTTTAATTTTAATATGATCTAATATTTATATTATTAAAAATAATACACTATTATTATTAATTTTGATTTTTTTAATTTTTTTTATTAAAATCGAATCGAATTGAAATAACTAAAATTTTTAAAATTAAAAATCAAACTGAATTGAAAGAAATAAAAAATCAAACTAAAATTTTAAATTAATTTGATTCAATAATTTTTTAGTTTCAAGCGAATATTGATAACTCATAGCTATTAATTTGTAAATAAATACTCCATTTATGTTTACTTTTTACAGTTCAGTCCCTGTCTAGAAATAGTTTACTCAATTAATTTTTTTAATAAATTACTATATTAATATAATTTGATTTAGGTAAATTTAATAATTTTATTTGAAATAAAAAAATTCTAAAATTACATAAATATTTAATTAATAATGTAGATCTCATATTAAAAAAAATTTCTTTATTAATTGCCTAGGCAGTAAGCCCTTTATTAAAAAAACTGCAATAGTAAAACTACTTATATAGTTAATAAACATATAGTTTACCCTACATTTTAATTAGAAAGTTCTTAATCAGTTTTAAAAAATTATATATTATATAAATATACTAAATATTTGAGCAATGCCAATTTCGGAGCTATACATAAGATTTTTATGTATAGAAACTCCGAGAAAATCCAGGATTCTGCCAGAGGAACTCCAAATCGATTTGTAGCGCAAGGTATGAAACCGATTTCTCTCTAAAGCCCTCGACTCCTAATCTTCCTCGCTCTAAACCCTAATTGATCACCCTTTGCTTTTGCTTTCTCGGACTCGACATTCACATCTGAAATCTCACTTTCATTAAGATTTTCATTCTCTTACATATAAATTTCCAGCTCTTTCTCTTGATTTCACTCAAATAGAGAACTTGTATGATTTGATTCTCGAGGTTTGTTATTGGCCAGATTATCTAATGTGTAAATTTAGCAGCCTTTGGTGGATTGTTTTGATCTGGGTCTCTTGAAATTGGTAAGGTTTGAGTTGGATTTTGTATTTTCAGATCAAATTCTTTGTTTCATAAGAAAAATCCATGATTGTTTGAGCTAAATGGAGCTGTAGCTATACTTCTGTAGTGGAAAAATTGCTACGGTATTTTTATTATGATAGTTAAGATAATTCAGCTTCCAGTAAAACCAAGTTTTGGAAAATTTTAGAGAGAAGTCAAAGGGTTGTTACAGATGGGGAAGCCATTGTTTTATGAAATTGTGGAAAAACCGGCTACTAGTTGTATAATTGGGATATGCAGTGCCATATGGTTTTACATACAGAAGAAAAACATTGGGTATTCACATGTGGGATTAAGTTATGAAACTGCCATTGAAGGGCACCATTGGAGGATAATCACTTCAGCTTTTTCACATATTAGTGTTCTTCATCTTGTTTTCAATATGAGTGCATTGTGGAGTCTTGGTGTAGTAGAGCAGTTGGGGCACATGGGCCTTGGTGTGGCATATTATCTTCAATACACACTTGTGCTAGTCGTCTTGTCTGGAGTATTAGTATTGGGAATTTACCATATATTGATACAAAGATTCAAGGTAGATTACTTTCGGAGAGTGACAGCTGTTGGGTATTCCTGTGTTGTTTTTGGGTGGATGACTATTCTTTCCGTGAAGCAGCCTTCCTCAAAGTTGGATCTTTTTGGGTTTCTTTCTCTACCCATTAGTTTTGCACCTTTTGAGTCATTAATTTTTACATCAATTATTGTTCCGCAAGCAAGTTTTCTTGGTCATTTATCAGGAATTATTGTTGGGTATGCTATAGCGTGGGGTTTGATTCATGGGATGAACAATTTCTGGGCAATCTCAATGCTGGGATGGATTGTGGTCATTTTCGTGTTCAGTTTGAAGCGGTCTGGTGCATATGATTTTAACTTCCTTGAGATTGAATCTGTTACAGATCCTTCATTGCCTTCTGTGCGATTTCTTGGGAATGGTAGAACCTTGCAGATGAGTGCATTACCGCTTGAAGGTGTTGAAGTTGTATAAACTCTGGTAATGATCTTATTTCGTAGATTGGTCATGACTTAATGAAGTCTCCCTCCCATAGAATGCATGTTGTTGACCTGAGTGGTTTGCAAGGTTTTCATTACCCATTGTCAGCCCCCCTATGTTTTGTCTGTTGTACTGCAGATTCTTCTTTATTTCCCTTTTCAGATTGCTTGGTCCTTTGGATCTCATTGTTTTGATTTTGAATATCTAGTATATTGTTACAAGAAATTTCCAGAAATAATATAAATGAACATCAGACACTTGCCTTGTGTGAAATTTCTGGATAAATGAGGGAGTATACCAAAATATTGAATGTGTGCCTGCACTCTCACAGATACAGAAGACATGCTTTCTGCGCTCAATCATCTTATATGTTAGTTGGCTTTCCCAGTACAGGGTTGGGATATTGTTAGATCACATGCTTATGTTTATACATTATATCTTTGATACTCCGACTCTTCATTTTGCCATGCCATACCTGTGTCAACATGACACTTCCTGGGATACGATGTGGAATATGTATTTGACACTCGGATACTTTAGTGACATATTTGTTCACTCAGATACTTGAGTGACATATTTGTGCATAGTTAATAGAGCATATTCTCTCAAGATGAAGAGCATGTATTTAGATCAAAATTAATTATTTGGTTGTATTTGATTATCTTCTTAGACTATAATTATTACTATATAACTTTATTTGTTTTATTTTATTTTGCGCAACATAACATATCTGAATACCCATGTCTAAACTTAGATTCATATCCCCATATTTTTTATTTAAAAAGTTGACAAGTTAGACGTTCGGATATGCACCCATTTCTGACACTTGTAGCCAGGTCCAAGTAACATAGCATTGTATATGATATGACTCATCATTTGCTTATTGAATGAGTCCTAAGGCACTTAGTCTTTTCTTAACTCTATTTATTCTAGTTCCTTGAAGATGTGGTTAGAAACTGCTCTTAGCTTGTAAAATATACACTGCATACATGTTACATGCATGTTTCCTGGGCTAGATTTTATTGTATTGTCATTAACTTCTCTCTCTCTTTCTTCCTTTTTTATTGAATTATGGTTCTTCAACAACAAGAAGACTGTATAACTGAATGATTTGTGGGTGTAGCTGTTCATCTAGGTAATATCAAAACCTTGCAAATTGAGTTTAGCAAACTCGGGAAACAAGGGGTATGACATTGAATGTGTGCATGTCTTTTCTTTATATCGCTGTGAGCTTTTGTCAGAAATGGTTGTTTGTTTCATGCTTTTGCAACATTTGGTTACTACTTGTAATCAATTATTACTGGAAAAGATACATCCATATCCAGCCAGACTTGCCAGAAAAATAAATTGAAGTCCTTGAAACATGACTCAAGAGACGCGAGAGAAATAGATTACAAAAGTGAAAATTGTGCTCTTAGTAGTGAATTGAGAGAAGTGTCAAAATTGGAAGTGTCTTGAGGTTTGGCAAAGAAATTGAAACTGGGAAAAAAATTGAGTGAATGCATTGGCCTATGGTTCAATACTCAGTTCTATTCCTTTAAGTTCTTATTTGTCTTCATCTTGATTGGAATGATTCATGTCAGATGAATTGATCCCATCCTCTTCCTGCATCAGTTACTTCATTGTCAAGGCTCTTCTTGCTTCCATGTCTTGTTAATGATAATATTTTGAAAGGAATGTTATTTAGTAGTGGCAATAAAGGATCAGAGGTTCTCAGTGAAGAGAGAGGGGGCTCAATTCAATTTTCAATAATCTTATCTCTGTGCTACATCTGTATTAAAAGAAAATTATAAATTTATGAACCGGTCTTTAGAATTTATTTTAATTTTATTCAGATGCTGAGGAGTTTTACAATTGTTGAGTTAGTTTCCTGACAATAGGAAGAATGGTTCGATTTGAATTAATTTTTCTTCAGGTTAAATTTTCAAACAGTTTGACTTGAATTGATTTCTTTTATGTTAAATGTCAATCTTTACGTAAAGTATTCATTTATTAATGAATCTGTATCTAGAATTACTATTATTAAGTGGATGAAAAAAAAATAATTTAAAAAGTTTTAGGAATTTTCATATTTATATTGGAAATTTAATCAATTCAATTGAATTTATCTAGAATTACTATTATTAAGTAGATGATCTAACTTTTTTTTTTCGATTTGTGAAAATTTAATTGAATTTGAAAAAATTAATTATAGTATAAACTTTAAAATTTTATTTGACTAGTAAAATAATTTTTAAAATATATATTTTATTTTAAAAACATCTTTTTTTATTATTTGCATTATTTACTTTCTCTTTTTCACTTTTAAATACATATTTTAGGTTAATAAAAAAATTAAAATGTAAAAAAATATAAATTAAAATGTATACTATTTTATTTAATATTATTAATATAAAATATAAATATTAATATAAAATGCAGTTTTGTATAGGTTAAAAATATACACATCATTTATAATGTTGAGTGCAAAGATTTAATGGTGAATGTTTTATATAATGAAATTTACTTGTAATAAAAATTTATTTAATATAATATATTTAATATTGTATATGATAATATAAAATAAATTTACTTTCAATTATAAAATTTAAATAAAAGATTATATATTATTAATATAAAATTTTAGAAATTATATTATAATTTTTCATTAATTTTTAGATTTAATTTAGTTTTTTTTATTATATGAAAATTTTTAATTTTTTTTTTAAAATAAAACTACTGATTGTATTAATAAAATTTTATTAGATAAAGAGATATATCATCTCAAACAAAGAAACGATTATATCTAATAGATTCCCTAACCAAAATATGAGCAGTTAGAATAGTATTATGACGAATTCATCTAACAGAAATATTAGTTTTAGAGTCTAATAAAGATTTAAAATTATTCAAAATTAAACTCAAATGTTCCTCAAGTGCTTGTCTATCAAAGATGCTCCTTCTTATTTCTCATCTCTCAAGTATAAATCATTAAAATTTTCCTTACAAAGTCATAGAAGAGAGTTTTTACGAGATAAAACTCGAATAAAGTTCCAACACTGATATCGTCGTTGCGATTTCGAAAACCTATAATAACTAATAAATCTCCATTGAACATTACTTTCCGAAACAACCGAAATCAATAAAATTTGAAGAAAAGTCAACCACAGAAACAAACACATGACTTTTCCACGTTAATGAAAAATCACTTCCCAATCCTTGTTTATTAACTGAGAAGCAACCATCAAAATATAAAAAATTATGAAAAAAATTTCATATGAAAACTAAGGGTTTTTATTTCTATTAAAAATAAAATGTCCGACTTGTAACTAATAACCAAATCTTTCAATGCATTAACTGTCCGAGGATTGCTGAGTTCTCGGCAGTTCCAACACAGGATGATCATTGTTTTCGGCTATCTCGACCTTTGACGGGATGAACTACTTCACTGTTATTTGTCAAATTAACATTCTTAAAATTAATTAAATTGTATGTGAGAAACATTTCCACCATACAGAAATTATAAGTGACGATTGAAATATCTTTAGAGCTATTAATAGGGACAACAACGTTGTGTAATGAAACCTGTTTGAGAAATCTTACCTTTTTTTTTATTTATTTATTTTGTGGATTATTTTTAAAGACTACGTGTAATGAAACCAATTTGAGAAAGTAAGGAGAAAAATATGCATCAATACATTTAATTTATTTATAATTTAAATTATAAAGATTAAACAATATAAATATTTAAAGTTAGTTGATTAATTTTTTTAAATAATTTAATTTTATAAAATAAAAAGTCGAATATTGAGTTCAATGCTAAAGTAGTAAATGCGATTGGTCTATTTCTAATGATTAGTTTGATTTATTACAAATTATAAGTTAAGTATTATCCTTTAATTACGTTTTAAATTGAATTAAAAAATAAATTAATATTTTTTGGGCGAACATTCGTCGATTTAGTTTAAAATGAATAAATTAAAAATTAAAATTTTGATATTTATCAAAATCGAATCGAATCGATTTTAATAAAAAAATCAAATAGAATTAAATCGGTCTGATTCGATTTGATTTGATCAGATTGAATTTTTAATAATTTTTTTATTTTTATACTTTATTTTTAATATTTTAAAATTTAATTCTCTATATTATTGAAAATAATATACAATTATCACTAATCGGTTCGATTTAATTTTTTCAATTTTTTCTTATCAAAATCTAATCAAACTGAAATAATTAAAATTTTAAAATTAAAAATTAAACCAAATCAAAATAAATAAAAAATCAAATTAATTTTTAAATTAATTTAATTTCATCGATTTTTTCAATTTAAATAAAATTATGTTCATTTCTATTTATTACACTCGATTTATTTAGAACCACGATTTATTATGCTAATAAAAAAATTAAATTAAATAATTAAATATTAAAAAATATTGATGTATTTTTTTATTATTAGTTGTTTAAAATTTTTACATAAGAAAAGCAACCTAATTAATACTCCATTTATTAAAAAAGCAAAAGGAAAAAAAATATTTACAAAAAACTTATAAAATGAGTATTAATTAAAAAACCAGAGGAGTAATAATTGAAAAAAGAAATCCACTACCCACTGCATTTCACACCATGCATAGATTAATTCTTATATGCAAACTATAATCAGAGGCCCAAAGCAGTGAATCACTAATTTCCCTTAAAAATTGTATATCTAAACTATTATCTGTGGTTCACATTTACCTATGTATTTATCATTATTAGCTTGTTATTCTACATTAATTTAATTATCTGAAAAAATTATTATTATTTTTTAATTTTAAAAATATATTAAAATATTTTTAATATTTTAAAAAAATTATTTTTATTGTTTAATTTTTATAATTTTAAAATATTTATTAATTAATTTTTTATACTTTTAAAAATTTTACTAATTAATTTCTTCGTATTAAGAGTATTTTAGATTTTTTTATAATATTTAATAATTAAAATTAATGAAATGATTTCTGACCTCCTGTTATTATTCCTCATATAAATTATCAACCCACATGATCTATTCAACCGAGGTATGCTTGAGGTTACTAAAGAGATTGAACACAAGTTAACAAGACATGCACACACTAACTATGAGTAGCTTCACATTCTGGACCAACTACAATCTTTTACAGAAATCTCTTAGCATTCACAAATGCTCAAAGTTTCAAATCTTGAAAATATTCCTTGTTGGGATCCAATTCAGTCTTTTTGAAAATAACAACAAGATTAGGAACAATAACAGAAAATAATACAACAGAAGAAATGGTAGAAGTCTTAACAGAAAGATCTCCAGCTGCCTGCTTGCCATGTTGAACTACTTCCTTTCCTCTTCAAAGACAAAACAAATAGAAACATGTATATTCTTAGTAATCAAATTATAGGATTCAAACAAGTTTACGTATGCAAGGAAACTGTAAGCTTGAAACTTAAGTTGATCTATGCAATCTGAGGCTATAGAAACAGGAGTACGTACCCTTTATAGTTGAAGTTTTGCTCAGGCTCAGCTTGATCAATCTTCTATGAGGACATGGCGGACATGGGCAATTTTACTCCAATCCTCACCTTGTTTATCCTCAAGACGTGCTGACAACATTGGCATTTTTGTTAACTTTAGTTCTCGGAGGAGCTTCATCGACTGCAATCCACAAGGAAGCATCTTCAAATTCGTACAACGTCTGATCTCCAAGTCTCTAAGATTAGGCATTGCTCCTTCCTCCACATTCCATTCCTCCAGTAGCTCCAGCTCCCAGAATTTTAAGACTTCAAGCTTAGGAAATCCTCCAATGTTGCAAAGCATTTTCTTTCCGATAAAGGATCTTGAGAACAGTCTCAGAATTCTGAGGTTGGGAAGTTTGTCCAGCTTTTGCATTGGATCCTCCACAAGTCCAGATGCTGACAAGGTGAGTTCAATCAGGCTCCCAGGTAACTCGGATACAAGCTGATGATTCATTAGCTTTCCTACCAAATATACATTGGAGAGATCCAAATGGCCTAACAGAGAATGCAAGTGAAGCTCCCATGGCAGATCTGATTCATCAAATGATTTCAACCTCAAGGATTGAAGATGTTTCAGTTTGAGAACCCAATTAGCCACATCAAGAAGTTGTGAAGACATTGCTGCTGTTTGAGATGGCACAGATATCTTGCATTTTAATCCCAATTTCGTAATGTTCAATGAAGTTTCTAAGCCGTTTCTCACTGGACTATCCTCATTTATATATGCGCCCCGGAGTGTTTGAAGGTCTACCAGAGAGCTGTCTTCTTGTGACGCGACAAATGCACTACCGAAACTCTCATCTAGAAACAAATGCCTCAACTTTCGCATCTTCCATAGTGAACTCGGAAGAGTGTTGATGCAAGTCCGCTTCAAATCCAGCGTTTGAAGGCTTAGCAATTTGTTGATGAATGCAGGAAGCATCTCAAGGTATGTTGATCTCAAGCCAAGGTACTTCAACCAAGTGAGATGGTCTATTGCCTTTGGCAGTTTTGGTTTGTAAACATTTTCAAGATCCAACACCCAAAGGAAACGAAAACAATTGCTTGAGATGCATTTATCAAGAAAGTTCCCTATCTCTTCTCCTGGTTTGTTTCCTTCTCGAGTATCAAATGATAAAAAGGAAACCACATCTCTGTAGCGTGAGTACGAGGAAGCACTGTTGTCACAATGAATATCATCAAAGACGACATCATTATGCTGAAGATGGTCAGCAAGACGGCGTATTACACCAATGTCGGTGTCGGAGATGTCAGAGTGACCTTGAAGAAACTTAGCTTCCTTGGCTTTTTTAAACCAGTGTACTTGCAGAGCTTCTGGCAGGCAACATGTCTTAAACTTTCCATTGAGCTTCTTTTCTGTCGGCTGAACCATAGTATAGTTAATCAACTCCCTCAAGCATGTCTTCGCAACATGTTCAGGGGATTTTGATTTTGCATCATCCTGTTGATATCCCAACCCCTCAGCAACCCACAAGGCAATCAATCTTCTTGCTGGAATCTTATAGCCAGCTGGAAACAATCCAAAATAAAAGAGACATCGCCTCAAATACAAAGGCAAATAATTGCTAATCTCTTCCAATACTTCTGACCAGGGTTCTTCATCTTGAGTTAGTTGGTCAAGCACCCTCGTCCACTCCTCTAGAGTTGCATCTCTCTGCGACAAAAGTTCTGCCAGTTTCACAATTATAGTTGGCAAGCCCCCACAACTTTTCATGATGCGTCCCTTCAGATGTTGTATCTCTGGAGGAATGCTGACCTTCAAAGTATGTGCGAACAATGCCCAGCTCTCATCGTGGGTTCGCAGATGCAATCTGTAAGTGAAATTAGTTTCAGTAACTGGTGGAGCTTGCCACAGATGGCAAACTGTGAAAAGTATTCTTGTTCCATTTGATATTTCATTGAAGGCACTTCCCATTCCTCTCATGAATTCACATGCATTCTTGACTTTACTTGAAGATGAGTCATCAATAACTATCAGATACTTCTTATCCATGAAGAAATCGTTAACCATTTGCCTTACCCTGCATATATAGCTTTCCTCTGTGTCTTCTGAATCATCTTCTGAATCATCATATAAGTCAGATCCTTTAATTTGCAAAATTTGTTTCATGATATCTTCTTCGCTTGCACCAGATCTTGAAATCCAGACACGATGAGGGAAATGATCTGCAATAGTTTGACTGTCATATACTAACTTGGCGAGGCTTGCCTTGCCAATGCCTCGGACACCCACAATTGAAATGGTGAGGCAGCGAGGATCCTCTTTCAGAAGCTGTGTAGTAACTGCATCTACATCGTCATTGAAGCTAACTCTGTCAAGTTGGTCAACAGCACAAGGAAGCTCTCTTCTCTTTCTGTTTAAGCTTCCAAAAATTTCTCTCCGTGGCACTGAAATCGGCACTGGACTTGGAATGGCTTCATATCTTCTACCATAAATATCATGGATCTTATCTTCAATCCATTTCAGCTTCTGGGCAATCTTATATTTTGAAATGAAATTCTTGGATGACCAAACTAATTTTGTGAAACTTCCTTCCCTATTCTTCATCTGTTGTTGCTGCGAATCCATGAAAAGCCCAATAACATTCTCGGCCACGCGACAGACATCGCCAAGTTCCTCCATCCACGCCATTCCTACTTTGCTTAGCTCTTCTGATTCAGAGTTTTCCAGAAAATCCTGCAAAGACTTGAATTTGTCTCTTAAGTAACTGGCTTGATTTTTCACAGCACGGCTAAGTTCTTTCTGTGTGGCCAAGGCATCAAACAAACTCACAACAGGAGCAACACCTAGTTCATACGGGCCAACAGATTCATGCCAGGAACTCAAAGGAAAGAAAAATAAAATATCACAGCCACCACATTCTAGAACATCAGTATATGTCTTGAAAATCTTGATCAGCTGCTCCAGTTTCATACGAAGTCTATAATGTTGCAGCAAATCAACAAGAGCCAGAAAATGAAAGAAATACACTGGCAGATCAACTGAAGCGAAAACATGCCTAATGAAATCGTCTCTTTTCCTTTTCTGGGCTGAACTGATGATTAACTCATCAATTACAACTTCAAGATCCTGAATATTCCCTGTCAATATCTTCTGGTTCATCGCATATTCAGAATCATCAGCATATGTTCTCAAATGGGTTTCGATGCAAAGAATTTGATCTTCTACTCCAAGAAATGAATCTAACTCTTGAATAAGAAGATTGGAAATTTTCCCCAACACAGCCAATACAATTTCTCTCCCCATTTGCCTTTGCTTCTTCTCGCCTAATGCTTATGAAGTGCCTGAAACTTCAAACTGAAACTAGATTCTTCAAAAAAAAAGAAGAAAAAAGTAGCTAGAAACTCAAATTTTGAACTAAATAATTTTGACAGAGAATAGAACAAAAATTTAGAGAACACTATTTTAAATCTATAATAAATTGAATTTCTAACAAGTTTCAATTTATAAATAATTAAATTAAATCAAATAGAAATTTTAAGTAATAAAATTTTAGTTGACTCTTAAATATCAATCAAATCAAAATTAAAATAATAAATAAATTGAAATATTTAATTAGATAGCAGTGTTAATCAAATTAGTAAAAAATATATATTTAATATTATTAATTAGTTAAATTAAAATGTGAATAAAAGTATTAGGTTTTATTTATAAAAAAATAAAAAAAGCATTTTTCATGAAATAATGATTATAAAATAAAACTTATTTTCAAAATTGTAAAAACAATAATTATAAATAAAATTTTATTGTTAAAGTTATAATTAATACAATAATTAACAAAATTAAATTCAATTATTCTAATTAGTTGAGTCAACAAAGTAAGCATAATCAAAATCAAAACTAAAATATCTTAGAAATCAGTAACTAATAATTTAATCAAATTGAATATATCTCTATTAAAATAATCAAATTTTATAAGTAACATATACTATAATTAATAAAAATGAAGTTGAAATATTTACGTTATTTATATTTTTAGTAAAAAAATTTAAAATAATCAAAATATTACATTGAATTTGGGAAGCTTATACTTCACAAAATATTAAGTATAAAATTTACCAAATTATTATATATTCTGTCTGTTTCATATTTTTATTTATTTTCTTTTTGTTATCCTATAACAACATATAAATTAATTATTGTAATTCTATTTAATTTTATATTATTTTCAATAAATTTTTCAAAATATCTTTTAACATTCTTGACATACCAAAAATTATGTAAAAAATCGTAATTTTCAAACAACTTTAACTATTTATTGTATATTAAAATAGTAACTCCAATACTAAAGAACTAAATCTATTAAAATAATTATTTATACCAATAAATCTATTTGTTGAAAAATTACGAAATTAAAATGCTGAGAGTTTGAACAGATATATACCAAAAGATCAAAAGTAAAAGTTAATCTAAACACACTTTATTAAATGATCAAGTTTGACACGTAGCCTTAATAATTTGTTTGAATAAGTCTTGTATTAGTTTTTTATTATTATTCTTATTTGTTTTAGTTGCTGCATAATAGGTGGGTTGTTTCCTTATAATTAGCTTAAACTGTTAATTATTATTGCTATTTAAGCTCATGAATAAAATAACCACATGCATGACAGAAAATATAATAATTACGTTTCAATTGAACGTAGAGGCCTTGGTTTCCTCCATTAAACCTTGTTCTTGTTCTTTATTTCCTTAACCTTCTGATTTTCCAGAATAGGTTCTAAAAGCAAGAGGCAGTTCGTACCAAAGTGGTATCAGAGCTCTGGGATGGACCAGAGAGTGGAGAAATTGGAGCAGACAGTTCAGTCCCTTTCTGGAGGACAGGAAGGAATTGCGAAGAGATTAGAAGAACTCTTTTCCCAATTGAACGTAAGAATGGATCAGCTGGCTACCCACTCTTCTCCAGGGAAGCGCACTGAGCCTAAACCACGGACTCCGGAATCCAGGATTAAATCCAACGATTCGGTCGCTACCTCTTCATATGCGCCGAAAATGGTCAAACTGGATTTTCCACGTTTTGATGAAAAAGAGGACGCCACAAGCTGGATTTGTAGGGCGGAGCAATTCTTTCAATTTCATCATACCCCCGATGAGGATTGAGTGGGCATCGCCTCCTTCCACGTGGTTGGGAATGCTCAACTATGGTACCAATTACTGAAGCAAGAGAATCCTGTGGTCACATGGGCAGAATTCAAAGATGGATTTTATGCACGATATGGGCCTAATCAGCTGATTGATTTCTTTGGGGAGCTTTCGAAATTGCAACAGCAGGGTACAGTTCACACTTATCAGACGCAATTCGAAAAGCTTTTGGCCAAAGTGGGGGGATTGGAGCAAGATAGACAAGTTAGCTGTTTTGTCAGCGGATTAACACCATTAATTCGCACTGATGTTCAGGCCAATCGGCCAAAAACATTAGCAGAAGCCATTTCTCTTGCCCGATTGTATGAAGCACAAAACGCAGCTTCGGGGAAGGGGCTGCCAATGCAAACCCGACCAGCACCTCAGGTGGTTCAATCTCCATCTCGGCCAGCATCAGATTCCATCAAAAGGCTGACATGGGATGAGCTCAATGAAAGAAAACGGCTAGGGCTGTGTTTTAAATGTAATGATAAATTTGGCCCTGGGCATAGGTGCAAGAAGCTCTTTTCAATTTAAGCAGTTCTTGAGGACAGTGATGATGACACTGAAATGGAGATAGAAGAGTAGGATTCAGCAGAGGGTGTTCCGGCTATATCCCTACATGCAATTGCTGGTTTTGAAGGACCAGAAACAATGCGGCTATGTGGAAGGGTAGTCAGATTAGATGGAACGGTCTTGGTAGACTCTGGCAGTACTCATAATTTCATAAGTGCAGAGTTCGCTAGAAAAACTGGTTTGGAGCCAACAATAAGGAAAAAATTAAAAGTACAGGTAGCTTCCGGTGAGGAATTATTAAGCCCAGGTATTTGTACCCAGACTCAAATTTTAATTCAAGGAGAGTCTATAACAGTTGATTTATATATACTGCCATTAGAGGGCTATGATGTCGTGTTGGAAACTCAGTGGTTGCGTACTTTGGGTCCTATTGTATTGGATTTTTCTAAGCTTTTAATGGCATTCAACTTAGATGGAAAGCAGGTACTCTTACAGGGCTCTCAGATTCCTCCAAATCAAGCCATTTCAGCAATTCAGATGCAGCAGATGCTCAAACACATAAAAAAGGGGTTCCTGTTGTAAATCATGAAATCAGACTCAACCATCCCACAAATTCCAAACCTGCACCTTGAAATCCAAGATCTTTTAACCAAATTCAGCATGACCATGACCGAACCAGTGGGATTGCCACCACAATGCTTCCATGATCATAAAATTCCCTTAAAAAACCCAGAACCTATTTCAGTGAGGCCATACCGATATCCCCATTACCAAAAAACAGAAATTGAGAAAATAGTGGCAGAAATACTTGCGACAGGAATAATTCAACCCAGCCAAAGCCCCTATTTTGCTCCTGTTCTGTTGGTCAAAAAAGCGAACGGTTCTTGGCGAATGTGTATCGATTACAGGGAATTAAATAAAAACACGATGAAGGATAAATTCCCAATACCTGTTATCGAAGAACTTCTGGATGAGCTTTCGGGTGTCCAATATTTGACCAAGCTGGATCTCCGTTCAGGATACCATCAAGTAAGAGTTCATCCTTTAGACATTGAAAAAACAGCCTTCCGCACTCATGAGGGCCATTACGAATTCCTGGTAATGCCCTTCGGCCTCACCAACGCACCATCAACCTTCCAATCACTTATGAACGAGGTATTCAAATAGCATTTAAGGAAATTTGTGCTTGTCTTCTTCGATGACATACTCATCTACAGCAAGTCTTGGAAGGAACACATCCAGCATTTAGAAACTGTGTTTTCAATTTTACAAACTCATTAATTATTTGTTAAAATTGAGAAATATCAGTTTGGCACCAGGGAAGTTAAGTACCTCGGCCATATTATCTCTAATGGTGGAGTCTCTGTAGATCCGGAAAAAATTGCAGCAATACAGAGTTGGCCAAAGCCTACATTGCCAAAAGCTTTACAGGGATTCCTGGGACTTTGCGTGTAATACCCGGCTCGAGTCCGGCATCGGAATTCCTGTAGTCTGGTGGAATCTCGGGTGTCGGAACCCTCGAGAAGGGTAATGCATATGTTTTCCAAGGTATTTTCACTTGTTTTCATGTTTTGAAGTGTTACACGACTTGAGTTTTGAACGAAAAGCAACAAGGGAGAAATGCAAAGGTTCGGCCGCCGAAGGGTACTTTCGGCCGCCGAACATGGCATGGTTGCGGCTTCACGTTCGGCTGCCGAAGGTGGTCTGGCCAGCCACCTATAAAAGGGCCAAGGGTCGGTGGAAGGAGGTTATTTCTCCTCCACTTGCAGCCAGAGGTGAGTTTCAGCCTCTCCTACGTTGACTTTCCTGTTTTCCATGATTTTCATCAAATCTTTCAAGAGTTTTAAGAGTTTTGGTGACTTATGAAGGTTTTGAGCAAAAGAAACAAGTTTTGAAGCTTGGAGCTTTGGAAGAGCCGTTCTTCATATCTCCACGTTAGGATCCTTCATCCTCAAGTTCTTTAAGAGGTAAGTGAAGATCCTGAGCTTCTTTGATGATTTTGAAAGGTTTTATGATGTTTGTATGGGTGGTATGCATGTTTAGGTTTAGGTGAGGTTTTGGGTGATTTGAGGTGTTCAAGCATGTTTCAGTGTTATGTGCTATGTTTGTTTGGGGTTTTAGAATAGTTTTAGACCCCTTTGTGCATATATATGTGTATATGCTAGTTGGGAGTAGTTGATATGCATGTTTGTAGGTTTTTGGGCAAAGTTTGCATGAAACAGAGCAGGGTTCTGCCCTTCGGGCAAAACCAGGTTCGGCCGCCGAAGGAAGGTTCGGCCGCCGAACCCCTTGTGGAGGCAGTTTCGGCTGCCAAAGGTTGCCCCCGAAAGCTAGGCTTTCGGTTCAGAAAGGGACTTTCGGCTTAGAAAGGGACTTTCGGCCGCCGAAAGAGGGAGTTAGGCCGCCGAAAGTGTGTGAGTTTCGTCTCTGGACGAGACCTTCGGCCGCCGAAGGTGCCGCCGAACATGCATGAGTTTCGTCTCTGGAGTGGGGTTTCGGCCGCCGAACCTGCCGCCGAAAGTGCTCTGTCCAGCTTTCTTTTGTATGTTTTATGTGATGGTTTTAGGATTGGTTAGAGGGGTTTTGGGGAGTTTCTTAGAGATGTTCTTGAGTGAGTTTAGTCCCTCATTTGAGTCCACCTGTGTAGGTACGGACCAGAGAAATCAGGGAAATCAGCAGTGAGTCCAGTGTCAGAACCTGCAGAGTCAGTTCAGAGCTAACCAGGTGAGTGGAATTTAACTTAATGTTTTAATATGAGAACTGAATAGTTTATCATGCTTCATGCATCATGAATATGCTATAGGGTGAGTGCATTAGTGGACACAAAGATGATGCATTGCATTTATCCTTGTACTTGGCACTGCTCCTTGTACATTGTTTATGTGAGACGGCACGGACTTCGTGAGGATTCATTAGCCCTCAGAGGAAAGACCTGGAACAGCCCTACGGGGACCAGGCACACAAAGACCTGGAACAGCCCTACGGGGACCAGGCACATGGTACTTAGGTACCCCAGATGAGATAGAGGGATTTTTGATCCGTCCGGCCGAGGTGATGTGATTATGTGTTGCATTCCATGAGAGCATGTTTTATCACCTGTGTTTTTATTACTATTCTACTCACTGGGCTATTGTAGCTCATCCCTCTCCCCTAACTCCAGTTGTGCAGGTTCAGAGGTCAGAGAGAACTCAGCAGGGTACAGGAAGAGTACAGAGTTTTGTAATAGCTAGTGTGGACATGTATATGTATAGAGATAGTGTATATGTACAGTATATGTACAGTGTATAGAATGATGCTTGACTTATAAGACTTGTAATCCCTTTGTGGAGTCACATGATCAGTTTATGTATGTTTCTTAATTGTTGTATGTTTATGAGCATAACCAGGCTTAACATTATGAGTTTGATCCGCCTAGAGCCATGAGGAGCTCTAGTAGGGATTAGTAGAGCACAGAGAGAGTGCATGCACAGGTTAAGCCTTGGAATGAAGAAAACTTTTATGTTTTTACAGCAATTGTATGATCATGTATGGGATTTCACAGGTATACAGACAGGATAGCAGGCTTACTACGGGTCCCGGCGACCTTAAGTCGATCTGGATCCTAGTGCCGGTGGCAGTTCGGTTTCCGGGCTGTTACAGAGTGGTATCAGAGCCCTAGGTTCATATGGTCGGACCTCTAGAGAGAGAGTTGGGCTCATAGAGAGGTTTAGCAGGTCAAGCACCATAGGAAAAACATGTCCACGAGGATAGGATGTTAGTCCTGTCTATATGTTGATGTGCAATGCCATGAGTTATACATGTGCATTTTTTGATGTGTTGCTTATGCGTTATGTGATTTGTTGTTTTCCAGAGAGTAAGATGCGAGGAACTCGTCGATCCGCGAGATTGACTGGAGTCCCACCTGTAAGTGAGGGTACAGCTGCTCGTCCACCTGCCTTGCCAAGGGCAAGATCTCACAGGTCAAGCAGGGAAGGAACGTCACGAGACCCTAGAAGGTCTTCTGACGAGAGCAGGAGAGGAGTAAGCAGAGGGGGAAGGTCAGCAGAAGAAAGAGGTGTGATGGAAGAGGATCAGAGTAGAGATGTAAGCATGGGTGTAGGAAGGTCAGAAGAAGGTATGGGGGAGTCCCAAGGAGGCGTTCAGGCCTCGGGGTTTGGCTATCCACCCTTTCCACAGGGCCCAGAGTATCCGATGGGAGGCACGTCGGATTACTCCAGCTTTGCTCCATATCCACCCTACATGCCATATATGCCCTATCCTTCCTTTTATCCATCATATCACATGTATCCACCCCCACCTGTTCAGCCAAGTCCAGTACAACCTGAAGTGAGGGAACCAGTTCCTCCACCACCACCTCCTGAACCAGTAGCCCCTGTTGTGGAAGCACAGCAAACCAGGTCGTCAGAGGGAAGTAAGGTGAAGATGACCGAGTACTTAAAGTTGGATGCTCCTAAATTCAATACAGGAGATGATCCCTTTGAGTATCTCAGTGCAGTCAGAATGATAACAAGTGAGTTGGGAGCTGATGATGGTAGAGCCATTGAGATGGCAGGGTTCACTTTCAAGTGTAAGAAAGCTAGAGAATGGTTCAAGAACTATGTGGACCCGAGACTGGAGAGTATGACATGGGAAGAGTTCGCCAACGAATTTGCTGGATGGGCTTTTCCTGACAGTTCCAGGGAACTAAAGGTTGTGGAGTTTGAACAGTTGCGACAGATGGAGGAGATGAGTGTTGATGCATATACAGATAAGTTTCTGGAATTGTTGCCATATGTCGGTCAGGCATATGATACAGATCAGAAGAAGGCAAAGAGATATGCCACAAGGCTTCATCCCAGGTATTTCTCTTTGATTCTTCATGCGGAGAAGGAAAGTTTCCACTCTATTGTGGATGCTGCTAGAAAGATGGAGGCCAGTGCCTTAAGTCAAGGTGTAGTCAAGGCACAGTCTTCTGGTGTTAAACCCGGTTCCTCCTCACAGAGTACTACAAGTGCAAGTAAGAAGAGATGGGAGAAATTCAGAGGAAAGAGAGGCAAGTTCTGGAACAGGCTTAAGTCGGGTCTGGGAATGAGTAGTGGCTCCAGTTCTGGCGCAGATTTTCCAGTGTGCAAGAGGTGTGGCAAACAGCATAGAGGAGCTTGTCAGTTGGGATCCACAGCCTGCTATAGATGTGGGCAAGAGGGACATTATGCACGGGAATGTCCTCAGGCGACTTTGGTTGCACCATCCCAGCAAATGAGTTCGGGCAGTGTAGTACAGCCAGTAGTTTCAGCCATACCACCAAGCAGTGGTAGAGGAAGAGGAAGAGGGGCAGCCTCTTCATCAGGGATGGGTTCCCGAGGTGCAGGGCCGTCAGCCCCAGCACGGATTTTCACCCTGACTCAGCAGGAGGCAGACACGTCGAACACGGTGGTGTCAGGTAATCTCATCATTGGGTGTTCAGAGGTGTATGCTTTAATGGACCCCGGTGCTTCTCACTCTTTCATTTCTTCTAGAGCTGCAGAGAGGTTGGGCCTGATAGTGTCTGAGTTAGAGTGTCCTCTATGGGTCAGTGGACCCAAATGTGATCCATCTTTGGCAGAGTCAGTCTGTCGGTTCAGTCCAGTGTGCATAGAGGGTAGATACCTTCCAGCTGACCTGGTGGTTCTAGAGTTGACAGATTTTGATGTCATTCTAGGGATGGATTGGTTATCTACGTATGATGCAATCCTGAACTGTAGAGACAAGGTAGTCAGTGTCAGAGACCAGGATGGGTCAGAGTGTGTCTTCAGAGGAGACAGGAGAGGGACACCTAGGGGTTTGATATCAGCCCTCCAGGCTCGTAGGATGTTAAGGAAGGGGTGTCAGGGGTTCCTAGCTTATGTGAGAGAGCTAGACAGTCAGGTTAGGGAACCATCCTCAGTACCAGTTGTGAGAGACTTCCCAGATTTGTTTCCTGAAGAACTTCCAGGGTTGCCACCGGATAGGGAAATAGAGTTTGAGATTGAGTTGATGTCCAATGCCAGACCGATCTCTATTCCTCCCTACAGGATGGCACCAGCAGAGTTGCGAGAGTTGAAAGAGCAGTTACAGGATTTGGTAGCTAAGGGTTTCATCCGCCCGAGTACCTCACCCTGGGGTGCTCCAGTATTATTTGTCAGAAAGAAGGATGGACCTCTGAGACTTTGTGTCGACTACAGACAGTTGAACAAAGTCACTATCAAAAACAAGTATCCTTTACCCAGGATCGATGATCTATTCGACCAGTTGGCAGGAGCAGGTTGTTTTTCTAAAATAGATCTGAGATCCGGATACCACCAGTTGAAGATCAGGGAAGGAGATGTATCCAAGACTGCTTTCAGCACCAGATATGGGCATTATGAGTTCCTTGTGATGCCGTTCGGGTTGACTAACGCCCCTGCAGCATTCATGGATCTCATGAACAGGGTTTTCCGGGAGTACTTGGATCGTTTTGTGATCGTCTTTATTGATGATATCTTGGTGTACTCCAGGAATGCAGAGGACCATGCCCAGCATCTGTGGATAGTATTGCAAACTTTGAGAGAGCATGGCTTATATGCCAAGTTCTCCAAGTGCGAGTTCTGGCTAAGGAGCATTTCCTTTTTGGGACATGTTGTATCAGAGGAAGGCATAGCAGTAGATCCCAAAAAGGTAGAGGCAGTAGCCAATTGGCCTACACCCACTACAGTGACCGAAATCAAGAGTTTTCTGGGTTTGGCAGGCTACTATCGAAGGTTTGTTCAGGACTTCTCGAAGATAGCTGCTCCTATGACCAGACTGACCAGAAAGAATCAGAAGTTCATATGGTCAGAGGAATGTGAAGAGAGTTTTGCAGAGTTGAAGAGACGATTGACTTCAGCACCGGTGTTAGCTCTGCCGATCAGTGATGAAGATTTCACAGTGTTCTGTGATGCATCCCGAGTGGGATTAGGTTGTGTGTTGATGCAGAATGACAGAGTGATAGCTTATGCTTCTAGACAGCTGAAGAAGCACGAACTGAATTACCCGACACACGATCTTGAGATGGCAGCTGTTATCTTTGCACTTAAGATGTGGAGGCATTACCTCTATGGGGTAAAGTGTGAGATCTATACGGATCATAAGAGTCTGCAGCACATCTTAAGTCAGAGAGAGTTAAACTTGAGGCAGAGACGGTGGGTAGAATTGCTCAGTGATTATGATTGTAAGATCCAGTATCATCCGGGCAAGGCTAATGTTGTAGCTGACGCCTTAAGCCGAAAGTCACTTGGCAGTTTATCCCACATTGCAGTAGAGAGAAGACCGGTGGTGAAGGATTTCTACAAGCTTGTGGAAGAAGGGTTACAGTTGCAGTTATCTGGTACAGGTGCTTTGATCGCACAAATGAGAGTGACACCAGTGTTTCTAGAGCAAGTGGCTCTGAAACAGCACGAAGACCCCGAGTTAGTGAAGATTGCCAGGACTGTTCAGTCTGGCAACAGTTCAGAGTTCAGATTTGATGGTGAGGGGATTCTTCGGCACGGTAAGAGGTTATGTGTACCAGATGATAGCAGTTTGAAGGCAGACATTATGAGGGAAGCTCATAATGCGAGGTATAGTATTCACCCGGGAGCCACCAAGATGTATCAAGATCTGAGAAGGGTGTATTGGTGGCCAGCAATGAAGCGAGAAGTGGCACAGTTCGTGTCAGCCTGCGAGACATGTCAAAGGGTGAAGCTAGAGCACCAGAAGCCGGCTGGAATGCTTAACCCACTGCCGATTCCAGAATGGAAATGGGAGAACATAGCGATGGATTTTGTAGTGGGGTTACCGGCGACGTCTAACAGACTAGACTCCATCTGGGTGATTGTGGATAGACTCACTAAATCTGCTCACTTCATTCCAGTCAGGAGTAACTACTCTGTGGACAAATTGGCGTAGGTGTATGTAGATGAGATAGTAAGATTGCATGGAGTTCCAGTGTCGATTGTATCAGATCGAGGACCTCAGTTCACCTCCAGGTTTTGGCGGAGTCTGCAGAATGAAATGGACACAAGGTTGGATTTCAGCACTGCTTTCCATCCACAGACAGACGGTCAGTCAGAGAGGACCATCCAGACCATTGAAGATATGCTGAGAATGTGTGTGTTAGACTTTGGCGGTTCTTGGAGGCAGCATCTACCTCTGGTGGAGTTTGCCTACAACAACAGCCATCATGCTAGCATAGGGATGGCTCCTTATGAAGCTCTGTATGGGAGGAAGTGCCGAACACCTGTTTGCTGGGAAGAGGTAGGAGAGAAAACTCTTGCAGGGCCAGAGTTAGTTGAGATAACCAGCAAGGTAGTGCCTATCATCAGAGAGAGGATCAGAACAGCTGTAAGCAGACAGAAAAGCTATGCAGACATCCGTAGAAAGCAGATAGAGTTCCAGGAGGGGGATATGGTATTGCTCAAGGTGTCTCCGATGAAGGGAGTGGTTCGGTTTGGAAAGAAGGGTAAACTAGCCCCACGGTACATTGGTCCCTTTGAGATCTTGCAGAAGATCGGGCCTGTGTCATATAAGCTAGATTTACCGGCTTCGATGGAAAGAATTCACCCGATATTTCATGTTTCTATGTTGAGAAAGTTTGTGTCAGATCCAGAGAAGGTTCTTAGTGAACCTGAGGTGGAAATCTTAAGTGATCTCACCTATGTAGAGCAACCAGTGCGGATCCTTGACACCCAGATCAGAAAGCTGAGAAACAAGGAGATACCAATGGTGAAAGTTCTGTGGAACCACCACAACTTAGAAGAGTGCACTTAGGAGACTCGGGAGTCCATGCTCCAGCAATACCCATATCTGTTTTAAGGTTAGTTTTCCCCTTTTCTATGTGTTTATGTTGTGTTAGGGACATTCGGGGACGAATGTTCTTAAGGGGGGGAGAATGTAATACCCGGCTCGAGTCCGGCATCGGAATTCCTGTAGTCTGGTGGAATCTCGGGTGTCGGAACCCTCGAGAAGGGTAATGCATATGTTTTCCAAGGTATTTTCACTTGTTTTCATGTTTTGAAGTGTTACACGACTTGAGTTTTGAACGAAAAGCAACAAGGGAGAAATGCAAAGGTTCGGCCGCCGAAGGGTACTTTCGGCCGCCGAACATGGCATGGTTGCGGCTTCACGTTCGGCTGCCGAAGGTGGTCTGGCCAGCCACCTATAAAAGGGCCAAGGGTCGGTGGAAGGAGGTTATTTCTCCTCCACTTGCAGCCAGAGGTGAGTTTCAGCCTCTCCTACGTTGACTTTCCTGTTTTCCATGATTTTCATCAAATCTTTCAAGAGTTTTAAGAGTTTTGGTGACTTATGAAGGTTTTGAGCAAAAGAAACAAGTTTTGAAGCTTGGAGCTTTGGAAGAGCCGTTCTTCATATCTCCACGTTAGGATCCTTCATCCTCAAGTTCTTTAAGAGGTAAGTGAAGATCCTGAGCTTCTTTGATGATTTTGAAAGGTTTTATGATGTTTGTATGGGTGGTATGCATGTTTAGGTTTAGGTGAGGTTTTGGGTGATTTGAGGTGTTCAAGCATGTTTCAGTGTTATGTGCTATGTTTGTTTGGGGTTTTAGAATAGTTTTAGACCCCTTTGTGCATATATATGTGTATATGCTAGTTGGGAGTAGTTGATATGCATGTTTGTAGGTTTTTGGGCAAAGTTTGCATGAAACAGAGCAGGGTTCTGCCCTTCGGGCAAAACCAGGTTCGGCCGCCGAAGGAAGGTTCGGCCGCCGAACCCCTTGTGGAGGCAGTTTCGGCTGCCAAAGGTTGCCCCCGAAAGCTAGGCTTTCGGTTTAGAAAGGGACTTTCGGCCGCCGAAAGAGGGAGTTAGGCCGCCGAAAGTGTGTGAGTTTCGTCTCTGGACGAGACCTTCGGCCGCCGAAGGTGCCGCCGAACATGCATGAGTTTCGTCTCTGGAGTGGGGTTTCGGCCGCCGAACCTGCCGCCGAAAGTGCCCTGTCCAGCTTTCTTTTGTATGTTTTATGTGATGGTTTTAGGATTGGTTAGAGGGGTTTTGGGGAGTTTCTTAGAGATGTTCTTGAGTGAGTTTAGTCCCTCATTTGAGTCCACCAGTGTAGGTACGGACCAGAGAAATCAGGGAAATCAGCAGTGAGTCCAGTGTCAGAACCTGCAGAGTCAGTTCAGAGCTAACCAGGTGAGTGGAATTTAACTTAATGTTTTAATATGAGAACTGAATAGTTTATCATGCTTCATGCATCATGAATATGCTATAGGGTGAGTGCATTAGTGGACACAAAGATGATGCATTGCATTTATCTTTGTACTTGGCACTGCTCCTTGTACATTGTTTATGTGAGACGGCACGGACTTCGTGAGGATTCATTAGCCCTCAGAGGAAAGACCTGGAACAGCCCTACGGGGACCAGGCACACAAAGACCTGGAACAGCCCTACGGGGACCAGGCACATGGTACTTAGGTACCCCAGATGAGATAGAGGGATTTTTGATCCGTCCGGCCGAGGTGATGTGATTATGTGTTGCATTCCATGAGAGCATGTTTTATCACCTGTGTTTTTATTACTATTCTACTCACTGGGCTATTGTAGCTCATCCCTCTCCCCTAACTCCAGTTGTGCAGGTTCAGAGGTCAGAGAGAACTCAGCAGGGTACAGGAAGAGTACAGAGTTTTGTAATAGCTAGTGTGGACATGTATATGTATAGAGATAGTGTATATGTACAGTATATGTACAGTGTATAGAATGATGCTTGACTTATAAGACTTGTAATCCCTTTGTGGAGTCACATGATCAGTTTATGTATGTTTCTTAATTGTTGTATGTTTATGAGCATAACCAGGCTTAACATTATGAGTTTGATCCGCCTAGAGCCATGAGGAGCTCTAGTAGGGATTAGTAGAGCACAGAGAGAGTGCATGCACAGGTTAAGCCTTGGAATGAAGAAAACTTTTATGTTTTTATAGCAATTGTATGATCATGTATGGGATTTCACAGGTATACAGACAGGATAGCAGGCTTACTACGGGTCCCGGCGACCTTAAGTCGATCTGGATCCTAGTGCCGGTGGCAGTTCGGTTTCCGGGCTGTTACATTGCGGGTATTACCGGAAATTCATACAGCATTTTGGAAAAATTGCAGGGCCCCTAACTAGAATATTAAAGAAAGATGGCTTTAACTGGTCACTCATGGCGGAAACAGCATTTGTTAGTTTGAAGGAAGCAATGACAAAAACACCAGTTTTGGCTTTACCGGACTTCTCAAAAAAATTTATTGTGGAATGTGATGCTTCCGGCTCAGGAATTGGCGCGGCACTGATGCAGGAACGGCCAATTGCATTTTTCAGTCAAACTCTGCATGGTAAACATCTTCTTTTGTCAACTTATGAGAAAGAAATGTTAGCTCTTGTAATTGCAGTACAGAAGTGGAGACCTTACCTTCTTGGGCAAACCTTTGTGGTCAAGAATGACCATCAAAGTTTGAAGCATCTCTGGACTCAAAGAATTACCACGGCAGCTCAGCAAAAATGGTTGTTTAAGCTGATGGGCTTTGACTTTGTTATTCAATATAAAAGGGGAAAAGAAAATGTGGTGGCTGATGCTTTGTCCAGAAGAGATGAGAAAGATCATGGGGAGGGGCAAATTTCAGCAATCTCTTGCCCAATCCCAAATTGGATCGATTCAATTAAAAAAGAGGTACAATCCTTACCATTTTTACAGGAGAAGGTGAAGCAAGTTCAAGATGGAGAGGCTCTTGGACCATGGGAATATAGAAATGGCATCTTGTTGTTTAAAGGGCGGATTTATCTGTCAAAGGAATCAGCTTTGGTCCAAGAAATCATTAACCAGTTCCATTCCAGCACCCATGAAGGATTCTTTAAAACTCTTCAACGAATCCGGTCCAACTTCTACTCACCAAATCTCAAGGAGAGAGTGAGAAGATTTGTGCGAGAATGTGATGTCTACCAAAGACATAAAGCAGAACACACTGCTCCAGCTGGTCTCCTTCAACCTCTCCCAGTTCCTAGCCGAATTTGGGAAGACATTTCAATGGACTTCATAGATGGGCTGCCGAAATCAAATGGTAAGACAACAATATTTGTGGTGGTGGATAGACTGTCGAAGTATGCTCATTTTGTGCCCATCTCTCATCCTTATACTGTTGCCTCTGTTGCACAATTATTTTTTGAAAATATTTTTAAGCTGCATGGGATGCCAAAAATAATTGTTTGTGATCGGGACCCGGCTTTTACTAGCCAATTCTGCAGAGAACTATTTGATTTAAATGGAACTCGGTTCAACTTTAGCTCTGCTTACCACCCTCAAACCGATGGCCAGACGGAGGTGGTGAACAGAACACTAGAAATATATCTCAGATGCTTTACTAGCTCCAAACCCAAACAATGGATGAAGTGGATATCTTGGGCAGAGTATTGTTACAATACAAGTATCCATTCGGTTACTGGAAAATCTCCCTTTGAAGTTGTATATGGTAGGCCGCCTCCTACTTTGCTCACTTACATACCAGGTACTGCCAAGGTAGCAGCATTGAAAAAGGAATTGGGTGATCGTGATGTCATGTTGAGGGAACTCAAAAAAAGAATTCAGCAGGCACAAAGCAAAATGAAGCAAATATACGACTTAAAGCACCAAGAACGTGAATTTGCCATAGGAGACTTAGTCTATCTTAAGCTGCATCCTTACAAGCAGCGGACTCTTGCAGTGCGAAGGAACTTCAAACTGTCTCCTAAGTATTATGGGCCGTTCAAAGTCCTACGGAAATTTGGTGCGGTTGCTTATAAGTGGGAGCTACCAGCAACAGCGAAAGTGCATCCTGTATTTCATGTCTCACTCCTTAAGAAGTATATTGGAGCTGGAAGTGGAGTACAGATGCAATTACCACAGTTTGACGAAGATGATGAATCGAATCCACCGCCTGAAGCTATTCTGGACAGCAGAGTAAGAAGAAAAAGAAGTGAAGTTTTGATTCATTGGCGTGGTTCATCTTCCATGGAAGCAACTTGGGAAGAGTTTGAGCAGGTGAAAAAGCAGTTTCCAGATGTCTCTCTTGAGGACAAGAGAATTGTTTAAGGGGAGGGGAAATGACACGTAGCCTTAATAATTTGTTTGAATAAGTCTTGTGTTAGTTTTTTATTATTATTCTTATTTGTTTTAGTTGCTGCATAATAGGTGGGTTGTTTCTTTGTAATTAGCTTAAGCTGTTAATTATTACTGCTATTTAAGCTCATGAATAAAATAATCACAAGCATGACAAAAAATATAACAATTATGTTTCAATTGAACGTAGAGGCCTTGGTTTCCTCCATTAAACCTTGTTCTTATTCTTTATTTCCTTAATCTTTTGATTTTCCAGAATAGGTTCTAAAAGTAGGAGGCAGTTCGTACCAAAGTTACTATCCTTCATAGCTCTTCTTCTGCATCCTCTCTCTCTTTTTGCTTCCGTTTGCTTACGATTCATAATTGGAAAACACCATTTCTCAGCTCATACCCTTCCTTCTCTTCCTCTTCTTCTCTTCCTACTTTAAACTTTATATTTCTTTTTTTATTTTTTTTTGGGTAACAAACAGCCACGTAGATGGCAGCCAATTTTGAAAAAAAAAATATATTTTGGTCCACCTTTCTTTTAAACCATCCATTTAGTCTTTCAACATCTATTTTCCATATTAATTCAACTTTAATTTAGACTACCTACTCAAATTTAATGTCTGGTCTCTCAACAAGTGCTGAGGCTGCGGTTACACTTTTTGAGTTCCTTAAGGTTGCCTTCTCTTCAGCATAGAGTTGGTTTAGCAATGAAATCTTCCATTACAATTAGTTTTAAAACTGGATTTTAGAGTTCAATAATGAAACCAACAATATATTTGGGTTCTAGGGTCTTGAATTAAATTTAAAAATCTTATGAAATTGTATTGGAATAGAAAAAGAACCAATGTCACAAATCCAACCAAATCAAATATGATAAGATTGAGATTCTAGAATGATAGGATTATAATCCTTAGATAAAGTTAACAGAATTTTTGAGAAGTAAATGAACTTGGTCAATGATGAGGGTAGTAAATGGAAATAGTAATGCAATTAGGTGATAAATTTCGGAGAGATCAAGGTTTTAGAGTTGCATGTGAGGAATAGTTTTAAAAAACAGAAAATAAGAGAAATAGTGTCTGGAGTGTTTTATATGTTATCAAAATTAGGTGACTATTTAGTTCTAGTTTCGATTCTAATCTTGATTTTAATTATTTATTAAGAATTGAATCGAAATCGAATCGAAATTATACTGAATAATTTTATTTAAAAAATTTAAATCCTAATTTTATAAAATATTACATAAAATATAATAAAAACTATTAATAACTAGCGTATAAATAAATAAGTTATTCGTAAATTATTCGAGAGATAAAAGTTTAATTCATCTATTTATTTTTTATAAATTAAATTATTTATATAATTTAAATATAAATTCTCTCTATTTAATAGTTATTAATAATATTTTAAATAATTATATATTTTAATTAGTTATTAAAGATTTCTAATAATATAATATGGCTAATTTAATTAGTTATATTATTCTATTTAATAGATAAAATACATAATATCTTTTAATTAAGGATATAATCTGTAATGCTGTTTTTATTTTTTATTTTCACAAAACTATATACAGTTTTTTTTATTGTTGTTATTTGTTTCTTAAAAACTATTGTCCAAAAATTTTTTGTATAAGAATAATTAATTTTTTTATAAAAATAATTAATTTTTTATATAAAAATAAATAATGATTTGTTTTTAAAATATAATATTTAATAATAAAACAAAGATACTAATAATTTTATAGATGGTTGAACATAAAAATTAATAATAACTTTTATTATGATAAGAGAAATTACTATTTGGTTTTATTTTAGTCAGTTTTCTTTAATTTTGAAAAATACTTTAAAAAGTTTATTACTTAATTTTTATTTAATTATTAAATTTATAAAAATAAAAAATAAAATAAAATACTCTTATTATAAAAATTTAATTAATAGACATTTTTATAAAATTAAGATATCAAATTTTTCTGTATCACAAAAATTAAATAGTAAACACTTAGCCACTAATACTAATAAAAAAATTAGATTCCAATCCTCTCCCTGATTGTCCCTAATCCTCGCAGATAACTCTGGTTGCCTTGTTAATTTTAATTCTCGGAGAGTCCTAATCAGCTTCAGTCCATCCGGAAGCATCTTTAAATTTCTGCAGGATCTGATCTCCAAGTCTTTCAGGCCGCACAATGCTCCTTCCTCCACATTCCATTCCTCCAGAGCTTCCAGCTCCCAGAATTTGAGGATTTCAAGCTTGGCGAAACCACCAGATCTGGAAACCATTTTCTTTCCTGTAAAGGATCTAGACAACAATTTCAGAATTCTGAGGTTTGGAAGCTTGTCCAAGGTTTGCATAGGATCCTTTGCTATTTCAGATGCAGATAAGGTGAGTTCAATCAGGTTCAGAGGATACTCAGATACAAGATGCTGGTTTTTCAGCCTTCCGACCAAATATACGCTGTAGAGATCCTTGTGGTCTAATAGTGACTCCAAGTACAGATCCCAAGGTTGACCTGATTCATCAAATGATTTCAATCTCAAATACTGAAGATGTTTCATCTTCGTCACCCAGTTCGCCACTGCTACCAGCTGTGAGGACATTGCCTCATTTTGAAATGAAACTGATGACTTGCACTTTAGTCCCAACTTTGTAAGCTTTGACAATCTATCCAGGCCATTTCTTACCGGACTAGTCTCATCTACAAATGCACGCCAAAGAGTTTGAAGGTCCACTAGAGAGCTGTCCTCTTGTCGAGGGTCAAACACGGTGCAAAAACTCTCATCTAGAAACAGCTGTCTTAGGCTCTGCATCTTCCAGATTGAATTTGGGACAGTATTAATGCATGTACGCTTCAAATCTAGTGATTGAAGGTTTAATAGTTTGTCAATGAACACAGGAAGTGTCTCCATGTAAGTTGACCTCAAACCAAGGTATCTCAATCGAGTGAGCTGACTTACAGCCTTGGGCAATTTTGGCTTGTGTACATTTTCAAGATCTAGCACCCACAGGAAATAAAAGGAACCACTAGAGATGCATCGTTCGAGAAAGTTTTCTATGTCCTCCCCAGCCCTGCTTTCTTCTTGAGTATCAAAGGACAAAAAAGAAACAACATTACGATAAGAAGAGTATACAGAAGAACTAATACGGTTACCATGGATATGGTCGAAGCTAGCATCCTTATGGTCAAGATGGTCAGCTAATCGGCGTATTACGCTCGTGTTGTTCATAGACAAATTGATCCCCATGTTATCCTGAAGAAAGTTTGCTTCCCTAGCTTTTGGGAGCCAGTGAACTCGCAGTGCATCAGGCAAGCGACATCTGCTAATTTTTCCATTCATCTTCTTCTTTGTCACTTGGATCATGTTCTGGTTTACTAGCTCTATGAAGCATTTCTCTGAAACACATTCTGGAGGTTCCTGATCTCCCTTCTGACGTCCTAAGCCCTCTGCAACCCACAAGCCAATTAATCTTCTTGCAGGGACCTCAAAGTCTTCAGGAAACAGCACAAAATAGAAGAGACATCGCCTCAAATAGAGGGGCAAATGCCTATTGATTCCATACAAGATCTCATACCAAGGTCCTTCATTTTCATTGAGCTGCTGTAGTACCCTTGACCACTCCTCAGCAGTTGCAGCTTTATTTGATAGTAGACCCGCAAGTTCTTTGATCATCAGCGGCAGACCTCCACATCTCCTTAGTGTAACGACCTGAAAATCGGACCGCTACCGGCGCTAGGATCCATATCGACTTAAGGCCGCCGGGACCCGTAGCAAGCCTGACATATAACCTGTAAACCTGTATAATCCCATACATGATCAACAACATGCATAAAAATTTAAAACTTTTCCTTCAAACATCCAACTCAACCTGAACATACACTGTACATAGTCATAATCATAATCATGATCCCTCTGTGGGATCTCACCAATGCCCCAACGGGCGATACAACATGAGATGAGTTGGCTTTCATGAACATTATAAAACATTTTTGATCATGTAATAAAAGGGATACCTCAAACACAATGTCAAGCACAATATCTAATCCTCAATATCGTTACATGATTGAAACTATACTTTTACATAACATTAATACATTTATCATGTCCACACTATCTATTACATACACATGACTTCATTACTCTTATGGATCTCCTGGTCTACCCTGTACCTGCAAATCCTGGGGAAATGGGAGAGGGGTGAGCTACTAGAGCCCAGTGAGCAGAATGATAAAACATTTAAAACATATGATAACATGGAATGCATCACATCACAGCTAATCACATCAAGGATGAACTTGTCACCAATAGCCCTCTACATGGTCCAACTGTGCCAGAACGTAGAATGAGTCATGGTCTTTCCCTTACATAGCATAACATAACATGGTCCAACTGTGCCAGAATGTAGAATGGGTCCTGGTCTTTCTCTTACATAGTGCCAGCGAACGTAGAATGGGTCCCACTGGTCTTACTTTCCGTACCGTACATATCACATCGTCATATCATAGATCGAGGGCTATGGATCATCCAACGTTCATCCACATCAACATTTAAAATATGCAATGCAACATATTCGTGAATTCTAGTGCAAGCAACCTAATTCACCACATGGCATTCATGATGCATGAACATGCTCAAAACTATACGATTAATTTGCTTAAAAACATAAAGGTTTATTCCACTCACCTCTGGATAGCTCTGACCAGACACTGGGGCAACAGACTCACTACTGGGGTCCTCGGTTCCTCGGGTCCGAACCTACACAGGTGGACTCAAATGAGGGACCAAACAACCAAGAATATAACTCTAAACTATTCCCCAAAAACCCCCTAAAACATCATGGAATAATCATAGAAAAACATGCAAGAAAGGGCTGGACAGGGTACTTTCGGTGGCAGGTTCGGCGGCCGAAAGTCCCTCCAGAGTCGAAAGTCAGGCAGGTTCGGCGGCACCTTCGGCGGCCGAAACTCCCAGACAGAGACGAAACTCATGCATGTTTGGCGGCACCTTCGGCGGCCGAAAGCCCCAGACAGAGACGAAAGTCTCCTTTCGGGGGCAAGCTTCGGCAGCCGAAGGCTGCCTCCACAAGCACGTTCGGCGGCCAAAAGTTCCTTCGGCTGCCGAACCTGGTGTAATACCCTGCTAGACTCCGGTATCGGAATTCCTACCGTCCGGTGGAATTTCGGATGTCGGAGACCTCTAGAAGGGGTAAAACCATGTTTTCATGAAATGTTTTAATGTTTTTAATGATTGTAAGTAAAGAGGAAATGAGTTTTTGAATGAAAACACCCTTGGAGGAAACTCAGGTTCGGCCGCCGAAACTCAAAGTTCGGCCGCCGAACATGCATGCACTTCGGGAGTGCTTTAGGCCCCCGAAGGCATAAGTGAGGAAAGTCCAGGTTCGGCCGCCGAACCTCAAGTTCGGCCACCGAACATGGCATGCATGCGGAGGCACTTTCGGCCCCCGAACGTGGCTTGGCCAGCCACTATAAAAGGGTCCCTTAGCCGAAAACGGGCGAGCTTTTTCCCCATTTTCGGCCAAGGTGAGTCCTTCCGCCATTCTTCACCATCCTTGAGTTCTTTCCTTCAAATCTTTCAAGATTTTCACAAGCTTTTACATTGTTTTGAAGATTTTCGAGTTTAAAGCAAGTTTTGGAGTTTTGAGGTTCAAGAACTCAAAATCTTCCACCTCCGAGTTTAGGACGTCTCTCTCTCGATCTTCAAGAGGTAAGAGCCGATCTTAAGCTCATTTTATGTTTAAAGTAAGTTTTATGCAAGATCTATGGGGTAGAATGCATGTTTAGCTCATAGTTAGGTTTTTGAGTTAATGTTATGTTTTGAGCAATGTAGGATGGTTTGTGTTGTTGTTGTGTGTTGTAGTTGGGGTTTAAGTTAGTTTGAAGCCCCTAGGAACCATTGTATGTATATTTGCATGATTTGAATGAGTTATATGCATGTTGGAAGAGTTGGGAGGCAAATGTGCATAAAGGAGCCAAGTTTCTGCCCTTTGGCAGAAACCAGGTTCGGCAGCCGAAGGCACTTTCGGCCGCCGAACATGGCTGGGGAGGCAGGCCTTTCGGCTGCCGAAGCTTGCCCCCGAAAAGAGACTTTCGTCTCTGTCTGGGACTTTCGGCCGCCGAAAGTGCCTGACTTTCGGCTCTGGAGGGACTTTCGGCCGCCGAAGGTGCCGCCGAACCTGCCCTGTCCAGCCTTCCTTTGCATGTTTTTGCATGATTGTTTTGAGGTATTTTAGGGGGTTTTTGGGGGATGTTTTAGAGTTATGTTCATGTATGTTTGGTCCCTCATTTGAGTCCACCTGTGTAGGTTCGGACCCGAGGAACGGAGGACCCCAGCAGTGAGTCAGTCACTTCAGAGTCAGTAGAGCTTCAGCCAGAGGTGAGTGGAATAACTCTTATGCTTTTAAATAAATAAATCAGTTTTAGCATGATTCACGCATCATGAATGCCATGAGATAATAGGGTGTTGCATTAGACTCACGAATATGTTGCATTGCATATTATGTTTGATGATGTGGATGGATGTTGAATGATCCATTAGTCCCCCTATGCTATGATGATGATGATACGGTACGGAAGACCAGTGAGGCCCATTCTACGCCCCTGGTACTATGTAAGAGAAAGACCAGTGAGGCCCATTCTACGCCCCTGGCACAGTTGGACCATGTTATGTTATGTTATGTAAGAGAAAGACCAGTGAGGCCCATTCTACGCCCCTGGCACAGTTGGTCCATGTAGGGGACTTGATAAAGCCAAAATTAGACCCATTTTCTATGTTTATATTTATGTCAATTTACACATTTTCTACCTAACTTTGTGGTTTTTGTCTTATTTTGTAGGAAATGGAGCAAAATGGTAATTTGGCTAAAATGGCCTTAATTCTGCCCAAAAGACAGCAAAAGAGAATAAGCATGGTTTGCCCAACTTGATTGCCCAAGCCAAGGAGAAGCTGAGATAAAGAGGAAAAAGTGATAAAGTATGCTGTCCAGACTGTTTGCCCAAACAGCACTGGGCAAACAGCAAAGAAAGTCAGAAATAGAGCATATGCAGCCAACAGTGATCCCAGACAGCCTGTTTGCCCAAACAGCGACGGGCAAACAGCACCAGCAGGCAAAAAACCAGCAGAATCTGTCAAACTTGCTGACCAAGTCAACACGAATCCCCACGCACTCCAAACACGTGGGACAGCTCAGAAACACCTATTTACACCTCAGCACACTCTCCTACATATTCAGGAAGCCAAGAAATAAAAAGACAAGAATGCCCTCCAAGAATTCAAGACTAAATAGGAAAAAAGAGTCCCAAACTAAAAAGGAAAATTAGGGCAGCCTCTTCACCTATAAAAAGGCATGCAAACCAGCAAAGAAGACATCCTGAAATTCGGGGGACTATCCTTGGATCAAGAAACCTTCGGCAGAATCACCACAGCAGCTGCGCCCTTGCGCCAGCCCTTGTTTTCTTTATTTCTTGTTTTCTTTCCTTACTTTTATGTTAGTTTCAGCCATGAGTGGCTGAAACCCTTTAATCTAGTTGAAGTTTGGTGAAACTAAGGTTGTTCAAAGGGTTGTGAGATCTGAACAGAAAGTTTTGTCTTTGATTTTATTCAATATTCATGCAATTGTGCTTAATTCTAAGATTGCTTTGTTGTTTTGATCAAATTGGCCACTTGACTCTTAATTGCAAAGATAATTGACTGTTGATTAGGATATTTGTTAGTCCGTAATTGCTGGAAATATTCTGATCTAAGAACACTTGGTGTAAAAACCAAGAAATTGCATGATCTAACATCATCTCATACGTTTGAGTAGTTAGGGTTTGGGTCTTTCTTGTTCTTCATGCAATTGGCAATTGTTTTGATGCCTTTGGCCCAAGGACGTTCCTTGGCAATTTGTTGATTAGTAATTGGTTAGAGGACGTTCCCTAATCAATTTGTTCATAAGGAAAGACATGGTGGTGAGAAGCGTCTTCCACCTCCATAACCAACCTATTGAATCAATCAAGATAACCTTGTTTCAATGATCAACCCAAACAACCAAAGTGGATCCATATCTTCAACTAGACTTTTCTCATATTGATTTCCCTCTTATTTTAGATTACTTGCTGTTCAATTACTTTTAATAGATATTAGTTGAATCAAATCTTTAAAACCTCCAATTTTACTTTTATTGTTTCTTTATTGTTTCTTTGTTTACTTGGTCTTGATAAGGAGAATAAATAGTATTGATTCCCTGTGGATACGATCCCTTTACCACTATCTACAAGTTATTAAGTTGTTGGTAACCAAAAGGGTTATTTTTGACCGGCCTCGACAACCGACTGTCAAAAATGGGCGCCGTTGCCGGGGAACTCAATTTAACTAATCTATTTTTCTTTCATGACCAGGTCTGGACGCAAGGACATCCAGCCTTACGATCCAGAAATTGAGCGCACATCAAGACAACTAAGAAAGAGGAACCAAGCCTCAAAAGCATCCACATCAACAGCTGCTGTCCAAACAGTCCCTGTTGAAGCTTCTGCTGTCCAAGAGACAGCAACTACTGTCCCAAGATCAGAAATAATTGCTGTAACATCTTCTGCAGCTGCTGACCAAACCACCGAAGCACAGACAGCCACTGCTGTTAACTCTGCCGAAGACTCTGCTGTGAACAGTACCAAACCAGCAACAGTCTCAGGTCAGTCTGCTTTCCCTGCTACTGCCCAAGCTGCTGTAACAGACCCAGAAATTTTTCCAGCACAGCCAGTTGCTAAACCAGCAACTTCAGATACTCACACTGCAGAAACAGCATCTGCTGTTCATACACCAGCAACATCTGAACCTGCCACTATCACACCTATTATTGCTGACCTTACAGAACCAGCAACTACTTTGTCTGCCCAACCATCATCTTCTGTCCAAAAACCAGCAACTGTTCTGTCTGCCCAAACAGGACAGTCACCTGCTGAAATTACTGAAACAGCACAGCCCACTGCTGTGTTTGCCCAAACAGCTGCTGATATGGCAGATTACAACATGCAACATGCTGCCCCTCACCCAAGACTGGCTGAACCTCAAGCACCAGCTGTTCCCCATAATGGACATGCTGTCCAAGGCCGAATAATTCAGGAAAATCCAGCAATTAGGCCCCAAGTGCAAAGAGAAAGAACCATGAGAGAATTAGCAACGCCTATAGGTGATCAAGCACCACTTTGCATCACCTATCCACCTCTTACAGCTCCATTTGAACTCAAGACAGGTTTGATTCACCTTCTCCCTAAATTCAGAGGTAGAGAGAATGAAAATCCACACAAGCACTTGAAAGAATTTAGTATTATTTGTTCATCCATGAGACCCCAAGGGATCTCCGAAGATCATGTTAAATTGAGAGCTTTTCCCTTTTCGTTAGATGACTATGCTAAAGATTGGTTATTCTATTTGCCGCCCGGATCTATAACTTCTTGGGATGATATGGTCCAAACCTTTTTGGACAAATACTTCCCACCATCTAAATCAATTGGCATAATAAGGGAAAT
Source organism: Manihot esculenta (assembly GCF_001659605.2). Classification (NCBI taxonomy): domain Eukaryota; kingdom Viridiplantae; phylum Streptophyta; class Magnoliopsida; order Malpighiales; family Euphorbiaceae; genus Manihot; species Manihot esculenta. Next base: position 6,221,246 of record NC_035164.2, on the reverse strand, counting down.
CACTAGCATTAGACAAAAACAAAATGAGGATTTATATGACTATTGGGAAAGGTTTGAAAGACTATGTACAGGTTGTCCACAACATGATATGTCAGACAAGGCTCTCATACAGTTCTTCTATGGAGGATTGATACCATCAGAAAGGAAACTCATAAATGTAGCTTGTGGAGGATCCATCCTAGACAAGTCACCAAGGGAGATGAAAGAATTGATATCTACTCTTGCAGCCTCTTCTAGGCAGTATGGAGAAGAAAGACAACTACAAAGAGCCAACGAGGTAAGTTTCCCCACCATATCTGAACTAACATCTGTTATGAAAAATATTGTGGTAGATGTTGTGCAACAAATTCAAGCAACCCAGCCACCTAGGCCATGTGGGATATGTTCATATGTGGGTCATCCAACTGACCAATGTCCTACCCTTCAAGAAGACCACCAGCAAGTCAATGCCATGGGAGGATTCAATAATCAGCCTAGGCATGATCCATTTTCTAACACTTACAATCCGGGTTGGAGAGATCACCCAAATTTTAGCTATGGGAGAACCAACAACTATCAGAACTACCAAAGAAATCAAGCTCAACCAGCACCTTCCAATTTCAAAAAAACTCTTGATGAGGTAGTAAAGACCATGCAAATGATGCAACAACAAATGGGACAAATGGCCACCTCCATAAATAGGCTCGAATCTCAAGGGAAGTTGCCATCCCAAACTGAAGCAAATCCCAAGCAAAACATAAGTGCCATACTGTTGAGAAGTGGAAAAGAACTTCAAGAAATTAAGGCTGATGGTGGAAATCCAGAACTGCAAAGAAAAACTGTTGAAAGGAATCTGCCAGAAATTGAGACAGACTGCTGTTTGCCCAAACAGACTGGGCAAACAAGCAGACAGACTACAGGCAGTGACAGTCTGCCCATGGAGACAGAGCACTGTTTGCCCAAACAGACTGGGCAAACAACACCAGCATACCAGCAGCAGAAGGTAAACCAGCAAGCAAACTTTAAAATTCCTCCCCCCTTTCCAAAAAGGTTTGAAAAATCACAAAAGGAGAAAGAAGAAAGAGAGATACTTGAAACCTTTAGAAAGGTGGAGATCAATATACCTTTGCTTGATGCGGTTAAACAAATACCAAGGTATGCAAAATTCTTAAAAGAGTTGTGCACAAACCGAAGGAAGCTTGCTGAAAAGGAAAAGGTAAGTGTAGGTGAGGTAGTCACTGCTGTTATTCAAAGGAAATTGCCAGCCAAATGCAAAGATCGAGGCATGTTTGCTGTTTCATGCACAATAGGCAATGTTGGCATCAAGAAAGTCATGTGTGACTTGGGTGCGTCAATAAATGTTATGCCACTTTCCATTTATAACTCCTTGAATGCAGGTACACTTAAAGACACAAAAGTGGTCATCCAATTGGCTGATAGATCCGTGGTGTACTCAAAAGGCGTTCTTGAAGATGTTCTAGTCCAAGTGGACCAGCTTGTCTTTCCAGCTGATTTTTATGTAATAGATATGGAGGAAGACAATAGCAACTCCACTTCAGATATCTTGCTTGGACGACCCTTCTTAAGCACGGCCAGAACCAAAATCGATGTGCATGATGGCACATTAACCATGGAATTTGAAGGGGAAGTAATAAAGTTCAATGTTTATGATGCTATGAAATACCCCCATGACATGTCCCCCGTTTATGGTTTAGATATCATAGATTGCTTAAGTCAAGAAATTTTTGATATGGACCAAAATGATGTACTAACCAATGATTTTTGTAGGGAGGACAACCATGAAAAGGAAAGAAGCCAAGAAGAGCTGGAACGGACAGCAATGGATTGCTACATGCAGAAAACAGACTGCTGTTTGCCCAAACAGACTGGGCAAACAAGCAGACAGGAGGCAGAACATGCAGATGACTGTTTGCCCAAACAGCCAGTAAAAGCAGAACAGGCAAGCATCTGTTTGCCCAAACAAGTTCAGCAGTCAACTAAGGAAGAATGCAGACCACCCAAGCCAATCCAGCAAGAAAAACTCAGTTTGTCCACATCAGTTGCCCAAACGGCTGTGGCAGAACACCGTTCACCTGCAAATTCAGCAGAAAACCAACCAGCAAGTTACTGTTTGCCCAAACAGTATGAAAGAGGAGAATGCAGCACAACCAGAACACTGGAACAAGTGAATTGTTGTTTGATCAAACACCCAACAGATGAAATAAGGGCAGAAACTTGTTTGCCCGCACCAGCTGTACAGAAAGCACAAACAGATTGCTGTTTGCCCAAACAGCAAGAGCAGGCAGACTCTTGTTTGCCCGAACAGCAGATCTCCTTACAACAACTCTTGGAATATGCGGAAAACAAGAATCACCTCCATGAACAATCATTCTATGCTCAAACCAACGAGCCATGGTACGCAGACATTGTAAACTACCTAGCCACAGGTAACTTACCTTCTGATATGCCCAAACACACAAAAGACAAAATAAAGAAGGATGCAAAGTACTACGTTTGGGATGAACCGTACCTTTGGAAGCATTGTTCAGACCAGGTTATAAGGAGGTGCATACCAGAACAAGAGATAGCCTCAGTCCTCACTTTTTGCCATTCATACAGCTGTGGTGGACACTTTGGGCCAAAAAAGACAGCCCATAAAATCCTCGAAAGTGGATTATTCTGGCCCAACATGTTCCGAGATGCCTATTTGTTTTGCAAAACATGTGCAAGATGCCAACAAATTGGAAATCTAAGCAACAAAAACCAGATGCCTCAAAATCCTATCATGGTTTGCGAGATATTCGATGTATGGGGCATAGACTTCATGGGGCCATTTCCGCCATCCTTTGGATACACCTATATAATCCTTGCAGTAGATTGTGTATCCAAATGGATAGAAGCTAGAGCAACAAGAACTGATGATGCCAAGGCGGTAGTAGACTTTGTGAAAACTAACATCTTTGCCAGGCATGGAGTACCCAAGGCAATCATCAGCGATAGAGGGACTCACTTTTGTAACAAGGTAGTGGAAAGTCTTCTCAAGAAGCACCATGTCATTCATAGAACATCCACGGCCTACCACCCTCAAACGAATGGGCAAGCTGAAGTATCTAATAGAGAAATCAAGGCCATTTTGGAAAAGACAGTATGCCCCAATAGAAAGGACTGGAGTGCACGATTGGAAGACGCTTTGTGGGCATATAGGACAGCCTACAAGACTCCCATAGGGATGTCACCCTACCGGCTAGTCTATGGAAAGTCATGCCACCTTCCAGTTGAACTCGAACATAAGGCTTATTGGGCTGTCAAGAATTGTAACATGGATCTTAAGGAAGCTGGAGCCCATCGTAAGTTGCAAATCCAAGAACTAGAAGAACTTAGACGAGATGCATACGAAACTTCATGGGACTACAAAGCCAAGACCAAAGCCTTCCATGATAAGCGTATTTCAAGAAAACAATTCAAGATTGGTGATAAAGTCTTACTTTTTGATTCTCGTCTAAAATTATTTCCAGGAAAGCTACGGTCTAGATGGATTGGGTCGTTTATTGTAGAAAATACATATCTACATGGAGCCGTAGATATTCGCAGCATAGAAACTGGAAAGGTCTTCAAAGTGAATGGGCACCGTCTGAAACCGTTCTATGAGGAATTTGCAGTACAAGTAGTGGAAGAGATTCCACTGAATTATCCTCCATAAAAACAAAGGTTGTCTAAAAAAAAAAAAAAAGAGAGATATGTGACTGTTTGCCCAAACAGCCAGGGCAACCACCAGGGGTCCAGAAATCAGTGCTTTAACCCACTTCCAGGTTTTTAGCTCTTTTGCAGAAGCTGCCTGGCCAATCTGTTTGCCCAAACAAACTGGGCAAACAATGGAAATCAACTCAGCAAAAGGATAGGCTACTACATGCCCACACAGCTGGGCCAACGACAGCCCAACACAAGAGCAGCAACCCAGCCTGCCCAGCAAGCAGACCCACAGCACGTCCCACCTCCAGCAACTACGCAAGCAGAGGCAGATCGCTTGAACAGACTCGAGGCCAGGCTCACACACATAGAAAGCATGTTGGAACTACTGGTGCAGCACATTCTGCCACCTGCACGCAGAGACAGCTAGTTCACCCAGCTGTTTGCCCAAACAGCCCTGGGCAAACAACCACACCAGGGAAGTACCAGTTTTTCTTTTTGAACTTTAATTTTTCCATACATTGAGGACAATGCATGATTTAGGTGTGGGGGTGCATATCTCTGAATTTTACTTTTAAGTTTATTTTTGCTTTAATCTTTAGTTTGCTTGCATTAGGCAAAATTTTTTCATTTTTATGCTTTCAATAATACACACACAACCACAACCAACCTTCTTCTTCTTTTTTTGGTTTGCTTTACTCAAATACATAGGCTATGTTGGATGAGCCTTCTTTCCATGACCCCATTGATGTGATAACTCTTTAAACCTAAGTTGAATCACTTGTAGTGAGTTGCATTCATTTTTGGGAATTTCCTTTTGAATTGAATCCTTGAGCTTGCCATGGTGAAAAATATATTGATGACCCTCAATCGATTGAGAAAAAATTAAATTTGTGTGAATGAACTTAATGTGGCTTGATTTAGCAATTGGTGTTGATTTGCCCAAATCATTGAGAGAAAGAAAATTCAGCAAAGGCAAAGTCCTCAAAAGCACAAACAAAAGAATATTCCAAATGGTCAAAAAGACTATGAAAAGAGCTAGTAGCCACTTGGAAAGGTGATCAACTGAGTAACTGGGGGTGGGTATCACAAATATGTACCTTCACGTCAAAAGGTTGGTGATCTTTCCAAGCAAAATCAAAGTGCAAAAGCCTGAATAAAGTACTTCAAGGTAAGGGCAAGTCACACCAAAAGCTAGAAAAAGTCTTAACATATAATGTGCATGATCTCTCTTGAGGAAAACAAATCCTAGTCATGGTAAGTAAAGGGAGACAAGGAAAAGAGGAAAGTAACCTTGGTGCATGCACACTTCACTACAATGCTTCAAAGTAGGGGTCTAGGGTATGAGCTTAAGTGGTAATAAGGATCAAGTGGAAAAAGTAGCTTGTTTGACTAAACCTATTTGTTTGAGGACAAGCAAAGGGCTAGGTGTGGGGGTATTTGATAGAGCCAAAATTAGACCCATTTTCTATGTTTATATTTATGTCAATTTACACATTTTCTACCTAACTTTGTGGTTTTTGTCTTATTTTGTAGGAAATGGAGCAAAATGGTAATTTGGCTAAAATGGCCTTAATTCTGCCCAAAAGACAGCAAAAGAGAATAAGCATGGTTTGCCCAACTTGATTGCCCAAGCCAAGGAGAAGCTGAGATAAAGAGGAAAAAGTGATAAAGTATGCTGTCCAGACTGTTTGCCCAAACAGCACTGGGCAAACAGCAAAGAAAGTCAGAAACAGAGCATATGCAACCAACAGTGATCCCAGACAGCCTGTTTGCCCAAACAGCGACGGGCAAACAGCACCAGTAGGCAAAAAACCAGCAGAATCTGTCAAACTTGCTGACCAAGTCAACACGAATCCCCACGCACTCCAAACACGTGGGACAGCTCAGAAACACCTATTTACACCTCAGCACACTCTCCTACATATTCAGGAAGCCAAGAAATAAAAAGACAAGAATGCCCTCCAAGAATTCAAGACTAAATAGGAAAAAAGAGTCCCAAACTAAAAAGGAAAATTAGGGCAGCCTCTTCACCTATAAAAAGGCATGCAAACCAGCAAAGAAGACATCCTAAAATTCGGGGGACTATCCTTGGATCAAGAAACCTTCGGCAGAATCACCACAGCAGCTGCGCCCTTGCGCCAGCCCTTGTTTTCTTTATTTCTTGTTTTCTTTCCTTACTTTTATGTTAGTTTCAGCCATGAGTGGCTGAAACCCTTTAATCTAGTTGAAGTTTGGTGAAACTAAGGTTGTTCAAAGGGTTGTGAGATCTGAACAGAAAGTTTTGTCTTTGATTTTATTCAATATTCATGCAATTGTGCTTAATTCTAAGATTGCTTTGTTGTTTTGATCAAATTGGCCACTTGACTCTTAATTGCAAAGATAATTGACTGTTGATTAGGATATTTGTTAGTCCGTAATTGCTGGAAATATTCTGATCTAAGAACACTTGGTGTAAAAACCAAGAAATTGCATGATCTAACATCATCTCATACGTTTGAGTAGTTAGGGTTTGGGTCTTTCTTGTTCTTCATGCAATTGGCAATTGTTTTGATGCCTTTGGCCCAAGGACGTTCCTTGGCAATTTGTTGATTAGTAATTGGTTAAAGGACGTTCCCTAATCAATTTGTTCATAAGGAAAGACATGGTGGTGAGAAGCGTCTTCCACCTCCATAACCAACCTATTGAATCAATCAAGATAACCTTGTTTCAATGATCAACCCAAACAACCAAAGTGGATCCATATCTTCAACTAGACTTTTCTCATATTGATTTCCCTCTTATTTTAGATTACTTGCTGTTCAATTACTTTTAATAGATATTAGTTGAATCAAATCTTTAAAACCCACAATTTTACTTTTATTGTTTCTTTATTGTTTCTTTGTTTACTTGGTCTTGATAAGGAGAATAAATAGTATTGATTCCCTGTGGATACGATCCCTTTACCACTATCTACAAGTTATTAAGTTGTTGGTAACCAAAAGGGTTATTTTTGACCGGCCTCGACAACCGACTGTCAGGACTATTGGTGACAAATTCATCCTTGATGTGATTAGTTGTGTTGTGATGCATTTCATGTTATCATATACTTTAAATGTTTTATTATTCTGCTCACTGGGCTTTGTAGCTCACCCCTCTCCCCTAACCCCAGATGTGCAGGTACAGGGTAGACCAGGAGGTTAGCCAGAGTTTGGAAGTATGTTTATGTAATAGTTAGATTGTGGACATGACAATTGTACTATGATGTAATGTAAGAGATTGCAGTATGTTATGTAATGAGGTATATTGAGGTTATAGTTGTGCTTGACCCTATGAGTATTATAATCCCTTGTTGATACATGATCTTAATGTTTATTGATGTTTATGTTTAACCAACTCAACTTATGATGTATCGCCCATTGGGGCATTGATGAGATCCCACTGAGGGGTCAAGTTTTTGATTGTGTTAGTGCATGCACAGGTTGAGTTTGGTGTATGAGGAATGAATGAAAGAAAAGTTTTAATTTTTATGTATGAATGTTGATCATGTATGGGATTGAACAGGTTTACAGGTTCTATGTCAGGCTTGCTACGGGTCCCGGCGGCCTTAAGCCGATGTGGATCCTAGCGCCGGTAGCGGTCCGATTTTCGGGTCGTTACAGAATGGTATCAGAGCCCTAGGTTCATATGGTCGGACCTAGAGTGTCGGGCTCATAGATGTCATAGAAGGTCAAGCACAATAGGAAGATCATGTCCACTAGGATAGGATGTGGAGTCCTGTCTTGCATGATGATGTGAAATGCCATGACTTTATGCATGTGCATTAATGATATGCTATGTTATGTGATGTATGTGATGAGGGTTCATGTGTGCCCACATGAACCATATGATGCTAATGCTTGCTTGATGTGTGCTGTTTTTCAGAAAATAGGATGAGAGGAACTCGTCGATCTGCACGATTGACTGGAGTGCCACCTGAGGATGAGGGCATGAGCGCCCGTCCTCCAACATTGCCTAGGGCAATGTCTAGCAGGTCCAACAGGGACAGAGTAGCAAGAGACCCTAGAAGGTCTTTGGATCTGGGTAGGAGCAGATCAGTCAGAGGAACAGTTCAGGGAGGAGCATCAGAGGACGTGGGGGATGATATGGATGTAGAGCAGAGGAGGGATGGCAGTTTGGGAGTCAGTATGTCAGAAGAGGGAATGGGAGAGTCCCAAGGAGGCACTCAGGCCTCGGGATTTGTTCAACCACCCCACTACCCACACTTCTCACAACACCCCGGGTATTCGATGGGAGGCACATCGGATTACCATAGCTTCAGCCCTTATCCCACACAGATGCCATACCCACCCTACTACCCACCATATTCACAATACCCAATGCATCCACCCCCACCTTACTATCCAAACCCTACCTCAGAAAATGTTGCCCCACCTCCACCACCTACAGAACCAGCAGCCCCAGCTACTCAACCCCCTAGACCTAGCTCAGCCAGTGGGAGCAAGGTCAAAATGACCGACTACATGAAGTTGGGTGCTCCCCAGTATGAAAAAGGGGATGACCCATTTGTGTATCTGGAAAGGGTTAAGGTGATCACCGATGAGATTGGGGCTGATGACAGTAGAGCCATTCAGATGGCTGGGTTCACTCTTAAGTGTAAGAAGGCACGAGAGTGGTTCAAGAATTATGTGAACCCCAAAGTAGACAGCATGTCTTGGGAGGAGTTTGCAAACGAGTTTGTAGGTTGGGCTTTCCCAGATAGTTCAAGGGAAATGAAGATGATAGAGTTTGAGCAGTTGAGGCAGACCGATGAGATGGGTGTAGAGGAGTTCACAGACAAATTCTTGGAGCTGTTGCCATTTGCAGGGCAAAACCTTGACACGGATCAGAAGAAGTCAAGGAGGTATATCATGAAACTCCACTCCAGATATTCCTCCTTGATCCAGTCAGCAGATAGGGAGAGCTTCCATGCCATAGTGGATATGGCCCGGAAAATGGAGGCCAGTGCCATCGTTTAGGGAACAGTTAAACAGTCAGTGGCACAGCCTTCTGGTTCTAAGACCCCAGGCTCTTCTTCTTTTAGTGCAGCAGCTTCAGGCAGCAAGAGGTGGAGCAGTACCACCAAGAAGCAGAAGAAGAACAAGTTTTGGAACAAGGTTAAGTCCAGTCTGGGATTAGGGGGCGACTCAAGCTCTGGTGCTGATAATGCAGTTTGTGCAAAGTGTGGTAGGCTACACAGGGGAGTTTGTCGGGCTGGGACAGCAGCTTGCTTCAGATGCGGGCAAGAGGGACACATGACTCGGGAGTGTCCTAGGGCAGCTTTTAGAGTACAGTCTCAGCAGACAGCTTCTGGTAGTGTGGCTCAGCCAGCAGCTCCAGCCATGACTCAGGCCAGTGGCAGAGGCAGAGGGAGAGGGGCAGCCTCTTCTTCAGCGGGTTTCAGAGGTGAAGGTCCATCAGCTCCAGCACGGATCTTCACAATGACTCAGCAGGAGGCAGATGCATCTAACACCGTGGTGGCAGGTAACTTAGTCATTGGTTGTTCAGATGTGTATGCCTTGATGGACCCTGGTGCATCTCATTCTTTTATTGCTCCGAGAGCCGTTCAGAGGTTGGGGTTGATGATCTCTGAATTAGAGTGTCCTCTCTGGGTCAGTGGACCCAAGTGTGATCCATTAGTGGCAGAGTCAGTCTGCCAGTGCAGTCCAGTCTTTGTTGAGGGAAGATGCCTTTCCGCCGACCTTGTGGTTCTAGATTTGACAGATTTTGACGTCATTCTAGGGATGGATTGGTTATCTACCCATGGTGCTACCTTGGACTGCAGGGACAAAGTAGTCAGGTTCAGAGGTCAGGATGGGTCAGAGGTTGTCTTTAGAGGAGACAGGAGGGGTACACCTAGAGGTCTGATATCAGCTCTTCAGGCTCGTAGGTTGCTTAGGAAGGGATGTCAGGGGTATTTGGCTCATGTAAGAGAGCTTAGCAGTCAGGTTAGAGAGCCCGCCTCGGTGCCAGTGGTTAGAGAGTTCTTAGATGTGTTCCCAGATGAACTACTAGGTTTACCACCTGCTAGGGAGATAGAGTTCGAGATAGAATTGATGCCTGGAACCCGACCGATCTCTATCCCTCCCTACAGGATGGCTCCAGCCGAGTTGAAAGAGTTGAAGGAGCAGTTACAGGAGCTGGTAGACAAGGGCTTCATCCGACCGAGTACCTCACCCTGGGGTGCTCCAGTCTTGTTTGTGAGAAAGAAGGATGGATCCCTTAGACTTTGTATCGACTACAGGCAGTTGAACAAAGTCACTACCAAGAATAAGTACCCATTGCCAAGGATCGATGATCTATTCGACCAGCTAGCAGGAGCAGGTTGTTTCTCCAAAATAGATCTGAGATCGGGGTACCATCAGTTGAGGATCAGGGAAGAGGATGTGCCAAAAACAACTTTCAGGACCAGATATGGGCATTTTGAGTTCCTTGTAATGCCGTTCGGGTTAACCAACGCCCCTACAGTATTCATGGATCTCATGAACAGAGTGTTTAGCCAGTACCTGGATCACTTTGTTATTGTCTTCATAGATGATATCTTAGTGTATTCCAAGAATGCAGAGGAGCATGCCCATCATCTGAGGTTGGTTTTGCAAACCTTGAGGGAACATGGCTTGTATGCCAAGTTCTCCAAGTGTGAGTTCTGGCTGAGGAGCATTTCATTCTTGGGGCATGTAGTGTCAGAGAATGGGATTGAGGTGGATCCCAAGAAGACAGAAACTGTGGCTAACTGGCCTAGACCCACTTCAGTGACAGAGATCAGAAGCTTCTTGGGTTTGGCAGGTTACTACAGGAGGTTCGTTCAGGACTTCTCGAAAATAGCAGCTCCTCTGACCAGACTAACCAGGAAGAATCAGAAGTTTGTATGGACCGACCAGTGCGAAGAGAGTTTCGAAGAGCTTAAGAAGAGGTTGACTTCAGCACCAGTTTTAGCTCTGCCATCTAGCAATGAGGACTTTACCGTCTTTTGTGACGCGTCCCGTGTGGGACTGGGTTGTGTACTGATGCAGAATGAGAGGGTGATTGCTTATGCTTCTAGACAGCTAAAGAAGCATGAGTTGAATTACCCCACACATGACCTAGAGATGGCAGCAGTAATCTTTACACTCAAGATGTGGAGGCACTACCTCTATGGGGTAAAATGTGAGATCTTCACAGATCATAAAAGCCTGGAGTAAATCCTGAGTCAAAGAGATTTGAATTTGAGACAGAGGAGATGGGTAGAGCTGCTGAGTGACTATGATTGCAAGATTCAGTATCATCCGGGTAAGGCGAATGTCGTGGCAGACGCCCTAAGCCGGAAGTCACTAGGCAGTCTATCCCACATCACGGCAGAGAGGAGACCAGTGGTGAAGGAGTTTTACAAGCTCATTGAGGAAGTTCTACAGTTGGAGTTGTCTGGTACAGGTGCTTTAGTGGCCCAGATGAAGGTGACACCTGTGTTTCTGGAGCAAGTGGCTCAGAAACAGCATGAGGATCCAGAGTTAGTGAAGATTGCCAGGACTGTTCAGTCAGGCAAGGACAGTGAGTTCAGATTTGACAATAAGGGGATCCTTCGCTATGGGAGTCGACTGTGTGTACCAGATGACATAGGGCTAAAAGGAGACATTATGAGGGAGGCTCATAATGCGAGATACAGCGTTCACCCCGGAGCCACCAAGATGTATCAAGATCTGAAGAAAGTTTATTGGTGGCCAGCAATGAAGAAAGAAGTGGCACAGTTCGTATCAGCCTGCAAAGTGTGTCAGAGGGTGAAGCTGGAACATCAGAAGCCGGCTGGAATGCTTAACCCGCTACCTATTCCAGAATGGAAATGGGAGAACATAGCTATGGACTTCGTAGTGGGGTTACCGGCGACGTCCAACAAATTGGACTCCATATGGGTGATTGTGGACAGACTCACCAAATCTGCTCACTTCATCCCTGTCAGGAGTGGCTACTCTGTGGACAAGTTGGCGCAGGTGTATGTAGAGGAGATCGTCAGGCTGCATGGGGTTCCTGTTTCAATAGTGTCTGATAGAGGGCCCCAGTTCACCTCCAGGTTTTGGCGGAGTCTGCAGAATGCCATGGGTACCAGATTAGATTTTAGCACTGCTTTCCATCCACAGATGGACGGACAGTCGGAGAGGACCATCCAGACTATCGAGGATATGCTTAGAATGTGTGTGCTGGACTTTGGCGGTTCTTGGAGGCAGCATCTACCTTTGGTGGAGTTTGCCTACAATAACAGCCATCATGCTAGCATCGGGATGGCTCCATATGAAGCTTTATATGGAAGGAAGTGCAGATCACCTGTTTGCTGGGAAGAGGTTGGAGAAAAGGCCTTGGCAGGGCCTGAGCTAGTAGAGATCACCAGCAGGGTGGTACCCATAATCAGAGAGAGAATCAAGACTGCTGCGAGCAGACAGAAGAGTTATGCAGACATCCGCAGAAGGCTAGTAGAGTTTCAAGAGGGGGATCTGGTATTGCTTAAGGTGTCTCCAATGAAAGGAGTGGTTCGGTTCGGGAGGAAAGGTAAGCTGGCCCCACGGTACATCGGACCCTTTGAAGTCCTGCAAAGGATTGGGAATGTATCGTACAAGCTGGATTTACCTGCTTCAATGGCAAGAATCCATCCGGTTTTCCATGTTTCTATGTTGAGGAAATTTGTGTCAGATCCGAGCAAGGTTCTTAGTGAGCCTGGTGTGGAGGTCCAAGAGGATCTCACCTATGTTGAACAGCCAATACGGATCCTAGACACCCAGATCAGAAAGTTAAGAAACAAGGAAATCCCGATGGTGAAAGTCCTTTGGAACCACCACAATTTGGAAGAATGTACTTGGGAGACACGGGAATCCATGCTCCAGCAATATCCCCATCTCTTTTAAGGTTAGATCTTTATGTGTTTATGTATGTATGTCATGTTGTATGCTATGCATGTGCTAGTTGAGGAACATTCGGGGACGAATGTTCTTAAGGGGGGGAGAATGTAATACCCGGCTAGACTCCGGTATCGGAATTCCTACCGTCCGGTGGAATTTCGGATGTCGGAGACCTCTAGAAGAGGTAAAACCATGTTTTCATGAAATGTTTTAATGTTTTTAATGATTTTAAGTAAAGAGGAAATGAGTTTTTGAATGAAAACACCCTTGGAGGAAACTCAGGTTCGGCCGCCGAAACTCAAAGTTCGGCCGCCGAACATGCATGCACTTCAGGAGTGCTTTAGGCCCCCGAAGGCATAAGTGAGGAAAGTCCAGGTTCGACCGCCGAACCTCAAGTTCGGCCGCCGAACATGGCATGCATGCGGAGGCACTTTCGGCCCCCGAACGTGGCCTAGCCAGCCACTATAAAAGGGTCCCTTAGCCGAAAACGGGCGAGCTTTTTCCCCATTTTCGGCCAAGGTGAGTCCTTCTGCCATTCTTCACCATCCTTGAGTTCTTTCCTTCAAATCTTTCAAGATTTTCACAAGCTTTTACATTGTTTTGAAGATTTTCGAGTTTAAAGCAAGTTTTGGAGTTTTGAGGTTCAAGAACTCAAAATCTTCCACCTCCGAGTTTAGGACGTCTCTCTCTCGATCTTCAAGAGGTAAGAGCCGATCTCAAGCTCATTTTATGTTTAAAGTAAGTTTTATGCAAGATCTATGGGGTAGAATGCATGTTTAGCTCATAGTTAGGTTTTTGAGTTAATGTTATGTTTTGAGCAATGTAGGATGGTTTGTGTTGTTGTTGTGTGTTGTAGTTGGGGTTTAAGTTAGTTTGAAGCCCCTAGGAACCATTGTATGTATATTTGCATGATTTGAATGAGTTATATGCATGTTGGAAGAGTTGGGAGGCAAATGTGCATAAAGGAGCCAAGTTTCTGCCCTTTGGCAGAAACCAGGTTCGGCAGCCGAAGGCACTTTCGGCCGCCGAACATGGCTGGGGAGGCAGGCCTTTCGGCTGCCGAAGCTTGCCCCCGAAAAGAGACTTTCGTCTCTGTCTGGGACTTTCGGCCGCCGAAAGTGCCTGACTTTCGGCTCTGGAGGGACTTTCGGCCGCCGAAGGTGCCGCCGAACCTGCCCTGTCCAGCCTTCCTTTGCATGTTTTTGCATGATTGTTTTGAGGTATTTTAGGGGGTTTTTGGGGGATGTTTTAGAGTTATGTTCATGTATGTTTGGTCCCTCATTTGAGTCCACCTGTGTAGGTTCGGACCCGAGGAACGGAGGACCCCAGCAGTGAGTCAGTCACTTCAGAGTCAGTAGAGCTTCAGCCAGAGGTGAGTGGAATAACTCTTATGCTTTTAAATAAATAAATCAGTTTTAGCATGATTCACGCATCATGAATGCCATGAGATAATAGGGTGTTGCATTAGACTCACGAATATGTTGCATTGCATATTATGTTTGATGATGTGGATGGATGTTGAATGATCCATTAGTCCCCCTATGCTATGATGATGATGATACGGTACGGAAGACCAGTGAGGCCCATTCTACGCCCCTGGCACTATGTAAGAGAAAGACCAGTGAGGCCCATTCTACGCCCCTGGCACAGTTGGACCATGTTATGTTATGTTATGTAAGAGAAAGACCAGTGAGGCCCATTCTACGCCCCTGGCACAGTTGGTCCATGTAGGGGACTATTAGTGACAAATTCATCCTTGATGTGATTAGTTGTGTTGTGATGCATTTCATGTTATCATATACTTTAAATGTTTTATTATTCTGCTCACTGGGCTTTGTAGCTCACCCCTCTCCCCTAACCCCAGATGTGCAAGTACAGGGTAGACCAGGAGGTTAGCCAGAGTTTGGAAGTATATTTATGTAATAGTTAGATTGTGGACATGACAATTGTACTATGATGTAATGTAAGAGATTACAGTATGTTATGTAATGAGGTATATTGAGGTTATAGTTGTGCTTGACCCTATGAGTATTATAATCCCTTGTTGATACATGATCTTAATGTTTATTGATGTTTATGTTTAACCAACTCAACTTATGATGTATCGCCCATTGGGGCATTGATGAGATCCCACTGAGGGGTCAAGTTTTTGATTGTGTTAGTGCATGCACAGGTTGAGTTTGGTGTATGAGGAATGAATGAAAGAAAAGTTTTAATTTTTATGTATGAATGTTGATCATGTATGGGATTGAACAGGTTTACAGGTTCTATGTCAGGCTTGCTACGGGTCCCGGCGGCCTTAAGCCGATGTGGATCCTAGCGCCGGTAGCGGTCCGATTTTCGGGTCGTTACACCTGGTTTCTCCCAGATTGGCAGAAACTCAGCTCCCCTATGCATTTATTCATCCAATGTCATCCAAACATGCATAAACCTATTCTACAACACTCATACACAAGCATACAAGTTCCTAGGGGCATCAACTAGCTAAAACCCCATCTATAACACATTTAACATACATTACAAGCCAACATTGTTCAAGAACATACATTATACCCATTAACCTAACTATGACTTAAACATGCATTCTACCCCCATGAACTTCATAAAACTTACTTAAAACATAACATAAGCTAGAGATCGACTCTTACCTCTTGAAGATCGAGAGTAGAGGCGACCAAACTTGGAGTTGGAAGAGATTTGGGTTCTTGAACCTCAAAGCTCCAAAACTTTGCTCAAAAGCTCAAATCTTCAAAACGAAGTTAAAACAAGTGAAAAACTTGAAAGATCTAGAGGAAAAATATCAAAGATCGGTGAGGGGCGGCGGAAAGCTCACCTTGGCCGAAAATGGGGAAAAGCTCGCCCGTTTTCGGCTAAGGAACCCTTTTATAGTGGCTGGCCAGGCCACGTTCGGGGGCCGAAAGTGCCTCCGCATGCATGCCATGTTCGGCGGCCAAACTTGAGGTTCAGCGGCCGAACCTGGACTTTCCTCACTTATGCTTTCGGGGGCCTAAAGGCGCTCCCGAAGGCATGCATGTTCGGCGGCCGAACTTGAGGTTCGGCAGCCGAACCTGAGTTTTTCTCCAAGGTTATTTTCATGCAAAAACACATTTCCATTTTATTTAAAACCATGAAATACCTTAAAACATTTCATGAAAACATGATTCCACCCTACTAGAGGCTTACGTCATCCGAGATTCCACCGGACGGTAGGAATTCCGATACCGGAGTCTAGCCGGGTATTACACTTAGAATCTCTCTTCTCAGATTTAGAAGCTCCAAGGGTATGTCCTTATTCAGGGAATGAGTGAACAGTGCCCAGCTCTCATCGTCGCTTCTTAGTTGCAGCCTATAAGTGAAGTTTCTATCGCTTAATTGTGGAGTTAATCCTACTTTGCGAGCAGTGAAAAGTATTCTGGTACCATTTGATAGATCACCTAAAGCAACCCCAAGTTCATTCCACAAACTTTCTCTGCATTCGTCATCAATCACAATAAGATACTTCTTAGACTTCAAGGAAGCATTGAGTATCTGTCGGGACCTATATAAGAAATCATTCCTATCCATGCTCGTAGAAGTCCCTTTTTTGAACTTTGTTAGTCTAGTTGAGATTGTAGTTGGAAACTAGTTAGAAATATTTTGTATTTTTGTTAAGTTTTATCCTTTGGTTATTGCATTCTGGTTTCTGTTGAACCTGCTGTATCAGAAACTCTGTTTCTGAAATCAGAATTCCAAATTTAATGGGATTATGTTTTTTTAATATTAGAAAGGTTAGATGATAAGATGGACACTTTTGACTTGTAAAAACTTTTTATAAAAGCTTCCTTTTTGTAACTTCTCCAGTAAGAGAATACCAGATCAATAGAGAAGTCTTCTTCCTCAATTTTTTTTCTTTTTTTTCATCTTCTTCCCTTGCTCTCCAATGCTGCAATTGTTAACAGTGGTATCAGAGCATTTGATGGTCTTTGTGTGACCTGTAAAAGAGAAAAAACTAGCAAGGAAACCTTCCTCAAAAACCCTTAAATACTTGTGAGTGAAAATATGGCTTCAAGTAGCTATTCAGCTCCTCCACCACCTGTTTTCTCAGGAGAAAACTATCCCATCTGGTCAGTGAAGATGAAGGCTTATTTGAAGGCCTATGATCTATGGGAAGTTGTGGAAACGGGTAGAGACCCACCTCCTTTGAGAGACAATGCTACGGTTGCTCAAATGAAGCAACATAGTGAAGAGTGTGCAAAGAAGTTCAAGGCACTCTCTTGTCTTCATTCTGCTGTTTCTGATGTTATTTTCACAAGAATCATAGCTTGTGAATCAGTAAAAGAAGCTTGGGATAAGTTGAAGGAAGGGTTCCAAGGAAGTGACAAAACTAGAAGCATGCAGATTCTAAATTTGAGAAGAGAGTTTGAAGTCCTTAAAATGAAGGATTTTGAATCTGTCAAGGAGTATTATGATAGATTACTCTCTGTTGTCAACAAAATTAGACTTTTAGGAGAGGATCTTAGTGATAAAAGAGTTGTGGAGAAAGTTCTTGTAAGCCTACCCGAGAGGTTTGAGCCAAAGATCTCTTTTTTTGAAGATTCTAAAAACTTGAGCACCATTTCTCTTTCAGAGTTGGTTAATGCTCTACAAGCTCTTGAGCAAAGGAGGACATTCAGAATGGAGGAGTCCTCAGAGGAAGCTTTTCTTGTGAAGCAAAAGGGCAAGCTAGTTGAAGAAGTAAAGAAAGCTGCAAGTAATTCTTTTAACAAGGGCAAGCAACATGCAAATAGAAGGAAGGGAGGTAGAAGAGCAAATTTCCCACCTTGTCCTACTTGCAACAAAACCAACCATCTTGAGAAAGATTGCTGGCAAAAGAGTGGAGTTAAGCCACCACAATGTGGTTATTGCAAGAAACTGGGTCATGTTGATAAAAATTGCAGACTCAAGCAATATAGGCAAAACCAGAATCATAACCAGCAACCTGCACAACAACTTAATTACCATGATGATCAAGCTCAATGCGATGATCATATTTTTGCTGTTACACACTCCTCAAATACCAGTTGCAGACACACTTGGCTTGTGGATAGTGGTTGCACTTGTCACATGGCAAGAGATGAAAGCTTGTTCTCTTCTATTGATAAATCAGTGAGGGTCAAAGTAAAGCTTGGAAATGGAGAAATTGTGGAGTCTCAAGGCAAGGGTTCAGTATATATTCAGACTAAGCAAGGTATCAAACTAGTTCCTGATGTTCTTTTCATTCCTAGTTTAGATCAAAACTTGCTTAGTGTTGCTCAAAACTTGCTTAGTGTTGCTCAAATGATGAAGAAGGGTTATTCCTTGTCATTCAAAGGCAATGTGTGCTCCATTTTTGACTCTCATGGTGCTGAAATTGTTAAAGTTAATATGGTGGGTAATAGCTTTCCTTTAAATTGGAATTCAGTTCAACAACACACCTCATATATTGCTAGAAATGCTGAATCTGATTTGTGGCATAAAAGATTTGGCCATTGCAACTTGAATTCTCTCAAATACATGCAAAGTAAAGAAATGGTTAGAGATATGCCTGAAATTTTTGTTGATGGTAGTGTGTGTGGAAATTGCCAACTTGGCAAGTCTCATAGACAATCTTTTCCCGATAATGCAACATGGAGGGCCAAGGAAAAGCTGGAATTGGTTCATACTGATGTATGTGGACCAATGAGGACAGCTTCCATGAGTAACAACTTGTATTTCATCCTCTTTATTGATGATTTAACAAGGATGACTTGGGTTTATTTTCTCACCAACAAATCTCAAGTTTTTTCAGTATGTAAGAAATTTAAAGCTCTTGTTGAAAGGCAAAGTAGCTGCAAATTAAAAACTTTGAGATCAGATAACGGTACTGAGTATACTTCTGGTGAGTTTAACAAATTCTGTGAAGATTTGGGAATCAAGCATCAATTTTCAGTTAGTTATTCTCCTGAACAAAATGGTGTCTCAGAGAGGAAGAATAGAACCGTAATGGAGATGGCTAGATGCATGATGATTGAGAAGAAATTACTAAAGAATTTCTGGGCAGAAGCTGTACATACAGCTGTATATCTTCTCAACAGGCTTCCTACAAGGTCAGTGCAAGGAATGACACCTGTGGAGGCTTGGTTTGGTTTAAAACCATCAGCAAAACACGTGAAAGTGTTTGGTTCAGCTTGTTACATCCATGTTCCTGCAGTAAAGAGAGGCAAGCTTGATGATAAGGCAGAAATTGGTATCTTTTTGGGTTATGCAGCTCAATCGAAGGGTTATAGAGTGTACAAAGTTGAAGCCAAGAAGGTGGTTGTGTGTAGGGATGTGAAGATTGATGAAGATGCTTATTAGAATTGGAAAACAAATCAAGTTGAGTATTGTTGTTCAGATCAGCAGAAAACTAGAACCATTCCTACAGTTCCAGGATCAGATTCTAATTTCGATACAGATTCTGATGTTGATTCACCTCCACTAAGAACCAAATCTCTTGCTGAGATTTATGAGAGTTGTAACCTGGCTATTTCAGAACCTTCAAACTATGTTGAAGCCTCAAGCAATGATGCATGGATAGCTGCAATGCAGGAGGAGATTGGGATGATTAACAAGAATGAAACTTGGATTTTTACCCCTAGACCTCAGAATAGGAGGGTCATTGGAGTTAAATGGGTATACAGAGTTAAATTAAATCCTGATGGAAGTGTGTTCAAGTACAAAGCAAGACTAGTTGTTAAGGGATATGCTCAAGTCCCTGGTATTGACTATGGAGACACATTTGCTCCTGTTGCAAGGCATGATACTGTGAGATTGCTTATTGCACTTGCTGCTCAAAACAAATGGAAGATTTTTCACTTGGATGTCAAGTCTGCATTCCTCAATGGTAACTTGGAGGAAGAAATCTTTGTTGAACAGCCTGAAGGATTTGAAATTGCTGATTGTAAAGATCATGTCTACAAGCTTAATAAAGCCTTATATGGGTTAAAACAAGCTCCAAGAGCTTGGTACAGCAGAATGGATTCTCATTTACTTGATCAAGGCTTTCAAAGAAGTCCTAATGAGCCAACTTTATATGTGAAGCACACCAAAGGCAAGAGTTTGCTTATTGTCTTTTTGTATGTTGATGATTTATTGGTAACAGGTGACAACTTAGAGGAAATTCAAAGATTCAAAGAAAGGGTTATGCATGAATTTGAAATGTCAGATCTTGGTTTGATGAAGTATTTTCTTGGCATTGAAGTCGACCAATCTGAAAGTGGAATATTCATCTCTCAGCACAAATATGCCCTTGATATGTTGAAGAAATTCAGTATGGAGAATTGCAAATCAGTTGCAACTCCATTGGTGCTGAATGAGAAGCTTCATAAAGATGATGGGGAACCAAAAGTAGAAGGTTCTACTTTCAGAAGTCTAATTGGCAGCTTGTTGTATTTGACTGCTACAAGGCCTGATTTGATGTTTTCAGCTAGTCTTTTATCTTGATTCATGCAATCTCCAAGTCAGAAGCATTTTGGTGTTGCTAAAAGGGTCCTTAGGTATTTGAAAGGTACTGCAAACTATGGTATTTATTATACCAATGTTGAGGATGCTACTTTGATTGGCTATTCAGATAGTGATTGGGCTGGTTGCTTGGATGATTATAAAAGCACATCTGGTTATATTTTTTCCTTTGGGTCTGGAGCCTTCACTTGGAATTCAAGGAAACAAGATATTGTTGCTCAATCCACAGCAGAAGTAGAGTATGTTGCAGCTGCATCTACTGCCAATCAAGCCATTTGGTTAAGAAAAATTTTATTTGATTTGCAACAACCTGAAGAGGAATCTACAGCTATTTTTGTGGACAACAAATCAGCTATTTCTATAGCTGAAAATCCAGTTCAGCATGGTAGGACCAAGCACATTAATGTGAAGTTTCATGCTTTGGGAGAAGCTGAGAAGAATGGAGAAATCAAGCTGGTCCATTGCACTTCAAATTTGCAGCAGGCTGATATTTTTACAAAAGCATTACCAAGAGCAAAACTTGAGTTCATGAAATCCTTGCTTGGTTGTAATACCCGGCTAGACTCCGGTATCGGAATTCCTACCGTCCAGTGGAATCTCGGATGTCGGAAGCCTCTAGTAGGGTAGAAACATGTTTTCATAAAATGTTTTAAGGTATTTCATGATTTTAAGTATGAAAATTAAATGAGTTTTTGCATGAAAAGTCTTTGGAGGAAAACCCAGGTTCGGCCGCCGAAAGTCAAGTTCGGCCGCCGAACATGCATGCGTTTTGGAGGCACGTTAGGCCCCCGAAAGCATGAGTGAGGGAAGTTCAGGTTCGGCCGCCGAAACCCAAGTTCGGCCGCCGAACATGGCATGCATGCGGAAGCACTTTCGGCCCCCGAACGTGGCCTGGCCAGCCACTATAAAAGGGTCACTTAGCCGAAATGGGCGAGCTTTCTCCCATTTTCGGCCATAGCTAGCTTCCGACCTCCCTCTCCCCAGATCTAGTGTTTTTCCTTCAAATCCCCACCATTTTTCTTGAGTTTTAAGCTTGCATTGAAGATTTTGAACTTTTGAAACAAGTTTTGGAGCTTTGGGAACTCAGGAGCTCATTTTCGTGGATGTAATACCCGGCTAGACTCCGGTATCGGAATTCCTACCGTCCGGTGGAATCTCGGATGTCGGAAGCCTCTAGTAGGGTAGAAACATGTTTTCATAAAATGTTTTAAGGTATTTCATGGTTTTAAGTATGAAAATTAAATGAGTTTTTGCATGAAAAGTCTTTGGAGGAAAACCCAGGTTTGGCCGCCGAAAGTCAAGTTCGGCCGCCGAACATGCATGCGTTTTGGAGGCACGTTAGGCCCCCGAAAGCATGAGTGAGGGAAGTTCAGGTTCGGCCACCGAAACCCAAGTTCGGCCGCCGAACATGGCATGCATGCGGAGGCACATTCGGCCCCCGAACGTGGCCTGGCCAGCCACCTATAAAAGGGTCCCTTAGGTCCGCACGGGCGAGCTTTTTCTCCCCCGTTGTCGGCCAAGGTGAGTCCCCGCCGTCCCTCACCCATTTTTGATGTTCTTCCTCTAAATCTTTCAAGATTTTCACTTGTTTCCACTTGGTTTTGAAGATTTAAGCTTTTAAACAAAGTTTTGGAGCTTTGGGAACTCAGGAGCTCATTTGCTTGGATCTCCGAGTATTGGTCGTCTCTCTCTCGATCTTCAAGAGGTAAGAGCCGATCTTAAGCCCCATGTATGTTTTAAGTAAGTTTTAAGTGATTTTATGGGGTAGAATGGCATGTATAGGGTTGTATGAGTTTTTAAGTAAATGTTAGGTTTTATGGGATTTTTGAGCAATGTGGCATGTTTGAGTATGTTTGAAGTGATGTAGTTGGGGTATATGTTTGTTTGAGGCCCCTAGGAGCTTGTATGCATGTTTTGGTTTAGTGGTATGCATGATTTGAGCTTGGGAGGCGAAATGTGCTGAAGGGAGCTGAGTTTCTGCCATTCGGGAGAAACTCAGGTTCGGCCGCCGAAGGGACTTTCGGCCGCCGAACCCCCTTGTGGAGGCAGGCCTTTCGGCTGCCGAAGTTGCCCCCGAAAGGAGACTTTCGTCTCTGTCTGGGACTTTCGGCCGCCGAAGGTGCCGCCGAACATGCATGAGTTTCGCCTCTGTCTGGGAGTTTCGGCCGCCGAAGGTGCCGCCGAACCTGCCTGACTTTCGGCTCTGGAGGGACTTTCGGCCGCCGAACCTGCCGCCGAAAGTGCCCTGTCCAGCCATTTCTTGCATGTTTTCATGTAGTTGTTTTATGATGTTTTAGGGGGTTTTTGGGGAGTATATTAGAGTTATGTTCACGTATGTTTGGTCCCTCATTGGAGTCCACCCGTGTAGGTTCGGACCCGAGGAACCAAGGACCCCAGCAGTGAGCTAGCTGCTACAGAGTTTGTCAGAGCTAGCCAGAGGTGAGTGGAATAAACCCTAAGTTTTAAATTAAATGAAATATGAATTTTGAGCATGATCCATGCATCATGAATGCCATGAGATATAGTAGGTTGCTTGCATTAGTATTCACGAATATGTTGCACTGCATTTATGATGTTGATGTGGATTGGTTATTGGATGATCCTTTAGTCCTCATATGATATGATGATGTTATGGCATGATATGGTATGGAAGTCCAGGTTGTACCCATTCTACGTCCCTGGCACGATGTAAGAGAAAGTCCAGGTTGTACCCATTCTACGTCCCTGGCACAGTTGGTCCATATGATATGTTATGATAAGGGAAAGACCGGTTGACCCATTCTACGTCCCGGCACAGTTGGACCTATGTAGAGGACTATAGGTGACAATACCATCCGAGATGTGATTAGTTGTGATTAGTTGTGATGTGTTGCATTACATAATGGCATGAAATTTTAATGTATGATTTCACTATTCTGCTCATTGGGCCTTGTAGCTCACCCCTCTCCCCTAACCCCAGGTGTGCAGGTACAGGATAGACCAGAAGGTTAGCCAGAGTTTTTGAAGTATGTTGATGTAATAGTTAGATTGTGGACATGACAATTGTACTAATGTAATGTAAGAGATTCAGTATGTTATGTAATGAGGTATATTGAGGTTATAGATGTGCTTGACCCTATGAGTATTGTAATCCCTTGTTGATGCATGATCTTAGATATTTGATGATACAGATGTAAGCCAACTCATCTCATGTTATAGTGCTCTTTGGGGCATTGTTGAGATCCCACAGAGGGGTCATGATTATGACTATGTTCATGTATGTTCAGGTTGAGTTGGTATATGAGAAATGAAAGAAAAGTTTTGATTTTTATGTATGATTGTTGATCATGTATGGGGTTAAACAGGTTTACAGGTTATGTCAGGCTTGCTACGGGTCCCGGCGGCCTTAAGCCGATCTGGATCCTAGCGCCGGTAGCGGTCCAATTTTCGGGTCGTTACAGAATGGTATCAGAGCCCTAGGTTCATAGGATCGGACCTAGAGTGTCGGGCTCATAGATGTTATAGAAGGTCAAGCACAATAGGAAGGTCATGTCCACTAGGATAGGATGTTGAGTCCTG
Organism: Manihot esculenta; assembly: GCF_001659605.2. Classification (NCBI taxonomy): domain Eukaryota; kingdom Viridiplantae; phylum Streptophyta; class Magnoliopsida; order Malpighiales; family Euphorbiaceae; genus Manihot; species Manihot esculenta. Next base: position 6,197,664 of record NC_035164.2, on the reverse strand, counting down.
TTGTAACGACCCGGAAATCCGACCCGTTACCGGCGCTAGGATCCAGATCGGCTTAAGGCCGCCGGGACCCGTAGCAAGCCTACATACCTCCTGTAAACCTGTGGAATCCCATACATAACAACATATACATGATCTGTAAAATTTTTTTTTCTTTTCTCTTATCCAAGCAAAACCTGTGCATGCACAAAATCATACATAAACCCCACACTGGAGTCCTCATCAAATACTCCAATGGGGTATCATCATCATACATATCAGCTTGGATAATCATGGTCATTAACATCATTATTCATTAAACACTCTGTACATAATGGGGATTCACACACCTCTAGGTCAAGCACTACTATAATCCTCAATACATCATCAAATCATTCATTACATTACATAGTCATAAATACTCATTACATCTTGTTCATGTCCACTACTATCTATTACAACATACATGACTTGACTTCACTCTAGCCGACTTCTCGATCTATCCTGTACCTGCAACTCTGAGGATAAAGGGAGTGGGGTGAGCTACTAGAGCCCAGTGAGCAGAAACTAAAAACATTTGTTTTAATTCCTCCATTTTTAGGTATATTATTATTCATTTTATTATTATTTAACTTTTTCTTATTCATGCTTTCATGTATGCGCCATAACACAAACATTTCACAACAAGGATGAACTTGTCACCATTTAGCCCCTATCTTTCTTACTTATACATGCCGGGGGCGTAGAGCCGTAGCAGGCACACCCGGACTTCCATAATCAATCATAGTGCCAGGGGCGTAGAGCCGTAGCAGGCACACCTGGACTCACATAGGCTATCATGACATACGAGGGCTAATGGATCATTCAACATTCATCCACATCAACAACAAAGTATGCAATGCAACATATTCGTGAATTCTAATGCAAACAACCTAATATTGCATGGCATAATGATGCATGGGCAATGCTTTATGATCCATTCATTTATTCATTTACTTTAAAACTTAAGGGGTTGTTCCACTCACCTGGTAACTGAAGCTTTAACAACGAACTCTGAACGACTATCTCACAACCGGGGGTCTCGGTTCCTCGGGTCCGAACCTACACAGGTGGACTCAAATGAGGCACCAAACATACATGAACATGACTCTGAAATACTCCCTAAAAACCCCCTAAAACATCCTGAAAACATCACATGAAAACATACAAGAAATGGCTGAACAGGGCACTTTCGGCGGCCGAAAGTCCCTCTGCAGCCGAAAGTCATGCAGGTTCGGCGGCACTTTCGGCGGCCGAACCTCCCACACAGAGACGAAACTTGAGTTTCGGGGGCAGGCTTCGGCAGCCGAAACTGCCTTCACAAGGGGGTTCGGCGGCCGAAAGTCACTTCGGCGGCCGAACCTGAGTTTCTGCCGAAGGGCAGAAACTTGGCTCCCTTGTGTCCACAGCCTCCAAAACGCCTCAAACCTGCATAAACTTGTCTCTACACATGCATACACATCATACTTCACACCTAGGGGTCTCAAACTATAATATACCCCAACTACAACACTTCAAACAACACATTTCCAACATACATTGTTCAAATCACAACATAAACCCATAAACCTAACGACAAGCCTAAACATGCATTCTACCCCATCAACTTGCATAAAACTTTCATAAAACATAAAAGAAGCATAGATCGAAGCTTACCTCTTGAAGATCGAGAGGAAGAACGACCCTAGCTCGGAAAATGGAGGGATTTAGCTCCAAGACTTCCAAGCTCCAAACTTGCTTAAAAACACTCAAAAACTTTTGTGGAACCTTAAAACTCAAAGAAAATGGTGGGGATTGAAGGAAAAACACAAGATTTGGGAGAGGGAGGTCGGAAGCTCGCTGAGGTCGAAAATGGGAGAAAACTCTCCCATTTCGGCTAAGTGCCCCTTTTATAGGTGGCTGGCCAGGCCACGTTCGGGGGCCGAAGGTGCCTCCGCATGCATGCAAGGTTCGGCGGCCGAACTTGGAGTTCGGCGGCCGAACCTGCATTTCCCTCACTCAAAACTTTCGGGCGCCTAAAGTCCCTCCGAAAGCATGCATGTTCGGCGGCCGAACTTCGGAGTTCGGCGGCCGAACCTGGGTTTTCCTCTCAAAGATTTTTCATGCAAAAACTCATTTAATTCTTACTTAAAAACATGAAACACATGAAAACATTTCATAAAATCATAGTTTTACCCTTCTAGAGGTTTCCGACATCCGAGGTCCCACCGGACGGTAGGGATTCCGATACCGGAGTCTAGCCGGGTATTACATTCTCCCCCCCTTAAGAACATTCGTCCCCGAATGTTCCTCAACTAACATACAAAGCATGGCATCAATCATAACATACAACATAGCATACACTATATCATACATGTAACACATAGAACAACTAACACTCACCTCAAAACAGATGGGGGTATTGCTGGAGCATGGACTCCCGTGTCTCCCAGGTGCATTCCTCTAAGTTGTGGTGGTTCCAAAGGACCTTTACCATCGGGATTTCCTTGTTCCTCAGCTTTCTGATCTGTGTGTCTAGGATCCGCACTGGCTGTTCCACATAGGTGAGATCCTCATGGATCTCCACATCAGGCTCACTAAGGACCTTGCTCGGATCTGACACGTACTTCCGTAACAGAGAAACATGGAAAACCGAATGGATTCTCTCCATCGAAGCAGGCAAGTCTAGCTTGTACGACACATTACCGACCCTCTGAAGCACCTCGAAAGGACCGATGTACCGTGGAGCTAACTTACCCTTCTTCCCGAACCGAACCACTCCTTTCATAGGAGACACCTTGAGCAAAACCAAATCCCCCTCCTGAAACTCTAGCTGTCTTCTGCGGATATCTGCATAACTCTTCTGCCGACTAGCAGCAGTCTTGATCCTTTCTCTGATTATGGGTACCACCCTGCTGGTAAGCTCTACTAACTCTGGACCCGCGAGAGTCCTCTCTCCTACTTCCTCCCAGCAGATAGGTGATCTGCACTTCCTCCCATACAAAGCTTCATATGGAGCCATCCCTATGCTAGCATGATAGCTGTTATTGTAGGCAAACTCCACCAAAGGTAGATGCTGCCTCCAAGAACCGCCAAAATCTAGCACACACATTCTGAGCATATCCTCTATTGTCTGGATGGTCCTTTCTGACTGTCCGTCCGTCTGTGGGTGGAAGGCAGTACTGAAGTCTAATCTGGTACCCATAGCGTTCTGCAGACTCCGCCAAAACCTGGAGGTGAACTGGGGCCCTCTATCCGACACTATAGATACCGGGACCCCATGCAGTCTGACAATCTCATCTACATACACCTGCGCCAACTTGTCCACAGAGTAACCACTCCTAACAGGGATGAAGTGAGCAGATTTGGTGAGTCTGTCCACAATCACCCATATGGAGTCCAATCTGTTGGACGTCGCCGGTAACCCCACTACGAAGTCCATAGCTATGTTCTCCCATTTCCATTCTGGAATAGGTAGTGGGTTAAGCATTCCAGCCGGCTTCTGATGCTCTAGTTTCACCCTCTGACACACATCGCAGGCTGACACGAACAGTGCCACGTCCTTCTTCATAGCTGGCCACCAATACACTCTCTTCAGATCCTGATACATCTTGGTGGCTCCAGGGTGAACACTATACCTGGTATTATGGGCTTCCCCCATAATATCTCCCTTCAGACCAATGTTATCTGGCACACATAATCTGTTCCCGTAGCGGAGGATCCCCTTATCATCAAACTTGAACTCATTACTCTGGCCTGACTGAACCATTCTGGCTATCCTGACCAACTCTGGGTCCTCATGCTGTTTCTGAGCTACCTGCTCTAGAAACACGGGTGTCACTCTCATCTGAGCCACTAAGGCACCTGTGCCAGACAACTCCAACTGTAATCCCTCACTCATAAGTCTGTGGAACTCCTTCACCACCGGCCTCCTCTCTGCTGAAATGTGGGATAGACTGCCGAGTGATTTCCGGCTTAGGGCGTCTGCCACAACATTCGCCTTACCCGGATGGTACTGAATCTTGCAATCATAGTCACTCAACAGCTCTACCCATCTCCTCTGCCTCAAATTCAAATCTCTCTGACTCAAGATGTGCTGCAGGCTCTTATGATCTGTGAAGATCTCACACTTTACCCCATAAAGGTAATGCCTCCACATCTTGAGTGCAAAGATCACTGCTGCCATCTCTAGGTCATGTGTGGGGTAATTCAGCTCATGCTTCTTCAGCTGCCTAGAAGCATAAGCGATCACCCTCTCATTTTGCATTAGCACACAACCCAGTCCCACACGGGACGCATCACAATATACTGAGAAGTCATCATCACCTTTTGGCAGAGCTAACACCGGTGCTGAAGTCAACCTCCTCTTAAGCTCCTCAAAGCTTTCCTCACACTGATCGGTCCATATGAACTTCTGATTCTTCTTTGTCAATTTGGTCATAGGAGCAGCAATCTTTGAGAAGTCCTGAACGAACCTCCTGTAGTAACCTGCTAAACCCAGAAAACTCTTGATCTCGGTCACTGTGGTGGGTCTAGGCCAGTTAGCTACAGCCTCTACCTTCTTGGGGTCTACTTCAATACCCTGTTCTGACACAATGTGCCCCAAGAATGAAATGCTCCTAAGCCAAAACTCACACTTGGAGAACTTGGCATACAAGCCATGCTCTCTCAAGGTCTGCAAAACTGTCCTCAGGTGATGGGCATGCTCCTCTGCATTTCTGGAGTACACTAAGATATCATCTATGAAGACAATAACGAAGTGATCCAGATACTGACTGAATACTCTGTTCATGAGGTCCATGAATGCTGCAGGGGCGTTGGTCAACCCAAACGGCATCACAAGGAACTCATAGTGCCCATACCTGGTCCTGAAAGCTGTCTTTGGTACATCTTCATTCCTTACCCTCAATTGATGGTACCCTGATCTCAGATCTATTTTGGAGAAACAACCTGCTCCTGCTAGCTGGTCGAATAAATCGTCGATCCTCGGCAAAGGGTACTTGTTCTTGGTAGTGCCTTGTTCAACTGTCTGTAGTCGATACAAAGTCTGAGGGATCCATCCTTCTTCCTCACAAACAAAACCGGAGCACCCCAAGGTGAAGTACTCGGTCGGATGAAACCCTTATCTACCAGTTCTTGCAACTGTTCCTTCAGTTCTTTCAGTTCAGCTGGTGCCATCCTGTAGGGAGGGATAGAGATCGGTCTGGTACCAGGCATTAACTCAATCTCGAACTCTATCTCCCTAGCAGGTGGTAACCCTGGCAGCTCGTCTGGGAAAACATCTAAGAACTCACTCACCACAGGCACTGAGGCGGGCTCTCTGACATGACTATCTAACTCCCTCACATGAGCTAGAAACCCCTGACATCCCCTCCTAAGCAACCTACGAGCCTGAAGAGCTGAGATCAGACCTCTAGGTGTACCCCTCTTGTCTCCTCTGAAGACGACCTCTGACCCATCCTGATCTCTGAATCTGACTACCTTGTCTCTACAGTCCAAGGTAGCACCATGGGTCGATAACCAATCCATCCCTAGAATGACGTCAAAATCTGTCAAATCTAGAACCACGAGGTCGGCGGAAAGGCATCTTCCCTCTATGAAAACTGGACTACATTGGCAGACTGCCTCTGCCACTGACGGGTCACACTTGGGTCCACTGACCCATAGGGGACACTCTAACCCAGAGACCATCAATCCTACCCTCTCCACGACTCTCGGAGCAACAAAAGAATGAGATGCACCCGGGTCCATTAAGGCATACACATCAGAACAACCAATGATGAGATTACCTGCCACCACGGTGTTGGATGTGCTGGCCTCCTGCTGAGTCATAGTGAAGATCCGTGCCGGAGCTGATGGACCTTCACCTCTGTATCCTGCTGATGAAGAGGCTGACCCTCTCCCTCTGCCTCTGCCACTGGCCTGTGTTGCGGCTGGAGCTACTGGCTGCACCACACTGCCGGAGGTTGTCTGCTGAGACGGTACTGCAAAGGCTGCTCTAGGACAATCTCGAGCCAAATGACCCGCTTGTCCGCACCTGAAACATGTGTTTGTCCCTGCCAGACATACTCCCTTGTGTGGTCTCCCACATCTCATACATGCTGTAACCTCTGCGCCAGAGCTTGAGCCACTGCCTAAACCCAGACCTGACTTGATCTTGTTCCAGAACTTATTCTTCTTAGATTTTCTGTGGCCTCTGTCCCACTTCTTACTGCCTGCAACTGCTGCACTCAGAGAAGAAGAGTCTACTCTTTCCCCACCTGGGGTCTTGGAACCAAAAGACTGTGCCACTGACTGTTTTACCTTCCCCTCAACGATAGCACTAGCCTCCATTCTCCTAGCCATATCCACTATGGCATGGAAACTCTCCCTCTCTGCTGACTGTACCAAAGAGGAATACCTGGAGTGCAGCCTCATAATATATCTCCTTGACTTCTTTTGATCTGTGTCCAAATTCAGCCCAGCATATGGCAACAACTCCAGGAACCTGTCTGTGTACTCATCTACACTCATGTCATCAGTTTGCCTCAACTGCTCGAATTCTATCATCTTCAATTCCCTTGAACTATCAGGGAAAGCCCATCCTGCAAACTCGTTTGCAAATTCTTCCCAATTCATGCTGTCCACTCTCGGGTTCACATAATTCTTGAACCATTCCCATGCCTTCTTGCACTTAAACGTGAACCCGGCCATCTGAATTGCTCTACTGTCGTCAGCCCCTATCTCATCTGTAATTGCCTTGACCCGCTCCAAGTACACGAACGGATCATCACCGGTTTCAAACTGGGGAGCACCCAGCTTCATATAATCGGTCATCTTGACCTTGCTCCCTCCAGATGAGGTAGGTTTGGGTACTTGTGCTTCCGGGACAGTAGGTACTGGTGGTGGTGGAGGTACAACATCCCCTGGGGTAGGGTTTGCTGTACTGGTATAGGGAGGTGGAGGTGGGTACATGGGGTACTGAGAGTATGGTGGGTAGTAAGGTGGGTATGGCATATGTGGAGGGTAAGGGCTAAAATTGGGGTAATCCGATGTACCTCCCATCGAATACTCTGGATGGTGTGAATAGGGTGGGTAGTGATGTGGCTGGACATAACTCGAGGCCTGAGTGCCTCCTTCTGATTCTCCCATGCCCTCTTCCGGCATGCTCACACCGAGACTGCCATCCCTCCTCTGATCTACTTCCATATCCTCAGACATTCCTCCCTGCACTGTTCCCCTTACTGATCTGCTTCTACCCAGATCCAAAGACCTTCTAGGGTCTCTAGCTACTCTGTCTCTGTTGGACCTACTGGACATTGCCCTAGGCAAAGCTGAAGGACGGGCATCAGCGCCCTCGTCCTGAGGTGGCACTCCAGTCAATCGTGCAGATCGACGAGTTCCTCTCATTCTATCTTCTGAAAAACAGCACATAGCATAAACAATCATTAGCATCATATGGTTCATGTGGAAACACATGAACCCTCATCACATACATAGCATAATATCATAGCATTTATGCACATGCATATCATCATGGCATTCATATCATCATAAGACAGGACTCTACATCCTATCCTAGTGGACATGATTTTCCTAGTGTGCTTGACCTTCTAGAACATCTATGAGCCCGACACTCTAGGTCCGACCATATGAACCTAGGGCTCTGATACCACTCTGTAACGACCCGGAAATCCGACCCGTTACCGGCGCTAGGATCCAGATCGGCTTAAGGCCGCCGGGACCCGTAGCAAGCCTACATACCTCCTGTAAACCTGTGGAATCCCATACATAACAACATATACATGATCTGTAAAAAATTTTTTTCTTTTCTCTTATCCAAGCAAAACCTGTGCATGCACAAAATCATACATAAACCCCACACTGGAGTCCTCATCAAATACTCCAATGGGGTATCATCATCATACATATCAGCTTGGATAATCATGGTCATTAACATCATTACTCATTAAACACTCTGTACATAATGGGGATTCACACACCTCTAGGTCAAGCACTACTATAATCCTCAATACATCATCAAATCATTCATTACATTACATAGTCATA